>NW_027362761.1:1224097257-1225297257 GCF_046119375.1 Phyllobates terribilis | reverse complement strand
ATACTCGTCCTGTGGGGAGTTGTCCCATTCTCTGCTGCGCACACAACACCAGCCTCAGCGGTCTGCCTCGCAGCAGTGGAACACCCTGACCGCAATCCACGGGTGACATAGTCGGACATTAACCTAAAACATATAAAAGACTGCCACTGGTTTGACCACCCTGAGCCACGGGACCGGGTTGCCGCCACGGAGACTACAACCCCCAGAGACCCGTCTCCGGTTAACCCACACGCGTGCACACACGGCCCAGGGGGCATGTCAACTTTGGCGTAGTCAGCAGGATTTCGTGCCCGCAACCACCGGGTACTGCGTGCCTTCAAAAGACTGTCATACCTGCCGTGGTGAATTTTCCCGCCATCCGCAGCCGTTTTCCCGCCATCCGCAGTCGTTTTCCCGCCATTGGGCGCCATCTTCGGGACACCGCACGGGAAGAAGAGGGGCGTGGATGCCGAAAACGTGCGAGAGCTGAAGCCCCGCCCTACGTCCTGACGCCGCGCAAGGTCCTGGAAGGAGCCCTGCAGACGCCGACGTCATGATGTGAATGCTTGTTGGGCTCCCTCAGCAGGCACAGTTTCATCTTGACCATGGCCTCAGCCTCTGCGTACACCATCATCATACCGTCCACTTCCCCACCCCTTGGTGCACGTGTGGCACCCCAGGGGTCTGGTTGCCGCAGTGATAGAAAAATCACGTCTGAGAGCAAGTGGGAGGTTCCCTTTTCAGGACCCCTTGAACATGCAACACCTCCTGTCTCAGACCAGATAGGGGAGGAACCTGCCCTATATAAACTGGATCTGGGGCGGGGTTAGGGTAGAGAAAGTGAAGGGAGAGAAAGTGAAGCTCCAGAGACAGTGGAGAGTGAAGTTGCAGACACAGGGAAAGCAACAGCTAGGAGCTCTGTAGGAGCAGGAGCTGAGTGCCAGGGACTGGAAGCAGATATAGCTGCCTCGCAGCGGCGGAACACCCTGACCGCAATCCACAGGTGGCGTAGTCGGACATTAACCTAAAACATATAAAAGACTGCCACTGGTTTGACCACCCTGAGCCACGGGACCAGGTTGCCGCCACGGAGACTACAATCCCCAGAGACCCGGCTCCGGGTAACCAACACGCGTGCACACATGGCCCAGGGGGCACGTCAACTTTGGCGTAGTCGGCAGGATTTCGTGCCCGCAACCACTGGGTACTGCGTGCCTTCAAAAGACTGTCATACCTGCCGTGGTGAATTTTGCCGCCATCCGCAGCCATTTTCCCGCCATCGGCAGTAGTTTTCCCGCCATTGGGCGCCATCTTTGGGACACCGCGCGGGAAGAAGAGGGGCGTGGACGCCGAAAATGTGCGAGAGCTGAAGCCCCGCCCTACTTCCTGACGCTGCGCAAGGTCCTGGAAGGAGCCCAGCGGACGCCGACGTCATGATATGAATGCTTGTTGTGCTCCCTCAGCAGGCACAGTTTCATCTTGACCATGGCCTCAGTGGACGCCGACATCATCAGCACGCGATGCAAGGTCCTCAACCCCGACGATCGCTTGCGGAGCCGCGGCCTACGGAGGAAGAACAACAAAAGGTAGGCCACGGTTAACTAGGGGGGCGGAAGATGCCAGAAATGGAGGGAGCTCCCACCGCCAGCGCGGCTGCTGCCGCAATGATGCCGTTCACGATGCCATATATCCCCGGAGCGTCATGGCTACCCCAGTACTCAGGGGGGTCACACACCCTAAGTGACTTTAAGGAAAGACTAAACAGAACAGCCTCTTCCAAGTATACCCCCTGACAGAAGAACAAAAAGTGAGCATCTTGGTGGGCCAGTTAATCGGAGCAGCCCAAAGGGAGGTAAAGTCCTGGCCACCACGGGAGAAGGGGACGGTCAGAGAAATACTGGCCCATCTAAAGGACACTTTTGATACCCGCACCTCAGCAGAGATTAAACTAAGATTTTACAGGTGCAAGCAACGGGCACAGGAAAGTATAAGGGATTATGCTTTGAACTTGCAGGAGGCCCTGAGAGCCATTAAGCAGGCAGACCCTGACAGCGTGCGGAATGAAGATAAGCTGTTGACTGAACAATTCATAGAGGGTCTACTGTCCAATGCCCACCGAACCCTGTTGCGGGCAATGGCCCTACAGGACCCTGATTTAGATTTTGCACAGTTCAAGGACAGAGCCATCCAGGTGCTCCGAGAACCGGCACCGGGTGGCACTGTAACCCACAGGCGCCCCGCTATCAATTATCCCAAGGAGGCGGCGCCCTTGTCTGCAGGGCCTGTGGGAGCTGATGCGCAGGCTTTGGACAACAATCCAGCTACAGACCTGCACCATCAGGTCCAAGAGCTAACCAAAAGCGTTGCCGCGCTAACCAGAACCATGAAGTCTTTACAGGTCTCTCCTCCAGGAAAGATCCAGCTGGCATCCGGACCGGAGGACATCCCATGGTGCCGACAGAGGAGGATCCCATCGTCCAGAGGAAGACCCAACGACCCATACAACGAGGACGGGCAACCCATCTGCCGCCGCTGCAATCAACCCGGACATATGGCAAGGTACTGTCATTTAAACAGGCACAATCTGGGGCAGAGGGCCAACCCCCAGGTATAAGATCATCAGGTCCATCGAACTGGCGTGATAAATACGTAGGGGGACTTCCAGTCTTGCCTGTGGTACTGGAATGCATTCCTATGAGTGCCCTACTAGACACCGAGTCACAGGTGACTACCATCCCTTATGTGCTCTTTAAGCGGTACTGAAATGACTCGGACATAACCCGCTACCCAGATGACAACCTGAGTATCATCGCCAGGAATGGTCAGCCCGTGCCGCAGGTGGGATTCAAAGAGGTGACCATTAAAATTGGTAAAATTGAACTGGCGGCACAAGTACTGATTATTGTGGACATTGACCGTCGTGAGAGTCACCCTAAAATAACCTTGGGTACTAACGTGATTGAAAATTGTCTTGCAGAGATAATTCTTATTTTACAGCAGGTTGCGATGAATGGCAGTTATAGCCAGCAGCGTGTCCTACAAAAGGAGATCCGGGCGTTGATGAAATGGTAGCAGGTGGAACTATCTGGTGGTGAGATTGGTAGCGTGAGAATGTGTGACCCGTTCCCTATTGCCATGCCCCCGAAAAGTGAGATGATGATATGGTGCCGGGCAGCTATTGGTCAAAGAGGTAGAGACTACCAAGCAATGGTCGAACCCGTCTACTCGGACAGTAGGCCCACCATTTTGACAGCACGGGGGGTGGTCGATGTACGCCATGGGAGGGTGCCCGTCCGCATATTAAATATCGGGGAGAGAGAAGTATACCTGCCCTGGTATGCCACGGTAGCCAAATTGTTCACCATAAACCAAAATTCTGTAAAGGCTGTAGAACCCTTGCCTCCGTCTCAACCAGAGGAAGGTAACGGCTCTAAGAAACAAATGGAAGACTGGTGTCAGCAGCTTCATTTGGGTACTGACTCCACTCCCTCACACCAAAAACAGGGAGTCTACAGGGTGGTTCAGGAGTACGAAAGAGTTATTAGTAAACACCCGCTAGACTTCGGGCGAGTAAAGGGGGTAGAACATCACATCCCCACAGGAGACCATCCACCCATAAATGAAAGATACCGACCTGTACCCCCTGCACACTATCAGGATGCAAAGGGGATGTTGCGAAACATGAAGGAGGCTGGGGTAATCAGGGACAGCTGTAGCCCCTGGGCAGCTCCACTAGTTCTAGTAAAAAAGAAAGACAACACCATGAGAATGTGTGTAGACTACAGAAAGGACAACCGAATCACGCACAAAGATGTGTACCCGTTACCTAGGATAGAAGAATCTTTAGCTGCATTAAAATCTGCTAACTTCTTCTCCACTTTGGATCTTACTAGCGGGTACTGGCAGGTTCCTGTAGCAGAGGCGGACAAGGAGAAGACCGCGTTTACCACCCCGATGGGTCTCAGTGAATTCAACTGTATGCCGTTCGGGCTCTGCAACGCACCGGGGACCTTCCAGCGGTTGATGGAATGCTGTCTGGGACACCGGAATTTCGAGACGGTCCTGTTATACCTGGACGATGTCATCATTTATTCCATGACCTACGAGGACCATCTGAAACACCTGGCAGAAGTGTTTGACGCCCTGGCAAGCTACGGCCTAAAGGTGAAACCCTCCAAGTGTCATCTACTGAAACCAAAAGTACAGTACCTGGGACACGTGGTGAGTGCTGATGGAGTGGCTCCCGACCCCGATAAGATCACCTTAATTAAGGACTGGCCAAGACCCTCCAGCGTAAAGGATGTGCGGCAGTTCCTCGGGTTGGTAGGCTACTACCGAAGATTCATTCCTGGTTTCACCAGAATGGCAGCTCCTATGCAGGACCTCCTGATAGGCCAGTCCAGGAAGGCCAAAACCCAGAAGCCACCCTTCAGGTGGTAAAAGCTGGAAGAGGAGTCCTTCCGCCAGCTGAAGATGGCCCTCACGGGGGATGAAGTCCTGCCGTACCCTGACTACGACCAGCCCTTTATCCTTCACACGGACGCAAGCAACATCGGGCTAGGAGCTGTACTGTCCCAGATTCAGCAGGGGAGAGAACGGGTAATTGCTTACGCCAGCCGGAAACTACGGCCCACAGAAAGGAACCCTGAGAATTATAGCTCCTTCAAGCTAGAGTTCCTAGCAGTGATGTGGGCAGTGACCGAACGTTTCAAGCATTACCTTGCCTCTTCCAAGTTCACCGTGTACATGGATAACAACTCATTGACACACCTGGACACTGCAAAACTTGGTGCCCTGGAGCAGAGATGGATGGCCTGCCTGTCCAACTATGAATTCATCATCAAATACCGGGCGGGACGCTCAAATACCAACGCAGATGCCCTGTCCAGAATGCCAAACCTATTGGACGGAGGAGAAGATCCAGAAGAACTAGAAGATATCGAACTCCTGGCGTTCCACCGTCATGGGATTACCCAGTATTCCCACCTTGTAAGGGACAGGCGCTCTGCTACGTTCAATCCCTTACCCCACTACGGCTGGGCGGAGACGCAAGACAGTGACCCCGCAGTCCGTCTGGTGAAGGAAATGCTGACACAGGCTGATGCCCGTCTTGACCCAGACGCTCGGGAGGAGACCAAGCAACTGTGGAAAGAGAAAAGTAAGCTGTTTCTTTACAAAGAGAAGCTGTACTGGACAGTGGTCAACTCCCGAACACATGAGCTGACCTGGCAGGTAGTGGTCCCCAGACGAGACGCGGCTATGGTTCTGGAGGCATACCACGACGGAGCAGGGCACTTCAGATGGAAGAAGCTGGAGTTCCTGTTGCGTGGACGGTTCTTCTGGGTAGGCATGAGAGGAGCCATCGAGAGATGGTGCAGGGACTGTGGACCGTGCAACCAAAAAAGGAAGGACCGTGCCAGCCAGAAGACTCCTCTGCAGCCCATCATCACCAGGCAGCCACTGGAGCTGGTAGCTCTGGACCATGTGAAACTGGCTCCGAGCAGATCTGGGTACATCTACGCCCTCACCATCGTAGATCACTACTCCCGGTTCCTGGTGGTGGTCCCTGTCAAAGACTTGACCGCTCAAACAGCAGCCAGAGCCTTCCAGCTGCACTTCTGCCATCCACACCGGTATCCGGAGCAAGTGTTGACAGACCAAGGACCAGCCTTCGAAGCGGAGGTCTTCCAGGAGTTCTGCAACCTGTATGGCTGCAGGAAGATAAGAACTATGCCCTATCACCCTCAGACCAACGGACTATGTGAAAAAATGAACCAGGTGGTGATAGACTTGCTAAAAATGTTGCCCCTGGAAGAACGTAATCTGTGGCCTGAGAAACTGCCTGATCTGGTGGACCTGTATAACCACATCCCGGTAAGTTCCACCAACTGTACCCCGGCTTACCTAATGAGAGCAAGACCTGGTAAGCTGCCTATTGTCCTGACACCTGAGGACACCTCGCCAGAGGCAGACTGGGATACAGAACGGCAGCAGCAATACCGGAAAGTACAAGAGAGCGTCGAAGGAAGTCTGTCTCAAGCAAGAGAAAGGCAAGAGAAGACTTATAACCAGCATGCTCCCGCTGTTCCCCTGGTACCTGGAGAGCAGGTCTTGAAGAGAAAGAGGTGGCTCCATAAGTTGGATGACCAGTGGGAGAAAGAACCGTACACCGTACTGCCTTCACGCCATGAGAATCCGAAAGTCTGTATAATCAGTAAGGATGGAGGAGAAACCACAGCCATTGTCTCCAGAGACCACCTGAAAAAGTGTCCCGAGCAGTTGCAAAGCACTGATGAAGATCTAGAGAACCCTCAACCCGCAGAGGAAAGGGAAGAAATGATCAGTACCATACTCGGAGACTTTCCCAGGTCCTGGACTCAAATCAACAACGCAGTCGTGGTACCCATCCTCACCTTTCTCCAGCCAGCCCCTCAAGGGCCTACAGAAGAACAGGAAGTGTCGGAAGAGCAGCCGGCCCAGGAGGCAGAAGGATCCATACCAGCAGCTCAGGAGAATCAACCCTCTGCTAGTAGTGAGCCTGTCATGCCCCTAGTAAGCCAAAGAGTATGCAGGAAGCTGCCAAGCCTACCCGCAACACCTCCTACACCCTGAAGCGCAGAGCCAGATAGTGGGTTACGTAGGTCCACCAGGAGCACTAGAGGACAGATGCCCGCTCGCTGGAGAATCTAGAATGTGGATTAATCTGTAAATTGCAAATGCTGAAAAAGGTCTATGTTTTTGTTGCCTGTTTATTAATTATGTTCCTCTTGTTACCCTGCAGGTTTATTTGGACTGTCAGGTTATGGACGCTTGAATAATCGGAACTACATTGTAAATAGTTGCACTTGGTGCCTCTTGCGAAGACGGTCACGGAAAAAAAAACCTGTCTGGCGTGGCCCCGTGTGGTCCACAGTAGTTCGCTTCACCTTGCAGCCACGCCCAGGGCCAACATTTGGGGTTTGCTTTGGACAGGTCCCCACACCGTTCAAGATGTCACCTCGTTGGGTGACATGGACACCCGCGTGACCTCTAAAGACTAAACTTCTTGTACATATGTCACACGCCTTGCCCAGTTTAAATGGAGTTTAATATATATGTCACATTCCCAAAAATGTCTGTATTATTACCGCAATAATATAGCATCACGTTTTATTACCACGGTTTTAGGCAGTGACCTGGGATGCAGAGATGCTTCCAGGGGTCTTTCCCATGCTGTTGTTATGTCATTTCAGCACTGTAAGGATGTGTCTGATCATGTCTCACGAACCACATTACCAGATAAGGTACAGTAGTAAATAGTGTTGAGCGAGCACTAAAATGCTCAGGTGCTCTTAGCTCGGGCCGAGCTCACTGTGATACTCGGGTGCTCGACCCGAGCAACGAGCCCAATGTTAGTCTATGGGAGACCTGAGCATTTTTGCGGCTGCACCCCCAGCAGTCTTTTAAAAGCCTCACAAGTGCCCAAAACAATAGTGACAGTGCTCAAATGACATGGGGACAGCATGGGGATTGCCCCAGGAAGCATTTCTGACCCCCAGGTCACTGTTGTCAACAACGTGGTCAGAGGTATTAAGCCACTTTTACAGGCTCATAATAAAACGTTCAAAAACGAAAGTGAAACTTTTTTCCTGTGAAATATGTTAAGGAATTTCTTTTCCAGGGTAAAGACTTGTGTATAAGGTAAAATAAATAACCAAAAACAAAAATACTCCTCCACACCTTGGGCTATATTCACAAGTAGCATTTTTTATGCGTTTTTGCACTTTTGTATTGCATTGAACTGTGACAAATGCATTCACCGGGAAATGTCATTTTAACATTTTAAAACCTTATCTGGCCATGTGGTGTGTGACACATGCATACAGTGCTGAAAAGACATGGGGAAAGCATGGGGAAGACCCCTGGAAGCATCTCTGACTCCCAGGTCACTGCCTAAAAGTGTGCCCATCAGAAGTGATCCTTGCCGCATCAGAAGATGCAGACTTGCAACTATCCCTGTGCAAGTCCTTGTCCCAGGGCAGTGTTCAATTGTACCTCCCCCATTCCTTGCAATGCAAGCGCAAATATGCAGCCAACCACCCACCCACCCGCAGGCTGCAATACCATACTGCTAGCTTGCACTTGAAATGGGGCCTTTTAGTTTTGAGGAAGCCGAAGCTGGCCACTACCTCATGGCTGCTTCGGCGGCGAGGTATCCATACTTTGTCCCCAGCCGCCCGGTGGCCGGGTGTCCACGCTCGGTCCCCAGCCGCCCCACGGCCGGTTGTCCACACACGGTCCCCAGCCGCCTGGGGGCGGCCGGGGTCCATAAACGGTCCCCAGCCGCCCCGATTTCTCCTTGGAACATCCCCACAGACTTTTCTTAGCCCGGCCTACTTTAGGGCAGCATTGGACGAGCCCACCAGAGAACCAGACTCCTCCGGTGGGCCCTGGCTTCTCCATCAGGGCAGTTGAGAGTGCCAAGGTGAGGAGCATGATGATGATGATAGAAGTTAGCATCTGCTTTGTTTTGTTGGAATGCAAGCGTAAGTGTGCAACCTGCCACCCACCCACCCCCAGGCTGCAATACCATACAGCTAGCTTGCTTGCACTTGAAATTGGGCCTTTTAGGCTTGTGGAGGCAGACGCCGGCCACCATGTCATGGTTGCGTTGGCTGCCCTTTCATCCATACTCAGTCCCCAGCCGCCCGGCGGCTGTGTGTCCACGCTCGGTCCCCAGTCGCCTGGGGGCGGCCTTGTGTCCATAAACGGTCCCCAGCCATCCCGATCTCTCCTGTTACCGACCCACACACTTTTCTTAGACTTGCCTGCTTTAGGGCAGCATTGGAACAGCCCACCAGAGAACCAGACTCCTCCGGTGGGCCCTGGCTTCTCCATCAGGGGAGTTGAGTGTGCCAAGGTGAGGAGCATGATGATGATAGAAGTTAGCATCTGCTTTGTTTTCTTGGAATGCAAGCACATGTATGTAGTAGGTCTTAGGTGGTCAGCATTTTGACGCATATCCTTCCTCCGACGAGGATTGCTGGATGTTTTCCTGCTACTATCCCAGTTCTATAACTCCTGTTAAAACAAAGCTTCAGGTGATAAATGATGGATGAGGTGGTGGCAAAGGAGAAAGAGCAGGAGGAACAGGGACCATTCACATCAATATCAGGCCAGTCAACCACACATGTCTTGTAGGATATGTTTCTGTAACAAAGGGAGCGGTTCTGCTTCACAGTTATAGGGCATACAGTGAGTGCAATGCCTACTAAACATTTCGAGGCACTCCAATGCCCCTTGGAAGTGACATGGAGGTCAGAGGGCCTTAACTAAACTGTTTTTTCTATTTATAGCAACTGGGTCTCCTGTATACTGTTGGCCTAAGCAGTGAATGGAAGGCTTTCCAAAAATTATGAGGAACTGCAATGCCCCTTGAAACAGACATGAATTACAGCGTACTAAAAACCTTCTACCCATTATTGGGGAGTGGGTCTCCGTTACTTTTCGCCTTTGCATTGAAAAGCAAAAGCTGACTAAAATTAGGAGGAAATGCAATGCCCATTGGAAGAGTCGTGGAGGTTAGAGTTAATTAAAAACAACATTTCAATGCCACTCGGAAGAGACGTGGAGGTCGCAGTAGCATAACAAGATGCTTTTAATGCCCCTTGGAAAAGTGATGGAGGTCACAGTAGTTTAACAAGATGGTTTTAATGCCCCTTACAAGAGCCATACAGTACAGTATATTACAAACATTATTCCCATTATTGGGAAGTGGGTCTCCCATAGTCTTTGCTTATGCCTTCCAAGCAAAAGCTGCCAAAAATTAGGATGTAGGAACTTGCAATACCCTTACAAGAGCCATGCAGAACAGCATATTACAAACATTATTCCCATTATTGGGGAGTGGGTCTCCCATAGTATTTGCTTATGCCTTCCAAGCAAAAGCTGACAAAAATTAGGATGGAGGAACTTGCAATGGCCCTTACAAGAGCCATGCAGTACAGCATATTACAAGCATTATTCCCATTATTGGGGAGTGGGTCTCCCATAGTCTTTGCTTATGCCTTCCAAGCAAAAGCTGCCTAAAATTAGGACGTAGGAACTTGCAATACCCTTACAAGAGCCATGCAGTACAGCATATTACAAACATTGTTCCCATTATTGGGGAGTGGGTCTCCCATAGTATTTGCTTATGCCTTCCAAGCAAAAGCTGACAAAAATTATGAGGAATTGCAATGCCCGTTCGAAGAGTCGTGCAGGTCCCAGTAGCTTAACAAGACCGTTTTAATGCCCCTCAGAAGAGACGTGGAGGTCAGAGTGGTATAACAACATGCTTTTAATGCCCCTCAGAAGAGACGTGGAGGTCAGAGTGGTATAACAAGATGGTTTTAATGCCTCTCAGAAGAGACGTGGAGGTCACAGTAGCTTAACAAGATGCTTTTAATGCCCCTCAGAAGAGACGTGGAGGTGAGAGTGGTATAACAAGATGGTTTTAATGCCCCTTGTAAGAGACGTGGAGGTCAGAGTGATATAACAACACGCTTTTAATGCCCCTCAGAAGAGACGTGGAGGTCCCAGTTGCTTAACAAGACGCTTTTAATGCCCCTCAGAAGAGACGTGGAGGTCGCAGTAGCTTAACAAGACGGTTTTAATGCCCCTTACAAGAGCCATACAGTACAGCATATTACAAACATTATTCCCATTATTGGGGAGTGGGTCTCCCATAGTATTTGCTTATGCCTTCCAAGCAAAAGCTGACAAAAATTATGAGGAAATGCAATGCCCGCTCGAAGAGTCGTGGAGGTCCCAGTAGCTTAACAAGACCATTTTAATGCCCCTCAGAAGAGACGTGGAGGTCAGAGTGGTATAACAACACGATTTTAATGCCCCTCAGAAGAGATGTGGAGGTCAGAGTGGTATAACAAGACGGTTTTAATGCCCCTCAGAAGAGACGTGGAGGTCACAGTAGCTTAACAAGACGCTTTTAATGCCCCTTGGAAAAGTGGTGGAGGTCGCAGTAGCTTAACAAGATGCTTTTAATGCCCCTTACAAGAGCCATGCAGTACAGCATATTACAAACATTATTCCCATTATTGGGGAGTGGGTCTCCCATAGTATTTGATTATGCCTTCCAAGCAAAAGCTGACAAAAATTATGAGGAAATGCAATGCCTGTTCGAAGAGTCGTGGAGGTCCCAGTAGCTTAAGAAGACGGTTTTAATGCCCCTCAGAAGAGATGTGGAGGTTACAGTAGCCTAACAAGGTGCTTTTAATGCGCCTCAGAAGAGACGTGGAGGTCAGAGTGGTATAACAACATGCTTTTAATGCCCCTTGAAAGAGACGTGGAGGTCAGAGTGGTATAACAACATGCTTTTAATGCCCCTCAGAAGAGACGTGGAGGTCGCAGTAGCTTAACAAGATGGTTTTTAATGCCCCTTACAAGAGCGATACAGTACAGCATATTACAAACATTATTCCCATTATCGGGGAGTGGGTCTCCCATAGTATTTGCTTATGCCTTCCAAGCAAAAGCTGACAAAAATTATGAGGAAATGTAGTGCCCGTTCAAAGAGTCGTGGAGGTCCAAATAGCTTAACAAGACCGTTTTAATGCCCCTCAGAAGAGACGTGGAGGTCAGAGTGGTATAACAACACGCTTTTAATGCCCCTCAGAAGAGACGTGGAGGTCAGAGTGGTATAACAAGACGGTTTTAATGCCCCTCGGAAAAGTGGTGGAGGTCGCAGTAGCTTAACAAGACGCTTTTAATGCCCCTTACAAAAGCCATACAGTACAGCATCTTAAAAACATTATTCCCATTATTGGGGAGTGTGTCTCCCATAGTCTTTGCCTATGCCTTCCAAGCAAAAGCTGCCAAAAATTAGGACGGAGGAACTTGCAATGCCCCTTACAAGAGCCATGCAGTACAGCATATTACAAACATTATTCCCATTATTGGGGAGTGGGTCTCCCATAGTCTTTGCTTTTGCCTTCCAAGCAAAAACTGCCAAAAATTAGGACGTAGGAACTTGCAATACCCTTACACGAGCCATGCAGTACAGCATCTTAAAAATATTATTCCCATTATTGGGGAGTGGGTCTCCCACAGTCTTTGCTTATGCCTTCCAAGCAAAAGCTGACAAAAATTAGGACGGAGGAACTTTCAATAATGGCAACACGGACCACGGTCACCCTGGTGGTATAGTGGTGGTGGAGGCTGAGGGTAAGGATAAGAACATAAAATAGCCGAAATGAGGATGCGTATACCCATGTGTGGGTGTGAAACGGTGCATGTGAATACACCTCCCGAAAAAACACAGTGGATTTGACATTATGTTACTCTGCTGTCATTTGGTGGTGATGAGAAGTCTGGCCAAATCCAGCCCTTGTTCATTTTGATAAGGGTCAGCTTGTCATCATTGTCAGTTGACAGGTGAGTGTGCTTATCAGCTATAATTCCCCCAGCGGCACTAAAAACACGCTCCGATAATACGATAGCGGCAGGGCAGGCCAGGACCTCCAATAAGTACAGAGCGAGTTCATTCCAAGTGTCCAGCTTGGATACCCAATAATTAAAAGGCACAGAGGAATCACGGAGGACGCTGGTACGGTCGGCAACGATCTCCCTCACCATCTTGTGAAACTTTCCACTCCTTGTGAGAGTACCCCGCGCCTCAGGGCCTGTAAGCTGGGCGGGTCTCAGAAAACTGTCCCAGAACGTTGACAGTGTTCCCCTGCCTCTGCTCGATTGGAGTTGCCTCTCTCTCGCTTGTACGCCTTGGTTGGTCAGCGAACTGTGACCTCTGCCGCTAGCGTATTCAGATGGGAACTTTTTTAACAGTTCTGCAGCAAGGGCCTTCTGGTACTGCCCCATTTTTGTAGACCTCTCCACCTCAGGAATAAGAGAGTGGAAGTTCTCCTTGTAGCGGGTTCTAAGAGTGTCACCAACCAGTAATGACTGTCACCCAACATTTTGACAATGCGAGGGTCATGGTTAAGGCAGCGTAACATAAAGTCAGCCATGCGTGCCAGACTGGTAACAGGCAAGACTTCCATGTCCTCACCAAGATGACGACTGACCATGCTCTCCTCCTCCTCCTCCTCCTCCCCCCTGTCCTCAGGCCACCCACGCTGAACTGATGGTATGACAGTTGTACAGGTACTACCGTCTACAGCGCATGACACAAGTTCCTGTTCTTCTTCCTCCTCCTCCTCCTCTCCCTCATTGTCCCCCAATGCACGTTGGGATGAGCTGAGGCTGGGCTGTGTGTAATCGACCGCTACGGCTTCTTGATCCATCTCATCATTCTCTGACTGCAATGCCTCCTCTTTAATTCTCTGCAGAGAGACTTGCAAAAGACAGACAAGTGGAATGCTGATGCTAATGATGGCATCATCGTCACTCACCATCTGGGTGGACTCCTCAAAGTTTGTCAAGATGGTACAGATGTCAGACATCCAGGTCCACTCCTGAGGTCTTATGTGTGGCGTCTGATCTGAATATCGACGGCCTTGTTGCAGCTGGTACTCCACAACTGCTCCCTTCTGCTCACAAATCCTTTGCAACATGTGGAGGGTAGAGTTCCAACGTGTGGGTACATCACACACCAGTCGGTGTGATGGAAGCTGCAAACGCTGCTGCAACACAGCAAGGGCGACGGAAGCTGTAGCCGACTTGCAAAAATGAGCTGATAGGCGGCGTACTTTGATGAGCAGATCTGGCAACTCGGGGTACGATTTAAGAAACCGCTGAACCATGAGGTTAAGCACATGAGCCAGGCATGGTACATGTGTGATCTCGCCTCGCCTCAGAGCCGCCACCAGGTTACGGCCATTGTTACACACGACCATGCCTGGATGTAGGTTCAGCAGTCTCAGCCAAAGATCTGCCTGCTCTTTCACAGCTGTCCACAACTCACAAGCAGTGTGAGGTTTCTCACCTAAGCTTATGAGTTTCAGCACAGCCTGTTGCCGCTTGGCGGAGGCAGTACTGCAGTGCTTCCAGCTTGTAACTGATGTGTTGATATCTGAGATGGATGCTGAACATGAGGAGGAGGAGGAGGATGATGCGCAGGAGCTGTACACTGTGGGGGCAACTCTCACTGACATAGGGCCCCCAATCCTCGGTGTGGGGAGGATGTGTTCCGTCCCAAGGTCCGACTGGGTCCTGGCTTCCACTATGTTTACCCAGTGTGCCGTCAGGTAGATGTACCGTCCCTGGCCACAAGCACTTGTCCACATGTCCGTTGTCAGGTGGACTCTCCCAGTAACTGCGTTGTTGAGGGCACTGCAGATGTTTTGGGACACGTGCTTGTGTAGTGCGGGGATGGCACACCGGGCAAAATAGTGTCGGCTGGGGACCGAGTACCAAGGGACGGCCACCGTCATAAGGTTGCGATTAGTGTTGAGCGATACCTTCCGATATCGGGAAATATCGGATCGGATTGGATCGGACCGATACCAAAAAAGTATCGGATATCGCCGATTCCGATACCGGAAACCAATGCAAGTCAATGGGACAGAAATATCGGAATGAAAATAAACCCTTTCTTTCCTTGTAGGTTAATTCTACATGAAGGAAAACAACTAAGAATAATGTAGAATGTATTGAGGGAGGTGGGGGAGACAATAAAGGCATAGAGGTTTAGCCCAATCAAATGGAATAGCAGGAATTAATATTTTTTTTAAGACGTTCTGAGTTACGGAAATATTGACTATGTTAAGTATTTTTATATTTTGTCAGATATTTATGTTTCACTACTTCCATGCTCTTCACCTTCTTTTTTACTTCTCCCACAATTTCTCCTTCATCATCCTCAGCATCTTTTTCATCCACTTCTTCTTCACCTTCTTCATCTTCTTCTTCTTCACCTTCTTCGTATTATTCTTTTTTTTTACATTCTTCATATTCTACTTCTTCATCTTCTTCATATTCTTCTTCTTCATCATATTCTTATTTGTGACAGGCATTTCTGTAGTTGTTATCTATAAAAGGTTGGACATTACACCTTTCGTTCTGCCCGTCACAAAAGATTTACAGCAGGATTTGTCCGCGTTCAGTTTGGCCTGCAGCAGCAGGTCTTTTCCAGGGGTACCACGAGGAGGAACTGACTCACCCCCATACACTGCTTAGTCATCTTCTGCTTATAATTTAGATATTATCCTTTGCTCTGATTTTTAGTCTTATGCTTAATGTTCTTCCACTTTTTGTTCTGCAGCTTCTTGTATTTCTGCTTCTTGGTTTTCTGTCTCTTGTTCTTCTGTATCTTGGTGCTTGTCTTCTCTTCTTTGTTCCTCTTGGTCAACTTCTTCAGGGTCATCTTCTTGGTCTTCTTCGGGGTGGTCTTCAGGGTCGTCGTCTTCGGGGGTCCTCGTCTTCGGGGTCCTCGTCTTCTTCGGGTTGGTCTTCTGGGTCCTCGTCTTCGGGGTCTTCGTCTTCTTCCGGGTGGTCTTCAGGGTCCTCGTCTTCTTCGGGGTGGTCTTCAGGGTCCTCATCTTCAGGGTCGTCATCTTCGGGGTCCTCGTCTTCTTAGGGTTGGTCTTCAGGGTCCTCGTCTTCAGGGTCCTCGTCAGGGAGATCCAGAGTGATTACCAAGAACCATTTCAAAAAGCTTGAACTTGGAAATGTAGCAGAAGGTACAAGAAAGCTGAGGAACTACCGAGGACCAGCTGACGGTACTGGAACCTGGATGGGTAGTAGAAGGTACAAGAGCCAATGGAACTGCCGAAGACCAGCTGACGGTACTGTATCTCGGTTACTAAGCAGGAGGTACCTGTGCCAGAAAGCACTACCAAGGACCAGCGGATGTTGGTGGAACTTGGATACCGAGAAGGAGGCACCTAATCCAAAGGCACTGCCGAGAACCAGCTGACGGTACTGGAACCCGGATGGGTAGCAGAAGGTACCCATGTAAAAAAAAGTTCAAGGCCGCGAGCCGGCCGCAGTTACCAAAACCCATAGTCCTACAGGGGGTGCTTGTCCTATTGGCACTATGGAACCAGCCTTCATTGCCAGATCCCGCAGCCCACATAGGAGTCACCTAAGTCAGCAGTCAATCACAGCCATGCCATTAGTTAAGATGCCTACATGCCTAACAGGATGTGCCCACACTTCTTAGGATCCTCATTGGCTGAATAAAATGAAAATGGCTCATTGCATTATGGGAACTTCCGATTCCGGTATACGATATTGCAAAAGTATCGGAATTAAGTATCAGAATTCCGATGCCGCGAATATCGGCCGATACCCGATATTTCAGTATCGGAATGCTCAACACTAGTTGCGATAGGATTCTGTCTCCGCCAGCCTAAAAGGCAGCATTTCCAACGCAAGCAGTTGTGAAATGTGCGAATTTAGGACTGTGGCCTGTGGGGCGTTAGCTGCGAATTTCCCCTTTCATTCAAAGGTCTGGGATATGGACAATTGAATGCTGCGGTGGGATGTGGATGTGGACGTTGATGCTATTTCTTGAGAAACTGCCATAACAAGTGAAGACTGAGAGGAGGGGGCATCTTTGCATGCAGTATGGACAGGGGATTGCCTTGCACACACAGCAGGGGGTTCTATTGCACGCATAACAGCGGAAAAAGCAGTGGTGACACCTGCTGACACTGGTCGTGGACCCTGCGATTCGCCCCACAAGGTCGGGTGCTTTGCTGCCATCTGCCCGATCATGCTGTTGGTGGTCAGGCTGGTAGTTTTGTCACCCCTGCTGATGCTGGCATGGCAGGTGGTACAAATGGCCTTTTTGGGGTTATCAGCAGAGTCTTTAAAAAAATTCCAGACTCTGGAAGACCTACCGCTTGTACTGGCACCGTCCCTCGTGTTGATGTTACGGGGAACAGTTGCCCGCCTTCTGTCTGCGGCCACCACACTGCTTCTTCCTGCCTGTTGGGGTACTCTGCCTCCCTCCCCCTGTGTGCTGCTGGCCTCATTCTTCATGTCCTCCTGCCACGTTGGGTCAGTTACTAGATCATCCACCACCTTCTCCGCTTCCACTTGCGCACCACGATCCTCCTCCTCACTACCTGGCAATTGTGTCTCGTCATCATCCACCTCTTGTGACAAATTGCCAGGGTCGACTTCCTGTGGCGTGGCTGTTCAAATATTTGTGCATCGCTACATGGGATCTCCTCTTCCACCACTTCAAGCATATCAGGAGAGGGGCACAAATCTGCAAATGGACCAGTGAACAGCTCTTCAGAGTGTCCAAGTGTGGGATCAGTTGCTGTCTGACGACACTCGGCATGGTGGGAGGAAGGAGCATCAGGGTGAGGAGGAGTATGCAGTCGAGACTCACGACTACTAAGAGTCGACCGTGTGGAAGACAGGCAGGAGGTGGTGGTGCCCAGGTAACTGGAAGTATTATCTGCTATCCAATTAATAACCTGTTCACTCTGATCAGTTCGCAATACTGGTGTTGTTCTGTGCTTCCCTAGTAATTTGGTCAAGAAGTGGGAGCGAGAAGATGTGGCTGTTGGTTCTGGCACATTTTCACCTTGGCCACTGCCCCGTCCTCTGCACGCACCATCACCAGAACGTCCAGTTCCACGTCCCTTGCCACGCGCCTTGCCCATTGTAAATAAAGTAAAATAGCTTACACTCGCACTATCAATGGCAAAAGGGTAATAAAAAGTAGATTAGAACCATGGAAGAGGAAAACCACAGTTCTATTTCTCTGGCCTACACCCGACTCTTTTAAACAATCTGAACAGTCAGGGAGAAAATATTACTGTTTTTCTTTAAGGAAAAAACACCAAAAGCTAAATAATAGAGATTTTTCACCATGGAACAGCAAAACTACAGTTATAATTTACTGGTGCATGTATACCTGACTTTTTCAAATATATATATATTTGCGGCTGAACAGTGAGCGACACACTCAAACTTTTTTTTAGATACAAATGGCCCAAAAGTGGATAATACAGAGGTTTGAACCGTGGAACTGCAAAACCACACTTGTATTTCTCGGGCCTACAACAGACTATTTTCAACAGATATATTTGTGTCTGAACAATCAGGAGTCACTATTATTTTTACGGCCAAAAATTGCGAAAAGCAGGATAATACAGAGATTTGACCCGTGGAACTGCAAAACCACACTTGTACAGTATTTCTCGGGCCTACACCAGGCTATTTTCAACAGATATATTTGTGTCTGAACAATCAGGAGACTCTATTATTTATTTTTTACGGCAAAAAATGGCAATAGCAGGATAATAGAGATTTTTTACCGTGGAACAGCAAAATCACAGTTATAATTTACTGGTGTATACCAGACTATTTTCAACAGATATATTTGTGCCTGAACAATCAGGAGACACTATTATTTATTTTTTATGGCAAAACATGCCAAAAGCAGGATAATACAGAGATTTGACCCGTGGAACTGCAAAACCACACTTGTATTTCTCGGGCCTACACCATACTATTTTCAACAGATATATTTGTGTTTGAACAATCAGGAGACACTATTATTTATTTTTTACGGCAAAAAATGCCAAATGCAGGATAATAGAGATTTTTTACGGTGGAACAGCAAAACCACAGTTATAATGTACTGGTGTATACCAGACTATTTTCAACAGATATATTTGTGTCTGAACAATCAGGAGACACTATTATTTATTTTTTACGGCCAAAAATGCCAAAAACAGGAAAATAGAGCTTTTTTACCGTGGAACAGAAAAACCACAGTTAAAATTTACTGGTGTATACCAGACTATTTTCAACAGATATATTTGTGTCTGAACAATCAGGAGACACTATTATTTATTTTTTACGGCAAAAAATGCCAAAAGCAGGATAATAGAGATTTTTTACCATGGAACAGCAAAACCACAGTTTTAATTTACTGGTGTGTATACCAGACTTTTTTAAAAATATAGATTTGCATCTGAACAGTGAGCGACACACTCAAACTGTTTTTTTTTAGATACAAAAGGCTCCATACTGGATACTACAGAGATTTGACCCGTGGAACTGCAAAACCAAGCCTCTGTTTCTGTGGCCTATACCAGACTCTTTTCAACAGATACAATTGTGCCTGAAAAATCAGAGACACTCTTTTTTTTGGGGGGGTGGACACCAATATGTTAATAAGACGGGTATTTGTACAGTGTGAAGGAGGAAAAAAAAAAGAGGAATTAGATGAAAAAAAAGGATTTTTCCTGGCCCCTGAGACCTGGAGCTAAGTACAGCAATTTCAGCAACAGGGGCACACAGGACTGTAATGCAGTGTTTTCTGGTATAACCAATGCCTCTCCTATACAGCCTGCCTGCCTGCCTGATATCTGGGATGGATATTAATCCTGAGAAGGACTGTTTGTTTGTTCTGGCAGCCTTTACAGACCCTACACTAACTATTTCGCAGGATAAATCTCTCCCTAGCTCAGCAGCGCTGTCCCTACACTGTCTAATCCGGAGCGACTGTGTCCAAGATGGTGGCGCCCGATTTTAAATACATGAGGTGACACTGTGCGGCCAGCCAATCACTGTAATGCCCACAAACAACATGGCTGCAGCATTACAGTGACTGGCTGGCAATCCCTGCATGTTCATTGGCTCTGTAAAGAGCGCCAAACATGCAGGGCGGAGACCCGATCTCCCGCCCGAGTAACCCGGAAATGCTCGGTGCTCGCCGAACATTCCGAGTAGCATGAGTACCGAGCAGTGTCGAGCATGCTCGCTCAACACTAGTAGTAAAATGTTAAAGCTACATTTACTGGTGAATGTATTTTCTACTGTTGAAAGCAATGCAAAAGAGTTTTTGATGGTTTTTGCACTAAGTGTGAACATAACCCATGGTGCAGAGGAGCATTTTTGCTTTTTGTTATTTTTTTTTGCCTTATATACAGGTCATTACCCCGGAAAGACTGTTCCTTAACATTTTTTCCAGGAAAATACATTTTGGCGGCATTTTTGTATGTTTTATTGTGAGTCCGTAAAAGTGGTTTAATGCTCTGACAACATTGTTCACAGCAGTGACCTGGGAGCCAGAAATGCTTCCAGGGGTCTTTCCCATGCTGCTCCCATGTCATTTGAGCACTGTTCCCATCGATTTGGGCAATCTTTAGGCCCCCTCCCATTGACTTACATTGGGCTCGTTACTAGAGTCGAGCACCTGAGCATTACGATTTGCTATACCTGAGCAACGGGCACCTGAGCATTTTAGTGCTTGCTCATCACTACAGATGGGACAAGCTACTGATGTTCCCAGAGTAGTGCACTCACATTCCAATTATATATTTCGGTATTTCCCCTCTGTTCCTATGTGGTCCAGTAAGTGATTTGTGTGTGACTGGCTATGGTGGTAGTCAGAATGCTTTATCACAAGTTTTTATTCCAGGTAGAAAGTCTTCATTTTGTGCATGGGAGCCTACAGCGACTCATCAGGGGTCGAGTGCAACCCTTGTAGGAGATGTATGGTGTACAGAAAATGAGGCAGATAGAGGCAGACAGTCTTTCTCAGTAAGAGATGTAGAATATGAGCCCGCAAGGGCAGGGTCCTCTTCCCTCTGTATCAGTCTATCATTGTTTAGTTTTGTTTACTGTAAGTGACATCTGTATCTGGTATGTAATCCTTTCTTATGTACAGCGCCATGGAATCAATGGCGCTATATAAATAGATAATAATAATAATAATAATAATAAGAGATATCAATCATAGCTTAGCTGCATTGCCTTGACAACCTGGAAGAGGAGGAGCAGCATCAGAACACAGTACTGATTGGCGGAGTAAGCTGAAGAAAAAAGGTGGAGCAGTAGAGAACGTGGTATTTGTCGGCCATTACTTGAACGAAAAAATGTCGATCCAGGTAGAGAGCACAGTGTGCGCATTGACAGTTCTGCACCTCCATGTGAGAGGACAGTGAGCCCTGGATCCGCACCACAAATACAGAAAAGCCAGGCTGCCCAGAGTATCCTCTTCCCATCTGGCTTCAAACTAGGAAGAAGAATCCTGCCTTCTGTTCCCAGTGACTGGACCCTGATGCTCCAGGCAGGAACCCTGTCTGACTGCCGATCTCCTATATCAAAGAGTAACTACGACTAGGATTTGTGGTTTCACCATAGGAAATATATTAAAGAAGTTGTCCACTACTTTTACACTGATGCCCTTGTGGCACCCTGCTACCACAGGTACCAGAGAAACCAAAAGGGTGCATGGAAGGACTTTTCCACAAGAGTTCCTCATTACATAACTAACACCTCCACCCTTCCACCTCATACCACCAGAGGGAGCCTGTTAGGGATATAAAAACTGGAGGGTAGCGTTAGATAGAGAGAGTGTGCTGACACTTAGATCAGTGAAGGAGCAGCACGTCTGCTACTGTGTTGAGGATCCCGAGTGTGGCCAAGGCAAGGAGAGGAGAGAGGAGTTAAGGGGGCAGAGGAGCATCTGAAGCTCACCCCAGAGCACAAGCCGGACACCGGGTCCGCGCCTACAGGGTCCTCTACACCCAGTAGGGACAACCGGCATACCAGGAGGATTCCAGATCCCTGGTCAACCTGAATCTACCATCATTTTACAGAACTAGGAACCACGAAGGCCCCAGCGTTCAGGGATAGTGGTAGCCAAAGAAAAGTTCTACTACAAGCAGACAGGTGGGAGAGTGAAACAGCATAGAAGCTAGGCCTAGTTACAGGCTGGCCAGAAGCTTTAGAGAAAGGAAGAAATGGACCAGGAAGCCTATTACACGCTCACTGGGGAGAGTCCAGAAGTGCACCCTTCCTACAAGGTACCCTGGACCATACCTGCCGTTACACCAGTAAAGGTACTGAAGCGAATTCCCTGTGTGCATGTCTGTCATTCCCCCTGACCCGACCGGGCCACCTCTCACCTGCATCCCTTCCATCAACCCTGCCCCGGGGGCCTGCTTCACCTGTGGGGAGCAGAAACATCCCAGCTGCCATCCCATCACCCCCGGAGGTCTGCAGCAGCACCGGTACTCATTACCAAGATCCACAGGTGGCGTCACAAGACAAAAACTGTTAACAAACCCCTTTTAAAGAGTGACCCCAGGGTACGGGCCTGGGAGCCGACAGCCGTGACATCCCACAGAAGGTCAAGGCCTGGGTTCCGAGTTTCCCCTGTATCCCCCTGGGCGAGTCACCCTATCCGTAGGATAGGGAATCAATGTATGATCGGCCGGGACCGGTCGATCAATGTATGATCGGCAGGGGTGTCGCGTGCGGGACCCCGGCGGATCATACATTGATGCCCGATCCTACAGATAGGGCATCAATGTAAAAGTAGTGGACAACCCCTTTAATGCTATCTATAAAGGAACAGTGCTGGGACTTATGGTAACATTCAGGTTTACTGCAAAGCCCCATATTGTATCTGTACTTGTAACATTGTGTAATACTATTTGTTCTGCTGTTGCTGTACTTGCTATTGCCCCTATTCCCCTTACAATATTCACCTCGTGTGTACGGAGCTTGGACAGGAGTTTCTTAAGTCGACCAATGACAGAAGAATAAGAACCTCTTGCATCCCACCACAGGAGGCGCTGTGCCATATTGAGCTAAGAGCCACCAGACTCCTTGCCCTTAGAGGTGGCTTAATAGGGTGCTACAATAGCTGTACATTATGGTGCATACATGTAGCCAGAGCCATGTTATACAATAAATGCCGCTCAAAAGGGGTTAATGTAAGTTCTGACCAATTAGGAAAAAGTTTGTGTCGTTAAAGCAACAGAAAATAGGTTGCATAAAAAGAGCGAATGGAAAAGCTTATTTCTGTTCCTTCATCTTATTCTGCAATTATCCAGTGTAAAGATGGTTCAGATCCCAATCATCAGGGAACAGATCCAGAATAATGTGATGAGATCAGACAATGTAAAATATATCCCATCATTCTGTATAAAGAGGGGAGACGATGGCCGTCTTCATGCCATTGATCTTATGAGCCGTGTGCTTTGTGTCGCTGCTGTTCTTGCTTCTTCATCATGTATCACCTAGAATATTCACTTCTAGTCCATTCCTACAAGGAGATGTTGGGTTTTCTTATTATATTGCTGCTTCCATGGCTTCCTGTAACTCAATTATTCTGTGATCTCAACATAAAAGATTTTGATAATCCTATAGAAAAACCTTACCAGGATGGAGATTTCATCATTGGTGGGCTGTTAACGGTTGATTATCAGGCAGATGATTTAGGATATCCAGATCACTTTAACATTGGAATAACATGTACAGAGTAAGTCATCATTTCATGTGTGTAGTGTCTGTACGTGGTGAGAATAGTGACTGCTGCAGACGTGGTGAGAATAGTGACTGCTGCAGACGTGGTGAGAATAGTGACTGCTGCAGACGTGGTGAGAATAGTGACTGCTGCAGACGTGGTGAGAATAGTGACTGCTGCAGACGTGGTGAGAATAGTGACTGCTGCAGACGTCGCTGCACCAATCCATCAGTGCTGGCTTCTATATATGACACTTCCAGAAATGCAAACTGAGGTATACGGCTCCTGGGTCACCACCTGTCTGTAAATTCCTGCTCTGACTGTACAAATCTGGGACTTTTACTAATGTCCATATAATATCTGACAAGTCCTTGATTATTTTGAGGTCGGAGGAGCTTGTGCAGGTTACTGTGATTGTAACTATCATCATGTTCCAGTTCACAGTAATTGCTCTTATGTGTCTTATCAATGTGCTCATCATCTGTCTGTGTCAGGCTCTGTGCCCACTATGCGTTTTCTAAGCGTTTACACAGCGGCAATCCTGCTGCAGAAACGCTTAAAAAACGCTTGGTAGAAGGTCTGCCATGTTCCCCAATGATAATCCGCATGTGCTGTGAAATTTCCGCTGCGGATTATCATTGTGGAAAAATCCACAGCACTACCAATTATTTGTGGAATCGCGGCGTTTTCACCACCATTGACTTGCATTGAATCGCATAATATCTGCATCTCTACATGTGCACATGCCGATATCATGGGGTTCAATGTGCGGATGGTACCCGGGTTTGGAGAAGAGGAGACTCCTCTCCAGACCTGGGTACCATAGCACCTGTAAAAAAAAGAATAAAATAAAAAATATACATTATACTCACCTTCCGATGGCCCCCGGTCTCCATAGCGATCCGTCCTGGCTTGCCGGCAGTTCGTGATGGTCTTAAAAGACCTGCCATGACATCATTAAGTCATGTGACGGGTCACGCGACCGCTGACTTCGGCGTCATGAAAGGTCCTTTCAGACCACCGCTAGACACCGGGGACACCAGACGGATTGGATAACGACACCGGGGGCCATCAGAAGGTAAGTATAATATTTATTTTTTATTTTTTACCATTCTCTTGGTCACACTATATATGCCGGTTGCCGGTTGCATGGATTTGTATAGTGTGACCAAGTTGACAAGCACTTTCCAGGTGATGCTAAAATTGCTTGGAAAGCGCTTGACAACCCGCATGTGGAAATGCATGTGAAGAACGCTTCACAAACTCATGTCCCTGGCAGGAAAAACACATGTACAATCCGCATGTACAATCCGCATGTACAATCCGCATGTAAAATCCGCATGTAAAATCCGCATGTACAATCCGCATGTACAATCCGCATGTACAATCCGCATGTACAATCCGCATGTACAATCCTCATGTACAATCCGCATGTACAATCCTCATGTACAATCCGCATGCGTTTTTTCTGCCAGGGAGGTGAAGAAACGCTCAGGAAAAAATCCAGAGCATTTGTGCATCGTGGGCACATAGCCTTACAGATGGTCGTATCTTATGATATTTGAATTTATCTGATTTGGATAATTTGACTTTGCCATTTCAGAGAAAAACATACTTTAAAGATGTCAGGGACCAATCCGCACTGGTGACTAGAGGGAAAGGCCTGTCCCTGGTGGTATCTCCTCGCCTGCTACAAATGACGGTCAGATCTCTTCCTATATATGTATACCAGGAGAGACCTGTCCATCAAGAGAAGCGGGCAGGGAGAAGACCCCAGGGAGCGGACTCTTCCACTAGTCTCCCATGAGGTTTAGTCTCCAGCAGGTCTTAAGTATTCATTCTTTGAGCTGCTGCATGCTTTCAGAGTGAAACATACATGGCAGAAATCATACAGCCAATGTGTGATACATGCTGCCCTTGCGTTCGGCAGCATGTCTGAGCTGTCAGGTTCCCATTAATAAAAACAGTCCTAGTAATATTAGTCACCTCACCATAAAAACAGCCTATTCAATAACACAGGTCACTGACATTTTTTTCATGTTTTTTTAAATTAATGAAAAGTCCAAAAATTATCCTTCTTAGTTATATGTGATGAGACATCCAGGTCTGCGCAGAACACTGACTCGTAATGACGATTTCATAATTATAGGTAACATCATCCTGCTTTGAGTGAGATGATTGATATGCCATTTATTCCATAATGACCTTCGCTAGTTCCCCACCAATATGCTTACTGGGGGAAAAGCTACCAATTGTAGCCTGTGTTTGGTAGTACTAGTGCCCGGACGGCGGCTACCAGTGGTGGTGGCTCAGACATTTTTAACCATTAAACGGGGTGTTTTTTTCAACTCCTCTCGGTCCATTAACACTTTTTCTTTTACCATAAATTTTGCACAACACTATAATAAACTTTTGACAATAATTTTAACTCAAATTATTTAACCCTTGAAAAATACTTGGTAGGTAGATATACTCATAGAAATCAAAACGTGGCATCAGGCTGCAATATAGGTGTGGCGTATACCATTCTCCTATTAAAGCACCACTCCAGCAGGTTTTTTTATGGCAGTGCAGGAGTGGTGCTATTGATCTAAGTTCCCTACCCCTGGTATTATAGTTACCACCCTCCATCTTCAGCTGTTTCTGGTGCCACACTGGTCCCGCGCCACCCTCTTGTGACGGCAACTTCTAACGGTAGGCGGACGAGACGTGCCCCCTGGTCCATGAAGTACCCAGTGCTGGGCCGGCAGATGCTGGGGGTGATGTCACAGTGGCGGTGACCCGGTCCGTGACCCAGAGCGGTCATTAAAAGGGGGATATTTATAGGGGATTTATATTGTGTGTAATAAGTTCGTGTCGCCACCTGTGGTGTCTGGTAAGGAATACCAGCGCTGCCACAGTCCTCTGAGGCAGGTGTTTGGGCAGCTTTGTTAGGACGGCTCCCCACAGGTGGAGCGGGCCTCAGAGCAGTGTAGGGGTAGATAGTGGATGCTGGTGAGAGACGGCAGGACGGTCCCGGAGGAAAGACGGACACTCACACGGGGGTAAGCTTCAGTACCTTTACTGGTGATGATGCAGGCACCGTCCAGGGTACTCCGGACGAAGTGTGCACTTTTGGATTCTCCCCAGTGAGTGGGTATAGGGTCTCCTGATCTGTGGCTTTACTCGCTAAGCTTCTGACCTGACTGGAGCTAGACCTAGCTTGGTTACTGTCTCTCTCTCTTGCACCTGCAGACCTGGTGGTAGGGTCTTCTCTTGGAGATCACTCTCCCTGGTCGCTGGGGCCTCCGTGACTCCTAGCCCTGGTACTGTAATCAGCATTAGGTAAACCTGGGACCTGAAGTCCTCCAGGGTTCCGGCGGTCCCTACTGGGTATAAAGGGACCCCGTAGGCGCGGACCCGGTGTCCGGTATATATCTCGGGGTGAGCCTGGTATGCTCCTCTGCCCCCTTGCTACTTCTTCCTTCTCCTCTTGCCTTCGTCCTCACTCAGGGCCCTCACTAGGCTTTCACTCGTGCTGTAGGCCTTGGCTCGCCTAAGCACAGCAGCCAGCGTGCTGCCTCTTCGCTACTCTCTGAGCGTCAGAACACTCTCTGCTCAACTCTCAGCTCTTTCCCTCTCTGCGTCTGAGCAGGAACTCAACTCCACTCAACTCACTGCCTAACTCCACCCTCCAGTATATATATATATATCCCTGACGGGCTCCCTCTGCTGGTCTTAGGTGGTAGGGTGGAGGTGTGTGAATGTGTGAGTGCCTCTTGTGGAGAAGTCCATCCATGCACCCTTCTGGGTTCTGTGGCACCAGTGCGCAGCAGGGCGCCACAGACGTAATGGTCACAAGCTCTCAGTATGAGTCTATGGGAGCCTCCTTCTGACCTCGTTCTGGCCTACTTCCGGCACTCTTAGACTTACATTGAGCAGTAACTTCCAGCTAACAAGGAAAACATTGGAGCAATCCAACATGCCACAAACTGCTGGAGACCAAACGGTGCAGCGATGAGAACAGATGAAGATGGCAGCTGGTAAATATGAGATGAAGTGCAGGGAACTTACATTAGTTGCACCACTGCAGTGCTGCAAGAAAAGAATGCTGGAGTGTTTCTTTAATAGAGATGAGCGTTGTTCTACTCGAACTGTTCGCCAATCTCAAATTCGAGCTGTTTTGGGCGGTGTTCGAGCCGTTCGGCGAACACGAACGATTTGAGAAAAATTCGGCTGTTCGAGGTTATGTTCGATAACTGTTCGTGCACCAAAATCATAACTGGATTTTTTCTCAGTAATGATGAAAATTAATGTTAATACGCAGTTTGAGTGTACAGCGGGGTGGGGGGAGGGGCAGGGGATGGATCTCTGCAGGAATAATGAAGATCTCCATTTTTTTTTCTCTTTCCCGCATTTGCAGTGGGGAGGTGCAGTCTGTCAGCCTATCAGCAGCGCACACACGGAGCGAACTGCTGTTTTTCACACAAGCAAAGGCATGTGTCATTGGCAGTGTATGTCACATGTCCTTGCCCTATAAGACCCAGCCATTTTCCCCGTCGCCACCATTTTCTCACTGCTGCAGCTGCGTGTTAGACGGCACCGCTGTTGCTGTGTGCGCTATACCTTGTTAATTTCAAGCCAATTTTCGCACAAATCTACAGATAGCTTGGGAGTAGGGAATAGTTGTGATTGCAGTCCTTTTAAGGACTAGGTTACAGCATTTCCTACGACTTTTATCAGGCAGGTCTGTGCTCTTAAATAGATAGATTGTGGGAGTAAAGACTAATTGTAATTGCAGTCCTATCCAGGACTAGGTTACATCAGTTCCTATCAGTTTTTGCCAGGCAGGTCTGTGCCAGTGCTGTGCAAGTTTTTTTCACAGCAGTTGGCTGAATCTAGCAAAGCTAATCCTTTTTGGCCTATTGCAGAGTGTGTTAGTCAGTGGAGTAGCCTATCTGTGTTGCAAGATATACCACCTGTGTATAGAATACCAATTTTTTTACTGCACCTAGTGAAGTAAAATCTTCTGGGCATAGCATCATTCTATTAGTCCATCTATACTGACCTCCATCAGGTTGCAAATTGAATATAATTTTTTTCTGCATCTAGCTCTGAAAAAATATTTGGGCTTCTAGCTGTGTGTGGGACTTGTTCTATTAGTCCACCTATACTGACCTCCATCAGGTTGCAAACTGAATATAATTTTTTTCTGCATCTAGCTCTGAAAAAATATTTGGCCTTCTAGCAGTGTGTGGGACTTTCTCTATTAGTCCATCTATACTGACCTCCATCAGGTTGCAAATTAAAAATAATTTTTATCTGCATCTAGCTCTGAAAAAATATTTGGCCTTCTAGCAGTGTGTGGGACTTTCTCTATTAGTCCTTCTATACTGACCTCCATCAGGTTGCAAATTAAAAATTATTTTTATCTGCATCTACCTCTGAAAAAATATTTGGGCTTCTAGCTGTGTGTGAGACTTGTTCTATTAGTCCATCTATACTGACCTCCATTAGGTTGCAAATTAAAAATAATTTTTATCTGCATCTAGCTCTGAAAAAATATTTGGCCTTCTAGCAGTGTGTGGGACTTTCTCTATTAGTCCATCTATACTGACCTCCATCAGGTTGCAAATTAAAAATAATTTTTATCTGCATCTACCTCTGAAAAAATATTTGGGCTTCTAGCTGTGTGTGGGACTTGTTCTATTAGTCCATCTATACTGACCTCCATAAGGTTGCAAATTAAAAATAATTTTTTTTCTGCATCTACCTCTGAAAAAATATTGGGCTTCTAGCTGTGTGTGGGACTTGTTCTATTAATCCATCTATACAGACCTCCATCAGGTTGCAAACTGAATATAATTTTTTTCTGCATCTAGCTCTGAAAAAATATTTGGGCTTCTAGCTGTGTGTGGGACTTGTTCTATTAGTCCATCTATACTGACCTCCATCAGGTTGCAAACTGAATATAATTTTTTTCTGCATCTAGCTCTGAAAAAATATTTGGCCTTCTAGCAGTGTGTGGGACTTGTTCTATTAGTCCACCTATACTGACCTCCATCACGTTGCAAATTCAAAATAATTCTTTGTCTGCATCTAGCTCTGAAAAAATATTTGGCCTTCTAGCAGTGTGTGGGACTTTCTCTATTAGTCCATCTATACTGACCTCCATCAGGTTGCAAACTGAATATATTTTTTTTCTGCATCTACCTCTGAAAAAATATTTGGGCTTCTAGCTGTGTGTGGGACTTGTTCTATTAGTCCATCTATACTGACCTCCATCAGGTTGCAAATCGAATATAATTTTTTTCTGCATCTAACCCAGCCAATAGTTTTGGCCTAATACCACAGTTTGGCCACTCAGCTCTGCTCGGTTACCATCCATTGTTTTTTTGTGCAAACAACTCCAGAGTTGTGAATTAGTTAACCACCAAAATGAGTGGAAAAAGGCCTGCTGCTGGTGGAAAGGGGAATATGCGTGTTGGGAAGGGGAAAAAAGGTTGTGTCCGTGGGGTAGGTGTTAAAGCAACAGTAACATCTGCAGAAGAGAGACCATCTTCCAGCCAAACTAAAATGTCTACTTCTTTTAGCGGACAATGTGATAAGATCCCTTTCTTACGGCCACGCCAATCGCTACAAATTCCAGATGAGGCACAAAAACAGCAGGTGCTTCAATGGATATCAAGTGCTCCTTTAAGTGGGCTCTCCTCCACATCAACTTCAACATCACAAATACTCCAGTCCTCAAAGGTGTCACCCCAATCGCACTTGCTTCCTCACAGCTCCCAAATCTCCAGCTGCCCGTCTGAGTATGAGGTAGAACAGATGGTTGAGTCTGCAGAGCTGTTTACTCATACTATAGCCTGGGAATCAGAGGTCGACTCCAGCGCTTCTGTGAATCCAGACGAGGAAATGATCTGCACTGATGCCCAGAATCTTTATGAGTCGGATCCAGGACCAGACGCAGAAGGTTCTGACCATAATGTAGACCCTCATTCCCAAACTGTAACTCCTGTTGGTGGAGACAATGAGGAAGACGATGATGAGACTCAAATACCTGATTGGAGCGACAACTTTAGTTTTTTGTCAGGGCAGGAAGAGGTTGGCTCTGAGGACGACGGGTGTGATAATGCACAGGGTGATGATGATGAGGTTGGAGATCCCACTTACTGTCAACCCACAGTCAGCCAAGAGATGAGGTCAGCAGAGGAGGTGGAGGAAGATGCTAGTGACTAGAGATGAGCGTTGTTCTACTCGAACTGTTCGCCAATCTCAAATTCGAGCTGTTTTGGGCGGTGTTCAAGCCGTTCGGCGAACACGAACAATTTGAGAAAAATTCGGCTGTTCGAGGTTATGTTCGATAACTGTTCGTGCACCAAAATCATAACTGGATTTTTTCTCAGTAATGATGAAAATTAATGTTAATACGCAGTTTTAGTGTACAGCGGGGTGGGGGGAGGGGCAGGGGATGGATCTCTGCAGGAACAATGAAGATCTCCATTTTTTTTTTCTCTTTCCCGCATTTACAGTGGGGAGGTGCAGTCTGTCAGCCTATCAGCAGCGCACACACGGAGCGAAGTGCTTTTTTTCACACAAGCAAGGGCATGTGTCATTGGCAGTGTATGTCACATGTCCTTGACCTATAAGACCAAGCCATTTTCCCCATCGCCACCATTTTCTCACTGCTGCAGCTGCGTGTTAGACGGCACCGCTGTTGCTGTGTGCGCTATACCTTGTTAATTTCAAGCCAATTTTCGCACAAATCTACAGATAGCTTGGGAGTAGGGAATAGTTGTGATTGCAGTCCTTTTAAGGACTAGGTTACAGCATTTCCTACGACTTTTATCAGGCAGGTCTGTGCTCTTAAATAGATAGATTGTGGGAGTAAAGACTAATTGTAATTGGAGTCCTTTTCAGGACTAGGTTACATCAGTTCCTATCAGTTTTTGCCAGGCAGGTCTGTGCCAGTGCTGTGCAAGTTTTCTTCACAGCATTTGGCTGAATCTAGCAAAGCTAATCCTTTTTGGCCTATTGCAGAGTGTGTTAGTCAGTGGAGTAGCCTATCTGTGTTGCAAGATATACCACCTGTGTATAGAATACCAATTTTTTTACTGCACCTAGTGAAGTAAAATCTTTTGGGCATAGCATCATTCTATTAGTCCATCTATACTGACCTCCATCAGGTTGCAAATTGAATATAATTTTTTTCTGCATCTAGCTCTGAAAAAATATTGGGCTTCTAGCAGTGTGTGGGACTTGTTCTATTAATCCATCTATACAGACCTCCATCAGGTTGCAAACTGAGTATATTTTTTTCTGCATCTACCTCTGAAAAAATATTGGGCTTCTAGCTGTGTGTGGGACTTGTTGTATTAGTCCATCTATACTGACCTCCATCAGGTTGCAAACTGAATATATTTTTTTCTGCATCTACCTCTGAAAAAATATTGGGCTTCTAGCTGTGTGTGGGACTTGTGCTATTAATCCATCTATGCAGACCTCCATCAGGTTGCAAACTGAATATATTTTTTTCTGCATCTACCTCTGAAAAAATATTGGGCTTCTAGCTGTGTGTGGGACTTGTTGTATTAGTCCATCTATACTGACCTCCATCAGGTTGCAAACTGAATATATTTTTTTCTGCATCTACCTCTGAAAAAATATTGGGCTTCTAGCTGTGTGTGGGACTTGTTCTATTAATCCATCTATACAGACCTCCATCAGGTTGCAAACTGAATATATTTTTTTCTGCATCTACCTCTGAAAAAATATGTGGCCTTCTAGCAGTGTGTGGGACTTTCTCTATTAGTCCATCTATACTGACCTCCATCAGGTTGCAAACTGAATATAATTTTTTTCTGCATCTAGCTCTGAAAAAATATTTGGCCTTCTAGCAGTGTGTGGGACTTTCTCTATTAGTCCATCTATACTGACCTCCATCAGGTTGCAAACTGAATATATTTTTTTTCTGCATCTAGCTCTGAAAAAATATTTGGGCTTCTAGCTGTGTGTTGGACTTTCTCTATTAGTCCATCTATACTGACCTCCATCAGGTTGCAAACTGAATATAATTTTTTTCTGCATCTAGCTCTGAAAAAATATTTGGCCTTCTAGCAGTGTGTGGGACTTTCTCTATTAGTCCATCTATACTGACCTCCATCAGGTTGCAAACTGAATATATTTTTTTTCTGCATCTAGCTCTGAAAAAATATTTGGGCTTCTAGCTGTGTGTGGGACTTGTTCTATTAGTCCATCTATACTGACCTCCATCAGGTTGCAAATTAAAAATAATTTTTATCTGCATCTACAGTACCTCTGAAAAAATATTTGGGCTTCTAGCTGTGTGTGGGACTTGTTCTATTAGTCCATCTATACTGACCTCCATCAGGTTGTAAATTAAAAATAATTTTTATCTGCATCTAGCTCTGAAAAAATATTTGGCCTTCTAGCAGTGTGTGGGACTTTCTCTATTAGTCCATCTATACTGACCACCATCAGGTTGCAAATTAAAAATAATTTTTATCTGCATCTACCTCTGAAAAAATATTTGGGCTTCTAGCTGTGTGTGGGACTTGTTCTATTAATCCATCTATACAGACCTCCATCAGGTTGCAAACTGAATATAATTTTTTTCTGCATCTAGCTCTGAAAAAATATTTGGCCTTCTAGCAGTGTGTGGGACTTGTTCTATTAGTCCACCTATACTGACCTCCATCAGGTTGCAAATTCAAAATAATTTTTTGTCTGCATCTAGCTCTGAAAAAATATTTGGGCTTCTAGCTGTGTGTGGGACTTGTTCTATTAGTCCATCTATACTGACCTCCATCAGGTTGCAAATTGAATATAATTTTTTTCTGCATCTAACCCAGCCAATAGTTTTGGCCTAATACCACAGTTTGGCCACTCAGCTCTGCTCGGTTCCCATCCATTGTTTTTTTGTGCAAACAACTCCAGAGTTGTGAATTAGTTAACCACCAAAATGAGTGGAAAAAGGCCTGCTGCTGGTGGAAAGGGGAATAGGCGTGTTGGGAAAGGGAAAAAAGGTTGTGTCCGTGGGGTAGGTGTTAAAGCAACAGTAACATCTGCAGAAGAAAGACCATCTTCCAGCCAAACTAAAATGTCTACTTCTTTTAGCGGACAATGTGATAAGATCCCTTTCTTACGGCCACGCCAATCGCTACAAATTCCAGATGAGGCACAAAAACAGCAGGTGCTTCAACGGATATCAAGTGCTCCTTTAAGTGGGCTCTCCTCCACATCAACTTCAACATCACAAATACTCCAGTCCTCAAAGGTGTCACCCCAATCGCACTTGCTTCCTCACAGCTCCTAAATCTCCAGCTGCCCATCTGAGTATGAGGTAGAACAGATGGTTGAGTCTGCAGAGCTGTTTACTCATACTATAGCCTGGGAATCAGAGGTCGACTCCAGCGCTTCTGTGAATCCAGACGAGGAAATGATCTTGTCACGCTGTCTCCGTATACTGGAGATAGGGGGCCTAAGCTGACCCTAAGCTGGGGCCCTGACTAATCCCTCAACCTGGAGGTACTGTTAAAGGTACAGAGGTCCAGGCCGCCAGCGTAACCCCTACCTCCTGAAGATCCCTGCACCACAGTAATCTAGTCCTGAGAAGGACCCCGATCACAACCAAAGGGAACAAGACATAATATGCCCAAACACAATACTTAGACGAACGAGACAGTACAAGGGAAAAACCAAAACCACCTTGCATACAAACAACTACTCAGCTACAACAGAGGGAAAACCAACGGGAAAGGAGATAAATGATAAAGCGAGGAAAGGGAAAAACACTTCCAAATACACTTATCTCAGCAACTCCAAACACCACGATCCGCTCTGTCAGACTGAATGAAATGCTTTCACCGACACCTCCCAAACAGACCAGCAGGTATATGAAGGAGTCTCACTACAGAAGTATTGATTGCAGCTGGGCGAGGCTGGACCTCATCTAGCCCAGAGAGAGAGAGAATTAACTCCCTCACTGCCGAGAGACACAAAGCACCAACAAGTCAGCTGCGAGAAGTCAGGCTGTGTACTCGTGACGATCTTCGTGGCAACACACCCGTGACAGTACCCCCCCTTCTACGAGGGGCCTCCGGACCCTCAGGGCCAGGTTTATCCGGGTGAGTCGTGTGGAAGGCCCGAACTAATCGGTCTGCGTTAATATCCGACGCAGGAACCCACATCCTCTCCTCAGGACCATACCCCTTCCAATGAACCAGGTACTGAAGGGACCGGCGATTAAAGCGTGAATCAATGACCCTCGATACCTGGAACTCCAAGTTACCATTGACAACCACTGGAGGGGGAGGTAAAGGTGACGGTACCACCGGCGCCACATACCTCTTAAGCAATGATCTGTGAAACACGTTGTGAATTTTAAACGTAGGGGGGAGATCAAGACGGAATGCCACCGTATTAATAATAGAACTGATTCTGTACGGCCCGATGAACCTGGGACCCAGTTTCCAGGAGGGAACCTTAAGTTTAATATTCCTGGTAGACAACCATACCCGATCGTTCACACTTAGGTCCGGACCAGACACTCTCCTCCTATCAGCCATACGTTTGTATCGGTTCCCCATAGTATTCAGATTCTTCAGCACCCCTCTCCATACTGAAGCGAGTGATGAGGAAAATCGTTCCTCCTCAGGAACCCCCGAAGAGCCCCCCCTACTGAAAGTACAAAACTGGGGGTGAAAACCATATGCCCCAAAAAACGGGGACTTACCAGTGGACTCGCTCCGCCTATTATTAAGAGCAAACTCTGCCAGAGGTAAGAAAGAAGCCCAGTCCTCCTGGTTCTCTGACACAAAACACCGGAGATATGTCTCCAAGCTCTGGTTCATACGTTCCGTCTGACCATTGGTCTGAGGATGAAAAGCCGAAGAGAATGACAACTGCATCCCCCGCCGTGCACAAAACGCCTTCCAGAACTTAGACACAAACTGAGACCCCCGATCAGACACCACCTCGGAGGGTACCCCGTGAAGCCTCACAATCTCCCCAATGAACACCTGCGCAAGAGTTTTAGCATTAGGGAGAGCCGGAAGAGCGATAAAATGTGCCATCTTGCTGAACCTGTCCACTACAACGAGTATGACCGTTTTCATGCAGTTTTTATTACAGAATTTACTCCATTGGCTTATCTCCCTGGTTTGCCAATTAATAACCGGGTTATGCTTAGCTAACCAAGGAAGGCCCAACACAATAGGAGTGGGAAGACCCTCCAACACGTAGCAAGACAACAGTTCTTTATGTATTGCCCCCACTTGAAGTTTTACGTCATGCACAGCTTGCAAAAAACTTCCCTGACCGAGAGGCCTGGCATCGATCGAGAATATGGGGATGGGTTTAGCCAACTCACTCAACCGCATACCTTGGACCCGGGCAAACCGAGCATCAACCAGATTAGCCCCGGCCCCACTATCCAGAAGAACAGATATCCTCTCAGTTCTCGTACCCACCACCACCTCCGCCGGTACGAGAAACTGAGACGAACCTAGGGACGAAATACCTACTCCCAGATTGCCGTCCACCACACAACCTGGGATTAACAGTTTTCCGACGACTCTTCACTCTGCAAGGGACGGGATGGACACCCCCCAATAAAATGTCCCTTTCTCCCGCAGAAGAAACACCTTCCTGCCTTATGGCGCACCACCGGTCCCCTCCCCCGAAATGATGTCCCTCCTAATTGCATAGGCTCCTCTGGACTGACCAGGGGAACCACCATATGAGGGGACCTTGTAGGAGGTGGAGTCATCACAGGGGGTAGAATTATCCCGCACCTCTCCCGAAGCCGTCTGTCCACGCGAATAGCAAGGGCCATAGCGGCTTCCAGTGACACGGGAGAGTCATACTGTGCCAACACATCCTGTAATTTGTCGGATAAACCATGACAAAACTGGCTCCTAAGAGCCGGGTCATTCCACTGGGTGTCCGTGGCCCACCTACGGAACTCCGAACAGAATTCCTCCGCCGGACGATCTCCCTGCTGGATCCTACGTAACTTAGACTCAGCAAGGGAGATCCGATCTGGGTCATCATATACGAGTCCCAGAGCAGCGAAAAACCTATCCACTGACTGGAGAGCCGGGGAACCCGGGGGAAGTGAGAACGCCCAGGATTGTGGGTCCCCTTGTAGGAGCGAGATGACAATTCCCACCCTTTGTTCTTCACTCCCCGATGACCGAGGCCGCAGCCGAAAGTACAATTTGCATGCCTCCCGGAAAACAAAAAACTTGTCCCGCCCCCCAGTGAACCTATCAGGGAGAGCTACTTTAGGTTCTGGTCCGGCTTGCTCCTGAGGATGCCAAACCTTGGACCTAACGTCCGCCAGCTCCATGGACAAACTCTGCAATTGCCGAGCTAGACCGGCTACTGGATCCATGGTAGCAGGAGAAAAACTAAGTTGGGTCGGTGAAAATGTCACGCTGTCTCCGTATACTGGAGATAGGGGGCCTAAGCTGACCCTAAGCTGGGGCCCTGACTAATCCCTCAACCTGGAGGTACTGTTAAAGGTACAGAGGTCCAGGCCGCCAGCGTAACCCCTACCTCCTGAAGATCCCTGCACCACAGTAATCTAGTCCTGAGAAGGACCCCGATCACAACCAAAGGGAACAAGACATAATATGCCCAAACACAATACTTAGACGAACGAGACAGTACAAGGGAAAAACCAAAACCACCTTGCATACAAACAACTACTCAGCTACAACAGAGGGAAAACCAACGGGAAAGGAGATAAATGATAAAGCGAGGAAAGGGAAAAACACTTCCAAATACACTTATCTCAGCAACTCCAAACACCACGATCCGCTCTGTCAGACTGAATGAAATGCTTTCACCGACACCTCCCAAACAGACCAGCAGGTATATGAAGGAGTCTCACTACAGAAGTATTGATTGCAGCTGGGCGAGGCTGGACCTCATCTAGCCCAGAGAGAGAGAGAATTAACTCCCTCACTGCCGAGAGACACAAAGCACCAACAAGTCAGCTGCGAGAAGTCAGGCTGTGTACTCGTGACGATCTTCGTGGCAACACACCCGTGACAGATCTGCACTGATGCCCAGAATCTTTATGAGTCGGATCCAGGACCAGACGCAGAAGGTTCTGACCATAATGTAGACCCTCATTCCCAAACTGTAACTCCTGTTGGTGGAGACAATGAGGAAGACGATGATAAGACTCAAATACCTGATTGGAGCGACAACTTTAGTTTTATGTCAGGGCAGGAACAGGTTGGCTCTGAGGACGACGGTTGTGATAACGCACAGGGTGATGATGATGAGGTTGGAGATCCCACTTACTGTCAACCCACAGTCAGCCAAGAGATGAGGTCAGCAGAGGAGGTGGAGGAAGATGCTAGTGACGACGAGGTCAGGTTGCGCCTTCCTGGACAGAGACGTAGTACTGGAAGCACGTCAACAACTGCATCCTCAAACACAACTCTGCCTCTCACCACAAGTCGTGGTGGCTCTTCAGGTCGCATGGGTGCTAAGCCTTGCATAGCCTGGGCATTTTTTCAGATCGATAAAGATGACCCAACTCGTGTTATCTGTAACATTTGTCAGCAAAAGCTAAGTAGAGGCTAAAAAATACATAGTTTGAGTACTTCATGCATGAACCGGCACATGGACATGAAGCATAAGTTGCAGTGGGAAGCTCAGTGTGCTACAATGCGGCCTAGCCGGCCGGGCCAACCACCGTCTGCCATATCTTGTGCATCCGCGGCCTCTTCATCCTCTGTGACTGGGGGGACAGCAGTCACACCTGTTTTGGGGCGCAGACCTGCCACCTCTTTACCCGCAACAGCCAGCGTGATTGGCAGGTCATCATTTTCTTTGGAGGTGGTAACACCAGCTGGTGTTGAGCGCTGTCCGACATCGATAGCACCACCTTTGGATCAAGGCAACCTAACATGTCCGCCTGCATCTTCCTCACAGACCGGCAGTTTGCCGGGGACACCCTTATCAACCCCGTCTAAGCACAATAGCCAGCCCTCGGTCCCTCAGATGTGGACAAGTAAAAGACCATTTCCTCCTAGCCATGAGAAAGCTAAGAGGTTGAATTTCACCATCTGCAAGCTCTTGGCTACAGAAATGCTGCCTTTCCGCCTGGTGGACACAGAGGATTTTCGAGACCTTATGTCCATCGCAGTGCCCCAGTACCAGATGCCCAGTCGGCACTACTTCTCAAAGAAAGGTGTGCCTGCGCTCCACCAGCATGTCGCACACAACATCACCGCTTCTTTGAGAAACTCTGTGTGTGACAGGGTGCATTTCACCACAGACACTTGGACGAGTAGGCATGGACAGGGGCGTTACATGTCGCTGACTGGGCACTGGGTAACTATGGTGACAGCAGGACAAGGGGCTGCTGTCCAAGTCTTGCCGTCCCCACGAGTTGTGCGTCAATCCTCTTTATGTCAAAGTTCCTCCACTGCTTCTGCCTCCTCAACCTCCTCACGGTCTTCCACCTGCACCCAAAGCCTGTCTGGTCATGCCACAAGCTTTCTAACTGCGCAGAAGGGATCCTGCACACCTCCTTACTATGCTGGCAGTAGGGCTCAACGTCATCAGGCGGTTTTTACATTGAAATGTCTGGGAAATGTGAGTCACACAGCTGAGGAGTTGTGGTCAGCTCTGGAGAACCAATTTCATGAATGGTTGTCTCCACTGGACCTGAAACCAGGGAAGGCCGTGTGCGACAATGCTGCAAACCTGGGTGCGGCCCTTCGCCAGGGCAATGTCACACACGTGCCTTGTATGGCTCACGTGTTGAACCTGGTTGTCCAGCAATTTTTAGCCCACTATCCCAGACTAGATGGCCTTCTGCAGAGGGCACGGTCGCTGTGTGCTCACTTCCGCCGTTCGCATCCCGCAGCTCAGCGACTTACATCTCTACAGAAGTCGTTGGGCCTGCCACTTCACCGGCTAAAATGCGATGTGCCTACCCGGTGGAATTCAACTCTGCACATGTTGCAGCGACTGTGGCAGCACCGACAAGCCCTGGTGCAATACGTTCTGACGTATAGCCTGGGCCAACGAGATCCAGAGGTGGGGAAAATCACGCTGGAGGAGTGGTCTCAGATCAGGGACCTATGCACCCTTCTGCACAGTTTTGAAATGGCGACGAAGATGTGTAGTGTTGACGATGCCATTATCAGCATGACTATTCCGGTGATTTACATGCTGGAGCACATGTTAAACAGAATTCGGAGTCAGGTGGTGGCACAAGAGGAGGTGCAGGAAGTAGAGGAGGAGGAGTTGTATGCGGAAGGGCTAACATCTGCAAGGTCCAGACTGTCGGCAGCACCAAGGCGGCAGGCATGTGAGGGTGGGAGAGATGGTTTTACCAGGGCGCATGGTAGCAGCCAAACTAGTGAGGAAGGTGCAGGAGCCCAGGAAGAAGTGGAGGACGAACTGATGGAAGACTCATCAGATGAGGGAGACCTTGATCACATTTCTGTTGTGCGAGGTTGGGGGGAGAGGACAGAGGAAGGAAGCATGATTGTTGCCTCGCCACCAACACAACAGGGACTTGGTGCTCCTGGATGCGCAACACACATGAGTGCCTTCTTGCTGCACTACCTGCAACATGACCCTCGAATTGTGAGAATTAGAAATAATCCTGACTACTGGGTTGCCACACTGTTAGATCCCCGGTACAAAAGTAAATTTGCAGAAATTATTCCTGCCATAGAAAGGGATGCACGCATGCAGGAGTATCAGCAGAGACTGTTGCAGAATCTTACATGTGCTTTTCCACAAAATACCAGTGGTGCACATAGTGAATCTCACAGTTCCAACTTGCCAACTGTGGGACCGTCAAGTGTTCAGCACTCAAACCATAACAGAACCACAGTATCTGCTGGTAACATCAATTTTGCGGAATCATTTCACCACTTTTTTAGCCCATCCTTTGCAAGGCCACAGGAGACAAGAAGTCTGACACATAGTCAACGCCTAGAGACGATGGTACAGGAGTATCTCCAAGTAAACATTGAAGCCATGACTGTGTCACTGGACCCTTGCTCTTTTTGGGCTTCCAATCTGGATAAATGGCCGGAGCTAGCCACTTACGCCTTGGAGATCTTGTCATGCCCCGCAGCCAGCGTTCTGTCTGAACGTGTGTTCAGCGCTGCTGGTGGTGTGCTGACAGATAAGCGCACGCGGCTCTCCACTGATAATGTAGACAGACTCACGTTCATAAAGATTAACAAATCATGGATCCGAAACGACTTTTCTACCCCTGTGTCATCCTGGGGAGAGTAAAAGCTTGATGATTGGTTAAAATCACCCTACCAACCGTTTTAAGCTTTCAAATTACTAATCATGTTTATCTGTATCTTGGCTGGAAAATAATTTGGGCTTTGTAGCAGTGTGCAGCACTGATTCTATTAGGCCATCTATAATAAGCTCCACCAGATTTAAAATTACTAATCATGTTTATCTGTATCTTGACTGGAAAATAATTTGGACTTTGTAGCAGTGTGCAGCACTGATCCTATTAGGCCATCTATACTAAAGCTTCACCAGATTTAAAATTAATAATAATTTTTAGCTGCATCTAGCCCGGAAAATAATTTTGGGGCTCCGAGATGCGCAAGACACATAAGTGTCTTCTTGCTGCACTAACTGCAGCATGACCCTCATATTGTCAGAATTCGAAGTAATCATGACTACTGGGTTGCCACACTCTTAGATCCCCCAAACTTTTCGATCAACCTTTTCATTTTAATAAAGACCAAAAAAATGGTCATTTTTGAAATTATAAGCATTAGCAGGTTGTTAGAAACTGAAATCAAACAGTTTTCAACTCAAAACTTTATTCTAGGTGATGTTACATTTTCACATAGGACCCCTTGTTCGAAAGGAGCTTCTGAACTCTCTCATCCATTGAATTTGTCAGGTTTTGGATGGTTTCTGCTTCAATTGTTTTGCATGAGGACAGAATACCCTCCCAGAGCTGTTGCTTAGATGTGAACTGCCTCCCGCCATCATAGATACTCCTTTTAATGATGCTCCAAAGGTTCTGAATGGGGTAGAGGTCAGGGGAGCATGGGGGTCACACCATAAGTTTGTCCCCTTTTATGCCCATATCAGCCAGAGATGCAGATGTTTTATGTGCAGCATGAGATGGTGCATTATCATGCAAAAAAATGATCTTGCTGTGAAATACACGGTTCTTCTTCTTGAACCATGGCAGGAAGTGCTGTTTGAGAAAATCCACATACATTATGGAGTTCATCTTTAGCGCCTTCAGGGATCCTAAAGGGGCCGACAATCTCTCTCCCCATGATTCCAGCCCAAAACATTACTCCACCTCCTCCTTGTTGGCGCTGTAGCCGTGTTTGCGTGGGGTGTCCATCAACCAGCCATCCTCCACTCCATCCATCTGGACCATCGAGCGCTGCACGGCACTCATCCGTGAACAAAACAGTTTTGAAATCAGTCTTCATGTAATGTTTAGCCCACTGGAGCCGTTTCTGCTTGTGTGAAGTGGATAGAGGAGGTCGACAGGATGGCGTATGCACAGCTGCAAACCTCTGAAGGACCCTGCATCTTGTTGTTCGGGGGACGTTGGAGGCACCAGCAGCTTCAAAAACTTGTCTGCTGCTATGACAAGGCTTTTTTGCCGCTGCTCTTTCAACCTGACGTAATTGCCTGTAGGAAAGAGTCCTCAATTTGCCCTTATCAGCACGCACACGTGTGTAATGTGAATCAGCTACATACTTCTTGATTGCCAAGACACTTCATCCTGATCATCGCACAATGTTGATTGTAGTCATGCCTTGACCTAAACACTCCACAATTTGTTGCTTCTCAGCAGCCGACACATCCTTTTTCTTTCCCATTTTGGCAGAAAATGTAGGCTGCTTAATAATGTGAGACAGCCTTCTTAAGTAGTCTTGCCTTTCATTGGACACACCTGCCAAACTAATTAGCACAGGTGTCTGCAATTGCTTACAGTGATATAAAGAGCCCTGACACACATCACCATCAATGAGTTTAACTGACAAACAAACAAATTCTTCCCTTATCACTCCTAAACCCTTTTTGCATAATAATTTGGAACACAGTGTACATGTGCTTTTCCACAAAACACCAGTGGTTCACGTAGTGAATCTTACAGTTCTAACTTGCCAACCGTGGTCTGTATGGAGTTGTTCAATAAAGGGCCCAAAATTAAGATAACATAGATGGGAGAGGTCTCTATGAATAGGAATTCCTAAGTATTTGATACCCTGTGAGGGCCAGGCAAAGGGAAAGTTGGACTGGATGGAATCCTATATGGATTTGGGGAGGGAGACATCGAGGGCCTCAGACTTCGCTGCATTGATTTTAAAATTTGACCATGTAACAAAGTGATCTATTTCAGCCATAACAGCATGGATGGATATATGTGATTGAGTGATATATACTAGGACATCATCAGCAAATAGAGAGCACTTGTACTCGGTGCCTCCCACCTCAATCCACCTAATATTGGGGTTATGGCGAATTGATGAGAGCAGGTGCTCCGTCACTAGGATGTATAAGAGAGGGGACAGAGAACATCCCTGCCTTGTCCCATTGGTGATTGTGAAAGGTGATGAAAATGTTCTGACGCGCCCCCTGGGCCTTGGGACACCCGGAGCCGGACCCTTTTTGGTGGATGCTGGTGGTTGTAGTCTCCGTGGCGGCGACCCGGTTCCGTGGCTCAGGGCGGTCAAACCAGTGGCGGAACTATTTATGTGGTTTTGATGTTTAAATGTCCGACTACGCCACCCATGGATTGCGGTCAGAGTGAACCGCCGCTCCAGGGCAGACCGCTGAGGCTGGTGTTGTGGGTGCAGCAGAGCGTAGCATAACTCCCCACGGGAGGAGTATAGCCTCAGGGCAGTGTATGCGGAGGATGGGGGTGTTGGTGCAGGGCAGCAGCAGTAACGACACGGAGTCAGTGATGCAGTCCAGGGCCTTTACTCACAGTTCTTATTATCCAGACCACGTCTGCAGGTAACGGCTGCCCACGTCGTACTGTGCTCACCAGGTGAGGGGCTCAGACAACTCCCAGATAACTTTGGAGCGCTTCACAGGACCCCCTTTGTGTGTCCTTTGTCTGGCCTTTCTTACCAACCCTTCTGTCCGGCTGCCTCGGGCCTCCTCTTGGTAAACTTGGCGCCAGTTTCCCTGACCCTATGTGGTGCCTTCCTAGCGGGTGTAGCGAGGGGCTGCGCCACATAAAATGTCACAGCCTCCTGTTTCTAGCTGAGGGTCATTTCCTGCCTCCACTAGTTTCGGGGACCGGTCTCCCCCTTTGGCCTGACCCCTCCACGCAGGTGGATTCGGGCGTGCGGTGGCGACTCGCCCGTCCGCACCCCTGGGATCCCTTCGTTCCTCGTTCCTGGAGCCTTCTCCGCTCCTCTTCCTTCCTTCTCCCTCTTCCAGGCCTGGGCCTCTGTTACTAGGCCCGCCTCCAGAGCAGAGCTCATGCAGAGCCCCTGCTCCCTGCCACTTCTGCTCAGACTTCTCTGCACTGAACTAAGATGGTGCCCACCTTTTATACTCCCTTCTCAATGCACCCAGGAACTGCTTCCTCCCTGCTCCTGCACTACAGGGTTCCCCTTCCTCAGTGTTCCCTCCCCCCACTCCAGCCAGGGACAGGGACTGTCGTGCCCATCTCAGAGGCATATTGGTCGCCCTGCCCCACGGCAATGTGGTGTAATGCATGCAGGTGTCGGGTCCTGATCCACACTACATCCTTACCTGAGAGTGAGATATCACACCTCTGGGTGAGGTGCAATACCTCTGTAGCAACCGAGCCCTCAGGGTGCTACAGTTCCATTTATCTTCAGCCTAGGTGACGTATGGCGATACAGGGCCGTGATTTTGGCTATAAAATTGTCCCCTAGACCCCTACCCCAAGCTTTTTAAGAGAATCATATATGGCGTGCCAGGAGACTCTATGGAATGCTTTCTCAGCATCCAACGAAAGTATCTAATTACAAATTTTTAACTGCATCTAGCCCAGGAAATACTTTGTGCCTAGTAGCAGTGTCTGCTAGTCAGCGGATTATCCCGGCTGTTAAGCAAGCTACACCACCTGTAGTTTGGACACTTAATTTTTTCAAAGGAAATGCTTCGGGACCACGGGATACTCAGTGAAGAGCATCAGGAGGCATCCGAAGGTATAGGGGCTGGGACTGGCAGTAGGATGCCTTGCGGTGGACAGCCGAGCTCGATCCTTATAAAAGCTTTTTAACTGCAGCAGCTTTAGTGGACGCTACTGGAGCTGGAATTACGTGGCTGCTGGCATGAGACTTGCCCTCCAATAGATCCTTGTAAATGGATTTAAAGTGTATTCATTCAAATTAGAGAGACAATTTAAATTAAAAAGCTTAGAGCTGCCTCCACCACAGGGGGGCTCGCTCGACCCACCAGCGGACAGGCACCAGTATTGGGAGAGGGGGGCTGGCCGTCAGGGTTCACTGCGGCTCTGGCACAAACCCGGCGACGCGGAGGTGGCACGGGCAGGAGCGGACTGAACGTGTCGGCTTCTCACTTTTTGGATTTTAGAAGGGCATGACTTGCCTATATCTGTGTCTCCCCTTCCTTTTACTCCTCCACCTCTTTTCTTTTCGCATGACTATATGTACTTGTCACTTTTCCATGTGTTAGTTGTGTCTTCTGAGCAGTTTGTCAGCTTTTGGACACCTTTGAAGGTGTTTTCTATGTATTTCTATGTGTTTTTGTTTGCCTGCCATTGGTTTTAACGGTGTTCGAAGGTGTTCGACGAACAGTTCGACGAACAGTTCGGCGAACACACGGGTGTTCGATGAACCGAACCGAACTCGAACACTACGGGGGTGGCTCAACACTACTAGTGACGACGAGGTCAGGTTGCGCCTTCCTGGACAGAGACGTAGTACTGGAAGCACGTCAACAACTGCATCCTCAAACACAACTCTGCCTCTCACCACAAGTCGTGGTGGCTCTTCAGGTCGCATGGGTGCTAAGCCTTGCATAGCCTGGGCATTTTTTCAGATCGATAAAGATGACCCAACTCGTGTTATCTCTAACATTTGTCAGCAAAAGCTAAGTAGAGGCCAAAAAATACATAGTTTGAGTACTTCATGCATGAACCGGCACATGGACATGAAGCATAAGTTGCAGTGGGAAGCTCAGTGTGCTACAATGCGGCCTAGCCGGCCGGGCCAACCACCGTCTGCCATATCTTGTGCATCTGCGGCCTCTTCATCCTCTGTGACTGGGGGGACAGCAGTCACACCTGTTTTGGGGCGCAGACCTGCCACCTCTTTACCCTCAACAGCCAGCGTGATTGGCAGGTCATCATTTTCTTTGGAGGTGGTAACACCAGCTGGTGTTGAGCGCTGTCCGACATCGATAGCACCACCTTTGGATCAAGGCAACCTAACATGTCCGCCTGCATCTTCCTCACAGACCGGCAGTTTGCCGGGGACACCCTTATCAACCCCGTCTAAGCACAATAGCCAGCCCTCGGTCCCTCAGATGTGGACAAGTAAAAGACCATTTCCTCCTAGCCATGAGAAAGCTAAGAGGTTGAATTTCACCATCTGCAAGCTCTTGGCTACATAAATGCTGCGTTTCCGCCTGGTGGACACAGAGGATTTTCGAAACCTTATATCCGTCGCAGTGCCCCAGTACCAGATGCCCAGTCGGCACTACTTCTCAAAGAAAGGTGTGCCTGCGCTCCACCAGCATGTCGCACACAACATCACTGCTTCTTTGAGAAACTCTGTGTGTGACAGGGTGCATTTCACCACAGACACTTGGACGAGTAGGCATGGACAGGGGTGTTACATGTTGCTGACTGGGCACTGGGTAACTATGGTGACAGCAGGACAAGGGGCTGCTGTCCAAGTCTTGCCGTCCCCACGAGTTGTGCGTCAATCCTCTTTATGTCAAAGTTCCTCCACTGCTTCTGCCTCCTCAACCTCCTCTCGGTCTTCCACCTGCACCCAAAGCCTGTCTGGTCATGCCACAAGCTTTCTAACTGCGCAGAAGGGATCCTGCACACCTCCTTACTATGCTGGCAGTAGGGCTCAACGTCATCAGGCGGTTTTTACTTTGAAATGTCTGAGAAATGTGAGTCACACAGCTGAGGAGTTGTGGTCAGCTCTGGAGAACCAATTTCATGGATGGTTGTCTCCACTGGACCTGAAACCAGGGAAGGCCGTGTGCGACAATGCTGCAAACCTGGGTGCGGCCCTTCACCGGGGCAATGTCACACACGTGCCTTGTATGGCTCACGTGTTGAACCTGGTTGTCCAGCAATTTTTAGCCCACTATCCCAGACTAGATGGCCTTCTGCAGAGGGCACGGTCGCTGTGTGCTCACTTCCGCCGTTCGCATCCCGCAGCTCAGCTACTTACAGTACATTTCTACAGAAGTCGTTGGGTCTGCCACTTCACCGGCTAAAATGCGATGTGCCTACCCGGTGGAATTCAACTCTGCACATGTTGCAGCGACTGTGGCAGCACCGACAAGCCCTGGTGCAATACGTTCTGACGTATAGCCTGGGCCAACGAGATCCAGAGGTGGGGCAAATCACGCTGGAGGAGTGGTCTCAGATCAGGGACCTATGCACCCTTCTGCACAGTTTTGAAATGGCGACGAAGATGTTTAGTACTGACGATGCCATTATCAGCATGACTATTCCAGTGATTTACATGCTGGAGCACATGGTAAACAGAATTCGGAGTCAGGTGGTGGCACAAGAGGAGGTGGAGGAAGTAGAGGAGGAGGAGTTGTATGCGGAAGGGCTAACATCTGCAAGGTCCAGACGGTCGGCAGCACCAAGGCAGCAGGCATGTGAGGGTGGGGGAGATGGTTTTACCAGGGCGCATGGTAGCAGCCAAACTAGTGAGGAAGGTGCAGGAGCCCAGGAAGAAGTGGAGGACGAACTGATGGAAGACTCATCAGATGAGGGAGACCTTGATCACATTTCTGTTGTGCGAGGTTGGGGGGAGAGGACAGAGGAAGGAAGCATGATTGTTACCTCGCCACCAACACAACAGGGACTTGGTGCTCCTGGATGCGCAACACACATGAGTGCCTTCTTGCTGCATTACCTGCAACATGACCCTCGAATTGTGAGAATTAGAAATAATCCTGACTACTGGTTTGCCACACTTTTAGATCCCCGGTACAAAAGTAAATTTGCCGAAATTATTCCTGCCATAGAAAGGGATGCACGCATGCAGGAGTATCAGCAGAGACTGTTGCAGAATCTTACATGTGCTTTTCCACAAAACACCAGTGGTGCACGTAGTGAATCTCACAGTTCCAACTTGCCAACCGTGGGACCGTCAAGTGTTCAGCACTCAAACCGTAACAGAACCACAGTATCTGCTGGTAACATCAATTTTGCGGAATCATTTCACCACTTTTTTAGCCCATCCTTTGCAAGGCCACAGGAGACAAGAAGTCTGACACATAGTCAACGCCTAGAGACGATGGTACAGGAGTATCTCCAAGTAAACATTGAAGCCATGACTGTGTCACTGGACCCTTGCTCTTTTTGGGCTTCCAATCTGGATAAATGGCCGGAGCTAGCCACTTACGCCTTGAAGATCTTGTCATGCCCCGCAGCCAGCGTTCTGTCTGAACGTGTGTTCAGCGCTGCTGGTGGTGTGCTGACAGATAAGCGCACGCGGCTCTCCACTGATAATGTAGACAGACTCACGTTCATAAAGATGAACAAATCATGGATCCGAAACGACTTTTCTTCCCCTGTGTCATCCTGGGGAGAGTAAAAGCTTGATGATTGGTTAAAATCACCCTACCAACCGTTTTAAGCTTTCAAATTACTAATCATGTTTATCTGTATCTTGGCTGGAAAATAATTTGGGCTTTGTAGCAGTGTGCAGCACTGATTCTATTAGGCCATCTATAATAAGCTCCACCAGATTTAAAATTACTAATCATGTTTATCTGTATCTTGGCTGGAAAATAATTTGGACTTTGTAGCAGTGTGCAGCACTGATCCTATTAGGCCATATATACTAAGCTCCACCAGATTTAAAATTAATAATAATTTTTAGCTGCATCTAGCCCGGAAAATAATTTTGGGGCTCCGAGATGCGCAAGACACATAAGTGCCTTCTTGCTGCACTACCTGCAACATGACCCTCATATTGTCAGAATTCGAAGTAATCATGACTACTGGGTTGCCACACTCTTACATCCCCCAAACTTTTCGATCAACCTTTTCATTTTAATAAAGACCAAAAAAATGGTCATTTTTGAAATTATAAGCATTAGCAGGTTATTAGAAACTGAAATCAAACAGTTTTCAACTCAAAACTTTATTCTAGGTGATGTTACATTTTCACATAGGACCCCTTGTTCGAAAGGAGCTTCTGAACTCTCTCGTCCATTGAATTTGTCAGGTTTTGGATGGTTTCTGCTTCAATTGTTTTGCATGAGGACAGAATACCCTCCCAGAGCTGTTGCTTAGATGTGAACTGCCTCCCGCCATCATAGACACTCCTTTTGATGATGCTCCAGAGGTTCTGAATGGGGTAGAGGTCAGGGGAGCATGGGGGGTCACACAGTAAGTTTGTCCCCTTTTATGCCCATATCAGCCAGAGATGCAGATGTTTTATGTGCAGCATGAGATGGTGCATTATCATGCAAAAAAATGATCTTGCTGTGAAATACACGGTTCTTCTTCTTGAACCATGGCAGGAAGTGCTGTTTGAGAAAATCCACATACATTATGGAGTTCATCTTTAGCGCCTTCAGGGATCCTAAAGGGGCCGACAATCTCTCTCCCCATGATTCCAGCCCAAAACATTACTCCACCTCCTCCTTGTTGGCGCTGTAGCCGTGTTTGCGTGGGGTGTCCATCAACCAGCCATCCTCCACTCCATCCATCTGGACCATCGAGCGCTGCACGGCACTCATCCGTGAACAAAACAGTTTTGAAATCAGTCTTCATGTAATGTTTAGCCCACTGGAGCCGTTTCTGCTTGTGTGAAGTGGATAGAGGAGGTCGACAGGATGGCGTATGCACAGCTGCAAACCTCTGAAGGACCCTGCATCTTGTTGTTCAGGGGACGTTGGAGGCACCAGCAGCTTCAAAAACTTGTCTGCTGCTATGACAAGGCTTTTTTGCCGCTGCTCTTTTAACCTGACGTAATTGCCTGTAGGAAAGAGTCCTCAATTTGCCCTTATCAGCACACACACGTGTGTACTGTGAATCAGCTACATACTTCTTGATTGCCAAGACACTTCATCCTGATCATCGCACAATGTTGATTGTAGTCATGCCTTGACCTACCATTTTGGTAGAAAATGTAGGCTGCTTAATAATGTGAGACAGCCTTCTTAAGTAGTCTTGCCTTTCATTGGACACACCTGCCAAACTAATTAGCACAGGTGTCTGCAATTGCTTACAGTGATATAAAGAGCCCTGACACACATCACCATCAATGAGTTTAACTGACAAACAAACAAATTCTTCCCTATCACTCCTAAACACTTTTTGCATAATAATTTGGAACACAGTGTACATGTGCTTTTCCACAAAACACCAGTGGTTCACGTAGTGAATCTTACAGTTCTAACTTGCCAACCGTGGTCTGTATGGAGTTATTCAATAAAGGGCCCAAAATTAAGATAACATAGATGGGAGAGGTCTCTATGAATAGGAATTCCTAAGTATTTGATACCCTGTGAGGGCCAGGCAAAGGGAAAGTTGGACTGGATGGAATCCTATATGGATTTGGGGAGGGAGACATCGAGGGCCTCAGACTTCGCTGCATTGATTTTAAAATTTTACCATGTAACAAAGTGATCTATTTCAGCCATAACAGCATGGATGGATATATGTGATTGAGTGATATATACTAGGACATCATCAGCAAATAGAGAGCACTTGTACTCGGTGCCTCCCACCTCAATCCACCTAATATTGGGGTTATGACGAATTGATGAGAGCAGGTGCTCCGTCACTAGGATGTATAAGAGAGGGGACAGAGGACATCCCTGCCTTGTCCCATTGGTGATTGTGAAAGGTGATGAAAATGTTCTGATGCACCCCCTGGGCCTTGGGACACCCGGAGCCGGACCCTTTTTGGTGGATGCTGGTGGTTGTAGTCTTCGTGGCGGCGACCCGGTTCCGTGGCTCAGGGTGATCAAACCAGTGGCGGAACTATTTATGTGGTTTTGATGTTTAAATGTCCGACTACGCCATCCGTGGATTGCGGTCAGAGTGAACCACCGCTGCAGGGCAGACCGCTGAGGCTGGTGTTGTGGGTGCAGCAGAGCATAGCATAACTCCCCACGGTAGGAGTATAGCCTCAGGGCAGTGTATGCGGAGGATGGGGGTGATGGTGCAGGGCAGCAGCAGCAACGACACGGAGTCAGTGATGCAGTCCAGGGCCTTTACTCACAGTTCTTATTATCCAGACCACGTCTGCAGGTAACGGCTGCCCACGTCGTACTGTGCTCACCAGGTGAGGGGCTCAGACAACTCCCAGATAACTTTGGAGCGCTTCACAGGACCCCCTTTGTGTGTCCTTTGTCTGGCCTTTCTTACCAACCCTTCTGTCCGGCTGCCTCGGGCCTCCTCTTGGTAAACTTGGCGCCAGTTTCCCTGACCCTATGTGGTGCCTTCCTAGCGGGTGTAGCGAGGGGCTGCGCCACATAAAATGTCACAGCCTCCTGTTTCTAGCTGAGGGTCGTTTCCTGCCTCCACTAGTTTCGGGGACCGGTTTCCCCCTTTGGCCTGACCCCTCCACGCAGGTGGATTCTGGCGTGCGGTGGCGACTCGCCCATCCGCACCCCTGGGATCCCTTCATTCCTCATTCCTGGAGCCTTCTCCGCTCCTCTTCCTTCCTTCTCCCTCTTCCAGGCCTGGGCCTCTGTTACTAGGCCCGCCTCCGGAGCAGAGCTCATGCAGAGCCCCTGCTCCCTGCCACTTCTGCTCAGACTTCTCTGCACTGAACTAAGATGGTGCCCACCTTTTATACTCCCTTCTCAATGCACCCAGGAACTGCTTCCTCCCTGCTCCTGCACTACAGGGTTCCCCTTCCTCAGTGTTCCCTCCCCCCACTCCAGCCAGGGACAGGGACTGTCGTGCCCATCTCAGAGGCATATTGGTCGCCCTGCCCCACGGCAATATGGTGTAATGCATGCAGGTGTCGGGTCCTGATCCACACTCCATCCTTACCTGAGAGTGAGATATCACACCTCTGGGTGAGGTGCAATACCTCTATAGCGGCCGAACCCTCAGGGTGCTACAGTTCCATTTATCTTCAGCCTAGGTGACGTATTGCGATACAGGGCCGTGATTTGGGCTATAAAAGGGTCCCCTAGACCCCTACCCCAAGCTTTTTAAGAGAATCATATATGGCGTGCCAGGAGACTCTATGGAATGCTTTCTCAGCATCCAACGAGAGTATCTAATTACAAATTTTTAACTGCATCTAGCCCAGGAAATACTTTGTGCCTAGTAGCAGTGTCTGCTAGTCAGCGGATTATCCCTGCTGTTAAGCAAGCTACGCCACCTGTAGTTTGGACACTTAATTTTTTCAAAGGAAATGCTTCGGGACCACGGGATACTCAGTGAAGAGCATCAGGAGGCACCCCAAGGCATAGGGGCTGGGACTGGCAGTAGGATGCCTTGCGGTGGACAGCCGAGCTCGATCCTTATAAAAGCTTTTTAACTGCAGCAGCTTTAGTGGATGCTACTGGAGCTGGAATTACGCGGCTGCTGGCATGAGACTTGCCCTCCAATAGATCCTTGTAAATGGATTTAAAGTGTATTCATTCAAATTAGAGAGACAATTTAAATTAAAAAGCTTAGCGCTGCCTCCACCACAGGGGGGCTCGCTCGACCCACCAGCGGACAGGCACCAGTATTGGGAGAGGGGGGCTGGCCGTCAGGGTTCACCGCGGCTCTGGCACAAACCCGGCGACACGGAGGTGGCACGGGCAGGAGCGGACTGAACGTGTCGGCTTCTCACTTTTTGGATTTTAGAAGGGCATGACATGCCTATATCTGTGTCTCCCCCTCCTTTTACTCCTCCACCTCTTTTCTTTTCGCATGACTATATGTACTTGTCACTTTTCCATGTGTTAGTTTTGTCTTCTGAGCAGTTTGTCAGCTTTTGGACACCTTTGAAGGTGTTTTCTATGTGTTTCTATGTGTTTTTGTTTGCCTGCCATTGGTTTTAACGGTGTTCGAAGGTGTTCGACAAACAGTTCGACGAACAGTTCGGCGAACACACGGGTGTTCGACGAACCGAACCGAACTCGAACACTACGGGGGTGGCTCAACACTATTCTTTAAGCTGGTAAAAGAGTTTTGCAAAATCACATGCACAGTTAAATGTCTGCAAAATTCATCCATCTTCCCCATAATTACAAAATAAAAAAATTCTAGCTATACACTATAATCCAGCACCTGCAAAAGGACCATGTATTAGTGTGATGCTTATGGAGGTAAAATCACAGACATTCAGTTACTGCCAGCTCCTATCTCAGTGAAAAAACATTTTACTTCAGAATTGAGAATTTTGATAATAACTGATCAATTCTGGAATAAAGAGAAGCGGATTTCTGGAACTATATAAAAAACATAGGGTATGCTTTAAGTTTATGGGTGTGCCGTGCAAAAATGTGTAAAAGTTCAGGGGAAACAAATACTTTTTCAAGTCACTGTAAATATATATATACAGGGTGGGCCATTTATATGGATACACCTAAATTAAATGGGAATGGTTGGTGATATCAACTTCCTGTTTGTGGCACATTAGTATATGGGAGGGGGAAAACTTTTCCAGATGGGTGGTGACCATGGTGGCCATTTTGAAGTTGGCCATTTTTGATCCAACTTTATGTTTTTCAATGGGAAGAGGGTCATATAACACATCAAACTTATTGAGAATTTCATAAGAAAAACAATGGTGTGCTTGGATTTAACATAACTTTATTCTTTCATGAATTTTTTACAAGTTTATGACTACTTATAAAGTGTGTTCAAAGTGCTGCCCATTGTGTTGGATTGTCAATACAACCTTCTTCTCCCACCCTTGACACGCTGATAGCAACATCGCAGAAGAAATGCTAGCACAGGCTTCCAGTATCCATTCTTTCAGTTGCTGCACATCTCGTATCTTGATGGTATGGTGTGGCATATGGGGTACAAAGATAGTGGGGCCATTCTTCATCAATGGAAACCTCAATGCCACTGGATATCTGTAATTGCTACAAGATGATGTGTTGTCCTCTTTATGTGCTGAAGATGGCCTGTTCCCGGAGTTTTTCCAACAAGATGGTGCACCACCACTTTATGGGTGTCAGGTTCGAGCATTCCTACATGAACAGTTTCCTGGAAAGTGGATTGGTCGTCGCAGGCCAGTTGAATGGCCACCAAGGTCTCCCGATCTGACCCCCTTAGACTTTTATCTTTGGGGTCATCTGAAGACAATTGTCTATGCTGTGAAAATACGAGATGTGCAGCATCTGAAACAACGGATACTAGAAGCCTGTGCTAGCATTTCTTCTGACGTGTTGCTATCAGTGTGTCAAGAGTGGGAGAAGAGGGTTGCATTGACAATCCAACACAATGGGCAGCACTTTGAACACATTTTATAAGTGGTCATAAACTTGTGAAAAACTCATTAAGGAATAAAGTTACGTTAAAACCAAGCACACCATTGATTTTCTTATGAAATTCTCAATAAGTTTGATGTGTTACATGACCCCCTTCACAATGGCCACTATGGTCACCACCCATCTGAAAAAGTTTCCCCCCACCCATATACTAATGTGCCACAAACAGGAAGTTGATATCAATTCCCATTTAATTTAGGTATATCCATACAAATGGCCCACCCTGTATAATATATATATATATATATAGTAAAATGTAGCGATACACAAATATTTGAGCAGCCATGGTCACATGAAGGAGACTGTGGGAAAGTGCAACTAAGGTCGCAAGAGAAAAACCCAAAAGAAACTAGGAGTATAAATGGCTTACAAAAGAGAATTGTTTATTAATAGATAAATGTACAGTACAAAAATTTATTTTAAATATCATAAGTATAGGAGAGGGGGAAAAAAAGTGAAAAGTGCCTAAACCAAGGTCCCCAAAAGTTCACTGCATCCCATCCCAAATGCTGAGGAGTTTGCGGCCATCAAAATTTCAAGCCACACTCACCACTGTAGTATTGGCCCGAATGGATGTGGGAAAACCCCCCTTATCAAGTGGGAAACAGTATGTACTCACCACAAAGTGGATGGGAACGCAGGAAAGGGGGGAGCCTCAGGGTAGCAGACGCACCCCGATGCACGTTTCTCTGTCACAGGACAGCTTTCTCAAGAAGAAGTGTGCATAAGAGTTTGTAGGACCTTAATATATATGCCCCAAATTGGTCATATGAGCTGTCATGTGACCAGAAGGTATCAAAAGTGAACAAACAGGAGTTTGTAGGACCTTAATATATACGCCCCAAATTGGTCACATGAGTAGTCATGTGACCAGAAGGTATCAAAAGAGAACAAGCAGGAGTTTGTAGGACCTTATTATATACACCCCCAAGTTGGTCACATGAGTAGTTATGCAACCAAAAGGTATCAAAAGTGAACAAGCAGGAATTTGTTGGACCTTAATATATACGCCCCAAATTGGTCACATGAGTAGTCGCAAGAGGTAGATGATGATGATGAGACACAGTTGCCAGCAAGTCAGGAAGAGCCCCAGAGTGCATACTTGGGAGACGAGGTGGTGGGCGATGAAGTCAATGACTCAACCTGGCAAGAAGACATGCATAGCAAGGACAGCAGCACAGAAAGCAAAGGAGGAGTAGCACCACAACAGGCAGGAAAAGGAATAGGGTGGCCACAGACACCACAAGTCAGGCAACTGTTCCCCGGAACACCAATACAAGAGAAGTTGCCAGTCCAACTTGTTTCCAGATAACCCCAAAAAGGCCATTTGCAACGTCTTCCATGCCAGCATCAGCAGGGGCAGCAAAAATACCAGCCTGACCACCACCAACATGCTCAGGCACATGACAGAAAAGCACCTGACTAGTTGGGCCAAACACCAGGGTCCAGAAAGTGTCTGCGGTTGACACCACTGCCTGTTCCGCTGTTGTGCGTACACTTCAATCCCCTGTTTATGGTGCAGGAGAAGATGCCTCCTGCCCTGCACCTGTCAATGCACACTTGCAACCATCACAGTTAGCAACCATGTCCACATCCTTGTCCCAGCACAGTGTTCAGTTTTCCCTACTCCAGTCTTTTGAACGCAAGTGCAAATACGAAGCTAACCATCCACAGCCCACAGCACTAAATTGCCACATTTCTCTAATGTTTGCACTTTAAATGTTGCCTTTTAGGCTCATGCAGACAAAATCTGTCCACAACCTCATGGAGGCGGCCGTGCCTCGGTACTCGGTCCCCAGTCGCCACTATTTCTCCCGGTGTGCCGTCCCCACCTTACACAAGCATGTGTCCCAGAATATGACCCGTGCCCTCAACAACGCAGTTACTGGGAAGGTCCACCTAACCACGGACAAGTGCTTGTGGCCAGAGACGGTACATCTCGCTGATGGCACACTGGGTTCATATAGTGGAAGCGGGGACCCAGTCGGACCCTGGGATGGAACATGTCACCCCAATGCCGAGGATTGCGGGCCCTGGGTCAATCAGGTTTGCACCCACATTCTACAGCTCCTTCACTTCCTCCTCCTCTTCAGACTCCATCTCCGAAATGTTCACATTAGTCAGAAGCTGGAAGCACTGCAGCACTGCCTCGGCCAAGCGGCAACAGGCTGTGCTGAAGCTAATATCTTAATGGGGCAAATCATACACCACTGCAGAGTTGTTGACAGCTGTAACAGAGCAGACAGATCTGTGGCTGTCACCGCTGAACTTACAACCAGGCACGGTCATGTGTGACAATGGCCGGAACCTGGTGGCGGCACTGAAGCTAGGCAAGCTTGCACACGTACTGTGCCTGACCCATGTGCTCAACCTAGTGGCACAGTGGTTTCTTAAAACTTACCCGGATCTGCATGAGCTGCTTGTGAAAGTACACCATGTGTGCCCATTTCAAAAAGTCACCTACAGCTTCTGCCACCCTCGCCGTGCTTCAGCAGTGTTTGTAGCTTCCGGCTTACCCACTGGTGTGCAATGTCACCACACATTGGAACTCAACCTTGCAGATGTTGGGAAGGATTTGTGAGCAGCAGAGGGCAGTTGTTGAGTACCGGCTTCAACTTGTCCGTCGGTATTCAGGTCAGTCTACGCATATAAGAGCTGATGAATGGGCACGGATTTCTGACATCTGTGCCATCCTCCAAAACTTTGAGGACTCCACCAAGATGGTGAGCAGCGACAACGCCATAATAAGCTTCACCATTCAGCTTCTCTGTCTACTGAAATGCCTGCTGCTCACAATTAAGGCATTGCAGATGGAGCACGATGAGATGCAGCAAGGAACTATACAGGGTGCCACACAGCCCAGCCTCAACTTATCTCAACGTGGATTGGGTGACAATGAGGAAGAGGAGGAACAGGAGCTGTTTTCTTGCGCTACAGACAATACTACCCACATAACTGTCAGACCATTTGTTTAGCATGGATGGTCTGAAGAGAGGGCGAATGAAAAGGAGAATGAGGAGAAGGAGAGCATGGACATTCGTCCTCTTAGTCAGGACAGGGAAGTCTGGGTTGTTGGCAGTCTGGCACACATGGCTGACTTTATGTTATGCTTCCTTTCCCTTGACGCTCGCATTGTATGCATTTTGGGCAACAGTAATTACTGGTTGGTCACATTTCTAGACCCACGCTACAAGGAGAACTCTCTATATGTTGCAGTACCACAAAGCCCCTGTAGCAGAATTATTAAAAAAATATCCCATCTGAAAATGCTGGCAGCAGAGGTCACAGTTCGTTGGACAACTAAGGAGTACAGGCAAGTGAGGCACAAATAAGATGCATCAGAGGCAGGGGAACACTGTCAAAGGTGTGGGACAGTTTTCTCAGACCCTCTCAGCGCCCAGGCCCTTATGCTCAGGGTACTCTGACAAGGAGGGAAACGTTTCGGAAGATGCTAAAGGAGTACCTTGCCGACCATACCAATGTCATTCTTGATTCCTCTGTCCCCTATGACTATTGGGTATCCAAGCTGGATATGTGGCATGAACTGGCTTTCTATGCCTTGGAGGTCCTGGCCTGTCCTGCTGCTAGCGTTTTTTCCGAGTGGGTTTTTAGTGGCGGCGGGGGCATTCTAACCGATAGGCGTATACGCTTGTCAACTGAAAACGCTGACAGGCTGACTCTTTCAAAATGAACAAGGGCTGGATTGGGCCAGACTTCCCAACACCACCGAATGAGAGCAACAAAACATATAGTCAAATCCAGTGGTTTTTTTGGGTGGGTCTATTCCCATGAACCTCTTCACACTCAGACATGGGTATTCGTTTCACGATTTTGTCTATTTTATGTCACCCTCCCCCTTCTCCTTCTCCTCATACTCCACCACCATATCAACAGGGTGATCATCATGCAACACGCACATAATTTTTTTCAGGTTGTTTATGATGGCGGTATAAATTTTTTTAGGGGCCTACCTCTAACATTCTGTATGTTATACAGTATGTTTATGTATACACCCCCTGGGTAAATTTATTTAACACTATAGTAAACCCACTCCTTAATAATGGGAGCAATTTTTTTTAATGAGGACCTCCTCTACATCTCTGCTAAGGGGTATTGGAGGGCTCTCACTTCATATGCAAAACAGTATAGAAGACCCACTCCTTTATAATGGTAACATTTTTTTTCCAGAGGCCCTCCTCTACATCTCTTCAAAGGACTATGGGAGTGCGTCCTAATTTTTTGCAGCTCTTGCAGTTACTGCATATGCAATAAAATTGTAGGAGACTCATTCCTTAATAATGGGAGCAGCAAAGCATAACCGGTTGATGGCACTCTAACAATAGTGAGGACTGACTGCTGGCCCTTTAACAAAAATAAGGACCACCTGATGGCCCTGTAAAAATTGGTTTTGTGACTTTCAGAGTCCCTCGTACATAAATGAGACAAGATGTGTCTGATCATCTCTCACACACAACATGGCCAGATAAGGTAGTAGAATGTTAAATTTACATTTACTGGTTAATGTGTTTTTCACCGGTGAAAGCAATGCAAAAACGCTACGTGTGAACATAGGCCAAGGTGTGGAGAAGCATTTTGGTTTTTGGTTATTTATTTTACCTCATATGCAAGTCATGGCCCTGGAAATAATGTTCCATAGCATTTTTTCCTGGTAAATCCATTTTGGCTTAGTTTTTTGTTTTATTGTGAGCCCCTAAAGTGGCGTAATACCTCTGACAACATTGTTCCCAGCAGAGACGTGGGAGTCAGAGATGCTTCCAGGGGTATTCCTCGTGCTGTACTCATGTAATTTCAGCCTTGTTTCCCTTGATTTGGCAAATTTTTAGGCCCCCTCCAGACCTCCGGGGGGGGGGTGTCTCTGGAAAAATGCTCGAGTTTCCCATTGACTTACATTGCGCTTCTGAGTATTAAGATTTGCTCGACCCGAGCAACAAGCACCTGAGCGTTTTAGTGCTCGCTCATCACTAATGTGATGAGCGAGTGTCTGTATTATATATATATAATCGTCTAATTCTGTCTGTTTGTCTGTAACAGAAATCCCGCGTCGCTGATTGGTCGCGTCAGCCGCCCTCTACCAATTAGAGACAGGCGCACTCCGGCCGCGAATTGGCGCGGGATTTGAACCACACTTCGCTGATTGGTCACGGCCGGCCGCGACCAATCAGCGATATTGGCGCGGCTACTTTAAATTAACCCCCAAATGTATCCCCCGGGGCCCCTAATAAATTTCGTAAATGCCTCATGTTGCCAATACTGCCTGTGCGCGGCGCTATCGCTGACCACTCGCAGGCAGCACGTGACCCCTGTGCAGCGGACTCTTGCTTCTGCTTACGTCACACTATTTGCGGCTGCAGCCAGGGGTCTCCTGTTCCGCGTTCCACGGTGAGTGATGGGTTGTGGGCGGCGTTATCCCCCATCGCATCACACCCGGCATCCACTGCGCGCTCTCTCAATGAATGAGGCAGTATTGGCAACATGAGGTATTTACGAAATTCATTCGGGGCCCCGGGGGGATACATTGGGGGTTAATTTAAAGTAGTGGACAACCCGTTTAAACCCCGCTTTGCTGATTGGTCGCGCCCGGCCTGGCCGTGACCAATCAGAGATATTGGCGTGGAATTTAACCCCCAGTCACAGTGCGACATAGTTCACTCACATTTACTGAACACTTTGGCAAAAATACACCAAAGAGGATGAAAGAAAAGCAGCAGCAGCAGCAGCAGCAAGGCAACGAGAACATCGAGAGCAAGAGACACTTCAACAAACTGTCGCCAGACAAGCCCAGGATGTGGAATCTCACAGACAACGTCGCCAACAGGAGACACCACAACAAACTGCCACACGACAGGTACAAGTAGCTGCTTCACAGAGACAGTCGGGAACAGGAGACACCACAACACATTGCTGCTAGGCAGGAACACGATGCGAAATACCACAGACAACATCGGGTGAATGAATCTCCATAATTCAGGGCAAACAGACATCAACACGATCGCCAAATTCATAAAAAACTAATGCTCTACCAACTAAGGGCAAGCCCAGCAGAATATTCAACAACTTACACATTATGTAACAGACAACGAAACTACAATTATTGAACATTACTGTGGGAATATGAATGCAGATTGCTCTAAATGCGACTTTCTGAATTTTATTGATGAAAAACCATCTGAAAATCAGTTTACTCAATGCTGCCAAAAAGGAAAAGTTATGCTACCAAGACCTCACTACTCAGATCTGTTTGAGCAGTTGATGAAAGGAATGCATCAACATAGTAGAAATTTTATGGAAAATATCAGAAACATCAACAGTTCTCATGCGTTTGATTCATTTGGTGCCAACATTGCACCGTCCCCTGGATTCAGACCGTATTGCTTTAAAATTCACGGCCAGATGTACCACCGCACTGGAACACTTCACCCAGAAATAGGACAACCACCCAAATTTGCACATTTATACATCCTTGATACAAATGAGGCTACAGAACAAAGGATGAACCTGAAAGAAAACGAAAACAGTGATGCTGAACTGATGAACCAAATTGCCGTACATTTACAAAAAATCAGCCCATTTGCTGCTGCATATCGCATGCTAAAAGACGTCAAAGCTGAGGAGGAACAGAGGGCTATACAAAATGGGACTGAAATGCCTTCTATTGTCATGGCCATTAAACAAGAATGTAAACAGGATCCCCGACTTTATAACAAACAACGTGTAAGTGAGGTCGCAGTTGTTTTTCAAAACGATGACAGAGAGCCTCCTTTTCGAAGAGATATATTAGTCCATCTTAAGCCAGACCAAAACAACCCTTTGGTTCCTAAGACACAACGAATTAGCATTTTGCACAGCAACCTTGATGCTCTTCTATATCAACTATTTTTTCAAGAGGTGATCAAGGGTGGCATGAAAACCTACACCAGCAAGGAACTTCAAGAAGAATTACACCACTGCAGTAACACAGTTCTCCTCTGTCTGTCTGAACCGAAACTACTTCAATCCTATTTTAAACGGTGGGAAACTGACACAACAGTACTTAGTCGACGCATACGTTAAAATTGAAGTTAATCGTCTAAATTTCATACGAATGAACTGAAAACAACTTAAAGTTGAAGACTACTGCATTCTTCAAGAACATTTGCAAAAACAAACAATTCAAAAGGGAATTCAAATTGGAAAAACACTAATTCTCCCGTAGTCGTTTAAAGGTGGCCCCCGCAACATGCAACAGCGTTATCAAGATGCAATGGCAATAGTAACAAAGTATGGAAGACCTGACATTTTTGTGACAATGACCTGTAATCCTAAATGGCCAGAAATTACCGAAAATCTAGAACCCTGGCAACAAGTTGAACACAGGTCAACTTAGTCGCACACGTATTTTCACTGAAACTCAGCAGCCTTTTGAAAGACATCAAAAATAGGCTTTTGGAACAGTCGTAGCAATGGAACACGTCATAGAGTTTCAGAAACATGGACTCCCACATGCGCATATACTAATTATCTTAGACGCGGATTCCAAGTTTCGAACGGAGGAAGAAATCGACAACATAGTGTGGCTGAAATTCCTAACCAAGAAAAGTATCCTGAACTGTATAGTATTGTAGTTTCTCATATGGTCCATGGCCCATGCGGTGTAGCAAATCCAAAAAGTTCATGCATGGAAAATTGAAAGTGTACAAAAGGGTTTCCGAAGTAGTTCAAACAGCACACTGTTAAAGACTTGGATGGCTACCCATCCTACTGGCGACAACACATTGATAACATTGTTCGCAACAAAAAAATTATAAATAACTCATGGATAGTTCCATACAACCCATACTTACATCAAAGTAGAAATCTGTGCTTCAATAAAAAGTGTAAATTATCTTTTCGAGTACATCTACAAGGGGCATGACAAAGCTAACGTCGAAATACAACAGAAAACAGTCAATCATGATGAATCATCAACTTTTGTTGACTCAAGATATGTGAGTGCTCCAGAAGCTGCTTGGAGGATATTTGCGTTTCCAATGCATTCACAGTCCCATGCCATTATACGTTTAGCTATTCATTTACCAAATTAACATCAGCTTTATTTCTTTGAAGATGCTCAAGTCAAAGATGTATCAAAAACTTTAAGCATGACGTCAACATTAAAGGAATGGTTTTTGCTGATCCAACGTGATGAAAACACAAGGCAGTATTTGTATCGAGAGATTCCAGAGCATTACGTTTGGAATAAAACTTGGAATCCAAGACAACGAGGACTTAGCAGAATAATTGGATGCATGTATACTGTTAGTTTCAAGGATCAAGAAAGATATTGCCTTCGGCTGTTACTACTGCATGTGAAAGGAGCTACAAGTTATGACGATTTGAAAACAGTTAATGGAGTATTGTACGATACATTTAAAGATGCAGCTTTGGCTTTAGGACTTCTATTGGATGATACTGTGTGGAGACTTACTTTAGAAGACGCAGTTACCCTACATATGCCTAAGCAACTTCGTGAATTGTTTGCCGACATCTGCGTATTTGGACCAATTACAAATCCAGCTCAACTTTGGACAAATTTCAAAGAATATATAATCGAGGATTACTGCTTACTAGTGTTGAGCGAGCACTAAATTGCTCGGGTGCTCGAAGCTCGGGCCGAGCTCACCGTGATACTCGGGTGCTCTACCCGAGCAACAAGCCCAATCTATGGGAGACACCAGCATTTTTGCGGCGGCACCCCTGGCAGTCTGTGAAAAGCCTAAAAAGTGCCCAAAACGATAATGACAGTGCTCAAATGACATGGGGACAGCATGCGGATCGCCCCAGGAAGCATTTCTGACCCCCAGGTCACTGCTGTCAACAACATGTTCAGAGGTTTTAAGGCACTTTTACGGGCTCACAATAAAACGTTCAAAAATGAAACTGAAATGGTTTTCCTGTGAAATATGTTAAGGAACATCCTTTCCAGGGTAAAGACTTGTGTACAAGGTAAAATAAATAAGAAAAAAACAAAAATACTCCTCCACACCTTGGGCTATGTTCACAAGTAGCATTTTTTATGTGTTTTTGCACTTTTGTATTGCTTTCAACCATGACAAATGCATTCACGGGGAAATGTCATTTTAATATTTTACAACCTTATCTGGCCATGTGCTGTGTGACACATGCATACAGTGTTGAAAAGACATGGGAACAGCATGGGGAAGACCCCTGGAAGCATCTCTGACACCCAGGTCACTGCCTAAAAGTGTGCCCATCAGAAGTGATCCTTGTCGCATCAGAAGATGCAGACTTACAACTATCCCCATGCAAGTCCTTGTCCCAGGGCAGTGTTCAATTGTACCTCCCCCATTCCTTGCAATGCAAGCGCAAATATGCAGCCAACCACCCACCCACCCGCAGGCTGCAATACTATACAGCTAGCTTGCACTTGAAATGGGGTCTTTTAGTTTGGAGGAGGCCGAAGCTGGCCACTACCTCATGGCTGCTTCGGCAGCGAGGTCTCCATACTCAGTCCTCAGCCGCCGCTATTTGTTCTGGTAACCTTCCCCACACTTTTCTTAGCCTGACCTGCTTAAGGGCAGCATTGGTCGAGCCCACCAGACAACCAGACTCCTCCGGTGGGCCCTGGCTTCTCCATCAGGGGAGTTGAGACTGCCTAGGTGAGGAGCATGATGATGACGATAGAAGTTAGCATCTGCTTTGTTTTCTTGGAATGCAAGCGAAAGTGTGCAGCCTGCCACCCACCCACCCCCAGGCTGCAATACCATACTGCTGGCTTGCTTGCACATGAAATGAGAACTTTTAGGCTTGTGGAGGCAGACGCTGGCCACCATGTCATGGCTGCATCGGCGGCCTGGTATGCATACTCAGTCCCCAGCCACCAGGGGGCGGCCGGGTGTCCATACTCGGTCCCCAGTCGCCCCTATTTGTCCCGGTGTGCTTTAGACACAAGCACGCATACCAGAAACATTACCTGTGTCCTTCCAAGTACATTTAGTGGGAAGGACAGCCTATTCCGCTGTAGTTTGTGCATGCCAACCGCCTGTTCATGGCACATGCGAAGATGACTCCCGCCCTGCACCTGTCATTGCAGAATTGCAACTATCCCCGTTCAAGTCCTTGTCCCAGGGCAGTGTTCAATTGTACCTCCCCCATTCCTTGCAATGCAAGCACAAGTAAGCAGCCTGCCACCCACCCCCAGGCTGCAACACCATACTGCTTGCTTGCACTTAAAATTGGGCCTTTTAGGCATGTGGAGGCAGAATCTGGCCACCACGTTATGGATGCGCCGGCGGCCTGGTATCCATACTCAGTCGCCCGGCGGCCTGGTGTCCACTCTTGGTCCCCAGCCGCCAGGGGGCGGCCGGGTGTCCATATTAGGTCCCTAGCCACCCCTATTTGTCCCAGTGCGCCTTATACACAAGCGCGCATACCAAAAGATTACCTGTGCCCTCCCAAGTGCATTTAGTGGGAAGGACAGCCAAACCACAAACACTTGGACAATTGAATGTGGCCAGGGATGGTCCATCTCACTGACGCCTTCTCACTGGGTTAATATTGTGGAAGCCAGGACACAGTTGGACAATGGGATGCAGCACATCCTCCAGACATAGAGGATTGCGGGTCTTGGGTCAATCAGGCTACAACATAAAGTTCAGAAGGTAGACAGCAGCAGTGGTCGGCCTCCTACACAACGAGTAAATTATTCATGATCATGAGGCCATCCATCTCCTTAACTTTCTGTTCCTTGGAATGCAAGCACATGTATGTAGTAGCGGCTAGGCCTGAGGTGGTCAGCATTTCGGCGCATATTCTACCTCCTCTGAAGATTGCTCGATGTTTTCCTGCTACAATCCCAGTTCTATGACTCCCGTTAAAACAAAGCTTCAGGTGATGAACTATGGATGAGGTGGTGGCAAAGGAGAAAGAGCAGGAGGAACAGGCACCATTCACATCAATATCAGGCCAATCAACCACACATGTCTTGTAGGATATGTTTCTGTACTAAAAGGAGCAGTTCTGCTACACAGTTTTAGGGCATACAGTGAGTGCAATGCCTACCAAAAATTTCGAGGCACTCCAATGCCCCTTGGAAATGACATGGAGGTCAGAGGGCCTTAACTAAATTGTTTTTTCCATTTATAGCAACTGGGTCTCCTGTATACTGGTGGCCTAAGCAGTGAATGGAAGGCTTTCCAAAAATTATGAGGAACTGCAATGCCCCTTGAAACAGACGTGGATTACAGCATACTAAAAACCTTCTACCCATTATTGGGGAGTGGGTCTCCCTTAGTGTTCGCCTATGCATTGAAAAGCAAAGCTGACTAAAACTAGAAGGAAATGCAATGCCCATTGGAAGAGTGGTGGAGCTTATAGTTAATTAAAAACAACATTTCAATGCCCCTTGGAAGAGCTGTGGAGTTCAGAGTGGTTTAACAAGACGGTTTTAATGCCACTTGGAAGAGTGGTGGAGGTTACAGTGGAATAAAAAGACAATATCAATGCCCCGTGGAAGAGACGTGGAGGTCACAGTAGCTTAACAAGATGGTTTTAATGCCCCTTGGCAGAGTGGTGGAGGTCACAGTGGAATAAAAAGACAATATCAATGCCCCTTGGAAGAGTGATGGAGGTTACAGTGGAATAAAAAGACAATATCATTGACCCTTTGAAGAGACGTGGAGGTCACAGTAGCTTAACAAGACCATTTTAATGCCACTTACAAGAGCCATGCAGTACAGCATATTAAAAACATTATTCTCATTATTGGGGACAGGGTCTCCCATAGTCTTTTCCTATGCCTTCCAAGCAAAAGCTGCCAAAAATTAGGATGGAGGAACTTGCAATAAACCTTACAATAGCCATGCAGTACAGCATATTAAAAACATTCCCATTATTGGGGAGTGGGTCTCCCATAGTCTTTGCCTATGCCTTCCAAGCAAAAGCTGCCAAAAATTAGGATGGAGGAACTTGCAATGCTAGCAACACAGACCACGGTCACCCTGGTGTTATAGTGGTGGTGGAGGCTGAGGTTAAGGAGAAGAGCAAAAAACAGCCAAAATGAGGAAGCGTATACCCATGTGTGGGTGTGAAGTGGTGCATGTGAATACACCTCCCGAAATAACACAGTGGATTTGACTTTATGTTACTCTGCTGTAATTTGGTGGTTATGAGAAGTCTGGCCCCATCCAGCCCTTGCTCATTTTGATAAGGGTCAGCTTGTCAGCATTTTCAGTTGACAGGCGAGTGCGCTTATCAGTTATAATTCCCGCAGCGGCACTAAAAACACACTCCGATAACACGCTAGCGGCAGGGCAGGCCAGGACCTCCAAGGCGTACAGAGAGAGTTCATTCAAAGTGTCCAGCTTGGATACCCAATAATTAAAAGGCACAGAGGAATCACGGAGGACGATGGTACAGTCGGCAAGGTACTCCCTCACCATCTTTTGAAACTTTCCACTCCTTGTGAGAGTACCCCGAGCCTCAGGTCCTGTAAGCTGGGTGGGTCTCAGAAAACTGTCCCAGAATGTTAACAATGTTCCCCTGCCTCTGCTGGATTGGAGTTGCGTTTCTCTCGCTGGTACGCCTTGGTTGTCCAACAAACTCTGACCTCCGCCTCTAGCGTGTTCAGAAGGGCTTTTTTTTAACAGTTCTGCAGCAAGGGCCTTCTGGTACTGCCCCATTTTTGTAGACCTCTCCACCTCAGGAATAAGAGAGTGAAAGTTCTCCTTGTAGCGGGGGTCTAAAAGTGTCACCAACCAGTAATGACTGTCACCCAACATTTTGACAACGCGAGGGTCATGGTTAAGGCAGCTTAACATAAAGTCAGCCATGCATGCCAGACTGGTAATGGTCAAGACTTCCGTGTTCTCACCAAGATGATGACTGACCATGCTCTCCTTCTCCTCCTCCTCCTCCCCCCTGTCCTCAGGCCACCCACGCTGAACCGACTGTATGACAGTTGTACAGGTACTACCGTCTACAGCGTATGATACCAGCTCCTGTTCTTCCTCCTCCTCCTCATCCTCCTCCTCTCCCTCATTGTCCCCCAATGCACATTGGGATGAGATGAGGCTGGGCTGTGTGTAATCGCCCACTATGGCTTCTTGATCCATCTCATCATACTCTGGCTGCAATGTTTCCTCTTTAATTCTATGCAGAGAGCATTGCAAAAGACAGACAAGTGGGATGCTGATGCTAATGATGGTGTCTTCGCCACTCACCATCTTGGTGGACTCCTCAAAGTTTGTCAGGATGGTACATATGCCAGACATCCAGGTCCACTCCTGAGGTCTTATGCGTGGAGTCTGACCTGTATATTGAAGGCCTTGTTGCAGCTGGTACTCCAGAACTGCTCTCTTATGCTCACAAATCCTTTGCAACATGTGGAGGGTAGAGTTCCAACATGTGGGGACATCACACACCAGTCGGTGTGCCGGAAGTTGCAAATGCTGCTGCAACACAGCAAGGGCGGTGGAACGTATCCGTTGTCAGGTGGACTCTCCCAGTAACTGCGTTGTTGAGGGCACTGCAGATGTTTAGGGACACGTGCTTGTGTAGTGCGAGGATGTCACACCAGGCAAAATTGTGTCGGCTGGGGACCGAGTATCAAGGGACGGCCACCGCCATAATGTTGCAGAAGGATTCCGTCTCCACCAGCCTAAAAGGCAGAATTTCCAACACAAGCAGTCGTGAAATGTGCGTATTTAGGACTGTGGCCTGTGGGGCGTTGGCTGCGAATTTGTGCTTTCATTCAAAGGTCTGGGATATGGACAATTGAACGCTGCGATGGGACGTGGACTTGGACGTTAATGCTGTTTCTTGAGAAACTGCCAAAACAAGTGAAGATTGAGAGGAGGGGGCATCTTTGCAGGCAGTATGGACAGGGGATTGCCTTGCACACACAACAGGGGGTTCTCTTACATGCACAAAAGCAGAAGAAGCAGTGGTGACACCCGCTGACACTGGTCGTAAACCCTGGGGTCGCCCCACAAAGTCGTTTGCTTTGCTGACATGTGCCTGATCATGCTGGTGGTGGTCAGGCTGGTACTTTTGTCACCTCTGCTGATGCTGGCCTGGCAGGTGGTACAAATGGCCTTTTGGGGTTATCAGCAGAGTCTTTAAAAAAATTCCAGACTCTGGAAGACCTACAGGTTGTACTGGTAACGTTCCTCGTGTTGGTGTTACGGGGAACGGTTGCCTGCCTTCTGTCTGTGGCCAACACACTGCTTCTTCCCGCCTGTTGGGGTACTCTGCCTCCCTCCCCCTGTGTGCTGTTGGCCTCACTCTGCATGCCCTCCTGCCACTATGGATCAGTTACTAGATCATCCACCACCTCCTCTTCCTCCACTTCCGCACCACGGTACTCTTCCTCATTTCGTGGCAATTGTGTCTTGTCATCGTCCACCTCTTGTGACAAATTGCCAGCGCCGCCTTCCTGTGGCCATGGCTGTTCAAATATTTTCCCATCGCTACATGGGATTTCCTCTTCCACCCCTTCAAGAGGAGCAGGTGAGGGGCCCAAATCTGCAAATGGACCAGTGAACAGGTCTTTAGAGTGTCCAACTGTGGAATCAGTTGCTGTCTGACGATGCTCAGCATGGTGGAAGGAAGGAGCATCAGGGTGAGGAGGAGTATGCAGTCGAGACTCACGGCTACTAAGACTTGACCGTGCGGAATACAGACCGGAGGTGGTGGTGCCCAGGTGACTGGAAGTATTATCTGCTATCCAATTAATAACCTGTTCACACTGATCATTTCGCAATAGTGGTACTGTTGTGTGCTTCCCTAGTAATTCGGTAAAGAACTGGGAGCGAAAAGAGGTGGCGGTTGGTTGTGGCACATATTCACCTTGGCAACGGCCCCATCCTCTGTACGCACCATCACCAGAACGTCCAGTTCCACATCCCTTGCCACGCGCCTTGCCCATTGTAAATGAAGTAAAATAGCTTACACTCGCAATATCAATGGCAAAAGGGTAATAAAAAGTAGATTAGGACCGTGGAAGAGGAAAACCACAGTTCTAGTTCTCTGGCCTACACCAGAATCTTTTAAACAGATATATTTTTGTCTGAACAGTCAGCGAGACACTCAAACTGTTTTCTTTTCATGTAAAAAAGGCAAAAAGGTGGATTACACACAGAATTGAACCGTGGAAGAGGAAAACCACAGTTCTAGTTCTCTGGCCTACACCAGAATCTTTTAAACAGATATATTTGTGTCTGAACAGTCAGTGAGACACTCAAATTGTTTTTTTTTTTTTAATGGAAAAAAGACAAAAAAGTGGATAATACAGAGATTTGAACCAAGCAACTGCAAAACCACAGTTCTAGTTATCTGTCCGAAACCAGACTCTTTTAAACAGATATATTTGTGTCTGAATACTCACAGACATACTCAATTTTTTTTTTTGGGGGGGGGACCAAAAAGGTTAATAAGACGGGTGTTTGTACAGTCTGACTGAGGAAAAAAAAAAAAAGAGGATTTAGATGAAAAAAAAGGATTTTTCCTGGCCCCTGAGACCTGGGGCTAAGTCTAGCAATTTGAGAAGCAGCAGCAGCAGCACACAGGACTGTAATGCAGTGTTTGCTGGTATAACCACTGCGTCTCCTATACAGCCTGCCTGCCTGATATCTGGGATGGATATTAGTCATGAGAAGGACTGTTTGTTTGATTTGGCAGGCTTTAGAGACCCTACACTACCTATTTTGCAGTATAAATCTCTCCCTTGCTCAGCAGCACTCTCCCTACACTGTCTTATCCGGAGCAACTGTGTCCAAGATGGCGGCGCCCCGGTTTTAAATACTCGAGGTGACGCTGTGCGGCCAGCCAAAGACTGTAATGCCCACAACCAACATGGCTGCGGCATTACAGTGACTGGCTGGCAATCCCTGCATGTACATTGGCTCTGTAAAGAGTGCCAACATGCAGGTCGGAGACCCGAGCTCCCTCCTGAGTAACCCGAAAATGTTCGGTGCTCGCCGAACATCCCGAGTAGTGAGATGCTCGGGCGAGTACCGAGCAGTGTCGAGAATGCTCGCTCAACACTACTGCTTACATCTTCACAGCAGAAGTGGAAATTGTCAAAAGTGCGAGTCTTATGCCATGCAAGATGTCCAAAATGTCTTACTACTGCATTGAAAAAAGTTTTCAGACTTTAATTTGCTACAGTCTGCAATTCAAGTTATTCAAGTTCCAGAGTAGGGCGAAGCTTACGAATTATTGTTGACAACAGAGAAGAGAAACTCCTTAAATGAACAACAACGGATTGCATGTTACCTATCCAGGTGGTGGAACCTCTGTGCTGCGGTGCAAGGAGGGGCCAGAGGGGCGTGACTAAGTATCTACTCTGCCTGACCAATGTCGCATGGCAGCTTAGTCGACTCCATGAACCAGGGAGGAACCAAGCAGAAGCACCAGGTGCCACTCTGTGACCAATCTTGTATGAGAGTAGGTGACTCCCACGGGTCAGAAGGCAGGAACTGACTGGCTGACTGGTACAGGAGATGAGCTTGGCAGGCAGGCTGATGGGTGGTCCGGGCAGACAAGCAGGCTGATTAGGCTGATAGTCAGGCGAGTGTTCCGGGTAGGCAAGCTGGCGGGTACAACAGGTAGCTGGCAGGTGCTTCCAGGTAAGCAGGCAGGCGGACACAACAGATAGCTGACAGGTGCCTCCAGGTAAGAAGGCAGGCGGGCACAGCAGGTAACAGAGAGGTGATTCCAGGTAATGCAGGCTGGGGGACACGGCAGGTAACAGGCAGGTGCTTCCAGGTAATGCAGGCTGGCGGGCACGGCAGGTAACAGACAGGTGGTTCCAGGTAAAGCAGGCTGGCGGGCACGGCAGGTAACAAGCAGGTGCTTCCAGGTAAGCGAGTGGGCAGAGCCAATAGACAGACTGGCGGACAGGGCTGTAGACAGACGGTCGGGCTGGATAGTAGTCAGACTGGCGGACTGGACTGTAGAACAGGCTGGCGGACAGGACTGACTTGCAGAGGATCTGAGGGCTGAAGCAAATTAAGTAACACAAAGAAACAACCTTGCACAGGCACCTCCATATTGGAGGAGGTGCCTTTTATAGGGAAAGCGCTCCGGCCATTGGCCGGGGACTTTTTAGGATGGCGCGCACGGCCCCTTTAAGAGGGAGGGAGCGCATGTGTGTGCACCCTAAGCACAGAGCCACGAAAGCTGCATGCACGAGCAGCAGCTGCAGGAAGGCAGGAAGACGCCAGAGCAGGACTGCGGCGGTAAGAGGGACGGCGTCTCTGCCTGGCAGGGGGCAGAGACGCCGATGCTACATTGCATATGACACTATGGTGATCACTATAGAAAACCAAGCAGATGCAAGGCAAAAATGTTTCTTTATTGACGGTCCAGGAGGGAGCGGTAAAACATACCTCTATGAAGTTTTAATGCATCACGTTAGAGGGTTGGGAAAAGTCGTATTTCTATCGGCTAAAACAGGTATTGCAGCAAACCTTTTACGAGGAGGTCGCACTATCCATTCACTCTTTGGGATACCAGTTCCAGTCAATGAAATCTCAGTTTCCAGAATAAAACAAGACACATTTGCAGGAAGACAGTTAAACAAAGCAAATCTTTTGATACTTGACGAGTGTACCATGGCACCCAAATACGCTTTGAGCTTAATTGACAGACTTCTGCGTGAAGTAATGACTTCAAATGTTGCTGAAAAAAATGAAATTCCATTTGGAGGTAAAGTTTTTGTCATTGGCGGAGATTTTAGGCAATGCAAGAAAATGGAAAAAGAACAGATGTTAAAAATCTTAAAGATCTTAAAAATGGCTGACCTTTGGAAACAGTGTAATAAACTCCAACTAATTAACAACATGCGATCTTCTGACCCAGAGTACAGCAAGTGGCTTCTTAAACTTGGTAACGGTGAACTTTGCAATGAATACAACCTTGGAGAAGACAATATTGAAATACCAGAAGACATGTTGTGCACTGACTGCATCGTAAGTGATGTTTTTGGACAATGCGTTGAAATTGATGTGAACGATCAAAGCAGTGTTGAGAGGGCGGCCTCTTTCTATGCAACTCTCTGTCCCAAGAACAATGATGTGGCTCTGATAAATTCCCATGTGATGGATAGAATGCCTGGAGAGTATAAGTTGTACGAAAGTGATGATCCAGTGGATGTAGACAATGAAGATGAACGAGAGCATTATCCAGTTGAATTTTTAAATAGTCTTACGCCATCAGGAATGCCATCCCACAGACTACATCTCAAAGTTGGAACAATCGTAATGTTGCTGCGGAATCTAAATACAAAAAATGGTCTATGTAATGGAACTCGCCTTATTGTTACTGGACTTTATTCCCACGTAATTCAAGCAAGAGTGATCACTGGATCAGTAAAAGGAGACGAAGTGTTGATTCTACACATTGATTTATGTCTTTCGGACACCGATCTTCCATTTAGGCTTCGGCGTCGACAGTTTTCAGTAAAACCACCAATAAACAAGTCACAAGGTCAAACTTTACACCATGTTGGCATATATCTACCAGAGCCCGTTTTTGGTCAAGGACAACTCTACATTGAATTTTCAAGAGTTAAAATGAGATCCAACGTCAAGGTGCAAGTTCTTCATACCCCTTTACAAGGAAAGTAGCTTATAGATAGTCAAAATGTATTCATAAGAAATGTGGTGTACAAAAATATTTTGGGTTGATATTGTTAAATATATTATAGTGTCGATTTTCTTCTTTCGTCCAATGATTTATTTAAAAACAGTTAGATATTCATATAATGATTTATATATTTTGATGATCTGTTTAATAATTTCGTTTAATTGTATTAAGTTCTATGAGCAATAAAATTTAATAATAATGTATATATTTTACCCAGAATATCCTGTGTATTCATTGCATTATTCTTAAATCTTCATGAATAAACTACATACATATTCTAGAAATCCCGATGCGTTAGAATCGGGCCACCATCCAGTATATATATATATAAATATAGCTTGTCTGTCTGTCAACCCCATATCACTCCTCCTTTATGCCTTCATAACTACTGGAACTCTCTTTGACTGCCTCCAATCTGGCTTCCAACCGCACCATTCTACTGAAACTGCCCTGGCTAGTGTCACCAATGACTTACTAACCGCCAAATCCAAGCGACACTACTCTGTCATCCTCCTCCTTGACCTGTCATCTGCCTTCAACACAGTGGACAATTCCCTCTTACTACAGACTCTCTCATCTCTTGGCATCACAGACTTGGCCCTATTTTGGATCTCTTCATACCTAACAGACAGGACATTTAGACACTCAAATACCACCTCCTCATCTCTCCCCATATCAGTTGGTGTCCGCCAAAGTTCATTTCTACGACCCCTGCTCTTCTCCATCTACACCTTTGGCCTGGTACAGCTCATAGAGTCTGACAGCTTTCAGTATCACCTCTATGCTGATGACACAGATCTACTTCTCTGGACCTGATATCTACTCTCTACTAACCAAAATCCCACAATGTCTGTCCGCTATTTCATCCTTCTTCTCTCCTAAATTCTTCAAATTTAACATGGATAAAACAGAATTCATCATCTTTTCACCATCTCATTTATCCCCCCCATCTGACCTATCCATCAACGTCAAAGGCTGTTCACTCTCCCCAGTCCCGCAAGCTCGCTGCCTTGGTGTAAACCTGGACTCTGATCTCTCCTTAAAACCACATATCCAAGCCCTTTCCACTTCCTGTCAACTCCAACTCAAAAATATCTCCCGGATCTGCACATTCCTCAACCACGAATCTGCAAAAACACTAGTGCATGCCCTCATCATCTCCCGCCTCGACTACTGCAACCTCCTGCTATGTGACCTATCCTCTTACACTCTCGCACCCCCCCAATCTATCCTAAGCTCTGCTGCCCGACTAATCCACCTGTCCCCACTATTCCATGGCCTCGCCTCTCTGTCAATCCCTTCACTGTCTCCCCATTCCCCGGAGACTCCAGTTCAAAACCCTAACCATGGCATACAAAGCCATCCACAACATGTCTCTTCCTTATATCTGTGAACCAGTCTCCTGGTACATACCTGCACGAAACCTCCGATCCTCACAAGATCTCCTGCTCCACTCCCCTCTTATCTCCTCTTCCTACAATCGCATACAAGATTTCTCTCGTGCTTCTCCCCTACTCTTGAACTCTCTACCCCAACATATCAGACTCTCGCCTACCATGGAAACCTTCAAAATGAACCTGAAGACTCACCTCTTCCGACAAGCCTTAAACCTGCAGCAACCCTTGCTCTACCATACCGCTGCACGACCAGCTCTACCTTCACCTACTGTATACTCACCCATCCCCTGTAGACTATGAGCCCTCGCAGGCAGGGTCCTCGCTCCTCCTGTACCAGTCGCCATCACATTTTGTTAAAGATCATTGTAATTGTTTTTGTATGTGTACCCCTTTTTTCACATGTAAAGCTCCATGGAATAAATGGCGCTATAATAATATAGAATAATAATTTATCTTTTTATAGGAATGATTTCCATAGAATATCCTCTTATATGATTTTTCTTTTTGTCATTGAAAATATCAACAAGAATCCTTACATTTTACCAAATATTACACTTGGATATCATTTTTACGACTCGTGCTCAGATGGACGGCTGGCAGTGCGACATGTTTTACATTTTCTGTCTGGCCCGGGTAGGATAATACCTAATTACTCTTCTATGGGCCATGGTCAGCTGGTTGGTATCATTGGAGATCAGTACGCATCTTCCACTATTCCAGCAGCACAAATCCTTGGATTATATGGATTCCCTCAGGTACTGGACATTCTCTGCATTTATTTTAGTACAAGTGTAATTTTATTGAATAATTATATTCTTATATTGCGTGTAATATGAGTGGTAAATGAGTAATGTTAGTAAAGCACAGTGCACACTTCTACACACATCATTCAATGTTCTGTGTAATCACTAGAAGAAGAAAATATTTCCCAAGTAAAGTTATTTCTTACATATGGAAATATATCAATATTTGCTCCTTATTCAACCAGTATGTAAAAGTGAAAGTGATTGAAGCAAGCAAAAATGTTCACCAGGCTATCTCTGCATGTGTCACATATGTCTAACAGCCGTGACACTTGCCGGCGCAGCGTCAATGAATGAGCCACCGAGCACGCCAAAATACTCGGCGAGCACCCGAGCGTGCACGCTGAAAGAGTTAATAGAACGTACGTGATCATCACTAGCACCAACATGTTGAGCAGCCCTTTACAATTCAGAGGTAAAAGTACAAATAATATCAGACATTGCAAAATAACATTATAGAGTCAAATGGTCAGATACAAGAGAGCACAACATAAACTAAAAGGGAAAGACAAAGGCATAGTCAGATTAAAGTCCAAGGTCAGAATATCAGAAAGATAGCAGATCAGAGCAAAGAGGCTTGGCAAATGGATGGTCAGAACAAGGTCCAAGGTCAGGCAGCAATATATTATGAATTAAAGCATAGGAATACAAGGCAAACATGCACTATGAAGCAAATGCTATTAGTATAAGATATGATGGTGTGAGTACAGTCCACGCTCCTCCGTGTACAGATGATGATACCAATGAATTAGGTTACATCTCTTATTAATGGCTTAAAATACAATGTGTTTCATGGACGTCCTTTCCACTTCATCAAGTAAAAAGCTTATCCTGAAGTGGCCAGTCTAAAGAAATGGGTTTTTAGGGTCCGCTTGAAACTGTGGGTATTGGGAATTAATCGAACTATCCTGGGTAATGCATTCCAAAGAATTGGTGCAGCATGCAAGAAATCTTGGAGATGGGAGTGGGAAGTTCGGATTATGGAGGATTTTAGTTTTAAGTCACTGGCAGAACGGAGGGCACGTGTACGGTGGTAGACTGAGACAAGGGAGGAGATGTATGGTGGTACTGAAGCATGGAACACTTTGTGGGTAAGCATGATAAGTTTAAATTGAACTCTATATTGGATGGGCAACCAATGCAATGACTGGCACAGGGAAGAGGCATCGGTGTAGCGGTTGGCGAGGAATATGATCCTGGCTGCTGCGTTAAGGATGGATTGGAGAGGGGAGAGTTTAGTAAGAGGGAGACCGATAAGTAGAGAGTTACAGTAGTCCAGACGAGAATGAATAAGAGCTACAGTAAGAGTTTTAGCTGAGTCAAAGGTGAGAAAAGTCCCTATTCTTGAGATGTTTTTGAGGTGTAGATGACATGAATGAGCGAGTGATTTGATATGAGGAGTGAAGGAAAGATCTGAATCAAAAATGACCCCAAGACAGCGGGCTTGTTGCTGGGGAGAAATAGTTGAGCCACAAATGGAAATGTCAATATCAGGCATAGGTAGGTTAGTGAGGGAGGAAATAGTTCAGTTTTTGACAGATTCAGTTTAAGATAGAAGGAGGACATAATGTTAGACACAGCAGAAAGACAATCACTGGTCTTTTGTAATAATGCAGGGGTGATGTCTGGAGCAGAGGTGTATAATTGGGTGTCATCAGCATAGAAATGGTACTGAAAACTGAATCTGATTAAAGTTTGTCAAATAGGAGCAGTGTATAAGGAGAAAAGAAGGGGGCCTAGGACTGATCCTTGAGGAACCCCGACAATAAGGAGAAGGAGAGAGGAGGAGAAGCCAGCAAAAGACACAGAGAAGGAGTGGTCAGAGAGGAGGAGAACCAGGAGAGAACGGTGTCCTTGAGGCCAATATTACAGTGCATAGTGAAGAGGAGCTGGTGATCCACAGTGTCGAATGCTGCAGAGAGATCAGCAGGGAGTAGCGACCATTAGATTTAGCTGTTAGTAGATCATTAGAGACTTTAGTGAAGGCAATTTCAGTAGAATGTAAAAACCGGAAACCAGATTGTAGAGGGTCAAGAAGAGAGTTGTATGAGAGATAGCAGAATAGACGGGAATGGACCAGGCATTCCAGGAGTTTAGAGATAAAGGGAAGATTGGAAACAGGTCTGTAGTTGGCCGTGCAGCTCTGGTCAAGGGATGTTTTTTTAAGTAATGGATGTATGCTGGCGTGTTTAAAAGAAGAGGGAAAGATACCAGATGAGAGGGAGAGGTTGAATATTTTAGTTAGGTGAGTGGTGACATCTGGAAAAAGGGACTGAAGGAGATGTGAGGGAATAGGGTCACTGGTGCAGGTGGTAGGGCGAGAAGATGCAAGGAGCCAGATCACTTAGTCTTCCGTGACTGGTTCGAAGTCAGAAAGTGAGCAAGATACAATGTGGTGGGGGGGGGGGGCATGCATAACGTTTGGGGATTGGGAGAAAATTACCTGTCAGATATGGTCAATTTTTTCTTTGAAATAATTGGCCAGATCGTCAGCGCTGAGGTCAGTGGTCGGGGCCTGTGCTGTTTGATTAAGGAGAGAGAGTGAAATGTGTTAAAGAGGCATTTAGGATTATTGGAAAGTTAGATGATGAGGTTGTTAAAGTAGGTTTGTTTGCAGAGGTGAAGGGCAGAGTTATATGTTTTAATAATAATAATTTTTATTTTTATAGTGCACACAAATTCCGCAGCACTTTAAAAATTTTAGGGGGTACTTATACAGACATTACAGAATAAGCATATATCATATCGAAAGGAGTGAGGGCCATGTTCGCAAGCTTACAGTCTATGAGGAAATGGGGGAGACACAAAAGGTAACATGTACATATATTGTATAATGCAGCCTTGATATACTAAATAGGATAAATAATAATACATGGACTGGTCACCAGCTAGTATGTGCACAGTCCTGACCGAGGCTATTAAGTGCATGGTTGGAATGAACCTGAAATTGAAAAAGATTATAATATGGGGGAAAACTGGGACTGGCAACTGGGGTGAACAGATAGTGTGTGGAGGCGATACGCCAGTCTAAATAGATGGGTTTTTAGGGTCCGCTTGAAACTGTGGGTATTGGGAATTAATCAAACTGTCCTGGGTAGTGCATTCCAAAGAATTGGCGCAGCACGCGAGAAATCTTGGAGATGGGAGTGGGAAGTTCAGATTATGGAGGATTTTAGTTTTAAGTCATTAGCAGAATGGAGGGCACGTGTAGGGTGGTAGACTGAGACCAGGGAGGAGATGTAGGGCGGTACTGAAGCATGGAGCGCTTTGTGGGTAAGCGTGATAAGTTTAAATTGAACTCTATATTGGATGGGTAACCAATGCAATGACTGGCACAGGGAAGAGGCATCGGTGTAGCGGTTGGCGAGGAATATGATCCTGTCTGCTGCGTTAAGGACGGATTGGAGAGGGGAGAGTTTAGTAAGAGGGAGACTGATAAGTAGAGAGTTGCAGTAGTCCAGACGAGAATGAATAAGAGCTACAGTAAGAGTTTTTGTTAAGTCAAAGGTGAGAAAAGTCCTGATTCTTGAGATGTTTTTGAGGTGTAGATGACATGAACGAGTGAGTGATTTGATGTGAGGAGTGAAGGAAAGATCTGAGTCAAAAATGACCCCAAGACAGCGGGCTTGTTGCTGGGGAGTAATGGTTGAGCCACGAACGGAGATGGCAATATCGGGCACAGGTAGGTCAGTGGAGGGAGGAAAGACGAGTAATTCCGTTTTTGACAGATTCAGTTTTAGACAGAGGGAGGACATTGTGTTAGACACAGCAGAAAGACAGTTCTGCTGTTTTCAGTTTTCTGAGGCATTCAGAGTTCAATGTCTGGAGAAGGGAGATTGTGTTTGTTCCTAAACCATGTGAAGTTGCTTAACTTTCAGCAGGCGAATCTCTGCTACTATAAGGACTCTGTTCTTTGTGTTACCATTTTTCTTTGTTTTTCCTGTTTTGCCCAGCAGGCTGAGTTTATTTTTACGGACTAAAGGTTGGTTTATGCCACATTATAATAAACCAACCAAAGATTTAAAGAGACGGCGTACCTGTGTCTACCTCCATGTGCAGTGAGCGATCTACGACAATACACTTTAATCACATTTTATTCATTCATATCTTTCACACTCATATATCAACATAATACACTTATTATTATTATTCACTAGATGGAGGTCCGATGCAATCGCATTGGGAGGGCGGTAATGTCACTATGGGGCAGGCTTTGCAGCATTTAGAATCTCTCCCCCCATGTGCTCACCCTCCTATCCACTCTCTCTTTCCGCCATGTGCTGACTTCTCCTGTCCGTGCTCTCTTCTTTGTCCTGTGTACCCCATGTGCTATCCCCCTTATCTGCTGTCTCTCTCCTTCCTATGCTGTGGTCTCCCCTCATGTGCTGTCCCGTTTGAGCTCTCTCCCCCCTGTGCGCTTTCTCTCTCCCCCATCTGCTGTCTTCTCCTCTCATGTGATCTCTTCTTTGACCTGTGTACCCCATGTGATCTTCCCCTTGTCTGCTCTCTCTCCACCCCTGTGTTGTCTTCTTCCCTCGTGTGTTCTCTCATTTGAGCTGTCTACCCGCGCAGTAAATCAGCCCGCTGCCATCTTTGTGCAGGCTGATAGCTCCTCCTGTACAAAGATGGCAGCAGTCAGTGAATCATTCAGCTGATCCCGGCGGCAGCGTGTATGGCGTGTTCATAATAGTGTTCTGCTGGTGGCACCACGCAAGAGGCTGCGTACGGTGTATACAGAGTGTGTGTGTATTGTGTGTGTACGGCGCATACAGTGTGTGTATGAGTGTAGTGCGTACAGCGTACACAGTGTGTGTGTGGTGCGTACTGTGTATACAGTGTGTGTGTGTGGTGCGTACTGTGTATACAGTGTGTGTGTGTGTGGTGCGTACTATGTATACAGTGTATGTGTGTGTGGTGTGTACTGTGTATACAGTGTGTGTGTGTGGTGCGTACTGTGTATACAGTGTGTGTGTGTGTGGTGCATGCGGCATATACAGTGTGTGTGTGCGTGTCGTGCGTACGGTGTATACAGTGTGTGTGTATGTGGTGAATGCGGCATATACAGTGTGTCTGTGTGTGATGCGTACCGCGTATGCAATGTGTGTGGCGGTGCGTACGGCGTATACAGAGTGTCTGTGTGGTGGTGCGTACGGCGTATACAGAGTGTGTGTGTATTGTGTGTGTACGGTGCATATAGTGTGTGTGTGTGTCGTGCGTGCAGCGTATACAGTGTGTGTATGTGGTGATTGCGGCATATACAGTGTGTCTGTGTGTGGTGCGTGTACAGCATATACAGTGTGTGTGGTGCATACGGTGTATATAGTGTGTGTGTGGTGCATACGGCGTATATAGTGTGTGTGGTGCATACGGTGTATACAGTGTGTGTGTGGTGCATACGGCGTATATAGTGTGTGTGGTGCATACGGTGTATACAGTGTGTGTGTGGTGCGTACGGCGTATACAGTGTGTGTGTGTGTGGTGCGTACGGTGTATATAGTGTGTGTGGTGCGTACGGTGCATACAGTGTGTGTGTGTGGTACGTATGGCATATACATTGTGAGTGTGTGTAGTGCATACTGTGTATACAATGAGTGTGTGTACAACGTATACAGTGTGTGTGTGTGGTGGTGCGTACAGCGTATACAGTGTGTGTGTGTACAGCGTATACAGTGTGTGGTGTGTACGGCGTATACAGTGTGTGTGTGTGGTGGTGCATACGGCGTATATAGAGTGTGTGTGTGTGTGTGGTGCGTACGGCATATACAGTGTGTGTGTGGTGTGTAGGGTGTATAAAGTGTTTGTGTGTGGTGCGTACAGCGTATACAGTGTGTGAGTGTGTGTGTACTGTGTATACAGTGTGTGTGTGATGCGACGGCGTATACAGTGTGTGTGTGTGGTGCGTACGGTGTATACAGTGTGTGTGTGGTGGTGCATACGGCGTATACAGTGTGTGTGTGTGTGTGGTGCGTATGGCGTATACAGTGTGTGTGTGGTGCGTACTGTGTATACAGTGTGTGTGTGTGTGGTGTGTACGGCGTATACAGTGTGTGTGTGTGTGGTGCGTACGGTGTATACAGTGTATGTGTGTGGTGCATACGGTATATACAGTGTGTGTGTGGTGCGTACTGTGTATACAGTGTGTGTGTGTGGTGCGTACTGTGTATACAGTGTGTGTGTGTGGTGCATACGGTATATACAGTGTATGTGTGTGGTGCGTACTGTGTATACAGTGTGTGTGTGTGGTGCGTACGGCGTATACAATGTGTGTGTGGTGCATACTGTGTATACAGTGTGTGTGTGTGTGTGGTGCATACGGTATATACAGTGTGCGTGTGGTGCAAAAGGTGTATACAGTATGTGTGTGTGTGTACGGCGTATACAGTGTGTGTGTGGTGTATACAGTATGTGTGTGTGTGTACGGTGTATACAGTGTGTGTGTGTGGTGCGTACGGCGTATACAGTGTATGTGTGGTGCGTACGGTGTATACAGTGTGTGTGGTGCGTACGGCTTATGCATTGTGTGTGTGTGGTGCGTACAGAGTATACAGTGTGTGTGTGTGGTGCATACGGCTTATAGAGTGTATGTGTGGGGCGTACGGCGTATACCGTGTGTGTGTGGTGCGTACGGTGTATACCGTGTGTGTGTGGTGCGTACGGTGTATACAGTGTGTGTGTGTGTGGTGCATACGGTATATACAGTGTAAGTGTGTGGTGCGCATTGTGTATACAGTGTGTGTGTGGTGCGTACTGTGTATACAGTATGTGTGTGTGGTGCGTACGGCGTATACAATGTGTGTGTGTGGTGCATACTGTGTATATAGTGTGTGTGTGTGGTGCATACTGTGTATACAGTGTGTGTGTGTGTGTGTGTGTGGTGCATACGGTATATACAGTGTGCGTGTGGTGCATAAGGTGTATACAGTATGTGTGTGTGTGTACGGCGTATACAGTGTGTGTGTGGTGTATACAGTATGTGTGTGTGTACGGTGTATACAGTGTGTGTGTGTGGTGCGTATGACGTATACAGTGTATGTGTGGTGTGTACGGTGTATACAGTGTGTGTGGTGCGTACGGCTTATGCAGTGTGTGTGTGTGTGGTGCGTACAGAGTATTCAGTGTGTGTGTGGTGCGTACGGCGTATACCGTGTGTGTGTGGTGCGTACGGTGTATACCGTGTGTGTGTGGTGCGTACGGTGTATACAGTGTGTGTGTGGTGCGTACGTTGTATACAGTGTGTGTGTGGTGCGTACGGTGTATGCAGTGTGTGTGGTGTGTACGGTGTATACAGTGTGTGTGTGGTGTGTACTGTGTATACAGTGTGTGTGTGGTGTGTACTGTGTATGCAGTGTGTGTGTGGTGCGTACGGCGTATACAGTGTGTGTGTGGTGTGTACGGTGTATACAGTGTGTGTGTGGTGCGTACGGCGTATACAGTGTGTGTGTGGTGTGTACGGTGTATACAGTGTGTGTGTGGTGCGTACGGCGTATACAGTGTGTGTGTGGTGCGTACGGCGTATACAGTGTGTGTGTGGTGTGTACGGTGTATACAGTGTGTGTGTGGTGCGTACGGCGTATACAGTGTGTGTGTGGTGCGTACGGCGTATACAGTGTGTGTGTGGTGCGTACGGCGTATACAGTGTGTTTGTGGTGCATACAATGTATATAGTGTATGTGTGGTGCGTACGGCATATACAGTGTGTGTGTGGTGAGTACTGTGTATACAGTGTGTGTGTGGTGCGTACGGCGTATACAGTGTGTGTGTGGTGTGTACGGTGTATACCGTGTGTGTGTGGTGCGTACGGCGTATACAGTGTATGTGTGGTGCGTACGGTGTATACCGTGTGTTTGTGGTGCATACAATGTATATAGTGTATGTGTGGTGCGTACGGCATATACAGTGTGTGTGTGGTGAGTACTGTGTATACAGTGTGTGTGTGGTGCGTACGGCGTATACAGTGTATGTGTGGTGCGTACGGCGTATATCGTGTGTGTGTGGTGCATACGGCTTATAGAGTGTATGTGTGGTGCGTACGGCGTATACCGTGTGTGTGTGGTGCGTACGGTGTATACCGTGTGTGTGTGGTGCGTACGGTGTATACAGTGTATGTGTGGTGCGTACGGTGTATACCGTGTGTGTGTGGTACGTATGGTGTATACAGTGTATGTGTGTGGTGCGTACGGTGTATACCGTGTGTGTGTGGTGCGTACGGTGTATACCGTGTGTGTGTGGTGCGTACGGTGTATACAGTGTGTGTGTGTGGTGCGTACGGCGTATACCGTGTGTGTGTGGTGCATACGGCTTATAGAGTGTATGTGTGGGGCGTACGGCGTATACAGTGTATGTGTGGTGCGTACGGCGTATACCGTGTGTGTGTGGTGCGTACGGTGTATACCGTGTGCGTGTGGTGCGTACGGTGTATACAGTGTATGTGTGGTGCGTACGGCGTATACCGTGTGTGTGTGGTGCGTACGGCGTATACAGTGTATGTGTGGTGCGTACGGTGTATACCGTGTGTGTGTGGTGCGTACGGTGTATACCGTGTGTGTGTGGTGCGTACGGTGTATACAGTGTGTGTGGTGCGTACGACGTATACAGTGTATGTGTGGTGCGTACGGTGTATACCGTGTGTGTGTGGTGCATACGGTGTATACAGTGTATGTGTGGTGCATACGGTGTATACCGTGTGTGTGTGGTGTGTACTGTGTATACAGTGTGTGTGGTGCGTATTGTGTATACAGTGTGTGTGTGGTGCGTACTGTGTATACAGTATGTGTGTGTGGTGCGTACGGCGTATACAATGTGTGTGTGTGGTGCATACTGTGTATATAGTGTGTGTGTGTGGTGCATACTGTGTATACAGTGTGTGTGTGTGTGTGTGGTGCTTACGGTATATACAGTGTGCGTGTGGTGCATAAGGCGTATACAGTGTGTGTGTTGTGTATACACTATGTGTGTGTGTACGGCGTATACAGTGTGTGTGTGTGGTGCGTACGACGTATACAGTGTATGTGTGGTGCGTACGGTGTATACAGTGTGTGTGGTGCGTACGGCTTATGCAGTGTGTGTGTGTGGTGCGTACAGAGTATTCAGTGTGTGTGTGGTGCGTACGGCGTATACCATGTGTGTGTGGTGCGTACGGTGTATACTGTGTGTGTGTGGTGCGTACGGTGTATACAGTGTGTGTGTGGTGCGTACGTTGTATACAGTGTGTGTGTGGTGCGTACGGTGTATACAGTGTGTGTGGTGTGTACGGTGTATACAGTGTGTGTGTGGTGTGTACTGTGTATACAGTGTATGTGTGGTGCGTACGGTGTATACCGTGTGTGTGTGGTGCATACGGTGTATACAGTGTGTGTGTGTGGTGCGTACGGTGTATACAGTGTGTGTGTGGTGTGTACTGTGTATACAGTGTGTGTGTGGTGTGTACTGTGTATACAGTGTGTGTGTGGTGTGTACTGTGTATACAGTGTGTGTGTGGTGCGTACGGTATATACAGTGTATATGTGGTGCGTACGGTGTATACCGTGTGTGTGTGGTGCGTACGGTGTATACAGTGTGTGTGTGGTGCGTACGGTGTATACATTGTATGTGTGGTGCGTACGGTGTATACCGTGTGTGTGTGGTGCGTACGGTGTATACAGTGTGTGTGTGGTGCGTACGGTGTATAGAGTGTGTGTCTGGTGCGTACGGTGTATACAGTGTGTGTGTGGTGCGTACGGTGTATACAGTGTATGTGTGGTGCGTACGGTGTATACAGTGTGTGTGTGGTGTGTACTGTGTATACAGTGTGTGTGTGGTGCGTACGGTGTATACAGTGTATGTGTGGTGCGTACGGTGTATACCGTGTATGTGTGGTGTGTACTGTGTATACAGTGTATGTGTGGTGCGTACGGTGTATACAGTGTATGTGTGGTGCGTACGGTGTATACAGTGTGTGTGTGGTGTGTACTGTGTATACAGTGTGTGTGTGGTGCGTACGGTGTATACAGTGTGTGTGTGGTGCGTACGGTGTATACAGTGTTTGTGTTGTGTGTACGGTGTATACAGTGTGTGTGTGGTGCGTACGGTGTATACAGTGTATGTGTGGTGCGTACGGTGTATACCGTGTGTGTGTGGTGCATACTGTGTATACAGTGTGTGTGTGGTGCGTACAGTGTATACAGTGTATGTGTGGTGCGTACGGTGTATACCGTGTGTGTGTGTGGTGCGTACGGTGCATACAGTGTGTGTGTGGTGCGTACGGTGTATACAGTGTGTGTGTGGTGCGTACGGTGTATACCGTCTGTGTGTGGTGCGTACGGTGTATACAGTGTGTGTGTGGTGTGTACGGTGTATACAGTGTGTGTGTGTGTGTGGTGCGTACTGTGTATACAGTGTGTGTGTGTGTGGTGTGTACGGCGTATACAGTGTGTGTGTGTGTGGTGCATACGGTGTATACAGTGTGTGTGTGTAGTGCATACGGTATATACAGTGTGTGTGTGTGGTGCGTACTGTGTATACAGTGTGTGTGTGGTGCGTACTGTGTATACAGTGTGTGTGTGTGGTGCATACGTTATATACAGTGTATGTGTGTGGTGCGTACTGTGTATACAGTGTGTGTGTGTGGTGCGTACGGCGTATACAATGTGTGTGTGTGTGTGGTGCATACGGTATATACAGTGTGTGTGTGGTGCATAAGGTGTATTTAGTATGTGTGTGTGTGTACGGCGTATACAATGTGTGTGTGGTGTATACAGTATGTGTGTGTGTGTACGGTGTATACAGTGTGTGTGTGTGGTGCGTACGGCGTATACAGTGTATGTGTGGTGCGTACGATGTATACAGTGTGTGTGGTGCGTATGGCTTATGCAGTGTGTGTGTGTGGTGCGTACAGAGTATACAGTGTGTGTGTGTGGTGCATACGGCTTATAGAGTGTATGTGTGGGGCGTACGGCGTATACCGTGTGTGTGTGGTGCGTACGGTTTATACCGTGTGTGTGTGGTGCGTACAGTGTATACAGTGTGTGTGTGTGTGGTGCATACGGTATATACAGTGTAAGTGTGTGGTGCGTATTGTGTATACAGTGTGTGTGTGGTACGTACTGTGTATACAGTATGTGTGTGTGGTGCGTACGGCGTATACAATGTGTGTGTGTGGTGCATACTGTGTATATAGTGTGTGTGTGTGGTGCATACTGTGTATACAGTGTGTGTGTGTGTGTGGTGCATACGGTATATACAGTGTGCGTGTGGTGCATAAGGTGTATACAGTATGTGTGTGTGTGTACGGCGTATACAGTGTGTGTGTGGTGTATACAGTATGTGTGTGTGTGTACGGCGTATACAGTGTGTGTGTGTGGTGCGTACGGCGTATACAGTGTATGTGTGGTGCGTACGGTGTATACAGTGTGTGTGTGGTGCGTACAGAGTATACAGTGTGTGTGTGGTGCGTACGGTGTATACCATGTGTGTGTGGTGCGTACGGTGTATACACTGTGTGTGTGGTGCGTATGGTGTATACAGTGTGTGTGGTGTGTACGGTGTATACAGTGTGTGTGTGGTGTGTACTGTGTATACAGTTTGTGTGTGGTGCGTACGGCGTATACAGTGTGTGTGTGGTGTGTACGGTGTATACAGTGTATGTGTGGTGCGTACGGCGTATACAGTGTGTGTGTGGTGTGTACTGTGTATACAGTGTGTCTGTGGTGCGTACGGCGTATACAGTGTGTGTTTGTGTGAGTGTTTGTGTGTGTTTGTGGTGCATACAGTGTATATAGTGTATGTGTGGTGCGTACGGCATATACAGTGTGTGTGTGGTGTGTACTGTGTATACAGTGTGTGTGTGGTGTGTACTGTGTATACAGTGTGTGTGTGGTGCGTACGGCGTATACAGTGTGTGTGTGGTGTGTACTGTGTATACAGTGTATGTGTGGTGCGTACGGCGTATATCGTGTGTGTGTGGTGCATACGGCTTATAGAGTGTATGTGTGGGGCGTACGGCGTATACAGTGTATGTGTGGTGCGTACGGCGTATACCGTGTGTGTGTGGTGCGTACGGTGTATATAGTGTGTGTGTGGTGCGTACGGTGTATACAGTGTATGTGTGGTGCGTACGGCGTATACAGTGTGTGTGTGTGGTGCGTACGGCGTATACAGTGTGTGTGGTGCGTACGGTGTATACAGTGTATGTGTGTGGTGCGTACGGTGTATACCGTGTGTGTGTGGTGCGTACGGTGTATACCGTGTGTGTATGGTGCGTACGTTGTATACAGTGTGTGTGTGTGGTGCGTACGGCGTATACCGTGTGTGTGTGGTGCATACGGCTTATAGAGTGTATGTGTGGGGCGTACGATGTATACAGTGTGTGTGGTGCGTATGGCTTATGCAGTGTGTGTGTGTGGTGCGTACAGAGTATACAGTGTGTGTGTGTGGTGCATACGGCTTATAGAGTGTATGTGTGGGGCGTACGGCGTATACCGTGTGTGTGTGGTGCGTACGGTTTATACCGTGTGTGTGTGGTGCGTACAGTGTATACAGTGTGTGTGTGTGTGGTGCATACGGTATATACAGTGTAAGTGTGTGGTGCGTATTGTGTATACAGTGTGTGTGTGGTACGTACTGTGTATACAGTATGTGTGTGTGGTGCGTACGGCGTATACAATGTGTGTGTGTGGTGCATACTGTGTATATAGTGTGTGTGTGTGGTGCATACTGTGTATACAGTGTGTGTGTGTGTGTGGTGCATACGGTATATACAGTGTGCGTGTGGTGCATAAGGTGTATACAGTATGTGTGTGTGTGTACGGCGTATACAGTGTGTGTGTGGTGTATACAGTATGTGTGTGTGTGTACGGCGTATACAGTGTGTGTGTGTGGTGCGTACGGCGTATACAGTGTATGTGTGGTGCGTACGGTGTATACAGTGTGTGTGTGGTGCGTACAGAGTATACAGTGTGTGTGTGGTGCGTACGGTGTATACCATGTGTGTGTGGTGCGTACGGTGTATACACTGTGTGTGTGGTGCGTATGGTGTATACAGTGTGTGTGGTGTGTACGGTGTATACAGTGTGTGTGTGGTGTGTACTGTGTATACAGTTTGTGTGTGGTGCGTACGGCGTATACAGTGTGTGTGTGGTGTGTACGGTGTATACAGTGTATGTGTGGTGCGTACGGCGTATACAGTGTGTGTGTGGTGTGTACTGTGTATACAGTGTGTCTGTGGTGCGTACGGCGTATACAGTGTGTGTTTGTGTGAGTGTTTGTGTGTGTTTGTGGTGCATACAGTGTATATAGTGTATGTGTGGTGCGTACGGCATATACAGTGTGTGTGTGGTGTGTACTGTGTATACAGTGTGTGTGTGGTGTGTACTGTGTATACAGTGTGTGTGTGGTGCGTACGGCGTATACAGTGTGTGTGTGGTGTGTACTGTGTATACAGTGTATGTGTGGTGCGTACGGCGTATATCGTGTGTGTGTGGTGCATACGGCTTATAGAGTGTATGTGTGGGGCGTACGGCGTATACAGTGTATGTGTGGTGCGTACGGCGTATACCGTGTGTGTGTGGTGCGTACGGTGTATATAGTGTGTGTGTGGTGCGTACGGTGTATACAGTGTATGTGTGGTGCGTACGGCGTATACAGTGTGTGTGTGTGGTGCGTACGGCGTATACAGTGTGTGTGGTGCGTACGGTGTATACAGTGTATGTGTGTGGTGCGTACGGTGTATACCGTGTGTGTGTGTGTGGTGCGTACGGTGTATACCGTGTGTGTATGGTGCGTACGTTGTATACAGTGTGTGTGTGTGGTGCGTACGGCGTATACCGTGTGTGTGTGGTGCATACGGCTTATAGAGTGTATGTGTGGGGCGTACGGCGTATACAGTGTATGTGTGGTGCGTACGGCGTATACCGTGTGTGTGTGGTGCGTACGGTGTATACCGTGTGTGTGTGGTGCGTACGGTGTAGACAGTGTATGTGTGGTGCGTACGGCGTATACCGTGTGTGTGTAGTGCGTACGGCGTATACAGTGTATGTGTGGTGCGTACGGTGTATACCGTGTGTGTGTGGTGCGTACGGTGTATACAGTGTGTGTGTGTGGTGCGTACGGTGTATACAGTGTGTGTGTGGTGCGTACGGTGTATACAGTGTATGTGTGGTGCGTACGGTGTATACAGTGTATGTGTGGTGCGTACGGTGTATACCGTGTGTGTGTGGTGCATACGGAGTATACAGTGTGTGTGTGTGTGGTGCGTACGGTGTATACAGTGTATGTGTGTGGTGCGTACGGTGTATACAGTGTGTGTGTGGTGTGTACTGTGTATACAGTGTGTGTGTGGTGCGTACGGTGTATACAGTGTATGTGTCGTGCGTACGGTGTAAACCGTGTGTGTGTGGTGCGTACGGTGTATACAGTGTGTGTGTGGTGCGTACGGTGTATACAGTATATGTGTGGTGCGTACGGTGTATACCGTGTGTGTGTGGTGCGTACGGTGTATACCGTGTGTGTGTGGTGCATACGGTGTATACAGTGTATGTGTGGTGCGTACGGTGTATACAGTGTATGTGTGGTGCGTACGGTGTATACCGTGTGTGTGTGGTGCATACGGTGTATACAGTGTGTGTGTGTGGTGCGTACGGTGTATACAGTGTGTGTGTGTGGTGCGTACGGTGTATACAGTGTGTGTGTGGTGTGTACTGTGTATACAGTGTGTGTGTGGTGCGTACGGTGTATACAGTGTATGTGTGGTGCGTACGGTGTATACCGTGTGTGTGTGGTGCGTACGGTGTATACAGTGTGTGTGTGGTGCGTACGGTGTATACAGTGTGTGTGTGGTGCGTACGGTGTATACAGTGTATGTGTCCTGCGTACGGTGTATACCGTGTGTGTGTGGTGCGTACGGTGTATACAGTGTATGTGTGGTGCGTACGGTGTATACCGTGTGTGTGTGGTGCGTACGGTGTATACCGTGTGTGTGTGGTGCGTACGGTGTATACAGTGTATGTGTGGTGCGTACGGTGTATACCGTGTGTGTGTGGTGCGTACGGTGTATACAGTGTGTGTGTGGTGCGTACGGTGTATACAGTGTGTGTGTGGTGTGTACTGTGTATACAGTGTGTGTGTGGTGTGTACGGTGTATACAGTGTGTGTGTGGTGCGTACGGTGTATACAGTGTGTTTGTGGTGTGTACGGTGTATACCGTGTGTGTGTGGTGCGTACGGTGTATACAGTGTTTGTGTGGTGTGTACGGTGTATACCGTGTGTGTGTGGTGCGTACGGTGTATACAGTGTGTGTGTGGTGCGTACGGTGTATACAGTGTGTGTGTGGTGTGTACGGTGTATACCGTGTGTGTGTGGTGCGTACGGTGTATACAGTGTGTGTGTGGTGCGTACGGTGTATACCGTGTGTGTGTGGTGCGTACGGTGTATACAGTGTGTGTGTGGTGCGTACGGTGTATACAGTGTGTGTGTGGTGTGTACGGTGTATACCGTGTGTGTGTGGTGCGTACGGTGTATACAGTGTGTGTGTGGTGCGTACGGTGTATACAGTGTATGTGTGGTGCGTACGGTGTATACCGTGTGTGTGTGGTGCGTACGGTGTATACCGTGTGTGTGTGGTGCGTACGGTGTATACAGTGTGTGTGTGGTGCGTACGGTGTATACAGTGTATGTGTGGTGCGTACGGTGTATACCGTGTGTTTGTGGTGCGTACGGTGTATACAGTGTGTGTGTGGTGCGTACGGTGTATACAGTGTATTTGTCGTGCGTACGGTGTATACCGTGTGTGTGTGGTGCGTACGGTGTATACAGTGTGTGTGTGGTGCGTACGGTGTATACAGTGTGTGTGTGGTGCGTACGGTGTATACAGTGTGTGTGTGGTGCGTACGGTGTAAACAGTGTATGTGTGGTGCGTACGGTGTATACAGTGTGTGTGTGGTGTGTACTGTGTATACAGTATGTGTGTGGTGCGTACGGTGTATACAGTGTATGTGTGGTGCATACGGTGTATACCGTGTGTGTGTGGTGTGTACTGTGTATACAGTGTGTGTGTGGTGCGTACGGTGTATACAGTGTGTGTGTGGTGCGTACGGTGTATACAGTGTATGTGTTGTGCGTACGGTGTATACAGTGTGTGTGTGGTGCGTACGGTGTATACAGTGTGTGTACTGTGTAGACAGTGTGTGTGTGGTGCGTACGGTGTATACAGTGTGTGTGTGCTGCGTACAGTGTATACAGTGTGTGTGTGGTGTGTACGGTGTATACCGTGTGTGTGTGGTGTGTACTGTGTATACAGTGTGTGTGTGGTGCGTACGGCGTATACCGTGTGTGTGTGGTGCGTACGGTGTATACCGTGTGTGTGTGGTGCGTACGGTGTATACAGTGTGTGTGTGGTGCGTACGGTGCATACAGTGTGTGTGTGGTGCGTACTGTGTATACAGTGTGTGTGTGTGTGGTGCATACGGTGTATACAGTGTGTGTGTGGTGCGTACGGTGTATACAGTGTGTGTGTGGTGCGTACTGTGTATACAGTGTGTGTGTGTGTGGTGCGTACGGTGTATACAGTGTGTGTGTGGTGCGTACGGTGTATACAGTGTGTGTGTGGTGCGTACGGTGTATACCGTGTGTGTGTGGTGTGTACGGCGTATACAGTGTGTGTGTGTGTGTCTGTGGTGCGTACGGCGTATACAGTGTGTGTGTGTGTGTGTCTGTGGTGCGTACGGCGTATACAGTATGTGTGTGTGTGTCTGTGGTACGTACGGTGTATACAGTGTGTGTGTGTGTGGTGCGTACGGTGTATACAGTGTGTGTGTGTGGTGCGTATGGTGTATACAGTGTGTGTGTGTGGTGCGTACGGCGTATACAGTGTGTGTGGTGCGTACGGTGTATACAGTGTATGTGTGGTGCGTACGGCGTATACAGTGTGTGTGTGTGGTGCGTACGGCGTATACAGTGTGTGTGGTGCGTACGGTGTATACAGTGTATGTGTGTGGTGCGTACGGTGAATACCGTGTGTGTGTGGTGCGTACGGTGTATACCGTGTGTGTATGGTGCGTACGTTGTATACAGTGTGTGTGTGTGGTGCGTACGGCGTATACCGTGTGTGTGTGGTGCATACGGCTTATAGAGTGTATGTGTGGGGCGTACGGCGTATACAGTGTATGTGTGGTGCGTACGGCGTATACCGTGTGTGTGTGGTGCGTACCGTGTATACCGTGTGTGTGTGGTGCGTACGGTGTAGAAAGTGTATGTGTGGTGCGTACGGCGTATACCGTGTGTGTGTAGTGCGTACGGCGTATACAGTGTATGTGTGGTGCGTACGGTGTATACCGTGTGTGTGTGGTGCGTACGGTGTATACCGTGTGTGTGTGGTGCATACGGTGTATACAGTGTGTGTGTGGTGCGTACGGTGTATACAGTGTGTGTGTGTGGTGCGTACGGTGTATACAGTGTGTGTGTGGTGCGTACGGTGTATACAGTGTATGTGTGGTGCGTACGGTGTATACAGTGTATGTGTGGTGCGTACGGTGTATACCATGTGTGTGTGGTGCATACGGAGTATACAGTGTGTGTGTGTGTGGTGCGTACGGTGTATACAGTGTATGTGTGTGGTGCGTACGGTGTATACAGTGTGTGTGTGGTGTGTACTGTGTATACAGTGTGTGTGTGGTGCGTACGGTGTATACAGTGTATGTGTCGTGCGTACGGTGTATACCGTGTGTGTGTGGTGCGTACGGTGTATACAGTGTGTGTGTGGTGCGTACGGTGTATACAGTATATGTGTGGTGCGTACGGTGTATACCGTGTGTGTGTGGTGCGTACGGTGTATACCGTGTGTGTGTGGTGCATACGGTGTATACAGTGTATGTGTGGTGCGTACGGTGTATACAGTGTATGTGTGGTGCGTACGGTGTATACCGTGTGTGTGTGGTGCATACGGTGTATACAGTGTGTGTGTGTGGTGCGTACGGTGTATACAGTGTGTGTGTGGTGCGTACGGTGTATACAGTGTGTGTGTGGTGTGTACTGTGTATACAGTGTGTGTGTGGTGCGTACGGTGTATACAGTGTATGTGTCGTGCGTACGGTGTATACCGTGTGTGTGTGGTGCGTACGGTGTATACAGTGTGTGTGTGGTGCGTACGGTGTATACAGTGTGTGTGTGGTGCGTACGGTGTATACAGTGTATGTGTCCTGCGTACGGTGTATACCGTGTGTGTGTGGTGCGTACGGTGTATACAGTGTATGTGTGGTGCGTACGGTGTATACCGTGTGTGTGTGGTGCGTACGGTGTATACCGTGTGTGTGTGGTGCGTACGGTGTATACAGTGTATGTGTGGTGCATACGGTGTATACCGTGTGTGTGTGGTGCGTACGGTGTATACAGTGTGTGTGTGGTGCGTACGGTGTATACAGTGTGTGTGTGGTGTGTACTGTGTATACAGTGTGTGTGTGGTGTGTACGGTGTATACAGTGTGTGTGTGGTGCGTACGGTGTATACAGTGTGTTTGTGGTGTGTACGGTGTATACCGTGTGTGTGTGGTGCGTACGGTGTATACAGTGTTTGTGTGGTGTGTACGGTGTATACCGTGTGTGTGTGGTGCGTACGGTGTATACAGTGTGTGTGTGGTGCGTACGGTGTATACAGTGTGTGTGTGGTGCGTACGGTGTATACAGTGTGTGTGTGGTGTGTACGGTGTATACCGTGTGTGTGTGGTGCGTACGGTGTATACAGTGTGTGTGTGGTGCGTACGGTGTATACAGTGTATGTGTGGTGCGTACGGTGTATACCGTGTGTGTGTGGTGCGTACGGTGTATACCGTGTGTGTGTGGTGCGTACGGTGTATACAGTGTGTGTGTGGTGCGTACGGTGTATACAGTGTATGTGTGGTGCGTACGGTGTATACCGTGTGTGTGTGGTGCGTACGGTGTATACAGTGTGTGTGTGGTGCGTACGGTGTATACAGTGTATTTGTCGTGCGTACGGTGTATACCGTGTGTGTGTGGTGCGTACGGTGTATACAGTGTGTGTGTGGTGCGTACGGTGTATACAGTGTGTGTGTGGTGCGTACGGTGTATACAGTGTGTGTGTGGTGCGTACGGTGTAAACAGTGTATGTGTGGTGCGTACGGTGTATACAGTGTGTGTGTGGTGTGTACTGTGTATACAGTATGTGTGTGGTGCGTACGGTGTATACAGTGTATGTGTGGTGCATACGGTGTATACCGTGTGTGTGTGGTGTGTACTGTGTATACAGTGTGTGTGTGGTGCGTACGGTGTATACAGTGTGTGTGTGGTGCGTACGGTGTATACAGTGTATGTGTTGTGCGTACGGTGTATACAGTGTGTGTGTGGTGCGTACGGTGTATACAGTGTGTGTACTGTGTATACAGTGTGTGTGTGGTGCGTACGGTGTATACAGTGTGTGTGTGGTGCGTACAGTGTATACAGTGTGTGTGTGGTGTGTACGGTGTATACCGTGTGTGTGTGGTGTGTACTGTGTATACAGTGTGTGTGTGGTGCGTACGGCGTATACCGTGTGTGTGTGGTGCGTACGGTGTATACCGTGTGTGTGGTGCGTACGGTGTATACAGTGTGTGTGTGGTGCGTACGGTGTATACAGTGTGTGTGTGGTGCGTACTGTGTATACAGTGTGTGTGTGTGTGGTGCATACGGTGTATACAGTGTGTGTGTGGTGCGTACGGTGTATACAGTGTGTGTGTGGTGCGTACTGTGTATACAGTGTGTGTGTGTGTGGTGCGTACGGTGTATACAGTGTGTGTGTGGTGCGTACGGTGTATACAGTGTGTGTGTGGTGCGTACGGTGTATACCGTGTGTGTGTGGTGTGTACGGCGTATACAGTGTGTGTGTGTGTGTCTGTGGTGCGTACGGCGTATACAGTGTGTGTGTGTGTGTGTCTGTGGTGCGTACGGCGTATACAGTATGTGTGTGTGTGTCTGTGGTACGTACGGTGTATACAGTGTGTGTGTGTGTGGTGCGTACGGTGTATACAGTGTGTGTGTGTGGTGCGTATGGTGTATACAGTGTGTGTGTGTGGTGCGTACGGCGTATACAGTGTGTGTGGTGCATACGGTGTATACAGTGTATGTGTGGTGCGTACGGCGTATACAGTGTGTGTGTGTGGTGCGTACGGCGTATACAGTGTGTGTGGTGCGTACGGTGTATACAGTGTATGTGTGTGGTGCGTACGGTGTATACCGTGTGTGTGTGGTGCGTACGGTGTATACCGTGTGTGTATGGTGCGTACGTTGTATACAGTGTGTGTGTGTGGTGCGTACGGCGTATACCGTGTGTGTGTGGTGCATACGGCTTATAGAGTGTATGTGTGGGGCGTACGGCGTATACAGTGTATGTGTGGTGCGTACGGCGTATACCGTGTGTGTGTGGTGCGTACGGTGTATACCGTGTGTGTGTGGTGCGTACGGTGTAGAAAGTGTATGTGTGGTGCGTACGGCGTATACCGTGTGTGTGTAGTGCGTACGGCGTATACAGTGTATGTGTGGTGCGTACGGTGTATACCGTGTGTGTGTGGTGCGTACGGTGTATACCGTGTGTGTGTGGTGCATACGGTGTATACAGTGTGTGTGTGGTGCGTACGGTGTATACAGTGTGTGTGTGTGGTGCGTACGGTGTATACAGTGTGTGTGTGGTGCGTACGGTGTATACAGTGTATGTGTGGTGCGTACGGTGTATACAGTGTATGTGTGGTGCGTACGGTGTATACCGTGTGTGTGTGGTGCATACGGAGTATACAGTGTGTGTGTGTGTGGTGCGTACGGTGTATACAGTGTATGTGTGTGGTGCGTACGGTGTATACAGTGTGTGTGTGGTGTGTACTGTGTATACAGTGTGTGTGTGGTGCGTACGGTGTATACAGTGTATGTGTCGTGCGTACGGTGTATACCGTGTGTGTGTGGTGCGTACGGTGTATACAGTGTGTGTGTGGTGCGTACGGTGTATACAGTATATGTGTGGTGCGTACGGTGTATACCGTGTGTGTGTGGTGCGTACGGTGTATACCGTGTGTGTGTGGTGCATACGGTGTATACAGTGTATGTGTGGTGCGTACGGTGTATACAGTGTATGTGTGGTGCGTACGGTGTATACCGTGTGTGTGTGGTGCATACGGTGTATACAGTGTGTGTGTGTGGTGCGTACGGTGTATACAGTGTGTGTGTGTGGTGCGTACGGTGTATACAGTGTGTGTGTGGTGTGTACTGTGTATACAGTGTGTGTGTGGTGCGTACGGTGTATACAGTGTATGTGTCGTGCGTACGGTGTATACCGTGTGTGTGTGGTGCGTACGGTGTATACAGTGTGTGTGTGGTGCGTACGGTGTATACAGTGTGTGTGTGGTGCGTACGGTGTATACAGTGTATGTGTCCTGCGTACGGTGTATACCATGTGTGTGTGGTGCGTACGGTGTATACAGTGTATGTGTGGTGCGTACGGTGTATACCGTGTGTGTGTGGTGCGTACGGTGTATACCGTGTGTGTGTGGTGCGTACGGTGTATACAGTGTATGTGTGGTGCATACGGTGTATACCGTGTGTGTGTGGTGCGTACGGTGTATACAGTGTGTGTGTGGTGCGTACGGTGTATACAGTGTGTGTGTGGTGTGTACTGTGTATACAGTGTGTGTGTGGTGTGTACGGTGTATACAGTGTGTGTGTGGTGCGTACGGTGTATACAGTGTGTTTGTGGTGTGTACGGTGTATACCGTGTGTGTGTGGTGCGTACGGTGTATACAGTGTTTGTGTGGTGTGTACGGTGTATACCGTGTGTGTGTGGTGCGTACGGTGTATACAGTGTGTGTGTGGTGCGTACGGTGTATACAGTGTGTGTGTGGTGCGTACGGTGTATACAGTGTGTGTGTGGTGTGTACGGTGTATACCGTGTGTGTGTGGTGCGTACGGTGTATACAGTGTGTGTGTGGTGCGTACGGTGTATACAGTGTATGTGTGGTGCGTACGGTGTATACCGTGTGTGTGTGGTGTGTACTGTGTATACAGTGTGTGTGTGGTGCGTACGTTGTATACAGTGTGTGTGTGGTGCGTACGGTGTATACAGTGTATGTGTTGTGCGTACGGTGTATACAGTGTGTGTGTGGTGCGTACGGTGTATACAGTGTGTGTACTGTGTATACAGTGTGTGTGTGGTGCGTACGGTGTATACAGTGTGTGTGTGGTGCGTACAGTGTATACAGTGTGTGTGTGGTGTGTACGGTGTATACCGTGTGTGTGTGGTGTGTACTGTGTATACAGTGTGTGTGTGGTGCGTACGGCGTATACCGTGTGTGTGTGGTGCGTACGGTGTATACCGTGTGTGTGTGGTGCGTACGGTGTATACAGTGTGTGTGTGGTGCGTACGGTGTATACAGTGTGTGTGTGGTGCGTACTGTGTATACAGTGTGTGTGTGTGTGGTGCATACGGTGTATACAGTGTGTGTGTGGTGCGTACGGTGTATACAGTGTGTGTGTGGTGCGTACTGTGTATACAGTGTGTGTGTGTGTGGTGCGTACGGTGTATACAGTGTGTGTGTGGTGCGTACGGTGTATACAGTGTGTGTGTGGTGCGTACGGTGTATACCGTGTGTGTGTGGTGTGTACGGCGTATACAGTGTGTGTGTGTGTGTCTGTGGTGCGTACGGCGTATACAGTGTGTGTGTGTGTGTGTCTGTGGTGCGTACGGCGTATACAGTATGTGTGTGTGTGTCTGTGGTACGTACGGTGTATACAGTGTGTGTGTGTGTGGTGTGTACGGTGTATACAGTGTGTGTGTGTGGTGCGTACGGTGTATACAGTGTGTGTGTGTGGTGCGTACGGCGTATACAGTGTGTGTGTGGTGCGTACGGCGTATACAGTGTGTGTGTGTGGTGCGTACGGCGTATACAGTGTGTGTGTGTGGTGCGTACGGTGTATACAGTGTGTGTGTGTGGTGCGTACGGCGTATACAGTGTGTGTTTGTGTGAGTGTTTGTGTGTGTTTGTATTTGTGGTGCATACAGTGTATATAGTGTATGTGTGGTGCGTACGGCGTATACAGTGTGTGTGTGGTGCGTACGGCGTATACAGTGTGTGTGTGTGGTGCGTACGATGTATACAGTGTGTGTGTGTGGTGCGTACGGTGTATACAGTGTGTGTCTGTGGTGCGTACGGCGTATACAGTGTGTGTGTGTGGTGCGTACGGTGTATACAGTGTATGTGTGTGTGGTGCGTACGGTGTATACAGTGTGTGTGTGTGGTGAGTACGGTGTATACAGTGTGTGTGTGTGTCTGTGGTGCGTACGGTGTATACAGTGTGTGTGTGTGGTGCGTACGGTGTATACAGTGTGTGTGTGTGGTGCGTACGTCGTATACAGTGTGTGTGTGTGGTGCGTACGGTGTATACAATGTGTGTGTGTGGTACGTACGTCGTATACAGTGTGTGTGTGGTGCGTACGGCGTATACAGTGTGTGTGTGTGTGTGTGGTGCGTACGGCGTATACAGTGTGTGTGTGGTGCGTACGGTGTATACAGTGTGTGTGTGTGGTGCGTACGTCATATACAGTGTGTGTGTGGTGCGTACGGCGTATACAGTGTGTGTGTGTGTGTGGTGCGTACGGTGTATACCGTGTGTTTGTGGTGCGTACGGTGTATACAGTGTGTGTGTGGTGCGTACGGCGTATACAGTGTGTGTGTGGTGCGTACGGCGTATACAGTGTGTGTGTGGTGCGTACAGTGTATACAGTGTGTGCGTGGTGTGTACGGCGTATACAGTGTGTGTGTGTGTGTGTGGTGCGTACGGCGTATACAGTGTGTGTGTGGTGCGTACGGCGTATACAGTGTGTGTGTGTGGTGCGTACGGCGTATACAGTGTGTGTGTGTGGTGCGTACGGCGTATACAGTGTGTGTGTGGTGCGTACGGTGTATACAGTGTGTGTGTGTGGTGCGTACGGCGTATACAGTGTGTGTGTGTGTGTGTGGTGCGTACGGCGTATACAGTGTGTGTGTGTGGTGCGTACGGCGTATACAGTGTGTGTGTGTGGTGCGTACGGCGTATACAGTGTGTGTGTGGTGCGTACGGTGTATACAGTGTGTGTGTGTGGTGCGTACGGCGTATACAGTGTGTGTGTGTGTGTGTGGTGCGTACGGCGTATACAGTGTGTGTGTGTGGTGCGTACGGCGTATACAGTGTGTGTGTGGTGCGTACGGCGTATACAGTGTGTGTGGTGCGTACGGTGTATACAGTGTGTGTGTGGTGCGTACGGCGTATACAGTGTGTGTGTGTGGTGCGTACGTCGTATACAGTGTGTGTGGTGTGTTCGGTGTATACAGTGTGTGTGGTGCGTTCGGCGTATACAGTGTGTGTGTGGTGCGTACGGTGTATACAGTGTGTGTGTGGTGCGTACGGCGTATACAGTGTGTGTGTGGTGCGTACGGCGTATACAGTGTGTGTGTGGTGCGTACGGCGTATACAGTGTGTGTGTGGTGCGTACTGTGTATACAGTGTGTGTGTGTGTGGTGCGTACGGTGTATACAGTGTGTGTGTGTGTGGTGCGTACGGTGTATACAGTGTGTGTGTGTGTGGTGCGTACGGTGTATACAGTGTGTGTGTGTGTGTCTGTGGTGCGTACGGCGTATACAGTGTGTGTTTGTGTGAGTGTTTGTGTTTGTGGTGTATACAGTGTATGCGTGGTGCGTACGGCGTATACAGTGTGTGTGTGGTGCGTACGGCGTATACAGTGTGTGTGTGTGGTGCGTACGGTGTATACAGTGTGTGTGTGTGGTGCGTACGGTGTATTCAGTGTGTGTGTGGTGCGTACGGCGTATACAGTGTGTGTGTGTGGTGCGTACGTCGTATACAGTGTGTGTGTGGTGTGTTCGGTGTATACAGTGTGTGTGGTGCGTTCGGTGTATACAGTGTGTGTGTGGTGCTTACGGTGTATACAGTGTGTGTGTGGTGCGTACGGCGTATACAGTGTGTGTGTGGTTGGTACGGCGTATACAGTGTGTGTGTGGTGCGTACTGTGTATACAGTGTGTGTGTGTGTGGTGCGTACGGTGTATACAGTGTGTGTGTGTGTGGTGCGTACGGTGTATACAGTGTGTGTGTGTGTGGTGCGTACGGTGTATACAGTGTGTGCGTGTGTCTGTGGTGCGTACGGCGTATACAGTGTGTGTTTGTGTGAGTGTTTGTGTTTGTGGTGTATACAGTGTATGCGTGGTGCGTACGGCGTATACAGTGTGTGTGTGGTGCATACGGCGTATACAGTGTGTGTGTGTGGTGCGTACGGTGTATACAGTGTGTGTGTGTGGTGCGTACGGTGTATTCAGTGTGTGTGTGTGGTGCGTACGGCGTATACAGTGTGTGTGTGGTGTGTACGGTGTATACAGTGTGTGTGCGTGGTGCGTATGGCGTATACAGTGTGTGTGTGTGGTGCGTACGGTGTATACAGTGTGTGTGTGTGGTGCGTACGGCGTATACAGTGTGTGTGTGTGGTGCATACGGCGTATACAGTGTGTGTGTGTGGTGCGTACGGCGTATACAGTGTGTGTGTGTGGTGCGTACTGTGTATACAGTGTATGTGTGGTGCGTACGGTGTATACAGTGTGTGTGTGGTGTGTACTGTGTATACAGTGTGTGTGTGGTGCGTACGGTGTATACAGTGTATGTGTGGTGCGTACGGTGTATACCGTGTGTGTGTGGTGTGTATTGTGTATACAGTGTATGTGTGGTGCGTACGGTGTATACAGTGTGTGTGTGGTGCGTACGGTGTATACAGTGTATGTGTTGTGCGTACGGTGTATACAGTGTGTGTGTGGTGCGTACGGTGTATACAGTGTGTGTGTGGTGTGTACTGTGTATACAGTGTGTGTGTGGTGCGTACGGTGTATACAGTGTGTGTGTGGTGCGTACAGTGTATACAGTGTGTGTGTGGTGTGTACGGTGTATACCGTGTGTGTGTGGTGTGTACTGTGTATACAGTGTGTGTGTGGTGCGTACGGCGTATACCGTGTGTGTGTGGTGCGTACGGTGTATACCGTGTGTGTGTGGTGCGTACGGTGTATACAGTGTGTGTGTGGTCCGTACGGTGTATACAGTGTGTGTGTGTGGTGCGTACTGTGTATACAGTGTGTGTGTGTGTGGTGCATACGGTGTATACAGTGTGTGTGTTTTGCGTACGGTGTATACAGTGTGTGTGTGGTGCGTACTGTGTATACAGTGTGTGTGTGTGTGGTGCGCACGGTGTATACAGTGTGTGTGTGGTGCGTACGGTGTATACAGTGTGTGTGTGGTGCGTACGGTGTATACCGTGTGTGTGTGGTGTGTACGGCGTATACAGTGTGTGTGTGTGTGTCTGTGGTGCGTACGGCGTATACAGTGTGTGTGTGTGTGTCTGTGGTGCGTACGGCGTATACAGTATGTGTGTGTGTGTCTGTGGTACGTACGGTGTATACAGTGTGTGTGTGTGTGGTGCGTACGGTGTATACAGTGTGTGTGTGTGGTGCGTACGGTTTATACCGTGTGTTTGGTGCGTACAGTGTATACAGTGTGTGTGTGTGTGGTGCATACGGTATATACAGTGTAAGTGTGTGGTGCGTATTGTGTATACAGTGTGTGTGTGGTACGTACTGTGTATACAGTATGTGTGTGTGGTGCGTACGGCATATACAATGTGTGTGAGTGGTGCATACTGTGTATATAGTGTGTGTGTGTGTGTGGTGCATACGGTATATACAGTGTGCGTGTGGTGCGTACGGCGTATACAATGTGTGTGTGTGGTGCATACTGTGTATATAGTGTGTGTGTGTGGTGCATACTGTGTATACAGTGTGTGTGTGTGTGTGGTGCATACGGTATATACAGTGTGCGTGTGGTGCATAAGGTGTATACAGTATATGTGTGTGTGTACGGCGTATACAGTGTGTGTGTGGTGTATACAGTATGTGTACGGCGTATACAGTGTGTGTGTGTGGTGCGTACGGCGTATACAGTGTATGTGTGGTGCGTACGGTGTATACAGTGTGTGTGGTGCGTACGGCTTATGCAGTGTGTGTGTGTGGTGCGTACAGAGTATACAGTGTGTGTGTGGTGCGTACGGTGTATACAGTGTGTGTGTGGTGCGTACGGTGTATACAGTGTGTGTGTGTGGTGCGTACGGCGTATACAGTGTGTGTGTGTGTGTGTGGTGCGTACGGCGTATACAGTGTGTGTGTGTGGTGCGTACGGCGTATACAGTGTGTGTGTGGTGCGTACGGCGTATACAGTGTGTGTGGTGCGTACGGTGTATACAGTGTGTTTGTGGTGCGTACGGCGTATACAGTGTGTGTGTGTGTGGTGCGTACGTCGTATACAGTGTGTGTGGTGTGTTCGGTGTATACAGTGTGTGTGGTGCGTTCGGCGTATACAGTGTGTGTGTGGTGCGTACGGTGTATACAGTGTGTGTGTGGTGCGTACGGCGTATACAGTGTGTGTGTGGTGCGTACGGCGTATACAGTGTGTGTGTGGTGCGTACGGCATATACAGTGTGTGTGTGGTGCGTACGGCGTATACAGTGTGTGTGTGTGTGGTGCGTACGGTGTATACAGTGTGTGTGTGTGTGGTGCGTACGGTGTATACAGTGTGTGTGTGTGTGGTGCGTACGGTGTATACAGTGTGTGTGTGTGTCTGTGGTGCGTACGGCGTATACAGTGTGTGTGTGTGTGGTGCGTACAGTGTATACAGTGTGTGTGTGTGTGGTGCGTACGGTGTATACAGTGTGTGTGTGTGTGGTGCGTACGGTGTATACAGTGTGTGTATGTGTGGTGCGTACGGTGTATACAGTGTATGCGTGGTGCGTACGGCGTATACAGTGTGTGTGTGGTGCGTACGGCGTATACAGTGTGTGTGTGTGGTGCGTACTGTGTATACAGTGTGTGTGCGTGGTGCGTACGGTGTATTCAGTGTGTGTGTGGTGCGTACGGCGTATACAGTGTGTGTGTGTGGTGCGTACGTCGTATACAGTGTGTGTGTGGTGTGTTCGGTGTATACAGTGTGTGTGGTGCGTTCGGTGTATACAGTGTGTGTGTGGTGCGTACGGTGTATACAGTGTGTGTGTGGTGCGTACGGCGTATACAGTGTGTGTGTGGTGCGTACGGCGTATACAGTGTGTGTGTGGTGCGTACTGTGTATACAGTGTGTGTGTGTGTGGTGCGTACGGTGTATACAGTGTGTGTGTGTGTGGTGCGTACGGTGTATACAGTGTGTGTGTGTGTGGTGCGTACGGTGTATACAGTGTGTGTGTGTGTCTGTGGTGCGTACGGCGTATACAGTGTGTGTTTGTGTGAGTGTTTGTGTTTGTGGTGTATACAGTGTATGCGTGGTGCGTACGGCGTATACAGTGTGTGTGTGGTGCATACGGCGTATACAGTGTGTGTGTGTGGTGCGTACGGTGTATACAGTGTGTGTGTGTGGTGCGTACGGTGTATTCAGTGTGTGTGTGTGGTGCGTACGGCGTATACAGTGTGTGTGTGGTGCGTACGGTGTATACAGTGTGTGTGCGTGGTGCGTACGGCGTATACAGTGTGTGTGTGTGGTGCGTACGGTGTATACAGTGTGTGTGTGTGGTGCGTACGGCGTATACAGTGTGTGTGTGTGGTGCGTACGGCGTATACAGTGTGTGTGTGTCGTGCGTACGGCGTATACAGTGTGTGTGTGTGGTGCGTACTGTGTATTCAGTGTGTGTGTGGTGCGTACGGTGTATACAGTGTATGTGTGGTGCGTACGGTGTATACAGTGTGTGTGTGGTGTGTACTGTGTATACAGTGTGTGTGTGGTGCGTACGGTGTATACAGTGTATGTGTGGTGCGTACGGTGTATACCGTGTGTGTGTGGTGTGTATTGTGTATACAGTGTATGTGTGGTGCGTACGGTGTATACAGTGTGTGTGGTGCGTACGGTGTATACAGTGTATGTGTTGTGCGTACGGTGTATACAGTGTGTGTGTGGTGCGTACGGTGTATACAGTGTGTGTGTGGTGTGTACTGTGTATACAGTGTGTGTGTGGTGCGTACGGTGTATACAGTGTGTGTGTGGTGCGTACAGTGTATACAGTGTGTGTGTGGTGTGTACGGTGTATACCGTGTGTGTGTGGTGTGTACTGTGTATACAGTGTGTGTGTGGTGCGTACGGCGTATACCGTGTGTGTGTGATGCGTACGGTGTATACCGTGTGTGTGTGGTGCGTACGGTGTATACAGTGTGTATGTGGTCCGTACGGTGTATACAGTGTGTGTGTGTGGTGCGTACTGTGTATACAGTGTGTGTGTGTGTGGTGCATACGGTGTATACAGTGTGTGTGTGGTGCGTACGGTGTATACAGTGTGTGTGTGGTGCGTACTGTGTATACAGTGTGTGTGTGTGTGGTGCGCACGGTGTATACAGTGTGTGTGTGGTGCGTACGGTGTATACAGTGTGTGTGTGGTGCGTACGGTGTATACCGTGTGTGTGTGGTGTGTACGGCGTATACAGTGTGTGTGTGTGTGTCTGTGGTGCGTACGGCGTATACAGTGTGTGTGTGTGTGTCTGTGGTGCGTACGGCGTATACAGTATGTGTGTGTGTGTCTGTGGTACGTACGGTGTATACAGTGTGTGTGTGTGTGGTGCGTACGGTGTATACAGTGTGTGTGTGTGGTGCGTACGGTTTATACCGTGTGTTTGGTGCGTACAGTGTATACAGTGTGTGTGTGTGTGGTGCATACGGTATATACAGTGTAAGTGTGTGGTGCGTATTGTGTATACAGTGTGTGTGTGGTACGTACTGTGTATACAGTATGTGTGTGTGGTGCGTACGGCGTATACAATGTGTGTGTGTGGTGCATACTGTGTATATAGTGTGTGTGTGTGTGGTGCATACGGTATATACAGTGTGCGTGTGGTGCGTACGGCGTATACAATGTGTGTGTGTGGTGCATACTGTGTATATAGTGTGTGTGTGTGGTGCATACTGTGTATACAGTGTGTGTGTGTGTGTGGTGCATACGGTATATACAGTGTGCGTGTGGTGCATAAGGTGTATACAGTATGTGTGTGTGTGTACGGCGTATACAGTGTGTGTGTGGTGTATACAGTATGTGTGTGTGTGTACGGCGTATACAGTGTGTGTGTGTGGTGCGTACGGCGTATACAGTGTATGTGTGGTGCGTACGGTGTATACAGTGTGTGTGGTGCGTACGGCTTATGCAGTGTGTGTGTGTGGTGCGTACAGAGTATACAGTGTGTGTGTGGTGCGTACGGTGTATACAGTGTGTGTGTGGTGCGTACGGTGTATACAGTGTGTGTGGTGTGTACGGTGTATACAGTGTGTGTGTGGTGTGTACTGTGTATACAGTGTGTGTGTGGTGCGTACGGCGTATACAGTGTGTGTGTGGTGTGTACGGTGTATACAGTGTATGTGTGGTGCGTACGGCGTATACAGTGTGTGTGTGGTGTGTACTGTGTATACAGTGTGTCTGTGGTGCGTACGGCGTATACAGTGTGTGTTTGTGTGAGTGTTTGTGTGTGTTTGTGGTGCATACAGTGTATATAGTGTATGTGTGGTGCGTACGGCATATACAGTGTGTGTGTGGTGTGTACTGTGTATACAGTGTGTGTGTGGTGTGTACTGTGTATACAGTGTGTGTGTGGTGCGTACGGCGTATACAGTGTGTGTGTGGTGTGTACTGTGTATACAGTGTGTGTGTGGTGTGTACTGTGTATACAGTGTGTGTGTGGTGCATACGGCTTATAGAGTGTTTGTGTGGGGCGTACGGCGTATACAGTGTATGTGTGGTGCGTACGGTGTATACCGTGTGTGTGTGGTGCGTACGGTGTATACAGTGTATGTGTGGTGCGTACGGCGTATACAGTGTGTGTGTGTGGTGCGTACGGCGTATACAGTGTGTGTGGTGCGTACGGTGTATACAGTGTATGTGTGTGGTGCGTACGGTGTATACCGTGTGTGTGTGGTGCGTACGGTGTATACCGTGTGTGTATGGTGCGTACGTTGTATACAGTGTGTGTGTGTGGTGCGTACGGCGTATACGTGTGTGTGTGGTGCATACGGCTTATAGAGTGTATGTGTGGGGCGTACGGCGTATACAGTGTATGTGTGGTGCGTACGGCGTATACCGTGTGTGTGTGGTGCGTACGGTGTATACCGTGTGTGTGTGGTGCGTACGGTGTAGACAGTGTATGTGTGGTGCGTACGGCGTATACCGTGTGTGTGTAGTGCGTACGGCGTATACAGTGTATGTGTGGTGCGTACGGTGTATACCGTGTGTGTGTGGTGCGTACGGTGTATACCGTGTGTGTGTGGTGCGTACGGTGTATACAGTGTGTGTGGTGCGTACGGTGCATACAGTGTGTGTGTGTGGTGCGTACGGTGTATACAGTGTGTGTGTGGTGAGTACGGTGTATACAGTGTATGTGTGGTGCGTACGGTGTAAACAGTGTATGTGTGGTGCGTACGGTGTATACCGTGTGTGTGTGGTGCATACGGTGTATACAGTGTGTGTGTGTGTGGTGCGTATGGTGTATACAGTGTATGTGTGTGGTGCGTACGGTGTATACAGTGTGTGTGTGGTGTGTACTGTGTATACAGTGTGTGTGTGGTGCGTACGGTGTATACAGTGTATGTGTCGTGCGTACGGTGTATACCGTGTGTGTGTGGTGCGTACGGTGTATACAGTGTGTTTGTGGTGCGTACGGTGTATACAGTATATGTGTGGTGCGTACGGTGTATACCGTATGTGTGTGGTGCGTACGGTGTATACCGTGTGTGTGTGGTGCATACGGTGTATACAGTGTATGTGTGGTGCGTACGGTGTATACAGTGTATGTGTGGTGCGTACGGTGTATACCGTGTGTGTGTGGTGCATACGGTGTATACAGTGTGTGTGTGTGGTGCGTACGGTGTATACAGTGTGTGTGTGTGGTGCGTATGGTGTATACAGTGTGTGTGTGGTGTGTACTGTGTATACAGTGTGTGTGTGGTGAGTACGGTGTATACAGTGTATGTGTCGTGCGTACGGTGTATACCATGTGTGTGTGGTGCGTACGGTGTATACAGTGTGTGTGTGGTGCGTACGGTGTATACAGTGTGTGTGTGGTGCGTACGGTGTATACAGTGTATGTGTCCTGCGTACGGTGTATACCGTGTGTGTGTGGTGCGTACGGTGTATACAGTGTATGTGTCGTGCGTACGGTGTATACCGAGTGTGTGTGGTGCGTACGGTGTATACCGTGTGTGTGTGGTGCGTACGGTGTATACCGTGTGTGTGTGGTGCGTACGGTGTATACAGTGTGTGTGTGGTGCGTACGGTGTATACAGTGTGTGTGTGGTGCGTACGGTGTATACAGTGTGTGTGTGGTGTGTACTGTGTATACAGTGTGTGTGTGGTGTGTACGGTGTACACAGTGTGTGTGTGGTGCGTACGGTGTATACCGTGTGTGTGTGGTGCGTACGGTGTATACAGTGTGTGTGTGGTGCGTACGGTGTATACAGTGTGTGTGTGGTGTGTACTGTGTATACAGTGTTTGTGTGGTGTGTACGGTGTATACAGTGTGTGTGTGGTGCGTACGGTGTATACCGTGTGTGTGTGGTGCGTACGGTGTATACAGTGTGTGTGTGGTGCGTACGGTGTATACAGTGTGTGTGTGGTGCGTACGGTGTATACAGTGTATGTGTCCTGCGTACGGTGTATACCGTGTGTGTGTGGTGCGTACGGTGTATACAGTGTATGTGTCGTGCGTACGGTGTATACCGAGTGTGTGTGGTGCGTACGGTGTATACAGTGTGTGTGTGGTGCGTACGGTGTATACCGTGTGTGTGTGGTGCGTACGGTGTATACCGTGTGTGTGTGGTGCGTATGGTGTATACAGTGTATGTGTGGTGCGTACGGTGTATACCGTGTGTGTGTGGTGCGTACGGTGTATACAGTGTGTGTGTGGTGCGTACGGTGTATACAGTGTGTGTGTGGTGTGTACTGTGTATACAGTGTGTGTGTGGTGTGTACGGTGTATACAGTGTGTGTGTGGTGCGTACGGTGTATACAGTGTGTTTGTGGTGTGTACGGTGTATACCGTGTGTGTGTGGTGCGTACGGTGTATACCGTGTGTGTGTGGTGCGTACGGTGTATACAGTGTGTGTGTGGTGCGTACGGTGTATACAGTGTGTGTGTGGTGTGTACGGTGTATACCGTGTGTGTGTGGTGCGTACGGTGTATACAGTGTGTGTGTGGTGCGTACGGTGTATACAGTGTATGTGTGGTGCGTACGGTGTATACCGTGTGTGTGTGGTGCGTACGGTGTATACCGTGTGTGTGTGGTGCGTACGGTGTATACAGTGTGTGTCTGGTGCGTACGGTGTATACAGTGTATGTGTGGTGCGTACGGTGTATACCGTGTGTGTGTGGTGCGTACGGTGTATACAGTGTGTGTGTGGTGCGTACGGTGTATACAGTGTATGTGTCGTGCGTACGGTGTATACAGTGTATGTGTGGTGCGTACGGTGTATACAGTGTGTGTGTGGTGTGTACTGTGTATACAGTATGTGTGTGGTGCGTACGGTGTATACAGTGTATGTGTGGTGCGTACGGTGTATACCGTGTTTGTGTGGTGTGTACTGTGTATACAGTGTATGTGTGGTGCGTACGGTGTATACAGTGTGTGTGTGGTGCGTACGGTGTATACAGTGTATGTGTTGTGCGTACGGTGTATACAGTGTGTGTGTGGTGCGTACGGTGTATACAGTGTGTGTGTGGTGTGTACTGTGTATACAGTGTGTGTGTGGTGCGTACGGTGTATACAGTGTGTGTGTGGTGCGTACAGTGTATACAGTGTGTGTTTGGTGTGTACGGTGTATACCGTGTGTGTGTGGTGTGTACGGTGTATACCGTGTGTGTGTGGTGTGTACTGTGTATACAGTGTGTGTGTGGTGCGTACGGCGTATACCGTGTGTGTGTGGTGCGTACGGTGTATACCGTGTGTGTGTGGTGCGTACGGTGTATACAGTGTGTGTGTGGTGCGTACGGTGTATACAGTGTGTGTGTGGTGCGTACTGTGTATACAGTGTGTGTGTGTGTGGTGCATACGGTGTATACAGTGTGTGTGTGGTGCGTACGGTGCATACAGTGTGTGTGTGGTGCGTACTGTGTATACAGTGTGTGTGTGTGTGGTGCGTACGGTGTATACAGTGTGTGTGTGGTGCGTACGGTTTATACAGTGTGTGTGTGGTGCGTACGGTGTATACCGTGTGTGTGTGGTGTGTACGGCGTATACAGTGTGTGTGTGTGTGTGTCTGTGGTGCGTACGGCGTATACAGTGTGTGTGTGTGTGTCTGTGGTGCGTACGGCGTATACAGTATGTGTGTGTGTGTCTGTGGTACGTACGGTGTATACAGTGTGTGTGTGTGTGGTGCGTACGGTGTATACAGTGTGTGTGTGTGGTGCGTACGGTGTATACAGTGTGTGTGTGGTGCGTACGGCGTATACAGTGTGTGTGTGGTGCGTACGGCGTATACAGTGTGTGTGTGTGGTGCGTACGGCGTATACAGTGTGTGTGTGTGGTGCGTACGGTGTATGCAGTGTGTGTGTGTGGTGCGTACGGCGTATACAGTGTGTGTTTGTGTGAGTGTTTGTGTGTGTTTGTATTTGTGGTGCATACAGTGTATATAGTGTATGTGTGGTGCGTACGGCGTATACAGTGTGTGTGTGGTGCGTACGGCGTATACAGTGTGTGTGTGTGGTGCGTACGGTGTATACAGTGTGTGTGTGTGGTGCGTACGGTGTATACAGTGTGTGTCTGTGGTGCGTACGGCGTATACAGTGTGTGTGTGTGGTGCGTACGGTGTATACAGTGTATGTGTGTGTGGTGCGTACGGTGTATACAGTGTGTGTGTGTGGTGCGTACGGTGTATACAGTGTGTGTGTGTGTCTGTGGTGCGTACGGTGTATACAGTGTGTGTGTGTGGTGCGTACGGTGTATACAGTGTGTGTGTGTGGTGCGTACGTCGTATACAGTGTGTGTGTGTGGTGCGTACGGTGTATACAGTGTGTGTGTGTGGTGCGTACGTCGTATACAGTGTGTGTGTGGTGCGTTACGCGTTTACAGTGTGTGTGTGTGTGTGTGTGTGGTGCGTACGACGTATACAGTGTGTGTGTGGTGCGTACGGTGTATACAGTGTGTGTGTGTGGTGCGTACGTCGTATACAGTGTGTGTGTGGTGCGTACGGCGTATACAGTGTGTGTGTGTGTGTGGTGCGTACGGTGTATACCGTGTGTTTGTGGTGCGTACGGTGTATACAGTGTGTGTGCGTGGTGCGTACGGCGTATACAGTGTGTGTGTGGTGCGTACTGCGTATACAGTGTGTGTGTGGTGCGTACGGTGTATACAGTGTGTGTGTGGTGTGTACGGCGTATACAGTGTGTGTGTGTGTGTGTGTGTGGTGCGTACGGCGTATACAGTGTGTGTGTGGTGCGTACGGCGTATACAGTGTGTGTGTGTGGTGCGTACGGCGTATACAGTGTGTGTGTGTGGTGCGTACGGCGTATACAGTGTGTGTGTGGTGCGTACGGTGTATACAGTGTGTGTGTGTGGTGCGTACGGCGTATACAGTGTGTGTGTGTGTGTGTGGTGCGTACGGCGTATACAGTGTGTGTGTGTGGTGCGTACGGCGTATACAGTGTGTGTGTGGTGCGTACGGCGTATACAGTGTGTGTGGTGCGTACGGTGTATACAGTGTGTGTGTGGTGCGTACGGCGTATACAGTGTGTGTGTGTGGTGCGTACGTCGTATACAGTGTGTGTGGTGTGTTCGGTGTATACAGTGTGTGTGGTGCGTTCGGCGTATACAGTGTGTGTGTGGTGCGTACGGTGTATACAGTGTGTGTGTGGTGCGTACGGCGTATACAGTGTGTGTGTGGTGCGTACGGCGTATACAGTGTGTGTGTGGTGCGTACGGCGTATACAGTGTGTGTGTGGTGCGTACGGCGTATACAGTGTGTGTGTGGTGCGTACTGTGTATACAGTGTGTGTGTGTGAGGTGCGTACGGTGTGTACAGTGTGTGTGTGTGTGGTGCGTACGGTGTATACAGTGTGTGTGTGTGTGGTGCGTACGGTGTATACAGTGTGTGTGTGTGTCTGTGGTGCCTACGGCGTATACAGTGTGTGTTTGTGTGAGTGTTTGTGTTTGTGGTGTATACAGTGTATGCGTGGTGCGTACGGCGTATACAGTGTGTGTGTGGTGCGTACGGCGTATACAGTGTGTGTGTGTGGTGCGTACGGTGTATACAGTGTGTGTGTGTGTTGCGTACGGTGTATTCAGTGTGTGTGTGGTGCGTACGGCGTATACAGTGTGTGTGTGTGGTGCGTACGTCGTATACAGTGTGTGTGTGGTGTGTTCGGTGTATACAGTGTGTGTGGTGCGTTCGGCGTATACAGTGTGTGTGTGGTGCGTACGGTGTATACAGTGTGTGTGTGGTGCGTACGGCGTATACAGTGTGTGTGTGGTGCGTACGGCGTATACAGTGTGTGTGTGGTGCGTACTGTGTATACAGTGTGTGTGTGTGTGGTGCGTACGGTGTATACAGTGTGTGTGTGTGTGGTGCGTACGGTGTATACAGTTTGTGTGTGTGGTGCGTACGGTGTATATAGTGTGTGTGTGTGTCTGTGGTGCGTACGGCGTATACAGTGTGTGTTTGTGTGAGTGTTTGTGTTTGTGGTGTATACAGTGTATGCGTGGTGCGTACGGCGTATACAGTGTGTGTGTGGTGCGTACGGCGTATACAGTGTGTGTGTGTGGTGCGTACGGTGTATACAGTGTGTGTGTGTGGTGCGTACGGTGTATTCAGTGTGTGTGTGTGGTGCGTACGGCGTATACAGTGTGTGTGTGGTGCGTACGGTGTATACAGTGTGTGTGCGTGGTGCGTACGGCGTATACAGTGTGTGTGTGTGGTTCGTACGGTGTATACAGTGTGTGTGTGTGGTGCGTACGGCGTATACAGTGTGTGTGTGTGTGGTGCGTACGGCGTATACAGTGTGTGTGTGTGGTGCGTACGGCGTATACAGTGTGTGTGTGTGGTGCGTACGGTGTATTCAGTGTGTGTGTGGTGCGTACGGTGTATACAGTGTATGTGTGGTGCGTACGGTGTATACAGTGTGTGTGTGGTGTGTACTGTGTATACAGTGTGTGTGTGGTGCGTACGGTGTATACAGTGTGTGTGTGGTGCATACGGTGTATACCGTGTGTGTGTGGTGTGTACTGTGTATACAGTGTATGTGTGGTGCGTACGGTGTATACAGTGTGTGTGTGGTGCGTACGGTGTATACAGTGTATGTGTTGTGCGTACGGTGTATACAGTGTGTGTGTGGTGCGTACGGTGTATACAGTGTGTGTGTGGTGTGTACTGTGTATACAGTGTGTGTGTGGTGCGTACGGTGTATACAGTGTGTGTGTGGTGCGTACAGTGTATACAGTGTGTGTGTGGTGTGTACGGTGTATACCGTGTGTGTGTGGTGTGTACTGTGTATACAGTGTGTGTGTGGTGCGTACGGCGTATACCGTGTGTGTGTGGTGCGTACGGTGTATACCGTGTGTGTGTGGTGCGTACGGTGTATACAGTGTGTGTGTGGTGCGTACGGTGTATACAGTGTGTGTGTGTGGTGCGTACTGTGTATACAGTGTGTGTGTGTGTGGTGCATACGGTGTATACAGTGTGTGTGTGGTGCGTACGGTGTATACAGTGTGTGTGTGGTGCGTACTGTGTATACAGTGTGTGTGTGTGTGGTGCGCACGGTGTATACAGTGTGTGTGTGGTGCGTACGGTATATACAATGTGTGTGTGGTGCGTACGGTGTATACCGTGTGTGTGTGGTGTGTACGGCGTATACAGTGTGTGTGTGTGTGTGTCTGTGGTGCGTACGGCGTATACAGTGTGTGTGTGTGTGTCTGTGGTGTGTACGGCGTATACAGTATGTGTGTGTGTGTCTGTGGTACGTACGGTGTATACAGTGTGTGTGTGTGTGGTGCGTACGGTGTATACAGTGTGTGTGTGTGGTGCGTACGGTGTATACAGTGTGTGTGTGTGGTGCGTACGTCGTATACAGTGTGTGTGTGGTGCGTACGGCGTATACAGTGTGTGTGTGGTGCGTACGGCGTATACAGTGTGTGTGTGTGGTGCGTACGGTGTATACAGTGTGTGTGTGTGGTGCGTACGGCGTATACAGTGTGTGTTTGTGTGAGTGTTTGTGTGTGTTTGTATTTGTGGTGCATACAGTGTATATAGTGTATGTGTGGTGCGTACGGCGTATACAATGTGTGTGTGGTGCGTACGGCGTATACAGTGTGTGTGTGTGGTGCGTACGGTGTATACAGTGTGTGTGTGTGGTGCGTACGGTGTATACAGTGTGTGTCTGTGGTGCGTACGGCGTATACAGTGTGTGTGTGTGGTGCGTACGGTGTATACAGTGTATGTGTGTGTGGTGCGTACGGTGTATACAGTGTGTGTGTGTGGTGCGTACGGTGTATACAGTGTGTGTGTGTGTCTGTGGTGCGTACGGTGTATACAGTGTGTGTGTGTGGTGCGTACGGTGTATACAGTGTGTGTGTGTGGTGCGTACGTCGTATACAGTGTGTGTGTGTGGTGCGTATGGTGTATACAGTGTGTGTGTGTGGTGCGTACGTCGTATACAGTGTGTGTGTGGTGCGTACGGCGTATACAGTGTGTGTGTGTGTGTGTGTGGTGCGTACGGCGTATACAGTGTGTGTGTGGTGCGTACGGTGTATACAGTGTGTGTGTGTGGTGCGTACGTCGTATACAGTGTGTGTGTGGTGCGTACGGCGTATACAATGTGTGTGTGTGTGTGGTGCGTACGGTGTATACCGTGTGTTTGTGGTGCGTACGGTGTATACAGTGTGTGTGTGTGGTGCGTACGGCGTATACAGTGTGTGTGTGGTGCGTACGGCGTATACAGTGTGTGTGTGGTGCGTACGGTGTATACAGTGTGTGTGTGGTGTGTACGGTGTATACCGTGTGTGTGTGGTGTGTACTGTGTATACAGTGTGTGTGTGGTGCGTACGGCGTATACCGTGTGTGTGTGGTGCGTACGGTGTATACCGTGTGTGTGTGGTGCGTACGGTGTATACAGTGTGTGTGTGGTGCGTACGGCGTATACAGTGTGTGTGTGGTGCGTACGGCGTATACAGTGTGTGTGGTGCGTACGGTGTATACAGTGTGTGTGTGGTGCGTACGGCGTATACAGTGTGTGTGTGTGGTGCGTACGTCGTATACAGTGTGTGTGGTGTGTTCGGTGTATACAGTGTGTGTGGTGCGTTCGGCGTATACAGTGTGTGTGTGGTGCGTACGGTGTATACAGTGTGTGTGTGGTGCGTACGGCGTATACAGTGTGTGTGTGGTGCGTACGGTGTATACAGTGTGTGTGTGGTGCGTACGGCGTATACAGTGTGTGTGTGGTGCGTACGGCGTATACAGTGTGTGTGTGGTGCGTACTGTGTATACAGTGTGTGTGTGTGTGGTGCGTACGGTGTATACAGTGTGTGTGTGTGTGGTGCGTACGGTGTATACAGTGTGTGTGTGTCTGTGGTGCGTACGGCGTATACAGTGTGTGTTTGTGTGAGTGTTTGTGTTTGTGGTGTATACAGTGTATGCGTGGTGCGTACGGCGTATACAGTGTGTGTGTGGTGCGTACGGCGTATACAGTGTGTGTGTGTGGTGCGTACGGTGTATACAGTGTGTGTGTGTGGTGCGTACGGTGTATTCAGTGTGTGTGTGTGGTGCGTACGGTGTATTCAGTGTGTGTGTGGTGCGTACGGCGTATACAGTGTGTGTGTGTGGTGCGTACGGTGTATACAGTGTGTGTGTGTGGTGCGTACGGTGTATTCAGTGTGTGTGTGGTGCGTACGGCGTATACAGTGTGTGTGTGTGGTGCGTACGTCGTATACAGTGTGTGTGTGGTGTGTTCGGTGTATACAGTGTGTGTGGTGCGTTCGGCGTATGCAGTGTGTGTGTGGTGCGTACGGTGTATACGGTGTGTGTGTGGTGCGTACGGCGTATACAGTGTGTGTGTGGTGCGTACGGCGTATACAGTGTGTGTGTGGTGCGTACTGTGTATACAGTGTGTGTGTGTGTGGTGCGTACGGTGTATACAGTGTGTTTGTGTGTGGTGCGTACGGTGTATACAGTGTGTGTGTGTGTCTGTGGTGCGTACGGCGTATACAGTGTGTGTTTGTGTGAGTGTTTGTGTTTGTGGTGTATACAGTGTATGCGTGGTGCGTACGGCGTATACAGTGTGTGTGTGGTGCGTACGGCGTATACAGTGTGTGTGTGTGGTGCGTACGGTGTATACAGTGTGTGTGTGTGGTGCGTACGGCATATACAGTGTGTGTGTGGTGCGTACGGTGTATACAGTGTGTGTGGTGCGTACGGTGTATTCAGTGTGTGTGTGTGGTGCGTACGGCGTATACAGTGTGTGTGTGGTGCGTACGGTGTATACAGTGTGTGTGTGTGGTGCGTACGGCGTATACAGTGTGTGTGTGTGGTGTGTACGGTGTATACAGTGTGTGTGTGGTGCGTACGGCGTATACAGTGTGTGTGTGTGGCGCGTACGGCGTATACAGTGTGTGTGTGTGGTGCGTACGGTGTATACAGTGTGTGTGTGTGGTGCGTACGGTGTATACAGTGTGTGTGTGGTGCGTACGGTGTATACAGTGTGTGTGTGTGGTGCGTACGGTGTATTCAGTGTGTGTGTGGTGCGTACGGCGTATACAGTGTGTGTGTGTGGTGCGTACGGCGTATACAGTGTGTGTGTGTGGTGCGTACGGTGTATACAGTGTGTGTGTGTGGTGCGTACGGCGTATACAGTGTGTGTGGTGCGTACGGTGTATACAGTGTGTGTGGTGCGTACGGTGTATACAGTGTGTGTGGTGCATACGTCGTATACAGTGTGTGTTTGTGTGAGTGTTTGTGTGTGTTTGTGTTTGTGGTGCATACAGTGTATATAGTGTATGTGTGGTGCGTACGGCGTATACAGTGTGTGTGTGTGGTGCGTACGGCGTATACAGTGTGTGTTTGTGTGAGTGTTTGTGTGTGTTTGTGTTTGTGGTGCATACAGTGTATATAGTGTATGTGTGGTGCGTACGGCGTATACAGTGTGCGTGTGGTGCGTACGGCGTATACTGTGTGCGTGTGGTGCGTACGGCGTATACAGTGTGTGTGTGGTGCATACAGTGTATATAGTGTATGTGTGGTGCGTACGGCGTATACAGTGTGTGTGTGGTGCGTACGGCGTATACAGTGTGTGTGTGGTGCGTACGGTGTATACAGTGTGTGTGATGCGACGGTGTTCCGCTGGTGGTACCGCGCAGGAGGCTGGTAGCACCAGCGGTTTCCATATTGAGACACTCATCACTTGGGTGTCCCAATATGGCGGTCGGCAAACTTCCGCCGTTTGGAATTCTGGGATCTGGACACATCTGGACGGAACAGGATGTGAAGACATTACAAGGTATTAATATTACAAGGTATATTATAGACAGCTTACATCTTTCACATTCATATTTCACTATAAACACCTATTCCTTTATCCGCTTCTTACATCCCTCTGTCTATATTCTCATGCCCTAATAACCTTAATAATATTCCGCTCATACATCACATTCCCTTCACATTCTTTTACTCCTATGTTTCGATTACACCACATACCAAGCCCCTTTTGCACTTCGCTAATGACTAGTCAGATTTCTGAGAGGTATGTTCCGAATCCATTAAAAAACATCGCGTCCCTTTTGTACTCCGTCACCGCTATGTGAGATCCCGGAATGATATCGCAGTTCAGGGGATACGCATGCACGTTTCGCCAATCTTCCGTACTTCTGTCATGAACAATACAAACGACATGCGTTCCACTTGTGCGTTCCCCCGCAGTGAACAGGAAGTCCCATTTACACAATGGAGATACAGCAAATGCTACATGCGCCCACCCACCTGTATACCCAGAGACCTGGCCCAATCACCAACAAAAACAAGGTGCTTATGAAGAACGAAGACATGCATACCAAGTTTAAGAACATCATGTTTGAAACGCGTCTGGTAATTTAACAGCAAATACTGTAGCCCCTGTACCCCCTCTGCTTTTGTATGGATGGTGATTTCCACTATGTTTTATCCAAGTAAGAAATACATTTTTTTTTGGATATTATACGTTGATTTCCAGTGAGCTAAGTCATCTTGATCTTTCAATCTACATTGCCAAGCGCCGGCAGAGCGCTGACTTCATGCTCCTGAATCCATTGACTTCACGGAGGGTGAGCTGTTTTTTTTTTCTCTATTTTTCACTTATGAAGAACACAGCACCATAAGGTTATGCCCCCTTTTTGAAGAAGCCAAGGTGAAATGGCGTCATCAGAGTGGTAGTCCAGGCATTTGCAGGTCTTCACAAACATAACTGTAAGTTACATACAATAACTAGTGTTGAGCGAGCACTAAAATGCTCAGGAGCTCATTGCTTGGGTTGAGCAAATCGTAATGCTCGGGTGCTCGACCCGAGCAACAAGCCCAATGTAAGTCAATGGGAAACTCGAGCATTTTTCCAGTGGCTCCCATCGGTTTGGCCTAAAAATTGCCAAACTGATGGGAACAGTGCTGAAATGATATGGGAACAGCATGGAGAAGACCCCTGGAAGCATCTCTGACTCCCAGGTCACTGCTGGGAACGATGTTGTCAGAGGTATTACGCCACTTTTACGGACTCACAAAAAAAACATACAAAACGAAACCAAAATGGATTTTCCTGGGAAATATGTTAAGGAACATCATTTCCAGGGTAATGACTTGTATATAAGGCAAAATAAATAACCAAAAACAAAAATGCTCCTCCACACCTTGGGCTATGTTTACATTTAGCATTTTTGATGCATTTTTGCATTTTTTACATTGCTCTCAAAGGTGAAAAATGCATTCACCGGTAAATGTAATTTTAACATTTTACTACCTTATCTGGCCATGTGGTGAGACATCATCAAACACATCTTGCTTCATTGATGAAGGAGAGACAGTGAAAGTCACAAAGCCTATTTTTCTAAAGCCATCAGGTGGCCATTACTATTGTTAGAGGGTCAGCAGTCATTCCTCACTATTGTTAGAGGGCCATCAGCCAGCTATGCTTTGTTGTTCCCACTATAAAGGAGTGGTTCTCCTTTACTGTTATTGCATATGAAATAACTGCAAGTGCTACTTCATTAAAAAAATTCTTCCCATTATTAAGGAGTGGGTCTCTTATAGTGGTATTGCCCATGTAGTGATTGCAAGGGCTGAAAAAATTTGGATGCTCTCCAATATCCCTTTGAAGAGACTTAGAGGCGGGCCTCTTTAAAAAAATTGTTCCCATTGATAAGGAGTGGGTCTCCTACAGTGGTAATGCCCATGCAGTGACTACAAGGGCTGCCAAAAATTTTGATGTACTCCTATACCCCTTTGAAGAGACGTAGAAGAGGTCCTCTTTTAAAAAATTGTTCGATTGATAAGGAACGGGTCTTCTAGACTTGTAATGCCCATGCACTAAGTGAATTGGCTAAAAACCATTTATCTCTGGGGATATACGTGAACATACTGTAAAACATAAAGAATGTTAGATGTAGGCCTCTAAAAAATTTCCGTGGGCATCATAAACAACCTGAAAAAAAATTATGTGGGTCTTTCATCATAGTCACCCTGGTGATATGGTGGTGGAGGATGAGGAGAAGAAGGAGAAGGACAAGACTAAATAGACAAAATCAGGAAGCATATACCCATGTCTGGGTGTGAAGGGGTGCATGGGAATAGACAACCCTAAGATAACCATTGGATTTGCCTTTATGTTCCGCTGCTATCATCATGGTGTTGAGAAGTTTGGCCCAATCCAGCCTTTGTTCATTTTTATAAGAGTCAGCCTGTCAGCATTTTCAGGTAACATTCGGATGCGCCTATAAGTTATAATACCCATGGTGGCACTAAAAACCCGCTCTGACAAAACGCTAGCAGCAGGGCAGGCCAGGACCTCCAAGGCATAGAGAGCCAGATCATGCCACGTGTCCAGCTTGGATACCCAATAGTTATAAGGCACAGAGGAATCACAGAGGATGTTGGTACAGTCGACAAGGTACTCATTCAGCATCTTTCAAAATTATTCCCTCCTTATCAGAGTACCCCTTGCCCCACTGTTCTTGGAGGGTCTGAGAAAACTGTCTAACACCTTTGACAGTGTGCCTCCGCTTCATCGTATGTGTGCCTCCCTCACCTTTACTCCAGGGTTGTCCAATGAACTGTGACCTCTGCTGAGAATGTTTTTAGATGGGAATTTTTTAAATAATTCCTCAACAAGGCCATACTGGCACTGCACCATTTTATTAGACCTCTACACCATGGGAAGGAGACATAGAAAGTTCTCCTTATAGCGTGGGTCTAGAATTGTGACCAACCAGTAATTACTGTTGCCCAATATACATACAAAGCAAGGGTCACGGGAAAGGCAGTGAAACATAACTTCATCTATGTGTGACACATAGTCAATAGCTAAGACTTCCCTGTCCTGACCAAGAGGCTGGCTGTCCATGCTCTCCTCCTGCCTGTGTTGGTGCTACATATCCATCTTTCTCTGTGTTGCTGTCATGGCTATGCATGCCAACGGTCCAGGTCAGATCAGTGGACTCATCATCGACCACCTCGTCTTCCATCTCATCCTTCTTCCCAGTTGACATTGTAGGCTGACCTGATGGCAACTGTGTATCATCATCAACAGCCTCCACCTTTGGAGACAGTAAATGACGTTTCTCTTCTGGCCGTAGGTCCTCAAATACTTGAGCATCAACGCACACCACCTCCTCTTGTCCCTTGTCAATGCTGTACAGTGATAGGCCAGAGCCAACAAAGGATACCTACCAAATAGATCCTTGGAGTGGTCAAGCTTGGGGTCATATGTCTCCTGTGACTGATAATGGCGGGAGGAAGGAGAACCAGCTTCAGGATTGGATGGGCTAGCCTTCTGTGTATCGACAGTAGACTGTGTGGTCGTGGAAGATTTGCTGATGCTTGGCAAATGCGTAGAGGCCTTGTCTGCTATCCAAGGCAGAATCTGCTCTCGCTCTTCTGACTTCCACACGCGTTTACGTTCCAGACCTGGAGATTTTTCCAGGAACATAGTGGAACATCAAGCTTCTTCTGACCTGACACATACTGAGTGCCTTCTTGCGCACCACTGACAATACCAGGTCCACCTCCCTTACCAACAGGCTTTTTTGGCATTTTGGGTTTTGTTGACAGATTTTCAGATGTTGATGGCACAAGCCAAGCTGGCTGTCAAAGCCAAAATAGTGAGTCAACCATGTCTCAGCCCATAGGGCTAATTTTTACAAACTCTATGCACATTGTGCAGTGGACAAATCAGGAATGTACAGTGGTCCTATCAAACTATTATTTTTCATTGGAGTCCCTTGTCACAGGTTGTGCCACATTGTGACTGAGATAGGGGATACATATTTAATAGAAGTTTACACTGACTGTTGATGACCGACTGATGGCCCTCTGAAAACTTGAATTGAAGGCCATAACTACTACAGTACTCCATTGTAGATAATGTTTGTCAAGGGAGGCCCTTGTCATGGAATCTTCCTGCACCTATGACACAGACCCCAGGAGTAATTTTTGGAAATACTATGATTATTCTACACTGGAACAAGTAGTATAGAATCAAGAAGTCTTCTCTTGCTATATAATCGGGGAAATATTGATAATCAAAATTTCTTAGCCATTTGGAGAAGCTTCTCCAACCCATCCAGGAGTGGGGGGCACCATATATCCTTTGTCCATTGACTTGCACAAGTGATATATTTGAGCTCGTCATCCAGTTGACTAGTGTAGCTTTATTTTTCCAGTTCACAGAGTTCAGCCGTACCTGAGGATCGCAGGCCACACTCACTGCTGCTTTCTAGCACTCCATGTCTCTTGGCCTTTTTCTCTGTAATCTCTGTCCTTAAATTAGTTAAATAATAGAATGAGGGCCCTACAATATGAATAAGTGAGGGCACTATCAAATGTACACAAGAGGAACCTCCAAAATGTATGTTACAGGGCCACACAAGGTCTCTCACAAAACTCAGCTTTCCTGCCTACTGCATGGCCTCTGATCATTTGAATTTAGGGCAGAAGAATCACATGGTGGTGGTGGAGGAGGAGAAGGGTCAAGCCCAACGCTACAATAGGCACATTGTAAACTGCTATGGAATATGTATTCCACTATCTGAGAGTCAATGGTGGAGGGACTGCCCAAATGTCTAAGTAACAGCTGTCCCTCCAAAACGCATGTTACAGAGCCTACTGAGACCTCTCAGGTCAAAGATGCTGGGAAAAAGAGAACTATTAATGATGTATGACAGAGGGGCCTTCAAAATGTATAAGTCAGGACCCCCCAATTGTAAAAGGCAAAAAAAAGCCACAACAGTATGTGTGAACAAAGGCTAAAAGGGATATTTTTGGGGTTTCTCTGGTTTATTTAGCCTTATATACAAGTGATTATGCAGGAAAAAAATGTTTTTTAACCTTTTTGGCCTGTTAAATACAATTTAGGTAAGGTTGGTAGTTGTTCTTGTGTGTCTGTAAAAGTGGCGTAATACTGCGACAAACTTATTCCCAGAAAACATATGTGAGTCAGAAATGCATGCAGGCACATTCTCCAGGCTCTTCCCACTCTGTTTCATCACTTTCCCATCCATTTCAGTCTTTTACTCAGGCCCCCAGACTCCTTTGTAGGGTCCAGCAGAAAATTACTTGCATTTCCCATTTACTTTCATTGTACTCGCTATTCGGAACGAATACGCGATTATTACAAAGTACTCGTTACGAGTATAGCGATTAAGAATATTAAAGTACTCGCTCATCACTAATAATTATATTTTTTATCTTAATAATATGTGGCCTGAACGGTCTAGTGAAAGTGAAAAGGAATGTCAAATAGTTGTTTTTTTTTGTTTTGTGTGATTTAGCACCGTTCACATTAACATATAAAGCCATATTTCTAATTTTTCTTCTGACTTTATTAAATGTTTGTTTGATTAATTGTTTACCATATCCTCTATTGTAATAAAAATATTAAAAAATATTAAGAATTTCTCCATTACAGACCTCTCTTCATCTCCCCTCCCCTATAGTATTTGTCAAAAGAGAAGAGCCGACAATTGGGCCAGCTCTCCCCATGCAAATTATCCCACTCAGGAGAAATAGCTATTAGCAAATGATATCACAGAGGGTGCTACCAAACCCAATTAACATAGGCGTGTGATGGTGAAGGACCAGTTTCTTCTTCTTCGCCCAGTGGAAGTGCGACAGTTTGTACTGGACCGGGAGCTGAAGAAAGGCGCCAAAGAAGCCCAGATCGTGGATGGCTATGAAGCCAACCACACACCACAGGTGCAGAAGTCAATTGCTGCCAGTTGGAAAGGGGGTAAGCTGACAGCCACCCCCAGTGATCTAGCCAGCTGGCCCTCAGCGGGTTCTGCACCATCTTCCAGCACCAGGCCTGCCTTTTACTCCCGTAAGTGTTATATTTGTGACTAAACAGGTCAAATCAGCCTTATCTGCCCAGAGAGGCAGAAGATGAACACCACACCTGAGGCCCAGGGCCTTCTGCAGCCATTCTTTTTGTGGGTGGGGCAATTGGAAGGGCCCGGGAGAACTTACAATCTTATACTGTGGGCAACACCGCTACTGTTGGCCTTAAGGACACTGGTGCAGAACGTATCCTCCTCCGCCCTGAGTTTGCATTACCAGAGGAACTTATTCCTGAGAAGACCCTGACTGTCACCGGGTTTGGGGGTGCTCGCTGTCCCTGTCACGCCAGGTGTGGGAAAGACTTAGTGCTAAACAGAGGGAAAAGGGAAAGGGAATCCAGTCACTAGGGAAAGGGGGAAGTGGAGACCTCCTAGTCTGGTCTAGCGTCACCATGTCACTACTGTCCCTATATTGCCTACTCAGCAATTGCCCCACGCGTCTCTCTCCCTACTCTCCCTGGCATATGGCTATGGCTAGGGATGGAAGGAGATGAGCATTAGTCAACCTCCACTAAACTCTATAGAAAACAAGGGTGGACAAAACAGGTGAAATTGCTTAGCTTTAGATGAACTCCAAATAAGCACACAGCCTCAAGCTCCAGAGAGGACAAAGTACTGCTCCTGTTTAGCTTCACAAGTAGAAATGGATATAGCCGGCGACACCCTCTCAGACACACCAGGCATATATACACCCAGGCCAGAGAGCTAATTAGCAAGAGAAAGGTAGTCGCTCGGTCCTAAAGACAGCCTCTTATCTAAGAAACTGTCTGAAATGCCAAACGTAGAGGTCTCCTGCAACCGACTGCAGGGCGACTGTCTGTCACCTCTAACACACTCGTGACAGTCCCATACCGATGGCCCAAGTTTTCTTGGACTAGGGGGCGAGGAGGGGGTTAAGGGAAGTGAAGGTGTCAGACAATCTCCCCCCTAACGCGCTATTGAGAACTGATCTGGGACGGTTGCTTGCCCGAAACATCCCCGACAACCCTCCCAGATCTGATATGTCATGTAATACCACTGTCGATACTGTCAATGTCATGCTAAATAAAAATGTGTGTTGTGGTAAAGTGGTGATGCTACTGAGGATCTCCTAAAGCGAGCCAGTATAAGTGCTATTGGCAATGGGAGCAGGTACGGACACCGGAAAGCAGGTCGTCATGGTCAGTGGTAGCTGCCCTGTAGCTAGCATGGCCCCCCACGGAGCCATGAGGGATGGAAAGCTAGGCCCCACAAACAGGCAGGGTAAAGGAAAGGTGTGTGTCCCTGTCTGTCAGGAGTATGGGAGGAAGGTACCCATAGCCTGTCAGAGGTTTGGGGAAAACTTATCCTGAACCGGTCAGGGTGATGGAAAACTGGATCCCCAGTCGGTCAGAGTGGTGGACGAGTTGGGTCCATGGCTTGTCGGATCAGCAGGAAGGGTGCGCCGCGAGGTAGGCTTATGGAGCGATCGGTAATTCGGACCCTACGCTACCTCAAAGAGGGTAAGATGTCAGAAAAATATTAAGAAATATTAAGAATTTTTCCCTCCCAGACCCCTCTTCATCCCCCCTCCCCTATAGTATTTGTCAAAAGAATAGAGCTGACAATTTGGCGAGCTGTCCCCAGGCAAACTATCCCTCACAGGGGAAATAGCTATTAGCAAATGATAGCACAGAGGGTGCTAATAAATAGTGTTGAGCCACCCCTGTAGTGTTCGAGTTCGGTTCGGTTCGTTGAACACCCGTATGTTCGCGGAACTGTTTATCAAACTGTTCATCGAACACCATCGAACACCGTTAAAACCAATGGCAGGCAAACAAATACACATAGAAACACATAGAAAACACCTTCAAAGGTGTCCAAAACCTGACAAACTGCTCAGAAGACACAACTAACACATGGAAAAGTGACAAGTACATATATTCATGCGAAAAGAAAAGAGGTGGAGGAGTAAAAGGAGGGGGAGACACAGATATAGGCATGTCATGCCCTTCTAAAACCAAAAAAGTGTGGAGCCGACACAACCAGTCCGTTCCTGCCCATGCGACCTCCGTGTCGCCGGGTTTGTGCCAGAGCTGCGGTGGACCCTGACGGCCAGCCCGCCTCTCTCAATACTGGTGCCTGTCCGCTGGTGGGTCGAGCCCCCCCGCGGTGGGGGGGGAGTAACATCTGCAGAAGAAAGACCATCTTCCAGCCAAACTAAGATGTCTACTTCTTTTTGTGGACAATGTGATACGATCCCTTTCTTACGGACATGCCCATCGCTACAAATTCCAGATGAGGCACAAAAACAGCAGGTGCTTCAATGTATATCAAGTGCTCCTTCAAGTGGGCTCTCCTCCACCTCAACTTCAACATCACAAATACTCCAGTCCTCAGAGGTGTCACCCCAATCGCACTTGCTTCCTCACAGCTCCCAAGTCTCCAGCTGCCCGTCTGAGTATGGGGTAACACAGATGGTTGAGTCTGCACAGCTGTTTACTCATACTATAGCCTGGGAAACGGAGGTCTTCTCCAGAGCTTCTGTTAATCCAGACGAGGAAATGATCTGCACTGATGCCCAGAATCTTTATGAATCGGATCCAGGACCAGATGAAGAAGGTTCTGAGCATAATGTAGACCCTCGTTCCCAAACTGTAACTCCTGTTGGTGGAGACAATGATGAAGACGATGATGAGACTCAAATACCTGATTGGAGTGACAACTTGACTCTTCGGTCAGGGCAGGAAGAGGTTGGCTCTGAGGACGACGGGTGTGAGAACACACAGGGTGATGATGACGAGGTTGGAGATCCCACTTACTTTCAACCCACAGTCAGCCAGTCGATGAGATCAGCAGAGGAGGTGGAGGAGGATGTGACTAGCCCAGGGGATGGGAATGACTCGGTACCCAGGCCTTTGCCTGGCCTTTGGGATGTCGCGGTGGTCGGCTCCTGGGCCCGTACCCTGGGGTCAGTCTTTAAAAGGGTGGATAATTGTTAATTTTATAGGAGTTTGTGACGCCACCTGTGGTATCTGGTGAGAAGCACCAGCGCTGCAGTAGTCCACTGAGGCCGGTGATAAGGCAGCTCGATGGTATAGCTCCCCACAGGTGGAGCTAGGCCTCAGAAAAGCGTATGCAGGGGGAATGCAGGACAGGCGAGACACAGCTGGGTCAGAGCAAGCAAGAACGGGAATGGACACGGTAGTCACTTCAGTACCTTTTACTGATGGAAATTCAGGCACATACCTGAGCATTGTAGGGTGAAGGGTGGATATCAGGATCCTCCCCAATGAGCGGGTGTAGGGCCTCTTGTTTCTTGCCTCTGCGTAGTAAGTTTTTGACCTGCCTGGAGCTAGGCCTAACATTGTCTTTGTCCTGCGCTGGCTGACCTTGTGGTAGGGCCTTGTCTTGGAGTTCACGCCCCCAGTATGCGGGGCCTAAGTGTCTCCTGGCTCTGTTACGTATCAGCACCTTAGCAATCCTGGGACTTGTAGTTCTCCAGGGATTCCGGTTATGCCTTACTGGGTCATAGAGATCCCGGTAAGCTCGGATCCGGTGTCTGGTAAATGCTTTGGGGTGAGCTGGTTAAGCTCCTATGCCCCCTATGTACTAACTCTCCACTCGCCTTCGGCCTACTCGGGCCCTCACTAGGTTATACACACTAACGTCAACTTGCCGCGCTTCACCGATCTTATGGCGCCGGAACACCTTAAGCTCTAACTAGGCTCCCTGAATCTAGCTAACATGCTGAACTATTAACTGAGTTCTCTAGACTAGACTGAGCTTCACTGCAGACTGACCTCTCTTAGGCTTCTCTACTGCAGGAACTCTTCAGAGGAACTGAACTGCCTAGCTCCACCTTCCCTATTTATATCCCTAATGGGCTCCCTCTGCTGGTCTGAGGTGGAAGGTGGAGATGTGTGAATGTTTATGGGGGCCTCTTGTGGAGGATTCCATCAATGCACTCTTCTAGGATCTGTGATACCAAGCGCAGCTGGGCGTCACAGATGCTATTGACGACGAGGTTATGTTGCGCCTTCCTGGACAGAGACGGAGTACTGGAAGCATGTCAACAACTGCATCCTCAACCACAACTCTGCCTCTGACCACAAGTCGTAGTGGCTCTTCAGGTCGCATGGGCTCTAAGCCTTGCATAGCCTGGGTATTTTTTCAGATCGATAAGGATGACCCAACTCGTGTTATCTGTAATATTTGTCACCAAAAGCTAAGTAGAGGCCAAAAAATCCATAGTTTGAGTACTTCATGCATGAACCGTCACATGGATATGAAGCATAAGTTGCAGTGGGAAGCTCACTGTGCTACAATGCGGCCTAGCGGGCCGTGCCAACCACTGTCTGCCCCATCTTGTGCATCTGCGGCCTCTTCATCCTCTGTGACTGGGGGGACAGCAGTCACACATGTTTTTGGACGCAGACCTGCCACCTCTTTACCCGCAACAGCCAGTGTGATTGGCAGGTCATCATTTCATTTGGAAGTGGAAACACCAGATGGTGTTGAGCGCTCTCCGACATCGAGAGCACCACCTTTGGATCAAGGCAACCTAACCAGCAATTTTTAGCCCACTATCCCGGACTAGATGGCCTTCTGCAGAGGGCTCGGTCGCTGTGTGCTCTCTTCCTCTGTTCGCATCCCGCAGCTCAACGACTTACATCTCTACAGAAGTCGTTGGGCCTGCCAGTTCACTGGCTGAAATGCGATGTGCCGACACGGTGGAATTCAACTCTGCACATGTTGCAGCGACTGTGGCAGCACCGACAAGCCCTGGTGCAATACGTTCTGACGTATAGCCTGGGCCAACGAGATCCAGAGGTGGGGCAAATCACGCTGCAGGAGTGGTCTCAGATCAGGGACCTATGAAGTTGGCGCGCCTCCTGGGCCATGGGGTACCCGGAGCCGGGCCGGTAGACGCTGGGGGTTGTAGTCACTGTGGCGGCGGCCCGGTCCGTGACCCAGGGCAGTCAATTCAAGGTTAATTTGTATATATGGGTTTTATAATGTCCGACTATGCCACCTGTGTAGTGCGGCCAAAGGGGCCGCCACTGCGGAACAGTCCTCTGAAGCTGGTGGTTTTGCAGCAATGGTATTATTACTCCCCACAGGAAGAGTGTAGCTTCAGGGCAGTGTGGGTGGATGATGGTGGTTGTAGTGCAGGGAGTCATTAATGAACACAGAGTCCGTGTGATGCAGACCCAAGATCTTTACTCACAGTTGTTGCAGTCCAGATTACAGAAACCCCCGTCGTGCTGTGCGTACTCAGCGAGGGGCTCAGTCCACACCCAGATAGCTCCGGAGTACTTAGCAGGACCCCCTTCTGTGTGTCCTTTCTCTGGCCTTCTCCCTGCACCTCACACCCAGTGACACTTCTATCCGGTATCCTCAGGCCTTGGCGGCGACGTGTGTTCCGTCCCCTGGGTCCTATGTGGCTACCTTCTTAGTGAGACTGATGTGGACTTTGGCCTGCAGTACATGAAATGCTACAGCCTCCGGGTTCTAGTTGAGCCTTGCTGTTTCTCCGCTAGTTGAGGGACCGGTTCCCCTTATCTGGCCTGACCCCTCTACCCCCTGGTAGCAGCGGGCGTACGGGTGGCCTTCTGCGTGGCCCATACCCCTAGGGTCCCTTTGGTTCCTGGAGCCTTCCTGCTCCCACTCCTCTCTTCTCTCCTTCAGTCCTGGGCCTCCCAGGCTAGGCCCGCCTCCGGAGCAGAGCTCATGCAGAGCCTCTGCTCCTGTCACTTCTCCTCCTCTGACTGGATTGCTCTTTCTAAGATGGCTTCCTATTTATACTCTCCCTGTCATTTGCTCCCCTAAGCTTCTTTCTCCACCCACACCCACTACATAGGACCCTCCCACCAGCTAGGGACCTGGGACTGTGCTCTCCCTTAGGAGCAATCTCGCCCTACCCCCACTGCGGGTATGTGTTGGATGCAGGTGTTAGGGTCCCGAGCCATACTCCTTCCTTACCTGAGGGTGAGATACCACACCTCTGGGTGAGATGCAGTACCTCTGTGGCGACTGAACCCTCAGGAGCGCCACACACCCTTCTGCACAGTTTTGAAATGGCGACGAAGATGTTCAGTGCTGACGACGATGCCATTATCAGCATGACTATTCTTGTGATTTACATGCTGGAGCACACGTTAAACAGAATTTAGAGTCAGGTGGTGGGACAAGAGGAGGTGGAGGAAGTAGAGGAAGAGTCATATGCGGAAGGGATAACATCTCCAAGGTCCAGACGGTCGGCAGCCCCAAGGCAGCAGGCATGGGAGGGTGGGGGAGAGGGATTAACCAGGGCACATGGTAGCAGCCAAACTGTTGAGGAAGGTGCAGGAGCTGAGGAAGAAGTGGAGTGCGAACTGGTGATAGGCATGTAAGACTCATCAGATGAGGGAGACCTTGATCACATTTCTGTTGTGCGAGGTTGGGGGGAGAGAGCAGAGGAAGGAAGCATGATTCTTACCTCGCTACCAACACAACAAGGACTTGGTCCTCCTGGATGTACAAGACACATGAGTGCCTTCTTGCTGCACTACCTGCAACATGACCCTTGAATTGTCAGAATTCGAAGTAATCCCTACTACTGGGTTGCCACACTCTTAGATCCCCGGTACAAAAGTAAATTTGCCAAAATAATTCCTGCCATAGAAAGGGATTCACGCATGCAGGAGTATCAGCAGAGGCTGTTGCAGAATCTTACATGTGCTTTTCCACAAAACACCAGTGGTGTACGTAGTGAATCTCACAGTTCTAACTTGCAAACTGTGGGACTGTCGATTCTTCATCACTCAAACCGTAACAGTAACACAGTATCTGCTGGTAACAGCAATTTTGTGGAATCGTTTCACCACTTTTTTAGACCATCCTTTGCAAGGCCACAGGAGACAAGAAGTGTGACACATAGTCAACGCCTAGAGAGGATGGTACAGGAGTATCTCCAAGTGAACATCGAAGCCATGACTGTGTCACTGGACCCTTGCTCATTTTGGGATTCCAATCTGGAAAAATGGCCGGAGCTCGCCACTCACGCCTTGGAGATCTTGTCATGCCCTGCAGCCAGCGTTCTCTCTGAACGTGTGTTTAGCGCTGCTGGTGGTACGCTGACAGATAAGCGCATGCGGCTGTCCACTGAGAATGTAGACAGACTCACGTTAATAAAGATGAACAAATCATGGATCCGCACGGACTTTTCTACCCCTGTGTCATCCTGGGCAGAGTAAAAGCTTGAGGATATGTTAAAATCACCTCACCAACCGTTTTAAGCAACTCTGGGGCAATTGATGCCACTTAAGTGGTGTCTGTGCCCCAAATTTTTGGAAAAAATGGAGACTCTTTTTGGAGTCCCCTTGCTGTGTTTTATGTGACGTTGGCATCGTCAATTCCAGGTGGGTTGGGTCGCTCCCCCCCCCTTTTAACTGTAAGAAACTACATACACTATGGCTTGGGGTAACACAGATGGTTGAGTCTGAAGAGCTGTTTACTCAGAGGTCTGCTCCAAAGCTTCAGTGTCTGCTAGTCAGCATAGAATTTTTAACTGCATCTAGCCTAGGCAATACTTTGGGCGTAGTAGCCCAGCTGCGAAGCAAGCTGCTCCGCCTGTGTATCTAATAAGAATTTTTAAATGCATCTAGCCTAGGCAGACTGTGGGGACCCCCAACCAAACCCAGACGCTCAGCCCCACTACCGCCCCCCTTTCCTTGACAATACAATAATGTAACTCTTACAACTGGATGGGTGAGGATCGGTCACAGCTTTATTAACTCTTTATACTCATTCCATTAGAAAGGCATTTTATTTCTAAAATAATTCAGCTTGTTGCAGCATGCCCTGGGTCTCCACACCGGCAAGTTGGCCAACAAGTGTAACTCTCCAACATGTCCTTTCTATTTCCAGGCCACGGAGGATCCTGCGTCCTCGTATGCAGGACTCTGACCCACATCCATCACTCTTAATGCTTGTTCCACTCCGTCCTGGAGTCCTGACAGGAATATGTCCAGTCCAATATCCATTAAGTGAACACCGTCGGGCCGTATGAGGTTTGCTTTATCTCCTTCCAGTTGTCGGTGTTGTATCACTACACCACCTCTGTCTCTTCTAAATTTTGCCATCCGAGTATTTATTACCCGCCTTGTCCGTTCGATGGACGTGATGTCTCGTGCACCTTGCCATACCGCTATCGGCACAATCTTTGACCATATTATAGTTAGTTTTGTGAAAAATTCTCTGAAGCGCTCAGTGTCTAGTTTCATTATTTCCATTAGTTATGCGCTCTTGTGATGACCTAGGTCATTTCCCCGGGCCTGTATAACTAAGATGACTGGACCTCGTGCCTCTCTCCCTACCTTGATTACCTCCATTAGTACCTGTGGCCATAGCAGGCCTCTAATACCTCTCCAGTTGAAATATGTGTTATGAAACTCTAATTTCCTCCCGCCTGGGCGGACTTTCGCCCTTTTTTCTGCCCAATATATATATGAGTGGCCTATCGCCCACACTGTTGGCTTAGCGTCACCGGTAAAAGAAACAAACCACGTTAGGATAACAAGTCCGATCTTATGTATCTCGCCAAACATGTGGATCGCCATCTCCCTATCCTCTGAACTTCTATTTCTGACAGTCCTGCTCTTGCTGCTTCTGTGGCCGCGCCTATGAGGAATGAGTGTTTCCCGTAATCTTTGGGGTGGTTCCCTGCCGATGTTATGCATTTATTAAATATAGCTTGGAACTGGTATCTTGATAATGGCGTTCCATCAATGTGTGATAGGAAGTAATTACTTTGTGATCTGATGGTTATATATGTTTATACTATTGTTACCCGACTCAGTGTACCGTTTGTGGGTTGTAGAAGTACCCAAGTGCCCCTGCCCACTGGAACCGTTTTCGATTGGCGTATGCGTAGACGTATTGCATTGTTGGCTATGACTACGTCCTGATGTAATAAGCCTCCACTGGTGGTAATTTTGGATTGAGGAACTAATTTGCTTATGCATAGCGCCCCGAAGAAGGCGATCGCAAATGCAGTAGACAGTAGTGTTGCTTCAAATTGTGTGTGTCATGTTAATGGTGTTAGGGATATGATGTGAGAAATCAGTTTTAGTGACACGGGACGGGACGTCTACACTCCTGACTTGGCTGACCCCTTCTCCACCCTTTTATGGATTGTCTGATGATGAATCTCTTTGTCACATCTAGTGTTGAGCCACCCCCGTAGTTTTCGAGTTCGGTTCGGTTCGTCGAACACCCGTGTGTTCGCCGAACTGTTCGTCGAACTGTTCGTCGAACACCTTCGAACACCGTTAAAACCAATGGCAGGCAAACAAAAACACATAGAAACACATAGAAAACACCTTCAAAGGTGTCCAAAAGCTGACAAACTGCTCAGAAGACACAACTAACACATGGAAAAGTGACAAGTACATATAGTCATGCGAAAAGAAAAGAGGTGGAGGAGTAAAAGGAGGGGGAGACACAGATATAGGCATGTCATGCCCTTCTAAAATCCAAAAAGTGAGAAGCCGAGACGGCCAGTCCGCTCCTGCCCGTGCCACCTCCGTGTCGCCGGGTTTGTGCCAGAGCCGCGGTGAACCCTGACGGCCAGCCCCCCTCTCCCAATACTGGTGCCTGTCCGCTGGTGGGTCGAGAGAGCCCCCCTGTGGTGGAGGCAGCTCTAAGCATTTTAATTTAAATTGTCCCTCTAATTTGAATGAATACACTTTAAATCCATTTACAAGGATCTATTGGAGGGCAAGTCTCATGCCAGCAGCCGCGTAATTCCAGCTCCAGTAGCGTCCACTAAAGCTGCTGCAGTTAAAAAGCTTTTATAAGGATCGAGCTCGGCTGTCCACCGCAAGGCATCCTAGTGCCAGTCCCAGCCCCTATGCCTTGGGGTGCCTCCTGATGCTCTTCACTGAGTATCCCGTGGTCCCGAAGCATTTCCTTTGAAAAAATTAAGTGTCCAAACTACAGGTGGTGTAGCTTGCTTAACAGCCGGGATAATCCGCTGACTAGCAGACACTGCTACTAGGCACAAAGTATTTCCTGGGCTAGATGCAGTTAAAAATTTGTAAGTAGATACTCTCGTTGGATGCTGAGAAAGCATTCCATAGAGTCTCCTGGCACGCCATATATGATTCTCTTAAAAAGCTTGGGGTAGGGGTCTAGGGGACCCTTTTATAGCCAAAATCACGGCCCTGTATCACAATACGTCACCTAGGCTGAAGATAAATGGAACTGTAGCACCGAGGGCTCGGTTGCTACAGACGTATTGCACCTCACCCAGAGGTGTGATATCTCACTCTCAGATAAGGATGGAGTGTGAATCAGGACCCGACACCTGCATGCATTACACCACATTGCCGTGGGGCAGGGCGACCAATATGCCCCTGAGATGGGCACGACAGTCCCTGTCCCTGGCTGGAGTGGGGGGAGGGAACACTGAGGAAGGGGAACCCTGCAGTGCAGGAGCAGGGAGGAAGCAGTTCCTGGGTGCATTGAGAAGGGAGTATAAAAGGTGGGCACCATCTTAGTTCAGTGCAGAGAAGTCTGAGCAGAAGTGGCAGGGAGCAGGGGCTCTGCATGAGCTCTGCTCCGGAGGCGGGCCTAGTAACAGAGGCCCAGGCCTGCAAGAGGGAGAAGGAAGGAAGAGGAGCGGAGAAGGCTCCAGGAACGAGGAATGAAGGGATCCCAGGGGTGCGGACGGGCGAGTCGCCACCGCACGCCCGAATCCACCTGCGTGGAGGGGTCAGGCCAAAGGGGGAGACCGGTCCCCGAACTAGTGGAGGCAGGAAACGACCCTCAGCTAGAAACCGGAGGCTCTGACATTTTATGTGGCGCAGCCCCTTGCTCCACCCGCTAGGAAGGCACCACATAGGGTCAGGGAAACTGGCGCCAAGTTTACCAAGAGGAGGCCCGAGGCAGCCGGACAGAAGTGTTGGTAAGAAAGGCCAGACAAAGGACACACAAAGGGGGTCCTGTGAAGCGCTCCAAAGTTATCTGGGAGTTGTCTGAGCCCCTCACCTGGTGAGCACAGTACGACGTGGGCAGCCGTTACCTGCAGACGTGGTCTGGATAATAAGAACTGTGAGTAAAGGCCCTGAACTGCATCACTGACTCCGTGTCATTACTGCTGCTGCCCTGCACCATCACCCCCATCCTCCGCATACACTGCCCTGAGGCTATACTCCTCCCGTGGGGAGTTATGCTGCGCTCTGCTGCACCCACAACACCAGCCTTAGCGGTCTGCCCTGTAGCGGCGGTTCACTCTGACCGCAATCCACGGGTGGCGTAGTCGGACATTTAAACATCAAAACCACATAAATAGTTCCGCCACTGGTTTGACCGCCCTGAGCCACGGAACCGGATCGCCGCCACGAAGACTACAACCACCAGCATCCACCAAAAAGGGTCCGGCTCCGGGTGTCCCAAGGCCCAGGGGGTGCGTCAGAACATTTTCATCACCTTTCACAATCACCAATGGGACAAGGCAGGGATGTCCTCTGTCCCCTCTTTTATACATCCTAGTGACGGAGCACCTGCTCTCATCAATTCGCCATAACCCCAATATTAGGTGGATTGAGGTGGGAGGCACCGAGTACAAGTGCTCTCTATTTGCTGATGATGTCCTAGTATATATCACTCAATCACATATATCCATCCCTGCTGTTATGGCTGAAATAGATCACTTTGTTACATGGTAAAATTTTAAAATCAATGCAGCGAAGTCTGAGGCCCTCGATGTCTCCCTCCCTAAATCCATATAGGATTCCATCCAGTCCAACTTTCCCTTTGCCTGGCCCTCACAGGGTATCAAATACTTAGGAATTCCTATTCATAGAGACCTCTCCCATCTATGTTATCTTAATTTTGGGCCCTTTATTGAACAATTCCATACAGACCACGGTTGGCAAGTTAGAACTGTAAGATTCACTACGTGAACCACTGGTGTTTTGTGGAAAAGCACATGTACACTGCGTTCCAAATTATTATGCAAAAAGTGTTTAGGAGTGATAAGGGAAGAATATGTTTGTTTGTCAGTTAAACTCATTGATGGTGATGTGTGTCAGGGCTCTTTATATCACTGTAAGCAATTGCAGACACCTGTGCTAATTAGTTTGGCAGGTGTGTCCAATGAAAGGCAAGACTACTTAAGAAGGCTCTCTCACATTATTAAGCAGCCTACATTTTCTGCCAAAATGAGAAAGAAAAAGGATGTGTCGGCTGCTGAGAAGCAACAAATTGTGGAGTGTTTAGGTCAAGGCATGACTACAATCAACATTGTGCGATGATCAGGATGAAGTGTCTTGGCAATCAAGAAGTATGTAGCTGATTCACAGTACACACGTGTGCGTGCTGATAAGGGCAAATTGAGGACTCTTTCCTACAGGCAATTACGTCAGGTTAAAAGAGCAGCGGCAAGAAAGCCTTGTCATAGCAGCAGACAAGTTTTTGAAGCTGCTGGTGCCTCCAACGTCCCCCGAACAACAAGATGCAGGGTCCTTCAGAGGTTTGCAGCTGTGCATACGCCATCCTGTCGACCTCCTCTATCCACTTCACACAAGCAGAAACGGCTCCAGTGGGCCAAACATTACATAAAGACTGATTTCAAAACTGTTTTGTTCACGGATGAGTGCCGTGCAGTGCTCGATGGTCCAGATGGATGGAGTGGAGGATGGCTGGTTGATGGACACCCCACGCAAACACGGCTACAGCGCCAACAAGGAGGAGGTGGAGTAATGTTTTGGGCTGGAATCATGGGGAGAGAGATTGTCGGCCCCTTTAGGATCCCTGAAGGCGCTAAAGATGAACTCCATAATGTATGTGGATTTTCTCAAACAGCACTTCCTGCCATGGTTCAAGAAGAAGAACCGTGTATTTCACAGCAAGATCATTTTTCTGCATGATAATGCACCATCTCATGCTGCACATAAAACATCTGCATCTCTGGCTGATATGGGCATAAAAGGGGACAAACTTATGGTGTGACCCCCATGCTCCCCTGACCTCTACCCCATTCAGAACCTTTGGAGCATCATTAAAAGGAGTGTCTATGATGGCGGGAGGCAGTTCACATCTAAGCAACAGCTCTGGGAGGGTATTCTGTCCTCATGCAAAACAATTGAAGCAGAAACCATCCAAAACCTGACAAATTCAATGGACGAGAGAGTTCAGAAGCTCCTTTCGAACAAGGGGTCCTATGTGAAAATGTAACATCACCTAGAATAAAGTTTTGAGTTGAAAACTGTTTGATTTCAGTTTCTAACAACCTGCTAATGCTTATAATTTCAAAAATGACCATTTTTTTGGTCTTTATTAAAATGAAAAGGTTGATCGAAAAGTTTGGGGGATCTAAGAGTGTGGCAACCCAGTAGTCATGATTACTTCGAATTCTGACAATATGAGGGTCATGCTGCAGGTAGTGCAGCAAGAAGGCTCTTATGTGTCTTGCGCATCTCGGAGCCCCAAAATTATTTTCCGGGCTAGATGCAGCTAAAAATTATTTTTAATTTTAAATCTGGTGGAGCTTATTATAGATGGCCTAATAGGATCAGTGCTGCACACTGCTACAAAGCCCAAATTATTTTCCAGTCAAGATACAGATAAACATGATTAGTAATTTGAAAGCTTAAAACGGTTGGTAGGGTGATTTTAACCAATCATCAAGCTTTTACTCTCCCCAGGATGACACAGGGGTAGAAAAGTCGTTTCGGATCCATGATTTGTTCATCTTTATGAACGTGAGTCTGTCTACATTATCAGTGGAGAGCCGCGTGCGCTTATCTGTCAGCACACCACCAGCAGCGCTGAACACACGTTCAGACAGAACGCTGGCTGCGGGGCATGACAAGATCTCCAAGGCGTAAGTGGCTAGCTCCGGCCATTTATCCAGATTGGAAGCCCAAAAAGAGCAAGGGTCCAGTGACACAGTCGTGGCTTCAATGTTTACTTGGAGATACTCCTGTACCATCGTCTCTAGGCGTTGACTATGTGTCAGACTTCTTGTCTCCTGTGGCCTTGCAAAGGATGGGCTAAAAAAGTGGTGAAATGATTCCGCAAAATTGATGTTACCAGCAGATACTGTGGTTCTGTTACGGTTTAAGTGCTGAACACTTGACGGTCCCACGGTTGGCAAGTTGGAACTGTGAGATTCACTACGTGCACCACTGGTATTTTGTGGAAAAGCACATGTAAGATTCTGCAACAGTCTCTGCTGATACTCCTGCATGCGTGCATCCCTTTCTATGGCAGGAATAATTTCTGCAAATTTACTTTTGTACCGGGGATCTAACAGTGTGGCAACCCAGTAGTCAGGATTATTTCTAATTCTCACAATTCGAGGGTCATGTTGCAGGTAGTGCAGCAAGAAGGCACTCATGTGTGTTGCGCATCCAGGAGCACCAAGTCCCTGTTGTGTTGGTGGCGAGGTAACAATCATGCTTCCTTCCTCTGTCCTCTCCCCCCAACCTCGCACAACAGAAATGTGATCAAGGTCTCCCTCATCTGATGAGTCTTCCATCAGTTCGTCCTCCACTTCTTCCTGGGCTCCTGCACCTTCCTCACTAGTTTGGCTGCTACCATGCGCCCTGGTAAAACCATCTCCCCCACCCTCACATGCCTGCCGCCTTGGTGCTGCCGACCGTCTGGACCTTGCAGATGTTAGCCCTTCCGCATACAACTCCTCCTCCTCTACTTCCTCCACCTCCTCTTGTGCCACCACCTGACTCCGAATTCTGTTTAACATGTGCTCCAGCATGTAAATCACCGGAATAGTCATGCTGATAATGGCATCGTCAGCACTAAATATCTTCGTCGCCATTTCAAAACTGTGCAGAAGGGTGCATAGGTCCCTGATCTGAGACCACTCCTCCAGCGTGATTTGCCCCACCTCTGAATCTCGTTGGCCCAGGCTATACGTCAGAACGTATTGAACCAGGGCTTGTCGGTGCTGCCACAGTCGCTGCAACATGTGCAGAGTTGAATTCCACCGGGTAGGCACATCGCATTTTAGCCGGTGAAGTGGCAGGCCCAACGACTTCTGTAGAGATGTAAGTCGCTGAGCTGCGGGATGCGAACGGCGGAAGTGAGCACACAGCGACCGTGCCCTCTGCAGAAGGCCATCTAGTCTGGGATAGTGAGCTAAAAATTGCTGGACAACCAGGTTCAACACGTGAGCCATACAAGGCACGTGTGTGACATTGCCCCGGCGAAGGGCTGCACCCAGGTTTGCAGCATTGTCGCACACGGCCTTCCCTGGTTTCAGGTCCAGTGGAGACAACCATTCATGAAATTGGTTCTCCAGAGCTGACCACAACTCCTCAGCTGTGTGACTCACATTTCCCAGACATTTCAATGTAAAAACCGCCTGATGACGTTGAGCCCTACTGCCAGCATAGTAAGGAGGTGTGCAGGATCCCTTCTGCGCAGTTAGAAAGCTTGTGGCATGACCAGACAGGCTTTGGGTGCAGGTGGAAGACCGAGAGGAGGTTGAGGAGGCAGAAGCAGTGGAGGAACTTTGACATAAAGAGGATTGACGCACAACTCGTGGGGACGGCAAGACTTGGACAGCAGCCCCTTGTCCTGCTGTCACCATAGTTACCCAGTGCCCAGTCAGCGACATGTAACGCCCCTGTCCATGCCTACTCGTCCAAGTGTCTGTGGTGAAATGCACCCTGTCACACACAGAGTTTCTCAAAGAAGCGGTGATGTTGTGTGCGACATGCTGGTGGAGCGCAGGCACACCTTTCTTTGAGAAGTAGTGCCGACTGGGCATCTGGTACTGGGGCACTGCGACGGACATAAGGTCTCGAAAATCCTCTGTGTCCACCAGGCGGAAAGGCAGCATTTCTGTAGCCAAGAGCTTGCAGATGGTGAAATTCAACCTCTTAGCTTTCTCATGGCTAGGAGGAAATGGTCTTTTACTTGTCCACATCTGAGGGACCGAGGGCTGGCTATTGTGCTTAGACGGGGTTGATAAGGGTGTCCCCGGCAAACTGCCGGTCTGTGAGGAAGATGCAGGCGGACATGTTAGGTTGCCTTGATCCAAAGGTGGTGCTATCGATGTCGGACAGCGCTCAACACCAGCTGGTGTTACCACCTCCAAAGAAAATGATGACCTGCCAATCACGCTGGCTGTTGCGGGTAAAGAGGTGGCAGGTCTGCGCCCCAAAACAGGTGTGACTGCTGTCCCCCCAGTCACAGAGGATGAAGAGGCCGCGGATGCACAAGATATGGCAGACGGTGATTGGCCCGGCCGGCTAGGCCGCATTGTAGCACACTGAGCTTCCCACTGCAACTTATGCTTCATGTCCATGTGCCGGTTCATGCATGAAGTACTCAAACTATGTATTTTTTGGCCTCTACTTAGCTTTTGCTGACAAATGTTACAGATAACACGAGTTGGGTCATCTTTATCGATCTGAAAAAATGCCCAGGCTATGCAAGGCTTAGCACCCATGCGACCTGAAGAGCCACCACGACTTGTGGTGAGAGGCAGAGTTGTGTTTGAGGATGCAGTTGTTGACGTGCTTCCAGTACTACGTCTCTGTCCAGGAAGGCGCAACCTGACCTCGTCGTCACTAGCATCTTCCTCCACCTCCTCTGCTGACCTCATCTCTTGGCTGACTGTGGGTTGACAGTAAGTGGGATCTCCGACCTCATCATCATCACCCTGTGCGTTATCACACCCGTCGTCCTCAGAGCCAACCTGTTCCTGCCCTGACAAAAAACTAAAGTTGTCGCTCCAATCAGGTATTTGAGTCGTATCATCGTCTTCCTCATTGTCTCCACCAACAGGAGTTACAGTTTGGGAATGAGGGTCTACATTATGGTCAGAACCTTCTGCTTCTGGTCCTGGATCCGACTCATAAAGATTCTGGGCATCAGTGCAGATCATTTCCTCGTCTGGATTCACAGAAGCGCTGGAGTCGACCTCTGATTCCCAGGCTATAGTATGAGTAAACAGCTCTGCAGACTCAACCATCTGTTCTACCTCATACTCAGACGGGCAGCTGGAGATTTGGGAGCTGTGAGGAAGCAAGTGCGATTTGGGTGACACCTTTGAGGACTGGAGTATTTGTGATGTTGAAGTTGATGTGGAGGAGAGCCCACTTAAAGGAGCACTTGATATCCGTTGAAGCACCTGCTGTTTTTGTGCCTCATCTGGAATTTGCAGCGATTGGCGTGGCCGTAAGAAAGGGATCTTATCACATTGTCCGCTAAAAGAAGTAGACATTTTAGTTTGGCTGGAAGATGGTCTTTCTTCTGCACCTTCCCCACGGACACAACCTTTTTTCCCCTTCCCAACACGCCTATTCCCCTTTCCACCAGCAGCAGGCCTTTTTCCACTCATTTTGGTGGTTAACTAATTCACAACTCTGGAGTTGTTTGCACAAAAAAACAATGGATGGTAACCGAGCAGAGCTGAGTGGCCAAACTGTGGTATTAGGCCAAAACTATTGGCTGGGTTAGATGCAGAAAAAAATTATTTTTAATTTGCAACCTGATGGAGGTCAGTATAGATGGACTAATAGACCAAGTCCCACACACTGCTAGAAGCCCAAATATTTTTTCAGAGCTAGATGCAGAAAAAAATTATTTTTAATTTGCAACCTGATGGAGGTCAGTATAGATGGACTAATAGACCAAGTCCCACACACTGCTAGAAGCCCAAATATTTTTTCAGAGCTAGATGCAGAAAAAAATTATTTTTAATTTGCAACCTGATGGAGGTCAGTATAGATGGACTAATAGAACAAGTCCCACACGCTGCTAGAAGCCCAAATATTTTTTCAGAGCTAGATGCAGAAAAAAATTATTTTTAATTTGCAACCTGATGGAGGTCAGTATAGATGGACTAATAGACCAAGTCCCACACACTGCTAGAAGCCCAAATATTTTTTCAGAGCTAGATGCAGAAAAAAATTATTTTTAATTTGCAACCTGATGGAGGTCAGTATAGATGGACTAATAGACCAAGTCCCACACACTGCTAGAAGCCCAAATATTTTTTCAGAGCTAGATGCAGAAAAAAATTATTTTTAATTTGCAACCTGATGGAGGTCAGTATAGATGGACTAATAGACCAAGTCCCACACGCTGCTAGAAGCCCAAATATTTTTTCAGAGCTAGATGCAGAAAAAAATTATTTTTAATTTGCAACCTGATGGAGGTCAGTATAGATGGACTAATAGAACAAGTCCCACACGCTGCTAGAAGCCCAAATATTTTTTCAGAGATAAATGAAGAAAAAAATTATTTTTAATTTGCAACCTGATGGAGGTCAGTATAGATGGACTAATAGACCAAGTCCCACACACTGCTAGAAGCCCAAATATTTTTTCAGAGCTAGATGCAGAAAAAAATTATATTCAGTTTGCAACCTGATGGAGGTCAGTATAGATGGACTAATAGAATGATGCTATGCCCAAAAGATTTTACTTCACTAGGTGCAGTAAAAAAATTGGTATTCTATACACAGGTGGTATATCTTGCAACACTGATAGGCTACTCCACTGACTAACACACTCTGCAATAGGCCAAAAAGGATTAGCTTTGCTAGATTCAGCCAAATGCTGTGAAAAAAACTTGCACAGCACTGGCACAGACCTGCCTGGCAAAAACTGATAGGAACTGATGTAACCTAGTCCTGAAAAGGACTCCAATTACAATTGGTCTTTACTCCCACAATCTATCTATTTAAGAGCACAGACCTGCCTGATAAAAGTCGTAGGAAATGCTGTAACCTAGTCCTTAAAAGGACTGCAATCACAACTATTCCCTACTCCCAAGCTATCTGTATATTTGTGCGAAAATTGGCTTGAAATTAACAAGGTATAGCGCACACAGCAACAGCGGTGCCGTCTAACACGCAGCTGCAGCAGTGAGAAAATGGTGGCGACGGGGAAAATGGCTTGGTCTTATAGGGCAAGGACATGTGACATACACTGCCAATCACACATGCCCTTGCTTGTGTGAAAAAAAGCACTTCGCTCCGTGTGTGCGCTGCTGATAGGCTGACAGATTGCACCTCCCCACTGCAAATGCGGGAAAGAGAAAAAAAAATGGAGATCTTCATTGTTCCTGCAGAGATCCATCCCCTGCCCCTCCCCCCGCCCCGCTGTACACTCAAACTGCGTATTAACATTAATTTTCATCATTACTGAGAAAAAATCCAGTTATGATTTTGGTGCACGAACAGTTATCGAACATAACCTCGAACAGCCGAATTTTTCTCAAATTGTTCGTGTTCGCCGACCGGCTCGAACACCGCCCAAAACAGCTCGAATTTGAGATTGGCGAACAGTTCGAGTAGAACAACGCTCATCTCTAGTCACATCTCCCCAATTCAGTAGTTGGAAGTGAAATGCTACTCCGGTCAGACACCGTTGCGCTGATGCCCCTGATATGCCCCTCATCATTAGCTGGTGGAGAAATTCTATGGTGACTTGTGATCTGGCTTGTTCACATTGGCCAACCCGTCTGCCTGCGACTAGTCGTGTCCACTCTTCCCATACCTTAGCGTATGCTTGCCACGTCAACGGGGCAACTGACGCTGTGTTTAATGGCATCAACTATTCGCCACTAGATCCCATAGGGAGGATGGGCAACTGTTGCCCGATGGGTGGGAGTTGGGGAGGAGCTATATGAAAATCTGCCAATTGAATTGTGATAAAGCGTTAGCAGCAGCTTTAGACCCCTCAGCATCATGGCTAGCGCGGACACATGCATTGTGTTTTGGGCACAGGAATGGTAGCCGGCGTAGACGGGAGAGACAATGATGCCATCTTATTAATGCAGTGCGCTAGGCTGGTGTTTTTTGTTATGAAGCGTATATTTTTGTTAGCCAGGAGCGCGCCCCATATTTTTGCTACCACTATTGGGAAGAAAAATTTTTTTCCAGGCTAGATGCAGCTAAAAATTATTATTAATTTCAAAGCTGGTGCAGCTTGGTATAGATGGACTAATACAATGAGTACCACACACTACAACTATGACCAAAATTATTTTCCAGGCAAGATGCAGCTAAAAATTATTAGTAATTTCAAAGCTGGTGGAGCTTAGTATAGATGGCCTAATAGAATGAGTACCACACACTGCTACTATGTCCAAAATTATTTTCCAGGCAAGATGCAGCTAAAAATTATTAGTAATTTCAAAGCTGGTGGAGCTTAGTATAGATGGCCTAATAGAATGAGTATCACACACTGCTAATATGCCCAAAATTAGTTTACAGGCAAGATGCAGCTTAAAATTATTATTAATTTCAAAGCTGGTGGAGCTTGGTATAGATGGCCTAATACAATGAGTACCACACACTGCTACTAAGCCCAAAATTATTTTCCGGGCTAGATGCAGCTAAAAATTATTTTGAATTTGTAACCTGGTGGAGGTTAGTATAGATGGACTAATAGAACAAGTCCCACACACTGCTACAAGCCGAAATATTTTTTCAGAGCTAGATGCAGATAAAAATTATATTGAATTTGCAACCTGGTGGAGGTTAGTATGGATGGACTAATAGAACAAGTCCCACACACTGCTACAAGCCCAAGCCCAAATATTTTTTCAGAGCTAGATGCAGATAAAAATTATATTGAATTTGCAACCTGGTGAAAGTTAGTATAGATGGACTAATGTATCAAGTCCCACACACTGCTACAAGCCGAAGCCCAAATATTTTTTCAGAGCTAGATGCAGATAAAAATTATATTGAATTTGCAACCTGGTGGAGGTTAGTATAGATGGACTAATATATCAAGTCCCACACACTGCTACAAGCCGAAGCCCAAATATTTTTTCAGAGCTAGATGCAGATAAAAATTATATTGAATTTGCAACCTGGTGGAGGTCAGTATAGATGGACTAATAGAACAAGTCTCACACACTGCTACAAGCCGAAATATTTTTTCAGAGCTAGATGCAGATAAACATTATATTGAATTTGCAACCTGATGGAGGTCAGTATAGATGGACTAATAGAACAAGTCCCACACACTGCTACAAGGCGAAGCCCAAATATTTTTTCAGAGCTAGATGCAGATAAAAATTACTTTGAATTTGCAACCTGGTGGAGGTTAGTATAGATGGACTAATAGAATGATGGTATGCCCAAAGGGTTTTACTTCACTAGGTGCAGTAAAAAAAATTGTATTCTATACACAGGTGGTGTAGCTTGCAACACAGATAGGCTACTCCACTGACTAACACACTCTGCAATAGGCCAAAAAGGATTTGCTTTGCTTGATTTAGCCAAATGCTGTGAAAAAAACTTGCACAGCACTGGCACAGACCTGCCTGGCAAAAAGTGATAGGAACTGATTTAACCTAGCCCTCAAAAGGACTGCAATTACAATTAGTCTTTACTCCCAACCTATCTATTTAAGAGCACAGACCTGCCTGATAAAAGTCGTAGGAAATGATGTAACCTAGTCCTTATAAGGACTGCAATCACAACTATTCCCTACTCCCAAGCTATCTGTAGATTTGTGCGAAAATTGGCTTGAAATTAACAAAGTATAGTGCACACAGCAACAGCGGTGCCGTCTAACACGCAGCTGCAGCAGTGAGAAAATGGTGGCGACGGGGAAAATGGCTGGGTCTTATAGGGCAAGGACATGTGACATACACTGCCAATGACACATGCCCTTGCTTGTGTGAAAAAAAGCACTTCGCTCCGTGTGTGTGCTGCTGATAGGCTGACAGATTGCACCTCCCCACTGTAAATGCGGGAAAGAGAAAAAAAAATGGAGATCTTCATTATTCCTGCAGAGATCCATCCCCTGCCCCTCCCCCCACCCCGCTGTACACTCAAACTGCGTATTAACATTAATTTTCAGCATTACTGAGAAAAAATCCAGTTATAATTTTGGCACACGAACAGTTATCGAACGTAACCTCGAACAGCCGAATTTTTTTCAAATTGTTCGTGTTCGCCGAATGGCTCGAACACCGCCCAAAACAGCTCGAATTTGAGATTGGCGAACAGTTCGAGTCGAACGCTCATCTCTACTAATAAACCCAATTAACACAGGCGTATGATAAATTTACATCTAGCTGAGAAGTCAAACCTATATTTGGATGTATATCATACACTAAACCACTTGCAAAAATATATAAAATTCAAAATTCGTCATTCAATATATTAAAAAGTTCAATAAAATGTCAGAAAAAATATCACAATAAAATGAAAAAGGAGGAGATTCAAGATATAAGGTGGAATGGTCCTAGGTAAGGTCAGACTACATAAATTGTATAAGTACTCTGATGTGGCTGTTATGACTGTCAGATGACCAAAGGGGAGGACGAGGAAAGAAGGCTAAATACTACCATCCTCTAATAAATTAACTAGTGAGATCAAGGATAATAAATACAAAATCTCTAATGTCAGTTAATAATCCATTCACAAAGTCTATTAAGTAACAGGAACCCCATTGTGTCACAAGGTAAAACTTCTCTGACTGATAACAGTGAGAGCAGCGTGAATGGGGGGAGTAGCAGTCTGCTCTTCCTAGCCCGTGTGCCTCCGGTACAAAATAAGAAAAGAAAAAGTAAAAATGAAAAAAAAAACTGTATACTCACCTGTCTGGCGGCCCCCGGTCTCCTCCTAGTCCCCGGCGGAGATGTATTTAGCTTGGCGGCCAGCGTTACACTGTTGGGAGCAGGCTCACTCCCAGCAGTGTACTGCGCTGCCAGGACCTGTACTGACATCACTGATCTCACCTGATGGTCACACGACCATCAGCTGATCGGTAGCATCAGAGATCACTTGATGGTCACGCGACCATCGGCTGATTGGTGCCGGCAGCAATCAGCTGATGGTCTCGTGACCATCAGCTGATTGCTGATGCCGGTAATCAGCTGATCGGTCTCGTGACTGATCAGCTGATGCTCACCCTGGGAATGCAAGAATTTTCCCATGGTCTGTCTAGCTCACTGGGGCTCATTAGCTGATCTTCAGCTGATGAACCCCAGTGACCCCCTGCAGCCTGTATACTGACACGGGGTGATTTAATACCCCTTTCAGTATACAATGCTGTATTCTACAGCTGTGACATTCAGTGATTTCTGATGTCACAGCTGTAGAAGTGGCCTGGATCATCGTGGAACATTTGGTGGTGATCGTGGACTGCGTCATTGACGGCGAACAGGTGAGGGATATGGTTGTTTGCTATTTTACTTTTCAGGAAATCGAGGGCTTCGCGAAGGTGTGTAATAAAAAAAATTGTAGAACCGTGTGTGTTATATTTCATTAAAATACTTTATTCTCGCCATGTCTTTTATTGCAAAAGCGGCAAATATTTTTCTGCACAGTTAGTAATGGGCCGTCTTATAGACGTCCTCCATTACTAACCTGGGCTTCACATCAGCCGCCAATACAGGGCTGACGTGAACCCAATCCCCATTACCGTACTGCCACCACTACAGGGCAGTGGGAAGAGTGAGACTAAGTGCCAGATTGGTGACTGCTGAGGGGTGATATTAATAGTTGCAGAGGGAGCTAGTATCCATGGCCCCTTCCATGGCTATTAATATCAGCCCACAGCTGTCTAGTTTGCTGGTTTGATTTTATAAGGGGACCCCTTATAAAAGGGGGTCAATTTTTTTCTGGGGTCCCCCTGTAATCTAGCTTGTAAAGGCTAAACAAACAGCTGTGGGCCAATATTAATAGCCAGGGAACATTGTTAGCTAATGGTTCCTTCCTCGGCTACTAATATCAGCCCCCAGCCGTCGGCTTTTCCTCTGCTGGTTATAAAAATGACGCAGGAGCCCACGCCATTTTTTTTTTTTAGTTTTAGGCTCTGTGCCCATAATTCAGATGTAGTACCGCTTTGGATGCAAATTTTTTCTGCGTCCAAAACATTGCATTCTATTGAATGTAGGTAAATCCACACGTGTTCACTGAACCTTGCGTATTTACTGCATTCAATACATTCTAGTGGTCAAATTTCTGTTGTGGAGACTAGAGACTCCAGAAGAGAATTTGACATGCTGCGGTCCTGAAAGACGTGCCGCATGTCAGTGTCCACGAGTGATTCACAGCCTTTGATGCACGCATAGTGGACGAGGGATTTCTAGAGATCCCATTCACTATGCTGTAATATCTGGATGCTACGGGTTTGATGCTGTATAAACATGCAGCGTGAAACTTGCAGCTGCTCCTGATCATAACCACATACCCAAACTCACCCGCAGCGTATCAATTTTGGAAGCGGACACGCTAGTCTCCGCGGCAGATTTTGACCAAATGAAGTGTCATTATATCCGGTGGATTTAAATGTACCGACACAAAAGTGCGGCATTAGAACTAGAGATGAGCGTTGTTCTACTCGAACTGTTCGCCAATCTCAAATTCGAGCTGTTTTGGGCGGTGTTCGAGCCGTTCGGCGAACACGAACAATTTGAGAAAAATTCGGCTGTTCGAGGTTATGTTCGATAACTGTTCGTGCACCAAAATCATAACTGGATTTTTTCTCAGTAATGATGAAAATTAATGTTAATACGCAGTTTGAGTGTACAGCGGGGTGGAGGGAGGGGCAGGGGATGGATCTCTGCAGGAACAATGAAGATCTCCATTTTTTTTTCTCTTTCCCGCATTTGCAGTGGGGAGGTGCAATCTGTCAGCCTATCAGCAGCGCACACACGGAGCGAAGTGCTTTTTTTCACACAAGCAAGGGCATGTGTCATTGGCAGTGTATGTCACATGTCCTTGCCCTATAAGACCAAGCCATTTTCCCCGTCGACACCATTTTCTCACTGCTGCAGCTGCGTGTTAGACGGCACCGCTGTTGCTGTGTGCGCTATACCTTGTTAATTTCAAGCCAATTTTCGCACAAATATACAGATAGCTTGGGAGTAGGGAATAGTTGTGATTGCAGTCCTTTTAAGGACTAGGTTACAGCATTTCCTACGACTTTTATCAGGGAGGTCTGTGCTCTTAAATAGATAGGTTGTGGGAGTAAAGACTAATTGTAATTGGAGTCCTTTTCAGGACTAGGTTACATCAGTTCCTATCAGTTTTTGCCAGGCAGGTCTGTGCCAGTGCTGTGCAAGTTTTTTTCACAGCATTTGGCTGAATCTAGCAAAGCTAATCCTTTTTGGCCTATTGCAGAGTGTGTTAGTCAGTGGAGTAGCCTATCTGGGTTGCAAGATATACCACCTGTGTATAGAATACCAATTTTTTTTACTGCACCTAGTGAAGTAAAATCTTTTGGGCATAGCATCATTCTATTAGTCCATCTATACTGACCTCCATCAGGTTGCAAATTAAAACTAATTTTTATCTGCATCTACAGTACCTCTGAAAAAATATTTGGGCTTCTAGCTGTGTGTGGGACTTGTTGTATTAGTCCATCTATACTGACCTCCATCAGGTTGCAAACTGAATATAATTTTTTTCTGCATTAAGCTCTGAAAAAATATTTGGCCTTCTAGTAGTGTGTCGGACTTTCTCTATTAGTCCATCTATACAGACCTCCATCAGGTTGCAAACTGAATATATTTTTTTCTGCATCTACCTCTGAAAAAATATTGGGCTGCTAGCTGTGTGTGGGATTTGTTGTATTAGTCCATCTATACTGACCTCCATCAGGTTGCAAACTGAATATAATTTTTTTCTGCATCTAGCTCTGAAAAAATATTTGGCCTTCTAGTAGTGTGTCGGACTTTCTCTATTAGTCCATCTATACTGACCTCCATCAGGTTGCAAACTGAATATAATTTTTTTCTGCATCTAGCTCTGAAAAAATATTTGGCCTTCTAGTAGTGTGTCGGACTTTCTCTATTAGTCCATCTATACTGACCTCCATCAGGTTGCAAACTGAATATATTTTTTTCTGCATCTACCTCTGAAAAAATATTGGGCTTCTAGCTGTGTGTGGGACTTGTTGCATTAGTCCATCCATACTGACCTCCATCAGGTTGCAAACTGAATATATTTTTTTCTGCATCTACCTCTGAAAAAATATTGGGCTTCTAGCTGTGTGTGGGTCTTGTTCTATTAATCCATCTATACTGACCTCCATCAGGTTGCAAACTGAACATAATTTTTTTCTGCATCTAGTTCTGAAAAAATATTTGGCCTTCTAGTAGTGTGTCGGACTTTCTCTATTAGTCCATCTATACTGACCTCCATCAGGTTGCAAATTAAAACGAATTTTTATCTGCATCTACAGTACCTCTGAAAAAATATTTGGGCTTCTAGCTGTGTGTGGGACTTGTTGTATTAGTCCATCTATACTGACCTCCATCAGGTTGCAAACTGAATATATTTTTTTCTGCATCTACCTCTGAAAAAATATTGGGCTTCTAGCTGTGTGTGGGTCTTGTTCTATTAATCCATCTATACTGACCTCCATCAGGTTGCAAACTGAATATAATTTTTTTCTGCATCTAGTTCTGAAAAAATATTTAGCCTTCTAGTAGTGTGTCGGACTTTCTCTATTAGTCCATCTATACTGACCTCCATCAGGTTGCAAACTGAATATATTTTTTTCTGCATCTACCTCTGAAAAAATATTGGGCTGCTAGCTGTGTGTGGGACTTGTTGTATTAGTCCATCTATACTGACCTCCATCAGGTTGCAAACTGAATATATTTTTTTCTGCATCTACCTCTGAAAAAATATTGGGCTTCTAGCTGTGTGTGGGTCTTGTTCTATTAATCCATCTATACTGACCTCCATCAGGTTGCAAACTGAATATAATTTTTTTCTGCATCTAGCTCTGAAAAAATATTTGGCCTTCTAGTAGTGTGTCGGACTTTCTCTATTAGTCCATCTATACTGACCTCCATCAGGTTGCAAATTAAAACTAATTTTTATCTGCATCTACAGTACCTCTGAAAAAATATTTGGGCTTCTAGCTGTGTGTGGGACTTGTTGTATTAGTCCATCTATACTGACCTCCATCAGGTTGCAAATTCAAAATAATTTTTTTCTGCATCTAACCCAGCCAATAGTTTTGGCCTAATACCACAGTTTGGCCACTCAGCTCTGCTCGGTTACCATCCATTGTTTTTTTGTGCAAACAACTCCAGAGTTGTGAATTAGTTAACCACCAAAATGAGTGGAAAAAGGCCTGCTGCTGGTGGAAAGGGGAATAGGCGTGTTGGGAAGGGGAAAAAAGGTTGTGTCCGTGGGGTAGGTGTTAAAGCAACAGTAACATCTGCAGAAGAAAGACCATCTTCCAGCCAAACTAAAATGTCTACTTCTTTTAGCGGACAATGTGATAAGATCCCTTTCTTACGGCCACGCCAATCGCTTCAAATTCCAGATGAGGCACAAAAACAGCAGGTGCTTCAACGGATATCAAGTGCTCCTTTAAGTGGGCTCTCCTCCACATCAACTTCAACATCACAAATACTCCAGTCCTCAAAGGTGTCACCCAAATCGCACTTGCTTCCTCACAGCTCCCAAATCTCCAGCTGCCCGTCTGAGTATGAGGTAGAACAGATGGTTGAGTCTGCAGAGCTGTTTACTCATACTATAGCCTGGGAATCAGAGGTCGACTCCAGCGCTTCTGTGAATCCAGACGAGGAAATGATCTGCACTGATGCCCAGAATCTTTATGAGTCGGATCCAGGACCAGACGCAGAAGGTTCTGACCATAATGTAGACCCTCATTCCCAAACTGTAACTCCTGTTGGTGGAGACAATGAGGAAGACGATGATACGACTCAAATACCTGATTGGAGCGACAACTTTAGTTTTTTGTCAGGGCAGGAACAGGTTGGCTCTGAGGACGAAGGGTGTGATAACGCACAGGGTGATGATGATGAGGTCGGAGATCCCACTTACTGTCAACCCACAGTCAGCCAAGAGATGAGGTCAGCAGAGGAGGTGGAGGAAGATGCTAGTGACGACGAGGTCAGGTTGCGCCTTCCTGGACAGAGACGTAGTACTGGAAGCACGTCAACAACTGCATCCTCAAACACAACTCTGCCTCTCACCACAAGTCGTGGTGGCTCTTCAGGTCGCATGGGTGCTAAGCCTTGCATAGCCTGGGCATTTTTTCAGATGGATAAAGATGACCCAACTCGTGTTATCTGTAACATTTGTCAGCAAAAGCTAAGTAGAGGCCAAAAAATACATAGTTTGAGTACTTCATGCATGAACCGGCACATGGACATGAAGCATAAGTTGCAGTGGGAAGCTCAGTGTGCTACAATGCGGCCTAGCCGGCCGGGCCAACCACCGTCTGCCATATCTTGTGCATCCGTGGCCTCTTCATCCTCTGTGACTGGGGGGACAGCAGTCACACCTGTTTTGGGGCGCAGACCTGCCACCTCTTTACCCGCAACAGCCAGCGTGATTGGCAGGTCATCATTTTCTTTGGAGGTGGTAACACCAGCTGGTGTTGAGCGCTGTCCGACATCGATAGCACCACCTTTGGATCAAGGCAACCTAACATGTCCGCCTGCATCTTCCTCACAGACCGGAAGTTTGCCGGGGACACCCTTATCAACCCCGTCTAAGCACAATAGACAGCCCTTGGTCCCTCAGATGTGGACAAGTAAAAGACCATTTCCTCCTAGCCATGAGAAAGCTAAGAGGTTGAATTTCACCATCTGCAAGCTCTTGGCTACAGAAATGCTGCCTTTCCGCCTGGTGGACACAGAGGATTTTCGAGACCTTATGTCCGTCGCAGTGCCCCAGTACCAGATGCCCAGTCGGCACTACTTCTCAAAGAAAGGTGTGCCTGCGCTCCACCAGCATGTCGCACATAACATCACCGCTTCTTTGAGAAACTCTGTGTGTGACAGGGTGCATTTCACCACAGACACTTGGACGAGTAGGCATGGACAGGGGCGTTACATGTCGCTGACTGGGCACTGGGTAACTATGGTGACAGCAGGACAAGGGGCTGCTGTCCAAGTCTTGCCGTCCCCACGAGTTGTGCGTCAATCCTCTTTATGTCAAAGTTCCTCCACTGCTTCTGCCTCCTCAACCTCCTCTCGGTCTTCCACCTGCACCCAAAGCCTGTCTGGTCATGCCACAAGCTTTCTAACTGCGCAGAAGGGATCCTGCACATCTCCTTACTATGCTGGCAGTAGGGCTCAACGTCATCAGGCGGTTTTTACATTGAAATGTCTGGGAAATGTGAGTCACACAGCTGAGGAGTTGTGGTCAGCTCTGGAGAACCAATTTCATGAATGGTTGTCTCCACTGGACCTGAAACCAGGGAAGGCCGTGTGCGACAATGCTGCAAACCTGGGTGCGGCCCTTCGCCGGGGCAATGTCACACACGTGCCTTGTATGGCTCACGTGTTGAACCTGGTTGTCCAGCAATTTTTAGCCCACTATCCCAGACTAGATGGCCTTCTGCAGAGGGCACGGTCGCTGTGTGCTCACTTCCGCCGTTCGCATCCCGCAGCTCAGCGACTTACATCTCTACAGAAGTCGTTGGGCCTGCCACTTCACCGGCTAAAATGCGATGTGCCTACCCGGTGGAATTCAACTCTGCACATGTTGCAGCGACTGTGGCAGCACCGACAAGCCCTGGTGCAATACGTTCTGACGTATAGCCTGGGCCAACGAGATTCAGAGGTGGGGCAAATCACGCTGGAGGAGTGGTCTCAGATCAGGGACCTATGCACCCTTCTGCACAGTTTTGAAATGGCGACGAAGATGTTTAGTGCTGACGATGCCATTATCAGCATGACTATTCCGGTGATTTACATGCTGGAGCACATGTTAAACAGAATTCGGAGTCAGGTGGTGGCACAAGAGGAGGTGGAGGAAGTAGAGGAGGAGGAGTTGTATGCGGAAGGGCTAACATCTGCAAGGTCCAGACGGTCGGCAGCACCAAGGCGGCAGGCATGTGAGGGTGGGGGAGATGGTTTTACCAGGGCGCATGGTAGCAGCCAAACTAGTGAGGAAGGTGCAGGAGCCCAGGAAGAAGTGGAGGACGAACTGATGGAAGACTCATCAGATGAGGGAGACCTTGATCACATTTCTGTTGTGCGAGGTTGGGGGGAGAGGACAGAGGAAGGAAGCATGATTGTTACCTCGCCACCAACACAACAGGGACTTGGTGCTCCTGGATGCGCAACACACATGAATGCCTTCTTGCTGCACTACCTGCAACATGACCCTCGAATTGTGAGAATTAGAAATAATCCTGACTACTGGGTTGCCACACTGTTAGATCCCCGGTACAAAAGTAAATTTGCAGAAATTATTCCTGCCATAGAAAGGGATGCACGCATGCAGGAGTATCAGCAGAGACTGTTGCAGAATCTTACATGTGCTTTTCCACAAAATACCAGTGGTGCACGTAGTGAATCTCACCGTTCCAACTTGCCAACCGTGGGACCGTCAAGTGTTCAGCACTCAAACCGTAACAGAACCACAGTATCTGCTGGTAACATCAATTTTGCGGAATCATTTCACCACTTTTTTAGCCCATCCTTTGCAAGGCCACAGGAGACAAGAAGTCTGACACATAGTCAACGCCTAGAGACGATGGTACAGGAGTATCTCCAAGTAAACATTGAAGCCACGACTGTGTCACTGGACCCTTGCTCTTTTTGGGCTTCCAATCTGGATAAATGGCCGGAGCTAGCCACTTACGCCTTGGAGATCTTGTCATGCCCCGCAGCCAGCGTTCTGTCTGAACGTGTGTTCAGCGCTGCTGGTGGTGTGCTGACAGATAAGCGCACGCGGCTCTCCACTGATAATGTAGACAGACTCACGTTCATAAAGATGAACAAATCATGGATCCGAAACGACTTTTCTACCCCTGTGTCATCCTGGGGAGAGTAAAAGCTTGATGATTGGTTAAAATCACCCTACCAACTGTTTTAAGCTTTCAAATTACTAATCATGTTTATCTGTATCTTGACTGGAAAATAATTTGGGCTTTGTAGCAGTGTGCAGCACTGATCCTATTAGGCCATCTATAATAAGCTCCACCAGATTTAAAATTAAAAATAATTTTTAGCTGCATCTAGCCCGGAAAATAATTTTGGGGCTCCGAGATGCGCAAGACACATAAGTGCCTTCTTGCTGCACTACCTGCAGCATGACCCTCATATTGTCAGAATTCGAAGTAATCATGACTACTGGGTTGCCACACTCTTAGATCCCCCAAACTTTTCGATCAACCTTTTCATTTTAATAAAGACCAAAAAAATGGTCATTTTTGAAATTATAAGCATTAGCAGGTTGTTAGAAACTGAAATCAAACAGTTTTCAACTCAAAACTTTATTCTAGGTGATGTTACATTTTCACATAGGACCCCTTGTTCGAAAGGAGCTTCTGAACTCTCTCGTCCATTGAAGTTGTCAGGTTTTGGATGGTTTCTGCTTCAATTGTTTTGCATGAGGACAGAATACCCTCCCAGAGCTGTTGCTTAGATGTGAACTGCCTCCCGCCATCATAGACACTCCTTTTAATGATGCTCCAAAGGTTCTGAATGGGGTAGAGGTCAGGGGAGCATGGGGGTCACACCATAAGTTTGTCCCCTTTTATGCCCATATCAGCCAGAGATGCAGATGTTTTATGTGCAGCATGAGATGGTGCATTATCATGCAGAAAAATGATCTTGCTGTGAAATACACGGTTCTTCTTCTTGAACCATGGCAGGAAGTGCTGTTTGAGAAAATCCACATACATTATGGAGTTCATCTTTAGCGCCTTCAGGGATCCTAAAGGGGCCGACAATCTCTCTCCCCATGATTCCAGCCCAAAACATTACTCCACCTCCTCCTTGTTGGCGCTGTAGCCGTGTTTGCGTGGGGTGTCCATCAACCAGCCATCCTCCACTCCATCCATCTGGACCATCGAGCGCTGCACGGCACTCATCCGTGAACAAAACAGTTTTGAAATCAGTCTTCATGTAATGTTTGGCCCACTGGAGCCGTTTCTGCTTGTGTGAAGTGGATAGAGGAGGTCGACAGAATGGCGCATGCACAGCTGCAAACCTCTGAAGGACCCTGCATCTTGTTGTTCGGGGGACGTTGGAGGCACAAGCAGCTTCAAAAACTTGTCAGCTGCTATGACAAGGCTTTTTTGCCGCTGCTCTTTCAACCTGACGTAATTGCCTGTAGGAAAGAGTCCTCAATTTGCCCTTATCAGCACGCACACGTGTGTACTGTGAATCAGCTACATACTTCTTGATTGCCAAGACACTTCATCCTGATCATCGCACAATGTTGATTGTAGTCATGCCTTGACCTAAACACTCCACAATTTGTTGCTTCTCAGCAGCCGACACATCCTTTTTCTTTCCCATTTTGGCAGAAAATGTAGGCTGCTTAATAATGTGAGAGAGCCTTCTTAAGTAGTCTTGCCTTTCATTGGACACACCTGCCAAACTAATTAGCACAGGTGTCTGCAATTGCTTACAGTGATATAAAGAGCCCTGACACACATCACCATCAATGAGTTTAACTGACAAACAAACAAATTCTTCCCTTATCACTCCTAAACACTTTTTGCATAATAATTTGGAACACAGTGTACATGTGCTTTTCCACAAAACACCAGTGGTTCACGTAGTGAATCTTACAGTTCTAACTTGCCAACCGTGGTCTGTATGGAGTTGTTCAATAAAGGGCCCAAAATTAAGATAACATAGATGGGAGAGGTCTCTATGAATAGGAATTCCTAAGTATTTGATACCCTGTGAGGGCCAGGCAAAGGGAAAGTTGGACTGGATGGAATCCTATATGGATTTGGGGAGGGAGACATCGAGGGCCTCAGACTTCGCTGCATTGATTTTAAAATTTGACCATGTAACAAAGTGATCTATTTCAGCCATAACAGCATGGATGGATATATGTGATTGAGTGATATATACTAGGACATCATCAGCAAATAGAGAGCACTTGTACTCGGTGCCTCCCACCTCAATCCACCTAATATTGGCGTTATGGCGAATTGATGAGAGCAGGTGCTCCGTCACTAGGATGTATAAGAGAGGGGACAGAGGACATCACTGCCTTGTCCCATTGGTGATTGTGAAAGGTGATGAAAATGTTCTGACGCACCCCCTGGGCCTTGGGACACCCGGAGCCAGACCCTTTTTGGTGGATGCTGGTGGTTGTAGTCTTCGTGGCGGCGACCCGGTTCCGTGGCTCAGGGCGGTCAAACCAGTGGCGGAACTATTTATGTGGTTTTGATGTTTAAATGTCCGACTACGCCACCCGTGGATTGCGGTCAGAGTGAACCGCCGCTACAGGGCAGACCGCTGAGGCTGGTGTTGTGGGTGCAGCAGAGCATAGCATAACTCCCCACGGGAGGAGTATAGCCTCAGGGCAGTGTATGCGGAGGATGGGGGTGATGGTGCAGGGCAGCAGCAGTAACGACACGGAGTCAGTGATGCAGTTCAGGGCCTTTACTCACAGTTCTTATTATCCAGACCATGTCTGCAGGTAACGGCTGCCCACGTCGTACTGTGCTCACCAGGTGAGGGGCTCAGACAACTCCCAGATAACTTTGGAGCACTTCACAGGACCCCCTTTGTGTGTCCTTTGTCTGGCCTGGCCTTTCTTACCAACACTTCTGTCCGGCTGCCTCGGGTCTCCTCTTGGTAAACTTGGCGCCAGTTTCCCTGACCCTATGTGGTGCCTTCCTAGCGGGTGTAGCGAGGGGCTGCGCCACATAAAATGTCAGAGCCTCCGGTTTCTAGCTGAGGGTCGTTTCCTGCCTCCACTAGTTCGGGGACCGGTCTCCCCCTTTGGCCTGACCCCTCCACGCAGGTGGATTCGGGCGTGCGGTGGCGACTCGCCCGTCCGTACCCCTGGGATCCCTTCATTCCTCGTTCCTGGAGCCTTCTCCGCTCCTCTTCCTTCCTTCTCCCTCTTCCAGGCCTGGGCCTCTGTTACTAGGCCCGCCTCCGGAGCAGAGCTCATGCAGAGCCCCTGCTCCCTGCCACTTCTGCTCAGACTTCTCTGCACTGAACTAAGATGGTGCCCACCTTTTATACTCCCTTCTCAATGCACCCAGGAACTGCTTCCTCCCTGCTCCTGCACTACAGGGTTCCCCTTCCTCAGTGTTCCCTCCCCCCACTCCAGCCAGGGACAGGGACTGTCGTGCCCATCTCAGGGGCATATTGGTCGCCCTGCCCCACGGCAATGTGGTGTAATGCATGCAGGTGTCGGGTCCTGATCCACACTACATCCTTACCTGAGAGTGAGATATCACACCTCTGGGTGAGGTGCAATACGTCTGTAGCAACCGAGCCCTCAGGGTGCTACAGTTCCATTTATCTTCAGCCTAGGTGACGTATTGCGATACAGGGCCGTGATTTTGGCTATAAAAGGGTCCCCTAGACCCCTACCCCAAGCTTTTTAAGAGAATCATATATGGCGTGCCAGGAGACTCTATGGAATGCTTTCTCAGCATCCAACGAGAGTATCTAATTACAAATTTTTAACTGCATCTAGCCCAGGAAATACTTTGTGCCTAGTAGCAGTGTCTGCTAGTCAGCGGATTATCCCGGCTGCTAAGCAAGCTACACCACCTGTAGTTTAGACACTTAATTTTTTCAAAGGAAATGCTTCGGGACCATGGGATACTTAGTGAAGAGCATCAGGAGGCACCCCAAGGCATAGGGGCTGGGACTGGCAGTAGGATGCCTTGCGGTGGACAGCCGAGCTCGATCCTTATAAAAGCTTTTTAACTGCAGCAGCTTTAGTGGACGCTACTGGAGCTGGAATTACCGCGGCTGCTTCATTCAAATTAGAGAGACAATTTAAATTAAAAAGCTTAGAGCTGCCTCCACCACAGGGGGGCTCGCTCGACCCACCAGCGGACAGGCACCAGTATTGGGAGAGGGGGGCTGGCCGTCAGGGTTCACCGCGGCTCTGGCACAAACCCGGCGACACGGTGGTGGCACGGGCAGGAGCGGACTGGCCGTGTCGGCTTCTCACTTTTTGGATTTTAGAAGGGCATGACATGCCTATATCTGTGTCTCCCCCTCCTTTTACTCCTCCACCTCTTTTATTTTCGCATGACTATATGTACTTGTCACTTTTCCATGTGTTAGTTATGTCTTCTGAGCAGTTTGTCAGCTTTTGGACACCTTTGAAGGTGTTTTCTATGTGTTTCTATGTGTTTTTGTTTGCCTGCCATTGGTTTTAACGGTGTTCGAAGGTGTTTGACGAACAGTTCGACGAACAGTTCGGCGAACACACGGGTGTTCGACGAACCAAACCGAACTCGAACACTACGGGGGTGGCTCAACACTAATTAGAACACCTCGTTTTGGACGCAACATAAATATAAATATGTTGTGACTAGTGATGAGCAAGCACTAAAATGCTTGGGTGCTCGAAGCTCGGGTCGAGCACATTGGAATACTCGGGTGCTCGACCCTAGCAACGAGTCCAATGTAAGTCTATGGAAAACTCGAGCATTTTTCTGGTGGTCCTCCCCGGCGGTCTGCAGAAAGTCAAAAATTGCCCAAATCGATTGGATCAGTGCTCAATTAAGTTCCCTGGACGGCTTCAGCTCTGCTACATTGACATGACAGGCAGCGTTCTGCTACCATCCAGCCTGTCATCTCACACAACTCTCTCCCACGCTGTCAATGACGTGCATGTGGTGAGCGGAGTTCATTGGACATGAACTCGGCTCATCTGGATGCCGTCGCAGTGAGACACTGGAGTACAAGCACTGCGAGTAACGAGCAGTGGCGAGCATGCTCGCTCATCACTAGTTGTGACCAAAGCGCTGCTTGTTGATGTTTGTACCAGCTGTGAGATGTTATTTAATGGCCAGGGACCATGTTTGCCTAATGGCACCTTCCCAGGGTAATAATAACAGCTCACAGCAGTTGAATAAATTACATGAATAGAAATGCTAATAAAGATTGGGTGAATGGAACTAGGTAACACCCAGCTGTTTTGTTTGGTGATGTCAAGGTGTCAATAAGACCTTTTCATGACCAAAATTTAATTAAAATAAAGAAACACACAGACACAGTGTAAACACTTTATTTGAATTACAGCATACACATTCTTTAAACATTTAAATGAACCAATATACTCACCCCAGTTCTTATGGTAATCCAAGGTCTTAAGCAATGTCCCACCAAATAACTTTATTTGGCTCCAAAAAGCATTCATTGATTTGATGTACAAAAATGTTAAAAAAAACACTTGCAAAAATAGATGTAAAAATGCGTCAAAAACTCATGTCAATCCACATGAGTTTTTTTCTGCCAGGGAGAGGCAAAAACATTCAAGAAATTTCTGCTTCAAATTCTGAACGTATGCACATACCCTGACACTGTTTCTCAGCGAGAGTTGTATTTCACCACAGCCATATTCTTTAGCTCGATGAAAGGACTGGCATAGATGGAAATCGTATCTACTGCGGGTGTCATTTCTCCCAGGAAGTCCTATAATTCAGCTTGTTGCATAAGCAATTGCAGCTTTTCTGACATCAGCTACTTGTTGGCGGTGTTTCGACACACAAACATATTTTTGCTCATTTTTGCATATTTTTGCTCATTTAATTTCATGATTACAGAGTTGGGTAATGGCCTGACCTGCAATACGGTTTGAGAAAAAACATGCATAAGCACGTTCAATCCACAGTTAAAAGCAGCCATAGAGTGTCCGGGAACCTTCTCACACACTTTCCTTAGCCAAGGCTGCTTCTCGGCAGGGTTGGACGGGTCCACCAGAGTGTTCATGATAGCGCAAACTTTGCAGCTGCTATGGGGTTCTTGAGAGGGGGAGAAAGGTGGGCCCTCACAATCAAATCCTCTGGTGGGCCTAATATTTTTCAGTCTGACACTGTTTCTAAGTGAGAGTTGGACTACACCACAGCCATATTCTTTCGCTCGATGAAAGGACTGGCGTAAAGGGAAACCATATCTACTCAGGCTGTCACTTCTCCGCCACCAGGTTCCACTCATTGTCACACATGACCATGCCTGACTGTATGTTAATCGGTTGGAGCCACAGATCAGGCTGCTGAGTTACTGCTTTCAACAACTCTGCAGAGCTGGGAGGTTTCTCAACTTAGCATTAAGCATGTTATCTTCAGCACAGCCTGTTGTCGCTTGGCCAAGTCAGTGCTGCAGTGCTTTGAGCTTGTGACTGATGTGGTCATTTTGGAATGGAGGCTGAACTGGAGGAGGAGGTACAGGAGCTTAACAATGTGATTACATTGAAGTTACAAGCTGTTCTTTTATTTATTTATTTATTTCATTTTTTTTACATTATTTTTATGACAAATGCATTCATCGGGAAATGTCATTTTAATATTTTACAACCTTACTTGGCCATGTGGTATGTGACTCATCATCAGACACATCCTGCTTCATTTATGATGGAGGGACTCTGAAAGTCAAAAAGCCTATTTTTATAGTGCCATCAGGAGGCCCTTACTTATCTTAAAGGGTCAGCAGTCGGCCCTTGGTATTGTTAGAGAGCAATCTGCCGGCTTTGCCATGTTGTTCCTATTATTATTAAACTAAAATTGCCCAAATTGTTGGGAATAGTGCTCAAATGACATGGGAACAGCATGGGGAAGACCCCTGGAAGAATTTCTGACTCCCAGGTCACTCCTGCCAACAATGTTGTCAGAGGTATTCCGCCACTTTTACTGACTCACAATAAAACATACAAAAATGAAACCAAAATGGATTTTCCTAGTAAATATGTTAAGGAACATCACTTCCAGGGTAATGACTTGTATATAGGGCAAAATAAATAACCAATAAAAAAAATGCTCCTCCACACCTTGGGCCATGTTCACACATAGCGTTTTTGATGCAATTTTGCACTTTTGCATTGCTTTCAACCAATACAAATGCATTCACAAGGAAATGTCATTTTAACACTTTACAACCTTATCTGGCCATGTGGTGTATGAGACATAATTATACAAATCCTGATTCATTGATGAAGGAGGGAATCTGAAAGTCACAAACACTATTGGCAGTCAGCAATGCTTTATTGTTTCCATTACTAAAGAGTGGGTCTCCTATACTGTTATTACCTGCAATACTGTATACTGTTAGTGACTGCAAAGGCTGCCATAAATTTGGACACAACCCAATACCCCTTTGAAGAAACATAGAGGAGGGTCTTAGTAAACAAAAAATGTTCCCATTATAAAGGAGCGGGTCTCCTATAGTGGTAATGCTCATGCTGTGTCTCCAAGGCCTGCAAAAATTTTGGAAAAACACCATTAACAATTTAAAGAGACTTAAAGCTGGGCCACAGTAATGACATGTTCCCATTAGAAAGGAGAGGGTCTGCTATTCAGTTATAGGGTATGCAGTGAGTCCAACGGCTGACAAAATTTAGGAAAAACCCAATAACAATTTAAAGACTCATAGATGTGGGCCTCAGTAGCCACATATTCCATTAGAAAGGAGAGGGTCTCCCATATTCTTTGCCTATGCAGTGAATGCAACAGCTGTGAAAAATTTGGAGGAACTCCAATGCCCCTTGTAAGAGACGTAGAGGTCGAAGGGCCTCCTGAAAAAATGCTCCCATTATTAGGAAGTGGATCTTCCATACTGTTTGCCTATGCAGTGAAGCAATGGCTGCAAAAAATTAGCAGGAACTCCAATGCCCTTTGCAAGAGACGTAGATATGTTGATATGGTACATATAGTGGTGATATGGTGGTGGAGAATGAGAATGCGGAGTAGGAGGAGGGCAAGAGCAAATAGACAAAATCAGGAACCGTATACCCATGTCTGGGTGTGATGACAGAGGTGCATGGGAATAGAGTTAGACGTCCCAAAAAAAAGAGACACTGTATTTGAGTTTATGCTACGCTGCTATCATTCGGTGGTGTTGAGATGTCTGGCTCTTGCTCACATCGGTTATAATTCCACCAGTGGCACTAAAATTTACTCTGACAAAATGCTAGTGGCAGGGTAGGTCAGGACCTCCAAGGCGTAGAGAGCCAGTTCATGCCACATGTCCAGCTTGGATGCCCAAAAATTATATGGCACAGAGGAATCACGGAGGAGGTTGGTATGGTCGGCAAGGTAGTCCCTTACCAGCTTTTCCCTCATTGTGAGAGTACACCGTGCCTCAGAACTTGTGCGATAGGAGGGTCTGAGAAAACTGTCCCAGAACTTTGACAGTGTTCCCCTGCCTTTGCCGGATTGCATTTGTGTCTATCTCACCTGTACTCTTTGGTTGTCCAACGAACTGTGACCTCTGCCACCAGCGTTTTCAGATGGGAATTTTTTTAATACTTCCTCAACAAGGGCATTCTGGTACTGCGCCATTTTATTAGGCCTGTCCTGTGAGTCAATAAGAGACAGAAAGTTGACCTTGTAGCATGGGTCTAGAAGTGTCACCAACCAATAATGACTATCACCCAAAATTTGGACAACACAAGGGTCACGGGAAAGGCAGCGTAACATAAACTCAGCCATGTGTGCCAGACTGCAAAGAGGCAAGACTTCCATGTCCGCACTGTCAGGGAAATATTATTGTCAGGTGTTACGGATGCAGGTGGTGGAACCTCTGTGCTGCGGTGCAAGGATGGACCAGAGGAGCTTGACTAAGTATCTACTCGGCCCAACCGAGGTCGCACTGCTCAGTCAACTCCGTGAACCAGGGAGGAACCGAGCAGAGGGACCAGTTACCACTCTGGGACCGACCTAGTATGAGAGCAGGTGACTCCCACTGGTCAGAAGGCAGGAACTGACCGGTACAGAGGATGAGCACAGCAGGCAGGCAGGCTGACGGGTGGTCCGGGTAGACATGCAGGCTGATTCGGCTGATAACCAGACGGGTGCTCCGGGTAAGCAGGCAAGCGGGCACAACAGGAAACTGGCAGGTGCTTCCAGCTTAGCGGGCTGGCTGGCACGGCAGGTAACAGTCAGGTGCTTCTAGGCAAGCAGGCGGGCAGACACAGCAGGTAACAGGCAGGTGCTTCCAGGTAAGCAGGCGGGCAGGGCCCATAGACAGACTGGACTGTAGACAGACTGTCGGGCTGGGAAGTAGTCAGACTGGCGGACTGGACATGAAGATCAGACTGGCGGACAGGACTGACATGCAGAGGACCTGAGGGCTGAAGCAAAGTAAGTATCACAGAGCAACAACCTTGCACGGGCACATCCATATTGGAGGAGGAGCCTTTTATAGAGAAAGTCCTCCGACCATTGGCTGGGGACTTTTTGGGATGGCGCGCACAGCCCCTTTAAGGGGGAGGGAGCGTGCGCGCCCTAAGCGCAGAGCCAGAGAAGTTGCATGCACCAGCAGCAGGGAGGCTGGAAGACGCCGGAGCAGGACCACGGCGGTAAGGGGGATGGAGTCTCTGCCTGACAGGGGGCAGAGATGCCAATGCTACATCAGGAAAATATTAACAGAATATCAGCCACTTCTCCGTCCGGCAATAACTGGACCTATATTTTTAGTGGCATAATCAGCCGAAGGACATATATATAGTTTTTCATTACTGTAAGCAAAATCAGGGAGCGGTAGCGCAAAAACACCAGATTAGCAGACTGCAACTATGCGATGTGTGGTCTATAAATTAAAGTAAAATCATAATAGAAAATGTGATTTCACTTTTGGGCTTCTGGGATCAATGCATAATGAGTTATCCCAAGAAACAGGTTTTAATTCAAATCTTAAGGGTGGAGCCCAGCCTCTGTGATGTCATCACATGGGGGGAGTCTCTCCCTTCAGCATAAAATAATCTGTTGAGACTGAAGCCGTCTTCTCTGTCCGGGAGTATATGTCTATCATAGCGGAGGACCCTGTTCGATAAAAGCCAAACCTGGAGCGTCTCCCCTCCACCTATATTGAATAGTTGCAGTAATCTTTATAGAGTAAGTTGTCTTCTTTTATCCTGTTTATTTTATGTAACTGCTTATGTATTTTAATGTCTCCTTTGTACCATTCTTGTATATATTTGTTCCTAAACACTGCCTCCCTTTTGAATTAAATATAAAATGTAATAGTTCTGTTTCTATTGTCATATAATTTTTCCCTCCCTCGGAGTCATATACGCTACCAAAACGCAGGCGTCCAACCAGGCCTGTATTACATTTACAACTCGGCCGGTGGTGGCAAAGAATAATAATAATTGGGCTATCATGAAGCTGACAGTGACCGTACGTAGGGCATAAACATGGATTCCATGCTTTGGAACCCAGAGGTGTGACGCCATATGCTCACTGGTCGCTTGCTGATATCTACGTAGTGAGTAGTCTGGATCGTGTGCTCCCGATTCCGGATGAAATACTGACAGCGTGACGGCAATGGTGAGATATTGCGCGATCTACCCGGTGACGTCCCTGTGGGAATTCCTGACACTCACCAAGAGGACGACTGACCATGCTCTCCTCATGATCCTCGTCCTCGTCCTCCTCCTCCCTGTCCTCAGGCCATCCACGCTGAACAGACGGTATGACAGTTGGTCAATTAGTAGCCTCTATAGCGCAGGAAACTAGCTCCTGTTCTTTATCCTCCTCTTCCTCATTGTCACCCAATCCACGTTGGAATGAGAAGAGGCTGGGCTGTGTGAAATTACCCTGTATGGTTACTTGCTCCATGTCATCGTGGTCCGCCTGCAATGCATCCTCCTTAATTGTGAGCAGAGAGTGTTTCAGAAGATAGAGAAGCCACTCACCATCTTAGTGAAGTCCTCAAAGTTTTGGAGGATGATACATATGTCTAACATCCATGTCCACTACTGAGGTCTTATGTGTGGAGTCTGAACTGAACACCGACGGCCTTGTTGATGCTGGTAGTCAACAACTACCCTATTCTGCTCACAAATCCTTCCCAATAAATGCAATGTAGAGTTTTAATGCGTTGGGACATCACAGAGCAGCCAGTGAGCTGGAAGCTGCAAAGGCTGCTGAAGCATAGCAAGGGCGACGGAAGCTGTAGCTGACTTTCTAAAATGGGCACACAGGCGGTGTACTTAGACAAGCAGATCCGACAGATCCAGGTAGGTTTTAAGAAACCGCTGAACCATGAGGTTAAGCACATGGACCAAGCATGGTAAGTGTTTGAGCTCGCCTTGCCTCAGAGCCGCCACCAGGTTCCGGCCATTGTCTCAAACGACCATGCCTGGCTGTAGGTTCAGCGGTGTCAGTCACAGATCTGCCTGCTCTTTCAGAGCTGTCCACAATTCTTCAGCATTGTGTGGTTTGTCACTTAATCATATTAGCTGCAGGATAGTCTGTTGCCACTTGGCCGAGGCAGTACTACAGTGCTTCCAGCTTGCGACTGATGTGGTAATTTTGGAGATGAATGCTGAAGAAGAGGAGGAGGTGCAGGAGCTATAGAATGTGGAGGCAACCCTTATTGAACCAGGGCCCGCAATCCTTGGGGTCGGGAGGAAGTGTCCGACTGGGTCGTGGCTTCCACTGTGTTAACCCAGTGTGCCATCAGCGAGATGTACCGTCCCTGCCAACAAGCACTCTTTTATGTGTCCGTGGTTACGTGTACTTTCCCAGTAATTGCGTTGTTGAGGGCACGTCTAATATTGTTGGACACGCGCTGGTGTAATGTGGGGACGGAACAAAGGGAGAAATAGTGGCAGCTGGGGACCGAGTACCTAGAGATGGCCACCACCATCAGGTTACGGAAAGCTTCCGTCTCCACAATTGTGTGAATTTAGTAGTGTGGCTTGTGGGGCGTTTGCTGCATATCTAAGCATGCGTGCCAAGGACTGGGGTAGGGACAACTGAACGCTGTGCTGGGACAAGAATGTGGATGTGCTTGCCGATAGTGAAACTTGAGAATGTGCAACGACAAATGCAGGGTGGGATGCATCTTCGCATGCGCCATGGACAGGGGATTGGCATGCACACACAACAGCTTAAGAAGCAGTGGTGTCACCCACAGACACTGTTGCTGGACCTTGGGGTTAAGCCCACTTAGTTGGGTTCTTTGCTGCCATGTGCCTGATTATGCTGATGGTGGTCAGGCTGATAGTTTTGCTACCCCTAATGATTCTGGCCTGGCTGGTGGTGCAAATGGCCTTATTGCGGTTATCTGAGAGTCTTTAAAAAATAACTAGACTCCAACAGTCATGCTGACAACTTCCGTCATGTTGGCGTTAGGGGGGATGATTTACTGCCTTGTGTCTGCGGCCCCCACACTACTTCTTCCTGCCTATTGTTGTGCTATGCCTCCTTCACCCTGTATGCTGCTGTCCTAGATCTGTATGCCCCCCTGCCAGGTTTGATCAGTTTGGATCAGTTACTATATCATCCACCACCCTGTCTTCCACTTCCACACCCTGGTACTCCTACTGACTTTCTGGCAATTGTGTCTTATCATAATCATCCATCTCTTGTGACAGTAATTTCACTTTCCCACCGTTGCCTTCGTGTGACCATGGCTGCTCCAATACTTGGGCATCGCTACACGTGTTCTCCACTTGACTCGCTTGAAGCTGGCCGGATGAGGCCCCGAATCTACAAATGGAAAAGTGAACAGCTCTTTTGAGTGTCCAAGTTTGGAATCAGTTGTCTCCAGGCACTTGGCATGGTGGGAGGAAGGAGGATCAGGGTGAGGAATATGCAGTCCAGACTCACAGATAATGAGACTTGACCGTGTGGAAGACAGGGTGGAGGTAGGGGTGGCAAAGTGACTGGAATCACTATCTACTATCCAATCAACAACCTTTTGACATTGCTCTGTGTTCAGTGGTGGTGTTTTGTGGTCCCCTAGTAATTTGGATAGAATGGTCGAGCGACAAGATGTGGGTGTTTGTTGTGGCACAATATCAGCTTGCTCACAGCCACGTCCTCAGCCTCAGCATGCAACATCACCATCATGTCCACTTCCTTGTCCCTTGTCATATTTTCCACGTTCATGAGAAATGGCTGATTTTGGAATGCAATTATATGTGATATGCCTGACAGAGAACCACTGTTTTAAATAGTAGGCCTGTAATTTACTAATATTATTCTACACAGAGACTTAGTGTGAAGAGCTTCACTGACACACTACAATGGAATGAAAATGGAAGAAATGTCTGATTTTTGAACAGTCTTATAGGTGATTTGTCTGACAGAGAACCTCAGTTTTAAATAGTAGAGATGTAATTTACTAATATTATTCTACACGGAGACCTAGTGTGAATAGCTTCACCGACACACTGCAAGGGAATGAAAACAGTCTTATAGGTGATATGTCTGACATAGAACCATGGTTTTAAATAGTAGGCATTAGTGAAGAGCGAGCACTAAAATGCTCGGGTACCGGGTCGAGCAAATTGGAATACTCGGGAGCTCGACCCGAGCAACGAGCCCAATGTAAGTCTATGGGAAACTGAGTATTTTTCTGGTGGCTCCCCCCGCAGTCTGCAGAGGGCCTAAAAATTGCCCAAATCGACAGGAACAGTGCTCAAATGACATGGAAACAGCACGGGGAAGCATTTCTGACTCCCAGGTCACTGCTTTCAACAATGTTGTCAGAGTATTATGCCACTTTTACGGAGTCACAATAAAACATACAAAAACTAAACCAAAAAGGATTTTCCTGGGAGATATATTAAGGAACATCCTTTCCAGGGTAATGACTTGTATATAAGGCAAAAAAAATAACCAAAAACAAAAATACTCCTCCACACCTTGGGCTATTTTAACATGTAGCGTTTTTGATGCGTTTTTGCACTTTTGCATTGCTTTCAACCAAGACAAATGCATTCACTGGGAAATGTCATTTTAACATTTTACAATGTTGGTCATGTGGTGTGTGAGATATCATCAGACACATGCATACAGTGCTGAAATGACATGGGAACAGCATAGGGAAGACCTCAGGAAGCATTTCTGACTCCCAGGTCACTGCCTAAAAGTGTGCCCATCATAAATGATCCTTGGTGCATGAGAAAGTGCCTCCCGCCATGCACCTGTCATTGCAGACTTGCAACAATCATCGTTCACGTCCTTGTCCCAGTGTAGCGTTAAGTTCTCCCTACCCCATTCTGGGAATGCAAGCACAAGTATACAGCCACCCACCCACAGGCTGCAATACTATACTGCCAAATTTTTGACAGCCGCTTGCACTTGAAATGCGGCCTTTTAGGCTCGTGGAGAAGGAAGCTGTCCACAATCTTATGGCGGCGGCGACCGGGTATCCATTAGTGTTGAGCCACCCCCGTAGTGTTCGAGTTCGGTTCGGTTTGTCGAATACCCATATGTTCGCCGAACTGTTCGTCGAACTGCTCGTCGAACATCTTCGAACACCGTTAAAACCAATGGCAGGCAAACAAAAACAGATAGAAACACATAGAAAACACCTTCAAAGGTGTCCAAAAGCTGACAAACTGCTCAGAAGACATAACTAACACATGGAAAAGTGACAAGTACATATAGTCATGCGAAAAGAAAAGAGGTGGAGGAGTAAAAGGAGGGGGAGACACAGATATAGGCATGTCATGCCCTTCTAAAACCAAAAAAGTGCGAAGCCGACACGGCCAGTCCGTTCCTGCCCGTGCCACCTCCGTGTCACCGGGTTTGTGCCAGAGCCACGGTGGACCCTGACGGCCAGCCCCCCTCTCCCAATACTGGTGCCTGTCCGCTGGTGGGTCAAGCTCCCCCGCGGTGGGGGGGTAACATCTGCAGAAGAAAGACCATCTTCCAGCCAAACTAAGATGTCGACTTCTTTTTGTGGACAATGTGATACGATCCCTTTCTTACGGACACGCCCACCGCTACAAATTCCAGAGGAGGCACAAAAACAGCAGGTGCTTCAACGTATATCAAGTGCTCCTTCAAGTGGGCTCTCCTCCACCACAACTTCAACATCACAAATGCTCCAGTCCTCAGAGGTGTCACCCCAATCGCACTTGCTTCCTCACAGCTCCCAAGTCTCCAGCTGCCCATCTGAGTATGGAGTAACACAGATGGTTGAGTCTGCACAGCTGTTTACTCATACTATAGCCTGGGAAACGGAGGTCTGCTCTAGAGCTTCTGTTAATTCAGACGAGGAAATGATCTGCACCGATGCCCAGAATCTTTATAAGTCGGATCCAGGACCAGATGAAGAAGGTTTTGAGCATAATGTAGACCCTCGTTCCCAAACTGTAACTCCTGTTGGTGGAGACAATGATGAAAACGATGATGAGACTCAAATTCCTGATTGGAGCGACAACTTGACTTTTCGGTCAGGGCAGGAAGAGGTTGGCTCTGAGGAAACGGGTGTGAGAACACACAGGGTGATGATGACGAGGTTGGAGATCCCACTTACTGTCAACCCACAGTCAGCCAGTCGATGAGGTCAGCAGAGGAGGTGGAGGAGGATGTGACTAACCCAGGGGATGGGGATGACTCGGTTCCCGGGCCTTTGCCTTGCCTTGGGGATGTCGCGGTGGTCGGCTCCCTGGCCCGTACCCTGGGGTCACTCTTTAAAAGGGTGGATAATTGTTAATTTTATAAGAGTTCGTGACGCCACCTGTGGTATCTGGTGAGAAGCACCAGCGCTGCAGCAGTCCACTGAGGCCTTTGATAAGGCAGCTCAATGGTATAGCTCCCCACAGGTGGAGCTAGGTCTCAGGGCAGCGTATGCAGGGGGAATGCAGGACAGGCAAGACCCAGCTGGGTCAGAGCAAGAACGGGAATGGACACGGTAGTCACTTCAGTACCTTTTACTGGTGGAAATTCAGGCACATCCCGGAGCACTGTAGGGTGAAGGGTGCATATCAGGATCCTCCCCAATAAGCGGGTGTAGGGCCTCCTGTTTCTTGCCTCTGCGTAGTAAGTTTCTGACCTGCCTGGAGCTAGGCCTAACTTTGTCTCTGTCCTGCACTGGCTGACCTTGTGGTAGGGCCTTCTCTTGGAGTTCACGCTCCCACTATGCGGGGCCTAAGCGTCTCCTGGCTCTGTTAGGTATCAGCACCTTAGCGATCCTGGAACTTGTAGTTCTCCAGGGATTCCGGTTATGCCTTACTTGGTCGTAGAGATCCCGGTAAGCTCGGATCCGGTGTCCAGTAAATGCTTCGGGGTGAGCTGGTTAAGCTCCTCTGCCCCTTATGTACTAAATCGCCACTCGCCTTTGGCCTACTCGGGCCCTCACTAGGCTATACGCACTAACGGCAGCTTGCCGTGCTTCACCGATCTTATGGCGTCCACACACCTTAAGCTCTAACAGGGCTCACTGAATCTAGCTAGCAGGAGCCTCGTGCTCCACTGATGAACTATTAACTGAGTTCTCTAGACTAGACTGAGCTCCACTGCAGACTGACCTCTCTTAGGCTTCTCTACTGCAGGAACTCTTCAGATGAACTGAACTGCCTAGCTCCACCTTCCCTATTTATATCCCTAACGGGCTCCCTCTGGTGGTCTGAGGTGGAAGGTGGAGATGTGTGAATGTTTATGGGGGCCTCTTGTGGAGGGTTCCATCAATGCACTCTTCTAGGATCTGTGATACCAAACGCAACGGGGCGTCACAGATGCTATTGACAATGAGGTTAGGTTGCGCCTTCCTAGACAGAGACGGAGTACTGGAAGCACGTCAACAACTGCATCCTCAAACACAACTCTGCCTCTGACCACAAGTCGTAGTGGCTCTTCAGGTCGCATGTGCTCTAAGCCTTGCATAGCCTGGGCATTTTTTCAGATCGATAAGGATGACCCAACTCGTGTTATCTGTAATATTTGTCACCAAAAGCTAAGTAGAGGACAAAAAATCCATAGTTTGAGTACGTCATGCATGCACCGTCACATGGATATGAAGCATAAGTTGCAGTGGGAAGTTCACTGTGCTACAATGCCTCCTAGCGGACCGGGCCAACCACTGTCTGCCCGATCTTGTGCATCCGCAGCCTCTTCATCCTCTGTGACTGGGGGGACAGCAGTCACACATGTTTTTGGATGCAGACCTGCCACCTCTTTACCCGCAACAGCCAGTGTGATTGGCAGGTCGTCAGTTCATTGGAAGTGGAAACACCTGCTGGTGTTGAGCGCTCTCCGACATTGAGAGCACCACCTTTGGATCAAGGCAACCTAACATGTCCACCTGCATCTTCCTCACAGACTGGCAGTTTGCCGGGGACACCCTACTCAACCCCGTCTAAGCACAACAGCCAGCCCTCGGTCCCTCAGATGTGGACAAGTAAAAGACCATTTCCTCCTAGCCATGAGAAAGCTAAGAGGTTGAATTTCACCAGCTGTTGGCTACAGAAATGCTGCCTTTCCGCCTGGAGGACACAGAGGATTTTCAAGACCTTATGTCCGTCGCAGTGCCCCAGTACCAGATGCCTAGTTGGCAAAACTTCTCAAAGAAAGGTGTGCCTGCTCTCCACCAGCATGTCGCACACAACATCACCGCTTATTTGAGAAACTCTGTGTGTGACAGGGTGCATTTCACCACAGACACTTGGACGAGTAGGCATGGACAGGGGCGTTACATGTCGCTGACTGGGCACTGGGTAACTATGGTGACAGCAGGACAAGGGGCTGCTGTCCAAGTCTTACCGCCCCCACGAGTTGTGCGTCAATCCTCTTTATCTCGAAGTTCCTCCACTGCTTCTGCCTCCTCAACCTCCTATCTGTCCTCCACCTGCACCCAAAGCCTGTCTGGTAATGCCACCTGCTTTCTAACTACGCAGAAAGAATCCTGCACACCTCCTTACTATGCTGGCAGCAGGGCTCAACGGCATCAGTGTTTACTTTGAAATGTCTGGGAAATGTGAGTCACACAGCTGAGGAGTTGTGGGCAGCTCTGGAGACCCAGTTTCATGAATGGTTGTCTCCACTGGACCTGCAACCAGGGAAGGCCGTGTGCGACAATGCTGCAAACCTGGGTGCGGCCCTTCGCCGGCGCAATGTCACACACGTGCCTTGTATGGCTCACGTGTTGAACCTGGTTGTCCATCAATTTTTAGCCCACTATCCCGGACTCGATGGCCTTCTGCAGACGGCACGGTCGCTGTGTGCTCACTTCCGCCATTCGCATCCCGCAGCTCAACGACTTACATCTCTACAGAAGTCGTTGGGCCTGCCAGTTCACCGGCTGAAATGCGATGTGCCGACACGGTGGAATTCAACTCTACACATGTTGCAGTGACTGTGGCAGCACCGACAAGCCCTGGTGCAATACGTTCTGACGTATAGCCTGGGCCAACGAGATCCAAAGGTGGGGCAAATCACGCTGCAGGAGTGGTCTCAGATCAGGGACCTATGAAGTTGATGCACCCCCTGGGCCGTGGGGTACCTGGAGCCGGGCCGGTAGACGCTGGGGGTTGTAGTCACTGTGGCGGTGACCCGGTCCGTGGCCCAGGGTGGTCAATCCAAGGGTAATTTGTATATACGGGTTTTATAATGTCCGACTACGCCACCTTTGAAGTGCGGCAAAAGGGGCCGCCGCTGCGGAACAGTCCTCTGAAGCTGGTGGTTTTGCAGCAATGGTATTATTACTCCCCACAGGAAGAGTGTAGCTTCAGGGCAGTGTGGGTGGATGATGGTGGTTGTAGTGCAGGGAGTCAGTAATGAACACAGAGTCCGTGTGATGTAGTCCCAAGATCTTTACTCACAGTTGTTGCAGTCCAGATTACAAGTACCAAAGCATTCTCCCCCGTCGTGCTGTGCGTACTCAGTGAGGGGCTCAGTCCACCCCCAGATAGCTCTGGAGTACTTAGCAGGATGCCCTTCTGTGTGTCCTTTCTCTGGCCTTCTCCCTGCACCTCACACCCAGTGACACTTCTATCCGGTATCCTCGGGCCTTGGCGGGTGACGTGTGTTCCGTCCCCTGGGTCCTATGTGGCTAACTTCTTAGTGAGACTGGTGTGGACTTTGGCCTGCAGTACATGAAATGCTGCAGCCTCCGGTTTCTAGTTGAGCCTTGCTGTTTCTCCGCTAGTTGAGGGACCGGTTCCCCTTATCTGGCCTGACCCCTCTACCTCCTGGTAGCAGCGGGAGTACGGGTGGCCTTCTGCACGACCCGTACCCCTAGGGTCCCTTCAGGTCCTGGAGCCTTCCTGCTCCCACTCCTCTCTTCTCTCCTTCAGTCCTGGGCCTTGTATGCAGGACTCTGACCCCCTCCCATCACTCTTAACGCTTGTTCCACTCCGTCCTGGAGTCCTGACAGGAATATGTCCAGTCCAATATCCATTAAGTGAACACCGTCGGGCCGTATGAGGCCTGCTTTATCTCCTTCCAGTTGTCGGTGTCGTATCACTACACCGCCTCTGTCTCTTCTAAATTTTGCCATCCGAATATTTATTACCCGCCTTGTCCGTTCGATGGCCGTGATGTCTCGCGAACCTTGCCATACCGCTATCGGCACAATCTCTGACCATAATATAGCTAGTTTTGTGAAAAATTCTCTGAAGCTCTTAGTGTCTAGTTTCATTATTGCCATTAGTTATGCACTCTTGTGATGACCTAGGTTGTTTCCCCGGGCCTGTATAACTAAGATGACCAGACCTCTTGCCTCTCTTCCTACCTTGATTACCTCCATTTGTACCTGTGGCCATAGCAGGCCTCTAATACCTCTCCAGTTGAAATATGTGTTACAAAACTCTAATTTCCTCCTGCCTGGGCGGACTTTCGCCCTTTTTTCTGCCCAATATATATACGAGTGGCCTATCACCCACACTGTTGGCTTAGCGTCACAGGTAAAAAAAACAAACCACGTTAGGATAACAAGTCCGGTCTTATGTATCTCGCCAAACACGTGGATCGCCATCTCCCTATCCTCTGAACTTCCGTTTCTGACAGTCCTGCTCTTGCTGCTTCCATGGCCGCGCCTATGCGGAATGAGTGTGTCCCGTAATCTTTGGGGTGGTTCCCTGCCGATGTTATGCATTTATTAAATATAGCTTGGAACTGGTATCTTGATAATGGTGTTCCATAACTGTGTTATAGGAAGAAATTACTTTGTGATCTGATGGTTATATATGTTTTTACTATTGTTACTGGACTCAGTGTACCGTTTGTGGGTTGTAGAAGTACCCAAGTGCCCCTGCCCGCTGGAACCATTTTCGATTGGCTTATGTGTAGACGTATTGCATTATTGGCTATGACTACGTCCTGGTGTAATAAGACTCCACTGGTGGTAATTTTGGATTGAGGGACTAATTCGCTTATGCATAGCGCCCCGAAGAAGGCGATCACAAATGCAGTAGACAGTAGTGTTGCTTCAAATTGTGAGTGTCATGTTAATGGTGTTAGGGATATGATGAGAGAAATCAGTTTTAGTGACACGGGACGGGACGTCTACATTCCTGACTTGGCTGACCCCTTTCCACCCTTTTATGGATTGTCTGATGATGAATCTTTGTCACATCTCCCCAATTCAGTAGATGGAAGTGAAATGCTACTCCGGTCAGACACCGCTGCGCTGACGTCCCTGATATGCCCCTCATCATTAGCTGGTGGAGAAATTCTATGGTGACTTGTGATCTGGCTTGATCACATTGGTCAACCCGTATGCCTGCTACTAGTCGTGTCCACTCTTCCCATGCCTTACCGTATGCTTGCCACGTCGACGGGACAACTGACGCTCTGATTAATGGCATCAACTATTCGCCACTAGATCCCATAGGGAGGGTGGGCAACTCCTGCCCGATGGGTGGGCGTTGGGGAAGAGCTCTGTGAAAATCTGCCAATTGAATTGTGATAAAGCGTTAGCATCAGCTTTACAACCCTCAGCATAGTGGTTAGCGCGGACCCATACATTGTTTTTTTGGCACAGGAATGCTAGCCGGCGTAGTAGGCCTAGCACTGGGAGAGACGATGATGCCATCTTATTAATGCAATGCGCTAGGCTGGTGTTTTTTTTTGTTATGAAGCGTACATTGTTGTTAGCCAAGTGCGCGCCCCATTTTTCTATTGCTACCACTATTGGGAAGAAAAATTATTTTCAGGGCTAGATGCAGCTAAAAATTATTATTAAATTCAAAGCTGGTGGAGCTTGGTATAGATGGCCTAATACAATGAGTACCACACACTGCTACAAGCCCAAATATTTTTTCAGAGCTAGGTGCAGATAAAAATTATTTTTAGTTTGCAACCTGGTGGAGGTTAGTATAGATGGACTAATAGACCAAGTCCCACACACTGCTAGAAGCCGAAATATTTTTTCAGAGCTAGATTCAGATAAAAATTATTTTTAATTTGCAACCTGGTGGAGGTTAGTATAGATGGACTGATAGAACAAGTCCCACACACTGCTACAAGCCGAAATATTTTTTCAGAGCTAGATGCAGAAAAAAAATATTTTTAATTTGCAACCTGATGTAGGTCAGTATAGATGGACTAATAGACCAAGTCCCACACACTGCTAGAAGCCCAAATATTTTTTCAGAGCTACATGCAGATAAAAATTATTTTTAATTTGCAACCTGATGGAGGTCAATATAGATGGACTAATAGACCAAGTCCCACACACTGCTAGAAGCCCAAATATTTTTTCAGAGCTAGATGCAGATAAAAATTATTTTTAATTTGCAACCTGGTGGAGGTTCGTATAGATGGACTAATAGACCAAGTCCCACAAACTGCTAGATGCCGAAATATTTTTTCAGAGCTAGATGCAGAAAAAAATTATATTGAATTTGCGACCTGATGGAGGTCAGTATAGATGGACTAATAGACCAAGTCCCACACACTGCTAGAAGCCGAAATATTTTTTAAGAGCTAGATGCAGAGAAAAATTATATTGAATTTGCAACCTGATGGAGGTCAGTATAGATGGACTAATAGACCAAGTCCCACACCCTGCTAGAAGCCGAAATATTTTTTCAGAGCTAGATGCAGAAAAAAATTATGTTGAATTTGCAACCTGATGGAGGTCATTATAGATGGACTAATAGACCAAGTCCCACACACTGCTAGAAGCCGAAATATTTTTTCAGAGCTAGATGCAGAAAAAAATTATATTGAATTTGCAACCTGATGGAGGTCAGTATAGATGGACTAATAGACCAAGTCCCACACACTGCTAGAAGCCAAAATATTTTTTCAGAGCTAGATGCAGAAAAAAATTATATTGAATTTGCAACCTGATGGAGGTCAGTATAGATGGACTAATAGACCAAATCCCACACACTGCTAGAAGCCCAAATATTTTTTCAGAGCTAGATGCAGATAAAAATTATTTTTAATTTGCAACCTGATGGAGGTCAGTATAGATGGACTAATAGACCAAGTCCCACACACTGCTAGAAGCCGAATATTTTTTCAGAGCTAGATGCAGAAAAAAATTATATTGAATTTGCAACCTGATGGAGGTCAGTTTAGATGGACTAATAGACCAAGTCCCACACACTGCTAGAAGCCCAAATATTTTTTCAGAGCTAGATGCAGATAAAAATTATTTTTAATTTGCAACCTGATGGAGGTCAGTATAGATGGACTAATAGACCAAGTCCCACACACTGCTAGAAGCCGAAATATTTTTTCAGAGCTTGATGCAGATAAAAATTATTTTTAATTTGCAACCTGGTGGAGGTTAGTATAGATGGACTAATAGACCAAGTCCCACACACTGCTAGATGCCGAAATATTTTTTCAGAGCTAGATGCAGAAAAAAATTATATTGAATTAGCGACCTGATGGAGGTCAGTATAGATGGAGCAATAGAACAAGTCCCACACACTGATAGAAGCCGAAATATTTTTTCAGAGCTAGATGCAGAGAAAAATTATATTGAATTTGCAACCTGATGGAGGTCAGTATAGATGGACTAATAGACCAAGTCACACACACTGCTAGAAGCCGAAATATTTTTTCAGAGCTAGATGCAGAAAAAAATTATATTGAATTTGAAACCTGATGGAGGTCAGTATAGATGGACTAATAGACCAAGTCCCACACACTGCTAGAAGCCGAAATAGTTTTTCAGAGCTAGATACAGAAAAAAATTATATTGAATTTGCAACCTGATGGAGGTCAGTATAGATGGACTAATAGACCAAGTCCCACACACTGCTAGAAGCCGAAATATTTTTTCAGAGGTAGATGGAGATAAAAATTATTTTTAATTTGCAACCTGATGGAGGTCAGTATAGATGGACTAATAGACCAAGTCCCACACACTGCTAGAAGCCGAAATATTTTTTCAGAGCTAGATGCAGAAAAAAATTATATTGAATTTGCAACCTGATGGAGGTCAGTATAGATGGACTAATAGACCAAGTCCCACACACTGCTAGAAGCCCAAATATTTTTTCAGAGCTAGATGCAGATAAAAATTATTATGAATTTGCAACCTGGTGGAGGTTAGTATAGATGGACTAATAGACCAAGTCCCACACACTGCTAGAAGCCGAAATATTTTTTCAGAACTTGATGCAGATAAAAATTATTTTTAATTTGCAACCTGGTGGAGGTTAGTATAGATGGACTAATAGACCAAGTCCCACACACTGCTAGATGCCGAAATATTTTTTCAGAGCTAGATGCAGAAAAAAATTATATTGAATTTGCAACCTGATGGAGGTCAGTATAGATGGACTAATAGACCAAGTCCCACACACTGCTAGAAGCCGAAATATTTTTCCAGAGCTAGATGCAGAAAAAAATTATATACTGAATTTGCAACCTGATGGAGGTCAGTATAGATGGACTAATAGACCAAGTCCCACACACTGCTAGAAGCCGAAATATTTTTTCAGAGCTAGATGCAGAAAAAAATTATATTGAATTTGCAACCTGATGGAGGTCAGTATAGATGGACTAATAGACCAAGTCCCACACACTGCTAGAAGCCGAAATATTTTTTCAGAGTTAGATGGAGATAAAAATTATTTTTAATTTGCAACCTGATGGAGGTCAGTATAGATGGACTAATAGACCAAGTCCCACACACTGCTAGAAGCCCAAATATTTTTTCAGAGCTAGATGCAGATAAAAATTATTATGAATTTGCAACCTGGTGGAGGTTAGTATAGATGGACTAATAGACCAAGTCCCACACACTGCTAGAAGCCGAAATATTTTTTCAGAACTTGATGCAGATAAAAATTATTTTTAATTTGCAACCTGGTGGAGGTTAGTATAGATGGACTAATAGACCAAGTCCCACACACTGCTAGATGCCAAAATATTTTTTCAGACCTAGATGCAGAAAAAAATTATATTGAATTTGCAACCTGATGGAGGTCAGTATAGATGGACTAATAGACCAAGTCCCACACACTGCTAGAAGCCGAAATATTTTTCCAGAGCTAGATGCAGAAAAAAATTATATTGAATTTGCAACCTGATGGAGGTCAGTATAGATGGACTAATAGACCAAGTCCCACACACTGCTAGAAGCCGAAATATTTTTTCAGAGCTAGATGCAGGAAAAAATTATATTGAATTTGCAACCTGATGGAGGTCAGTATAGATGGACTAATAGACCAAGTCCCACACACTGCTAGAAGCCGAAATATTTTTTCAGAGCTAGATGCAGAAAAAAATTATATTGAATTTGCAACCTGATGGAGGTCAGTATAGATGGACTAATAGACCAAGTCCCACACACTGATTGAAGCCCAAATATTTTTTCAGAGCTAGATGCAGATAAAAATTATTTTTAATTTGCAACCTGATGGAGGTCAGTATAGATGGACTAATAGACCAAGTCCCACACACTGCTAGAAGCCAAAATATTTTTTCAGAGCTAGATGCAGAAAAAAATTATATTGAATTTGCAACCTGATGGAGGTCAGTATAGATGGACTAATAGACCAAGTCCCACACACTGTTAGAAGCCCAAATATTTTTTCAGAGCTAAATGCAGATAAAAATTATTTTTAATTTGCAACCTGGTGGAGGTTAGTAAAGATGGACTAATAGACCAAGTCCCACACACTGCTAGAAGCCGAATTATTTTTTCAAAGCTAGATGCAGATAAAAAATATTTTTAATTTGCAACCTGGTGGAGGTTAGTACAGATGGACTAACAGACCAAGTCCCACACACTGCTAGATGCCGAAATATTTTTTCAGAGCTAGATGCAGAAAAAAATTATATTGAATTTGAAACCTGATGGAGGTCAGTATAGATGGACTAATAGGCCAAGTCCCACACACTGCTAGAAGCCGAAATATTTTTTCAGAGCTAGATGCAGAAAAAAATTATATTGAATTTGCAATCTGATGGAGGTCAGTATAGATGGACTAATAGACCAAGTCCCACACACTGCTAGAAGCCGAAATATTTTTTCAGAGGTAGATGGAGATAAAAATTATTTTTAATTTGCAACCTGATGGAGGTCAGTATAGATGGACTAATAGACCAAGTCCCACACACTGCTAGAAGCTGAAATATTTTTTCAGAGCTAGATGCAGAAAAAAATTATATTGAATTTGCAACCTGATGGAGGTCAGTATACATGGACTAATAGACCAAGTCCCACACACTGCTAGAAGCCCAAATATTTTTTCAGAGCTAGATGCAGATAAAAATTATTATGAATTTGCAACCTGGTGGAGGTTAGTATAGATGGACTAATAGACCAAGTCCCACACACTGCTAGAAGCCGAAATATTTTTTCAGAACTTGATGCAGATAAAAATTATTTTTAATTTGCAACCTGGTGGAGGTTAGTATAGATGAACTAATAGACCAAGTCCCACACACTGCTAGATGCCGAAATATTTTTTCAGAGCTAGATGCAGAAAAAAATTATATTGAATTTGCAACCTGATGGAGGTCAGTATAGATGGACTAATAGACCAAGTCCCACACACTGCTAGAAGCCGAAATATTTTTCCAGAGCTAGATGCAGAAAAAAATTATATTGAATTTGCAACCTGATGGAGGTCAGTATAGATGGACTAATAGACCAAGTCCCACACACTGCAAGAAGCCGAAAAATTTTTTCAGAGCTAGATGCAGAAAAAAATTATATTGAATTTGCAACCTGATGGAGGTCAGTATAGATGGACTAATAGACCAAGTCCCACACACTGCTAGAAGTCGAAATATTTTTTCAGAGCTAGATGCAGAAAAAAATTATATTGAATTTGCAACCTGATGGAGGTCAGTATAGATGGACTAATAGACCAAGTCCCACACACTGATTGAAGCCCAAATATTTTTTCAGAGCTTGATGCAGATAAAAATTATTTTTAATTTGCAACCTGATGGAGGTCAGTATAGATGGACTAACAGACCAAGTCCCACACACTGCTAGATGCCGAAATATTTTTTCAGAGCTAGATGCAGAAAAAAATTATATTGAATTTGAAACCTGATGGAGGTCAGTATAGATGGACTAATAGGCCAAGTCCCACACACTGCTAGAAGCCGAAATATTTTTTCAGAGCTAGATGCAGAAAAAAATTATATTGAATTTGCAACCTGATTGAGGTCAGTTTAGATGGACTAATAGACTAAGTCCCATACACTGCTAGAAGCCGAAATATTTTTTCAGAGCTAGATGCAGATAAAAATTATTTTTAATTTTCAACCTGGTGGAGGTTAGTATAGATGGACTAATAGACCAAGTCCCACACACTGGTAGAAGCCGAAATATTTTTTCAGAGCTTAATGCAGATAAAAATTATTTTTAATTTGCAACCTGGTGGAGGTTTTTATAGATGGACTAATAGACCAAGTCCCACACACTGCTAGATGCCGAAATAGTTTTTCAGAGCTAGATGCAGAAAAAAATTATATTGAATTTGCAACCTGATGAAGGTCAGTATAGATGGACTAATAGACCAAGTCCCACACACTGCTAGAAGCTGAAATATTTTTTCAGAGCTAGATGCAGAAAAAAATTATGTTGAATTTGCAACCTGATGGAGGTCATTATAGATGGACTAATAGACCAAGTCCCACACACTGCTAGAAGCCGAAATATTATTTCAGAGCTAGATGCAGAAATTTTTTTTATTGAATTTGCAACCTGATGGAGGTCAGTATAGATTGACTAATAGGCCAAGTCCCACACACTGCTAGAAGCCGAAATATTTTTTCAGAGCTAGATACAGATAAAAATTATTATTAATTTGCAACCTGGTGGAGGTTAGTATAGATGGACTAATAGACCAAGTCCCACACACTGCTAGATGCCGAAATATTTTTTCAGAGCTAGATGCAGAAAAAAATTATATTGAATTTGCAACCTGATGGACGTCAGTATAGATGGACTAATAGACCAAGTCCCCCACACTGCTAGAAGCCGAAATATTTTTTCAGAGCTAGATGCCGAAAAAAATTATATTGAATTTGCAACCTGATGGAGTTCAGTATAGATGGACTAATAGACCAAGTCCCACACACTGGTAGAAGCCGAAATATTTTTTCAGAGCTTGATGCAGATAAAAATTATTTTTAATTTGCAACCTGGTGGAGGTTAGTATAGATGGACTAATAGACCAAGTGCCACACACTGCTAGATGCCGAAATATTTTTTCAGAGCTAGATGCAGATAAAAATTATTATTAATTTGCAACCTGGTGGAGGTTAGTATAGATTGACTAATAGACCAATTCCCACACACTGCTAGATGCCGAAATAATTTTTCAGAGCTAGATGCAAAAAAAAATTATATTGAATTTGCAACCTGATGGAGGTCAGTATAGATGGACTAATAGACCAAGTTCCACACACTGCTAGAAGCCGAAACATTTTTTCAGAGCTAGATGCAGATAAAAATAATTTTTAATTTGCAACCTGGTGGAGGTTAGTATGGATGGACAAATAGACCAAGTCCCACACACTGCTAGATGCTGAAATATTTTTTCAGAGCTAGATGCAGAAAAAAATGATATTGAATTTGCAACCTGATGGAGGTCAGTATAGATGGACTAATAGACCAAGTCCCACACACTGCTAGAAGCCGAAATATTTTTTCAGAGCTAGATGCAGAAAAAAATTATATTGAATTTGCAACCTTATGGAGGTCAGTATAGATGGACTAATAGACCAAGTCCCACACACTGCTAGAAGTCCAAATATTTTTTCAGAGCTAGATGCAGATAAAAATTATTTTTAATTTGCAACCTGATGGAGGTCATTATAGATGGACTAATAGACCAAGTCCCACACACTGCTAGAAGCCGAAATATTTTTTCAGAGCTAGATGCAGAAAAAAATTATATTGAATTTGCAACCTGATGGAGGTCAGTATAGATGGACTAATAGACCAAGTCCCACACACTGCTAGATGCCGAAATATTTTTTCAGAGCTAGATGCAGAAAAAAATTATATTGAATTTGCGACGTGATGGAGGTCAGTATACATGGACTAATAGAACAAGTCCCACACACTGATAGAAGCCGAAATATTTTTTCAGAGCTAGATGCAGAGAAAAATTATATTGAATTTGCAACCTGATGGAGGTCAGTATAGATGGACTAATAGACCAAGTCACACACACTGCTAGAAGCCAAAATATTTTTTCAGAGCTAGATGCAGAAAAAAATTATATTGAATTTGCAACCTGATGGAGGTCAGTATAGATGGACTAATAGACCAAGTCCCACACACTGCTAGAAGCCGAAATATTTTTTCAGAGGTAGATGGAGATAAAAATTATTTTTAATTTGCAACCTGATGGAGGTCAGTATAGATGGACTTATAGACCAAGTCCCACACACTGCTAGAAGCCGAAATATTTTTTCAGAGCTAGATGCAGAAAAAAATTATATTGAATTTGCAACCTGATGGAGGTCAGTATAGATGGACTAATAGACCAAGTCCCACACACTGCTTGAAGCCCAAATATTTTTTCAGAGCTAGATGCAGATAAAAATTATTTTTCATTTGCAACCTGGTGGAGGTTAGTTTAGATGGACTAATAGACCAAGTCCCACACACTGCTAGAAGCCGAAATATTTTTTCAGAGCTTGATGCAGATAAAAATTATTTTTAATTTGCAACCTGGTGGAGGTTAGTATAGATGGACTAATAGACCAAGTCCCACACACTGCTAGATGCCGAAATATTTTTTCAGAGCTAGATGCAGAAAAAAATTATATTGAATTTGCAACCTGATGGAGGTCAGTATAGATGGACTAATAGACCAAGTCCAACACACTGCTAGTAGCCGAAATATTTTTTCAGAGCTTGATGCAGAAAAAAATTATATTGAATTTGCAACCTGATGGTGGTCAGTATAGATGGACTAATAGACCAAGTCCCACACACTGCTTGAAGCCCAAATATTTTTTCAGAGCTAGATGCAGATAAAAATTATTTTTAATTTGCAACCTGGTGGAGGTTAGTATAGATGGACTAATAGACCAAGTCCCAAACACTGCTAGAAGCCGGAATATTTTTTCAGAGCTTGATGCAGATAAAAATTATTTTTAATTTGCAACCTGGTGGAGGTTAGTATAGATGGACTAATAGACTAAGTGCCACACACTGCTAGATGCCGAAATATTTTTTCAGAGCTAGATGCAGAAAAAAAATATATTGAATTTGCAACCTGATGGAGGTCAGTATAGATGGACTAATAGACCAAGTCCCACATACTGCTAGAAGCCGAAATATTTTTTCAGAGCTACATGCAGAAAAAAATTATATTGAATTTGCAACCTGATGGAGGTCAGTATAGATGGACCAATAGACCAAGTCCCACACACTGCTAGAAGCCAAAATATTTTTTCAGAGCTAGATGCAGAGAAAAATTATATTGAATTTGCAACCTGATGGAGGTCAGTATAGATGGACTAATAGACCAAGTCACACACACTGCTAGAAGCCAAAATATTTTTCAGAGCTAGATGCAGAAAAAAATTATATTGAATTTGCAACCTGATGGAGGTCAGTATAGATGGACTAATAGACCAAGTCCCACACACTGCTAGAAGCCGAAATATTTTTTCAGAGGAAGATGGAGATAAAAATTATTTTTAATTTGCAACCTGATGGAGGTCAGTATAGATGGACTAATAGACCAAGTCCCACACACTGCTAGAACCCGAAATATTTTTTCAGAGCTAGATGCAGAAAAAAATTATATTGAATTTGCAACCTGATGGAGGTCAGCATAGATGGACTAATAGACCAAGTTCCACACAATGCTTGAAGTCCAAATATTTTTTCAGAGCTAGATGCAGAAAAAAATTATTTTTAATTTGCAACCTGGTGGAGGTTAGTATAGATGGACTAATAGACCAAGTCCCACTAACTGCTAGAAGCCGAAATATTTTTTCAGAGCTAGATGCAGAAAAAAATTATATTGAATTTGCAACCTGATGGAGGTCAGTTTAGATGGACGAATAGACTAAGTCCCATACACTGCTAGAAGCCGAAATATTTTTTCAGAGCTAGATGCAAATAAAAATTATTTTTAATTTGCAACCTGGTGGAGGTTAGTATAGATGGACTAATAGACCAAGTCCCACACACTGGTAGAAGCCGAAATATTTTTTCAGAGCTTGATGCAGATAAAAATTATTTTTAATTTGCAACCTGGTTTAGGTTAGTATAGATGGACTAATAGACCAAGTCCCACACACTGCTAGATGCCGAAATATTTTTTCAGAGCTAGATGCAGAAAAAAATTATATTGAATTTGCAACCTGATGAAGGTCAGTATAGATGGACTAATAGACCAAGTCCCACACACTGCTAGAAGCTGAAATATTTTTTCAGAGCTAGATGCAGAAAAAAATTATGTTGAATTTGCAACCTGATGGAGGTCATTATAGATGGACTAACAGACCAAGTCCCACACACTGCTAGAAGCCAAAATATTTTTTCAGAGCTAGATGCAGAAATTTTTTTTATTGAATTTGCAACCTGATGGAGGTCAGTATAGATGGACTAATAGACCAAGTCCCACACACTGCTAGAAGCCGAAATATTTTTTCAGAGCTAGATGCAGAAAAAGATTATATTGAATTTGCAACCTGATGGAGGTCAGTATAGATGGACTATTAGACCAAGTCCCACACACTGCTAGAAGCCCAAATATATTTTCAGAGCTAGATGCAGATAAAAATTATTTTTAATTTGCAACCTGGTGGAGGTTAGTATAGATGGACTAATAGACCAAGTCCCACACACTGCTAGAAGCCGAAATATTTTTTCAGAGCTAGATGCAGATAAAAATTATTTTTAATTTGCAACCTGGTGGAGGTTAGTATAGATGGACTAATAGACCAATTCCCACACACGGCTAGATGACGAAATATTTTTTCAGAGCTAGATGCAGAAAAAAATTATATTGAATTTGCAACCTGATGGAGTTCAGTATAGATGGACTAATAGACCAAGTCCCACACACTGCTAGAAGCCGAAATATTTTTTCAGAGGTAGATGGAGATAAAAATAATTTTTAATTTGCAACCTGTTGGAGGTCAGTATAGATGGACTAATAGACCAAGTCCCACACACTGCTAGAAGCCGAAGTATTTTTTTCAGAGCTAGATGCAGAACAAAATTATATTGAATTTGCAACCTGATGGAGGTCAGTATAGATGGAATAATAGACCAAGTCCCACACACTGCTAGAAGCCCAAATATTTTTTTAGAGCTAGATGCAGATAAAAATTATTTTTAATTTGCAACCTGGTGGAGGTTAGTATAGATGGACTAATAGACCAAGTCCCACACACTGCTAGAAGCCGAAATATTTTTTCAGAGCTTGATGCAGATGAAAATTATTTTTAATTTGCAACCTGGTGGAGGTTAGTATAGATGGACTAATAGACCAAGTCCCACACACTGCTAGATGCCGAAATATTTTTTCAGAGCTAGATGCAGAAAAAAATTATATTGAATTTGCAACCTGGTGGAGGTTAGTATAGATGGACTAATAGACCAATTCCCACAAACGGCTAGATGACGAAATATTTTTTCAGAGCTAGATGCAGAAAAAAATTATATTGAATTTGCAACCTGATGGAGGTCAGTATAGATGGACTAATAGACCAAGTCCCACACACTGCTAGAAGCCGAAATATTTTTTCACAGCTAGATGCAGAAAAAAATTATATTGAATTTGCAACCTGATGGAGGTCAGTATAGATGGACTAATAGACCAAGTCCCACACACTGCTAGAAGCCGAAATATTTTTTCAGAGGTAGATGGAGATAAAAATAATTTTTAATTTGCAACCTGTTGGAGGTCAGTATAGAGGAACTAATAGACCAAGTCCCACACACTGCTAGAAGCCGAAATATTTTTTCAGAGCTAGATGCAGAACAAAATTATATTGAATTTGCAACCTGATGGAGGTCAGTATAGATGGACTAATAGACCAAGTCCCACACACTGCTAGATGTCGAAATATTTTTTCAGAGCTAGATGCAGAAAAAAATTATATTGAATTTGCGACGTGATGGAGGTCAGTATACATGGACTAATAGAACAAGTCCCACACATTGATAGAAGCCGAAATATTTTTTCAGAGCTAGATGCAGAGAAAAATTATATTGAATTTGCAACCTGATGGAGGTCAGTATAGATGGACTAATAGACCAAGTCACACACACTGCTAGAAGCCGAAATATTTTTTCAGAGCTTGATGCAGATAAAAATTATTTTTAATTTGCAACCTGGTGGAGGTTAGTATAGATGGACTAATAGACCAAGTCCCACACACTGCTAGATGCCGAAATATTTTTTCAGAGCTAGATGCAGAAAAAAATTATATTGAATTTGCAACCTGATGGAGGTCAGTATAGATGGACTAATAGACCAAGTCCCACACACTGCTAGAAGCCGAAATATTTTTTCAGAGCTAGATGCAGAAAAAAATTATATTGAATTTGCAACCTGATGGTGGTCAGTATAGATGGACTAATAGACCAAGTCCCACACACTGCTTGAAGCCCAAATATTTTTTCAGAGCTAGATGCAGATAAAAATTATTTTTAATTTGCAACCTGGTGGAGGTTAGTATAGATGGACTAATAGACCAAGTCCCACACACTGCTAGAAACCGAAATATTTTTTCAGAGCTTGATGCAGATAAAAATTATTTTTAATTTGCAACCTGGTGGAGGTTAGTATAGATGGACTAATAGACCAAGTCCCACACACTGCTAGAAGCCCAAATATTTTTTCAGAGGTAGATGCAGATAAAAATTATTTTTAATTTGCAACCTGATGGAGGTCAGTATAGATGGACTAATTGACCAAGTCCCACACACTGCTAGAAGCCGAAATATTTTTTCAGAGCTAGATGCAGAAAAAAATTATATTGAATTTGCAACCTGATGGAGGTAAGTATAGATGGACTAATAGACCAAGTCCCACACACTGCTAGAAGCCAAAATATTTTTTCAGAGCTAGATGCAGAAAAAAATTATATTGAATTTGCAACCTGATGGAGGTCAATATAGATGGACTAATAGACCAAGTCCCAAACACTGCTAGAAGCCGGAATATTTTTTCAGAGCTTGATGCAGATAAAAATTATTTTTAATTTGCAACCTGGTGGAGGTTAGTATATATGGACTAATAGACTAAGTCCCACACACTGCTAGATGCCGAAATATTTTTTCAGAGCTAGATGCAGAAAAAAAATATATTGGATTTGCAACCTGATGGAGGTCAGTATAGATGGACTAATAGACCAAGTCCCACATACTGCTAGAAGCCGAAATATTTTTTCAGAGCTAGATGCAGAAAAAAATTATATTGAATTTGCAACCTGATGGAGGTCAGTATAGATGGACTAATAGACCAAATCCCACACACTGCTAGAAGCCGAAATATTTTTTCAGAGCTAGCTGCAGATAAAAATTATTTTTAATTTGCAACCTGGTGGAGGTTAGTACAGATGGACTAATAGACCAATTCCCACACACTGCTAGAAGCCGAATTATTTTTCAAAGCTAGATGCAGAAAAAAATTATTTTTAATTTGCAACCTGGTGGAGGTTAGTACAGATGTACTAACAGACCAAGTCCCACACACTGCTAGATGCCGAAATATTTTTTCAGAGCTAGATGCAGAAAAAAATTATATTGAATTTGCAACCTGATGGAGGTCAGTATAGATGGACTAATAGATCAAGTCCCACACACTGTTAGAAGCCAAAATATTTTTTTAGAGCTAGATGCAGATAAAAATTATTTTTAGTTTGCAACCTGGTGGAGGTTAGTATAGATGGACTAATAGACCAAGTCCCACACACTGCTAGATGCTGAAATATTTTTTCAGAGCTAGATGTAGAAAAAAATTAAATTGAATTTGCAACCTGATGGAGTTCAGTATAGATGGACTAATAGACCAAGTCCCACACACTGCTAGAAGCTGAAATATTTTTTCAGAGCTAGATACAGAAAAAAATTATATTGAATTTGCAACCTGATGGAGGTCAGTATAGATGGACTAATAGACCAAGTCCCACACACTGCTAGAAGCCGAAATATTTTTTCAGAGCTAGATGCAGAAAAAAATTATATTGAATTTGCAACCTGATGGAGGTCAGTATAGATGGACTAATAGACCAAGTCCCACACACTGCTAGAAGCAGAAATATTTTTTCAGAGCTAGATGCAGATAAAAATTATTTTTCATTTGCAACATGGTGGAGGTTAGTATAGATGGACTAATAGACCAAGTCCCACACACTGCTAGAAGCCGAAATATTTTTTCAGAGCTAGCTGCAGATAAAAATTATTTTTAATTTGCAACCTGGTGGAGGTTAGTATAGATGGACTAATAGACCAAGTCCCACACACGGCTAGATGACTAAATATTTTTTCAGATCTAGATGCAGAAAAAAATTATATTGAATTTGCAACCTGATGGAGGTCAGTATAGATGGACTAATAGACCAAGTCCCACACACTGCTAGAAGCCGAAATATTTTTTCAGAGCTAGATGCAGAAAAAAATTATATTGAATTTGCAACCTGATGGAGGTCAGTATAGATGGACTAATAGACCAAATCCCACACACTGCTAGAAGCCGAAATATTTTTTCAGAGCTAGATGCAGAAAAAAATTATATTGAATTTGCAACCTGATGGAGGTCAGTATAGATGGACTAATAGACCAAGTCCCACACACTGCTAGAAGCCCAAATATTTTTTCAGAGCTAGATGCAGATAAAAATTATTTTTAATTTGCAACATGGTGGAGGTTAGTATAGATGGACTAATAGACCAAGTCCCACACACTGCTAGAAGCCAAAATATTTTTTCAGAGCTAGCTGCAGATAAAAATTATTTTTAATTTGCAACCTGGTGGAGGTTAGTATATATGGACTAATAGACCAAGTCCCACACACGGCTAGATGACGAAATATTTTTTCAGAGCTAGATGCAGAAAAAAATTATATTGAATTTGCAACCTGATGGAGGTCAGTATAGATGGACTAATAGACCAAGTCCCACACACTGCTAGAAGCCGAAATATTTTTTCAGAGCTAGATGCAGAAAAAAATTATATTGAATTTGCAACCTGATGGAGGTCAGTATAGATGGACTAATAGACCAAATCCCACACACTGCTAGAAGCCGAAATATTTTTTCAGAGCTAGATGCAGAAAAAAATTATATTGAATTTGCAACCTGATGGAGGTCAGTATACTTGGACTAATAGACCAAGTCCCACACACTGCTAGAAGCCGAAATATTTTTTCAGAGCTAGATGCAGAAAAAAATTATATTGAATATGCAACCTGATGGAGGTCAGTATAGATGGACTAATAGACCAAGTCCCACACACTGCTAGAAGCCAAAATATTTTTTCAGATCTAGATGCAGAGAAAAATTATATTGAATTTGCAACCTGATGGAGGTCAGTATAGATGGACTAATAGACCAAGTCCCACACACTGTTAGAAGCCCAAATATTTTTTCAGAGCTAGATGCAGATAAAAATTATTTTTAATTTGCAACCTGGTGGAGGTTAGTATAGATGGACTAATAGACCAAGTCCCACACACTGCTAGAAGCCGAATTATTTTTCAAAGCTAGATGCAGAAAAAAATTATTTTTAATTTGCAACCTGGTGGAGGTTAGTACAGATGGACTAACAGACCAAGTCCCACACACTGCTAGATGCCGAAATATTTTTTGAGAGCTAGATGCAGAAAAAAACTATATTGAATTTGCAACCTGATGGAGGTCAGTATAGATGGACAAATAGGCCAAGTCCCACACACTGCTAGAAGCCGAAATATTTTTTCAGAGCTAGATGCAGAAAAAAATTATATTGAATTTGCAACCTGATGGAGGTCAGTATAGATGGACTAATAGATGAAGTCCCACACACTGTTAGAAGCCGAAATATTTTTTTAGAGCTAGATGCAGATAAAAATTATTTTTAGTTTGCAACCTGGTGGAGGTTAGTATAGATGGACTAATAGACCAAGTCCCACACACTGCTAGATGCTGAAATATTTTTTCAGAGCTAGATGTAGAAAAAAATTATATTGAATTTGCAACCTGATGGAGTTCAGTATAGATGGACTAATAGACCAAGTCCCACACACTGCTAGAAGCTGAAATATTTTTTCAGAGCTAGATACAGAAAAAAATTATATTGAATTTGCAACCTGATGGAGGTCAGTATAGATGGACTAATAGACCAAGTCCCACACACTGCTAGAAGCCGAAATATTTTTTCAGAGCTAGATGCAGAAAAAAATTATATTGAATTTGCAACCTGATGGAGGTCAGTATAGATGGACTAATAGACCAAGTCCCACACACTGCTAGAAGCCCAAATATTTTTTCAGAGCTAGATGCAGATAAAAATTATTTTTAATTTGCAACATGGTGGAGGTTAGTATAGGTTGACTAATAGACCAAGTCCCACACACTGCTAGAAGCCGAAATATTTTTTCAGAGCTAGCTGCAGATAAAAATTATTTTTAATTTGCAACCTGGTGGAGGTTAGTACAGATGGACTAATAGACCAATTCCCACACACGGCTAGAAGCCAAAATATTTTTTCAGAGCTAGATGCAGATAAAAATTATTTTTAATTTGCAACCTGGTGGAGGTTAGTATAGATGGACTAATAGAGAAAGTCCCACACACTGCTAGAAGGCCAAATATTTTTTCAGATCTTGATGCAGATAAAAATTATTTTTAATTTGCAAGCTGATGGAGGTCAGTATAGATAGACTAATAGACCAAGTCCCACACACTGCTAGAAGCCCAAATATTTTTTCAGAGCTAGATGCAGAAAAAAATTATATTGAATTTGCAACCTGATGGAGGTCAGTATAGATGGACTAATAGACCAAGTCCCACACACTGCTAGATGCCGAAATATTTTGTCAGAGCTAGATGCAGAAAAAAATTACATTGAATTTGCAAACTGATGTAAGTCAGTATAGATGGATTAATAGACCAAGTCCCACACACTGCTAGAAGCCCTAATATTTTTTCAGAGCTAGATGCAGATAAAAATTATTTTTAATTTGCAACCTGATGGAGGTCAGTATAGATGGACTAATAGACCAAGTCCCACACACTGCTAGAAGCCAAAATATTTTTTCAGAGCTAGATGCAGATAAAAATTATTTTTAATTTGCAACCTGGTGGAGGTTAGTATAGATGGACTAATAGACTAAGTCCTACACACTGCTAGAAGCCCAAATATTTTTTCAGAGCTAGATGCAGATAAAAATTATTTTTATTTTGCAACCTGTTGGAGGTTAGTATAGATGGACTAATAGACCAAGTCACACACACTGCTTGAAGCCCAAATATTTTTTCAGAGCTAGATGCAGATAAAAATTATTTTTAATTTGCAACCTGATGGAGGTCAGTATAGATGGACTAATAGACCAAGTCCCACACACTGCTAGAAGCCCAAATATTTTTTTCAGAGCAAGATGCAGATAAAAATTATTTTTAATTTGCAACCTGGTGGAGGTTAGTATAGATGGACTAATAGACCAAGTCTCACACACTGCTAGAAGCCCAAATATTTTTTCAGAGCTAGATGCAGAAAAAAATTATATTGAATTTGCAACATGATGCAGGTCAGTATAGATGGAATAATAGAACAAGTCCCACACACTGCTAGAAGCTAAAATATTTTTTCAGAGCTAGATGCAGATAAAAATTATTTTTAATTTGCAACCTGGTGGAGGTTAGCATAGATGGACTAATAGACCAAGTCCCACACACTGCTAGATGCTGAAATATTTTTTCAGAGCTAGATGCAGAAAAAAATTATATTGAATTTGCAACCTGATGGAGGTCAGTTTAGATGGACTAATTGACCAAGTCACACACACTGCTAGAAGACGAAATATTTTTTCAGAGCTAGATGCAGAAACAAATTATATTGAATTTGCAACATGATGGAGGTCAGTATAGATGGACTAATAGACCAAGTACCACACACTGCTAAAAGGCCAAATATTTTTTCAGAGCTAGATGCAGATAAAAATTATTTTTAATTTGCAACCTGGTGGAGGTCAGTATAGATGGATTAATAGACCAAGTCCCACACACTGCTAGAAGCCCAAATATTTTTTCAGAGCTAGATGCAGAAAAAAATTATATTGAATTTGCAACATGATGGAGGTCAGCATAGATGGACTAATAGAACAAGTCCCACACACTGCTAGAAGCCCAATTATTTTTTCTGAGATAGATGCAGATAAAAATTATTTTAAATTTGCAACCTGGTGGAGGTTTGTATAGATGGACTAATAGACCAAGGCCCACACAGTGCTAGAAGCCAAAATATTTTTTCAGAGCTAGATGCAGAGAAAAATTATATTGAATTTGCAACCTGATGGTGGTCAGTATAGATGGGCTAATAGACCAAGTCCCACACACTGCTAGAAGCTAAAATATTTTTCAGAGCTAGATGAAGATAAAAATAATTTTTAATTTGCAACCTGGAGTGGGTTAGCATAGGTGGACTAATAGACCAAGTCCCACACACTGCTAGATGCTGAAATATTTTTTCAGAGCTAGATGCAGAAAAAAATTATATTGAATTTGCAACCTGATGGAGGTCAGTTTAGATGGACTAATAGACCAAGTCCCACACACTGCTAGAAGCCAAAATATTTTTTCAGAGCTAGATGCAGAAACAAATTATATTGAATTTGCAACCTGATGGAGGTCAGTATAGATGGACTAATAGACCAAGTCCCACACACTACTAGAAGCCCAAATATTTTTTCATAGCTAGATGCAGATAAAAATTATTTTTAATTTGCAACCTGGTGGAGGTTAGTATAGATGGACTAATAGACCAAGTCTCACACACTGCTAGAAGCCCAAATATTATTTCAGAGCTAGATGTAGAAAAAAATTATTTTTAATTTGCAACCTGGTGGAGGTTAGTATAGATGGACTAATAGACCAAGTCCCACACACTGCTAGATGCTGAAATATTTTTTCAGAGCTAGATGCAGAAAAAAATTATATTGAATTTGCAACCTGATGGAGGTCAGTATAGATGGACTAATAGACCAAGTCCCACACACTGCTAGAAACCGAAATATTTTTTCAGAGCTAGATGCAGATAAAAATTATTTTTAATTTGCAACCTGGTGGAGGTTAGTACAGATGGACTAATAGACCAATTCCCACACACTGCTAGAAGCCAAAATATTTTTTCAGAGCTAGATGCAGATAAAAATTATTTTTAATTTGCAACCTGGTGGAGGTTAGTATAGATGGACTAATAGAGAAAGTCCCACACACTGCTAGAAGGCCAAATATTTTTTCAGATCTTGATGCAGATAAAAATTATTTTTAATTTGCAAGCTGATGGAGTTCAGTATAGATAGATTAATAGACCAAGTCCCACACACTGCTAGAAGCCCAAATATTTTTTCAGAGCTAGATGCAGAAAAAAATTATATTGAATTTGCAACCTGATGGAGGTCAGTATAGATGGACTAATAGACCAAGTCCCACACACTGCTAGATGCCGAAATATTTTGTCAGAGCTAGATGCAGAAAAAAATTACATTGAATTTGCAAACTGATGTAAGTCAGTATAGATGGATTAATAGACCAAGTCCCACACACTGCTAGAAGCCCTAATATTTTTTCAGAGCTAGATGCAGATAAAAATTATTTTTAATTTGCAACCTGATGGAGGTCAGTATACATGGACTAATAGACCAAGTCCCACACACTGCTAGAAGCCAAAATATTTTTTCAGAGCTAGATGCAGATAAAAATTATTTTTAATTTGCAACCTGGTGGAGGTTAGTATAGATGGACTAATAGACCAAGTCCCACACACTGCTAGAAGCCCAAATATTTTTTCAGAGCTAGATGCAGATAAAAATTATTTTTATTTTGCAACCTGGTGGAGGTTAGTATAGATGGACTAATAGACCAAGTCACACACACTGCTTGAAGCCCAAATATTTTTTCAGAGCTAGATGCAGATAAAAATTATTTTTAATTTGCAACCTGATGGAGGTCAGTATAGATGGACTAATAGACCAAGTCCCACACACTGCTAGAAGCCCAAATATTTTTTTCAGAGCAAGATGCAGATAAAAATTATTTTTAATTTGCAACCTGGTGGAGGTTAGTATAGATGGACTAATAGACCAAGTCCCACACACTGCTAGAAGCCCAAATATTTTTTCAGAGCTAGATGCAGAAAAAAATTATATTGAATTTGCAACATGATGCAGGTCAGTATAGATGGAATAATAGAACAAGTCCCACACACTGCTAGAAGCCCAATTATTTTTTCTGAGATAGATGCAGATAAAAATTATTTTTAATTTGCAACCTGGTGGAGGTTAGTATAGATGGACTAATAGACCAAGTCCCACACACTGTTAGAAGCCGAAATATTTTTTCAGAGCTAGATGCAGAAAAAAATTATATTGAATTTGCAACCTGATGGAGGTCAGTATAGATGGACTAATAGACCAAGTCCCACACACTGCTAGAAGCCGAAATATTTTTTCAGAGCTAGATGCAGAAAAAAATTATATTGAATTTGCAACCTGATGGTGGTCAGTATAGATGGACTAATAGACCGAGACCTACACACTGCTAGAAGCTAAAATATTTTTTCAGAGCTAGATGCAGATAAAAATTATTTTTAATTTGCAACCTGGTGGAGGTTAGCATAGATGGACTAATAGACCAAGTCCCACACACTGCTAGATGCTGAAATATTTTTTCAGAGCTAGATGCAGAAAAAAATTATATTGAATTTGCAACCTGATGGAGGTCAGTTTAGATGGACTAATTGACCAAGTCCCACACACTGCTAGAAGCCGAAATATTTTTTCAGAGCTAGATGCAGAAACAAATTATATTGAATTTGCAACATGATGGAGGTCAGTATAGATGGACTAATAGACCAAGTACCACACACTGCTAAAAGGCCAAATATTTTTTCAGAGCTAGATGCAGATAAAAATTATTTTTAATTTGCAACCTGGTGGAGGTCAGTATAGATGGATTAATAGACCAAGTCCCACACACTGCTAGAAGCCCAAATATTTTTTCAGAGCTAGATGCAGAAAAAAATTATATTGAATTTGCAACATGATGGAGGTCAGCATAGATGGACTAATAGAACAAGTCCCACACACTGCTAGAAGCCCAATTATTTTTTCTGAGATAGATGCAGATAAAAATTATTTTTAATTTGCAACCTGGTGGAGGTTTGTATAGATGGACTAATAGACCAAGGCCCACACACTGCTAGAAGCCAAAATATTTTTTCAGAGCTAGATGCAGAGAAAAATTATATTGAATTTGCAACCTGATGGAGGTTAGTATAGATGGACTAATAGACCGGGTCCCACACAGTGCCAGAAGCCGAAATATTTTTTCAGAGCTAGATGCAGAAAAAAATTATATTGAATTTGCAACCTGATGGTGGTCAGTATGGATGGGCTAATAGACCAAGTCCCACACACTGCTAGAAGCTAAAATATTTTTCAGAGCTAGATGAAGATAAAAATAATTTTTAATTTGCAACCTGGTGGAGGTTAGCATAGGTGGACTAATAGACCAAGGCCCACACACTGCTAGATGCTGAAATATTTTTTCAGAGCTAGATGCAGAAAAAAATTATATTGAATTTGCAACCTGATGGAGGTCAGTTTAGATGGACTAATAGACCAAGTCCCACACACTACTAGAAGCCCAAATATTTTTTCATAGCTAGATGCAGATAAAAATTATTTTTAATTTGCAACCTGGTGGAGGTTAGTATAGATGGACTAATAGACCAAGTCCCACACACTGCGAGAAGCCCAAATATTATTTCAGAGCTAGGTGTAGAAAAAAATTATTTTTAATTTGCAACCTGGTGGAGGTTAGTATAGATGGACTAATAGACCAAGTCCCACACACTGCTAGATGCTGAAATATTTTTTCAGAGCTAGATGCAGAAAAAAATTATATTGAATTTGCAACCTGATGGAGGTCAGTATAGATGGACTAATAGACCAAGTCCCACACACTGCTAGAAGCCGAAATATTTTTTCAGAGCTAGATGCAGATAAAAATTATTTTTAATTTGCAACCTGGTGGAGGTTAGTACAGATGGACTAATAGACCAATTCCCACACACTGCTAGAAGCCAAAATATTTTTTCAGAGCTAGATGCAGATAAAAATTATTTTTAATTTGCAACCTGGTGGAGGTTAGTATAGATGGACTAATAGAGAAAGTCCCACACACTGCTAGAAGGCCAAATATTTTTTCAGATCTTGATGCAGATAAAAATTATTTTTAATTTGCAAGCTGATGGAGGTCAGTATAGATAGACTAATAGACCAAGTCCCACACACTGCTAGAAGCCGAAATATTTTTTCAGAGCTAGATGCAGAAAAAAATTATATTGAATTTGCAACCTGATGGAGGTCAGTATAGATGGACTAATAGAACAAGTCCCACACCCTGCTAGAAGCCCAATTATTTTTCAGAGCTAGATGCAGATAAAAATTATTTTTAATTTGCAACCTGGTGGAGGTTAGTATAGATGGACTAATACATCAAGTCCCACACATTGCTAGAAACCAAAATATTTTTTCAGAGCTAGATGCAGAAAAAAATTATATTGAATTTGCAACCTGATGGAGGTCAGTTTAGTTGAACTTAAAGACCAAGTCCCACACACTGTTAGAAGCCGAAATATTTTTTTAGAGCTAGATGCAGAAAAAAATTATATTGTATTTGCAACCTGATGGAGGTCAGTATAGATGGACTAATAGACCAAGTCCCACACACTGCTAGAAGCCTAAATATTTTTTCAGAGCTAGAGGCAGATAAAAATTATTTTTAATTTGCAACCTCGTGGAGGTTAGTATAGATGGACTAATAGACCAAGTCCCACACACTGCTAGATGCCAAAATATTTTTTCAGAGCTAGATGCAGAAAAAAATTATATTGAATTTGCAACCTGATGGTGGTCAGTATAGATGGGCTAATAGACCAAGTCCCACACACTGCTAGAAGCTAAAATATTTTTCAGAGCTAGATGCAGATAAAAATAATTTTTAATTTGCAACCTGGTGGAGGTTAGCATAGGTGGACTAATAGACCAAGTCCCACACACTGCTAGAAGCTGAAATATTTTTTCAGAGCTTGATGCAGAAAAAAATTATATTGAATTTGCAACCTGATGGAGGTCAGTTTAGATGGACTAATAGACCAAGTCCCACACACTGCTAGAAGCCAAAATATTTTTTCAGAGCTAGATGCAGAAACAAATTATATTGAATTTGCAACCTGGTGGAGGTTAGTATAGATGGACTAATAGACCAAGTCCCACACACTACTAGAAGCCCAAATATTTTTTCATAGCTAGATGCAGATAAAAATTATTTTTAATTTGCAACCTGGTGGAGGTTAGTATAGATGGACTAATAGACCAAGTCCCACACACTGCTAGAAGCCCAAATATTTTTTCAGAGCTAGATGTAGAAAAAAATTATTTTTAATTTGCAACCTGGTGGAGGTTAGTATACATGGACTAATAGACCAAGTCCCACACACTGTTAGATGCTGAAATATTTTTTCAGAGCTAGATGCAGAAAAAAATTATATTGAATTTGCAACCTGATGGAGGTCAGTATAGATGGACTAATAGACCAAGTCCCACACACTGCTAGAAGCCGAAATATTTTTTCAGAGCTAGATGCAGATAAAAATTATTTTTTATTTGCAACCTGGTGGAGGTTAGTACAGATGGACTAATAGACCAATTCCCACACACTGCTAGAAGCCAAAATATTTTTTCAGAGCTAGATGCAGATAAAAATTATTTTTAATTTGCAAACTGGTGGAGGTTAGTATAGATGGACTAATAGAGAAAGTCCCACACACTGCTAGAAGGCCAAATATTTTTTCAGATCTTGATGCAGATAAAAATTATTTTTAATTTGCAAGCTGATGGAGGTCAGTATAGATAGACTAATAGACCAAGCCCCACACACTGCTAGAAGCCCAAATATTTTTTCAGAGCTAGATGCAGAAAAAAATTATATTGAATTTGCAACCTGATGGAGGTCAGTATAGATGGACTAATAGAACAAGTCCAACACCCTGCTAGAAGCCCAATTATTTTTCAGAGCTAGATGCAGATAAAAATTATTTTTAATTTGCAACCTGGTGGAGGTTAGTATAGATGGACTAATACATCAAGTCCCACACATTGCTAGAAGCCAAAATATTTTTTCAGAGCTAGATGCAGAAAAAAATTATATTGAATTTGCAACCTGATGGAGGTCAGTTTAGTTGGACTTAAAGACCAAGTCCCACACACTGCTAGAAGCCGAAATATTTTTTTAGAGCTAGATGCAGAAAAAAATTATATTGTATTTGCAACCTGATGGAGGTCAGTACAGATGGACTAATAGACCAAGTCCCACACACTGCTAGAAGCCTAAATATTTTTTCAGAGCTAGAGGCAGATAAAAATTATTTTTAATTTGCAACCTCGTGGAGGTTAGTATAGATGGACTAATAGACCAAGTCCCACACACTGCTAGATGCCAAAATATTTTTTCAGAGCTAGATGCAGAAAAAACATTATATTGAATTTGCAACCTGATGGAGGTCAGTACAGATGGACTAATAGACCAAGTCCCACACACTGCTAGAAGCCGAAATATTTTTTCAGAGCTAGATGCAGAAAAAAATTATATTGAATTTGCAACCTGATGTAAGTCAGTATAGATGGACTAATAGACCAAGTCCCACACACTGCTAAAAGCCGAAATATTTTTTCAGAGCTAGATGCAGATAAAAATTATTTTTAATTTGCAACCTGGTGGAGGTTAGTATAGATGGACTAATAGACCAAGTCCCACACACTGCTAGATGCTGAAATATTTTTTCAGAGCTAGATGCAGATCAAATTTTTTTTTAATTTGCAACCTGGTGGAGGTTTGTATAGATGGACTAATAGACCAAATCCCACACACTGCTAGAAGCCCAAATATTTTTTCAGAGCTAGATGCAGATAAAAATTATTTTTAATTTGTAAGCTGGTGGAGGTTAGTATAGATGGACTAATAGACCAAGTCCCACACACTGCTAGAAGCCGAAATATTTTTTCAGAGGTAGATGCAGATAAAAATTATTTTTAATTTGCAACCTGGTGGAGGTTAGTATAGATGGACTAATAGACCAAGTCCCACACACTGCTAGATGCCGAAATATTTTTTCAGAGCTCGATGCAGAAAAAAATTATATTGAATTTGCAACCTGATGGAGGTCAGTATAGATGGACTAGTTGACCAAGTCCCACACACTGCTAGAAGCCCAAATATTTTTTCAGAGCTAGATACAGATAAAAATTATATTGAATTTGCAACCTGATGGAGGTCAGTATAGAAGGACTAATAGACCAAGTCCCACACACTGCTAGAAGCCCAAATATTTTTTCAGAGCTAGATGCAGATAAAAATTCTATTGAATTTGCAACCTGATGGAGGTCAGTATAGATGGACTAATAGACCAAGTCCCACACACTGCTAGAAGCCCAAATATTTTTTCAGAGCTAGATACAGATAAAAATTATATTGAATTTGCAACCTGATGGAGGTCAGTATAGAAGGACTAATAGACCAAGTCCCACACCCTGCTAGAAGCCCAAATATTTTTTCAGAGCTAGATGCAGATAAAAATTATTTTTAATTTGCAACCTGATGGAGGTCAGTATAGATGGACTAATAGACCAAGTCCCACACACTGCTAGAAGCCAAAATATTTTTTTAGAGATAGATGCAGAAAAAAATTATATTGAATTTGCATCCTGATGGAGGTCAGTATAGATGGACTAATAGACCAAGTCCCACACACTGCCAGAAGCCCAAATATTTTTTCAGAGCTAGATGCAGATAATAATTATTTTTAATTTGCAACCTGGTGGAGGTTAGTATAGATGGACTAATAGACCAATTCCCACACACTGCTAGAAGCCAAAATATTTTTTCAGAGCTAGATGCAGATAAAAATTATTTTTAATTTGCAACCTGATGGAGGTCAGTATAGATGGAATAATAGATCAAGTCCCACACACTGCTAGAAGGCCAAATATTTATTCAGAGCTAGATGCAGATAAAAGTTATTTTTAATTTGCAACCTGGTGGAGTTTAGTATAGATGGACTAATAGACCAAGTCACACATACTGCTAGAAGCCGAAATATTTTTTCAGAGCTAGACGCAGAAAAAAATTATATTGAATTTGCAGCCTGATGGTGGTCAGTATAGATGGACTAATAGAATAAGTCCCACACACTGCTAGAAGCCCAATTATTTTTTCAGAGCTAGATGCAGATAATAATTATTTTTAATTTGCAACCTGGTGGAGGTTAGTATAGATGGACTAATAGACCAAGTCCCACACACTGCTAGAAGCCAAAATATTTTTTCAGAGCTAGATGCAGATAAAAATTATTTTTAATTTGCAACCTGATGGAGGTCAGTATAGATGGAATAATAGACGAAGTCCCACACACTGCTAGAAGCCCAAATAATTTTTCAGAGCTGGAAGCAGATAAAAATTATTTTTAATTTGCAACCTGGTGGAGTTTAGTATAGATGGACTAATAGACCAAGTCACACACACTGCTAGAAGCCCAAATATTTTTTTAAGAGCTAGATGCAGAAAAAAATTATATTGAATTTGCAACCTGATGGAGGTCAGTATTGATGGACTAATAGAACATGTCACACACACTGCCAGAAGCCCAAATATTTTTTCAGAGCTAGATGCAGATAATAATTATTTTTAATTTGCAACCTGGTGGAGGTTAGTATAGATGGACTAATAGACCAAGTCCCACACACTGCTAGAAGCCAAAATATTTTTTCAGAGCTAGATGCAGATAAAAAATATTTTTAATTTGCAACCTGGTGGAGGTTAGTATAGATGGACTAATACACCAAGTCACACATACTGCTAGAAGCCGAAATATTTTTTCAGAGCTAGATGCAGAAAAAAATTATATTGAATTTGCAACCTGATGGTGGTCAGTATAGATGGACTAATAGACCAAGTCACACATACTGCTAGAAGCCGAAATATTTTTTCAGAGCTAGATGCAGAAAAAAATTATATTGAATTTGCAACCTGATGGTGGTCAGTATAGATGGACTAATAGATCAAGTCCCACACACTGCTAGAAGCCCAATTATTTTTTCAGAGCTAGATGCAGATAAAAATTATTTTAATTTGCAACCTGGTGGAGGTTAGTATAGATGGACTAATAGACCAAGTCCCACAAACTGCTGGAAGCCAAAATATTTTTTCAGAGCTAGATGCAGATAAAAATTATTTTTAATTTGCAACCTGATGGAGGTCAGTATAGATGGACTAATAGACCAAGTCCCACACACTGCTAGAAGCCCAAATAATTTTTCAGAGCTAGATGCAGATAAAAATTATTTTTAATTTGCAACCTGGTGGAGTTTAGTATAGATGGACTAATAGACCAAGTCCCACACACTGCTAGAAGCCAAAATATTTTTTCAGAACTAGATGCAGAAAAAAAAAATATTGAATTTGCAACCTGATGAAGGTCAGTATAGATGTACTAAAAGACCAAGTCCCACACACTGCTACAAGCCCAAACATTTTTTCAGAGGTAGATGCAGACAAAAATTATTTTTAATTTGCAACCTCGTGGAGGTTAGTATAGATGGACTAATAGACCAAGTCCCACACACTGCTAGAAGCCGAAATATTTTTTTCAGAGCTAGATGCAGATAAAAATTATTTGTAATTTGCAACCTGGTGGAGGTTAGTATTGATGGACTAATAGAACAAGTCCCACGCACTGCTAGATGCCGAAATATTTTTTCAGAGCTAGATGCAGAAAAAAATTATATTGAATTTGCAACCTGATGGTGGTCAGTATAGATGGACTAATAGACCAAGTCCCACACACTGCTAGAAGCCCAAATATTCTTTCAGAGCTAGATGCAGAAAAAAATTATATTGAATTTGCAACCTGATGGAAGTCAGTATAGATGGACTAATAGACCAATCCCACACACTGCTAGAAGCTGAAATATTTTTTCAGAGCTAGATGCAGATAAAAATTATTTTTAATTTGCAACCTGATGTAGGTCAGTATAGATGGAATAATAGATCAAGTCCCACACACTGCTAGAAGGCCAAATATTTATTCAGAGCTAGATGCAGATAAAAATTATTTTTAATTTGCAACCTGGTGGAGTTTAGTATAGATGGACTAATAGACCAAGTCACACATACTGCTAGAAGCCGAAATATTTTTTCAGAGCTAGATGCAGAAAAAAATTATATTGAATTTGCAGCCTGATGGTGGTCAGTATAGATGGACTAATAGAATAAGTCCCACACACTGCTAGAAGCCCAATTATTTTTTCAGAGCTAGATGCAGATAATAATTATTTTTAATTTGCAACCTGGTGGAGGTTAGTATAGATGGACTAATAGACCAAGTCCCACACACTGCTAGAAGCCAAAATATTTTTTCAGAGCTAGATGCAGATAAAAATTATTTTTAATTTGCAACCTGATGGAGGTCAGTATAGATGGACTAATAGACGAAGTCCCACACACTGCTAGAAGCCCAAATAATTTTTCAGAGCTGGAAGCAGATAAAAATTATTTTTAATTTGCAACCTGGTGGAGTTTAGTATAGATGGACTAATAGACCAAGTCACACACACTGCTAGAAGCCCAAATATTTTTTTAAGAGCTAGATGCAGAAAAAAATTATATTGAATTTGCAACCTGATGGAGGTCAGTATTGAAGGACTAATAGAACATGTCACACACACTGCCAGAAGCCCAAATATTTTTTCAGAGCTAGATGCAGATAATAATTATTTTTAATTTGCAACCTGGTGGAGGTTAGTATAGATGGACTAATAGACCAAGTCCCACACACTGCTAGAAGCCAAAATATTTTTTCAGAGCTAGATGCAGATAAAAAATATTTTTAATTTGCAACCTGGTGGAGGTTAGTATAGATGGACTAATAGACCAAGTCACACATACTGCTAGAAGCCGAAATATTTTTTCAGAGCTAGATGCAGAAAAAAATTATATTGAATTTGCAACCTGATGGTGGTCAGTATAGATGGACTAATAGACCAAGTCACACATACTGCTAGAAGCCGAAATATTTTTTCAGAGCTAGATGCAGAAAAAAATTATATTGAATTTGCAACCTGATGGTGGTCAGTATAGATGGACTAATAGATCAAGTCCCACACACTGCTAGAAGCCCAATTATTTTTTCAGAGCTAGATGCAGATAAAAATTATTTTAATTTGCAACCTGGTGGAGGTTAGTATAGATGGACTAATAGACCAAGTCCCACAAACTGCTGGAAGCCAAAATATTTTTTCAGAGCTAGATGCAGATAAAAATTATTTTTAATTTGCAACCTGATGGAGGTCAGTATAGATGGACTAATAGACCAAGTCCCACACACTGCTAGAAGCCCAAATAATTTTTCAGAGCTAGATGCAGATAAAAATTATTTTTAATTTGCAACCTGGTGGAGTTTAGTATAGATGGACTAATAGACCAAGTCCCACACACTGCAAGAAGCCAAAATATTTTTTCAGAGCTAGATGCAGAAAAAAAAAATATTGAATTTGCAACCTGAGGAAGGTCAGTATAGATGTACTAAAAGACCAAGTCCCACACACTGCTAAAAGACCAAACATTTTTTCAGAGGTAGATGCAGACAAAAATTATTTTTAATTTGCAACCTCGTGGAGGTTAGTATAGATGGACTAATAGACCAAGTCCCACACACTGCTAGAAGCCGAAATATTTTTTTCAGAGCTAGATGCAGATAAAAATTATTTGTAATTTGCAACCTTGTGGAGGTTAGTATTGATGGACTAATAGACCAAGTCCCACGCACTGCTAGATGCCGAAATATTTTTTCAGAGCTAGATGCAGAAAAAAATTATATTGAATTTGCAACCTGATGGTGGTCAGTATAGATGGACTAATAGACCAAGTCCCACACACTGCTAGAAGCCCAAATATTCTTTCAGAGCTAGATGCAGAAAAAAATTATATTGAATTTGCAACCTGATGGAAGTCAGTATAGATGGACTAATAGACCAATCCCACACACTGCTAGAAGCTGAAATATTTTTTCAAAGCTAGATGCAGATAAAAATTATTTTTAATTTGCAACCTGTTGGAGGTTAGTATAGATGGACTAATAGACCAAGTCCCACACACTGCTAGATGCTGAAATATTTTTTCAGAGCTAGATGCAGAAAAAAATTATATTGAATTTGCAACCTGATGGAGGTCAGTATAGATGGACTAAAAGACCAAGTCCCACACACTGCTAGAAGCCAAAATATTTTTTCAGAGGTAGATGCAGAAAAAAATTATATTGAATTTGCAACCTGATGGAGGTCAGTTTAGATTGACTAATAGACCAAGTCCTACACACTGCTAGAAGCCGAAATATTTTTTCAGAGCTAGATGCAGAATTTTTTTTTATTGAATTTGCAACCTGATGGAGGTCAGTATAGATGGACTAATAGACCAAGTCCCACACACTGCTAGAAGACCAAATATTTTTTCAGAGCTAGATGCGAATAAAAAATTTTTTTCATTTGCAACCTGGTGGAGGTTAGTATAGATGGACTAATAGACCAAGTCCCACATACTGCTAGAAGCCCAAATATTTTTTCAGAGCTAGATGCAGATAAAAATTATATTGAATTTGCAGCCTGATGGAGGTCAGTATAGAAAGACTAATAGACCAAGTCCCACACACTGCTAGAAGCCGAAATATTTTTTCAGAGCTAGATGCAGATAAAAATAATTTTTAATTTGCAACCTGATGGAAGTTAGTATAGATGGACTAATAGACCAAGTCCCACACAGTGCTAGATGCCGAAATATTTTTTCAGAGCTAGATGCAGATAAAATTTTTTTTTAATTTGCAACCTGGTGGAAGTTAGTATAGATGGACTAATAGACCAAGTCCCACACACTGCTAGATGCTGAAAAATTTTTTCAGAGCTAGATGCAGGTAAAAATTATTTTTGATTTGCAACCTGGTGGAGTTAGTATAGATGGACTAATAAACCAAGTCCCACACACTGCTAGAAGCCAAAATATTTTTTCAGAGCTAGATGCAGAAAAAAATTATTTTTAATTTATAACCTGATGGAGGTGAGTATGGACGGACTAATAGAACAAGTCCCACACACTGCTAGAAGCCCAAATATTTTTTCAGAGCTAGATGCAGATAAAAATTATTTTTAATTTGCAACCTGGTGGAGGTCAGTATAGATGGACTAATAGACCAAATCCCACACACTGCTAGAAGCCCAAATATTTTTTCAGAGCTAGATGCAGAAAAAAATTATATTGAATTTGCAACCTGATGTAGGTCAGTATAGATGGACGAATAGAACAAGTCCCAAACACTGCTAGAAGCCCAATTATTTTTTCAGAGCTAGATGGAGATAAAAATTATTTTAATTTGCAACCTGGTGGTGGTTAGTATAGATGGACTAATAGACCAAGTCCCACACACTGCTAGATGCCGAAATATTTTTTCAGAGATAGATGCAGAAAAAAATTATATTGAATTTGCAACCTGATGGAGGTCAGTATAGATGGACTAATAGACCAAGTCCCACACACTGCTAGAAGTCAAAATAATTTCTCAGAGCTAGATGCAGAAAAAAATTATATTGAATTTGCAACCTGATGGAGGTCAGTATAGATGGACTAATAGACCAAGTATCACACACTGCTAGAAGCCGAAATATTTTTTTAGAGCTAGATGCAGATAAAAATTATTTTTAATTTGCAACCTGGTGGAGGTTAGTATAGATGGAATAATAGACCAAGTCCCACACACTGCTAGATGCTGAAATATTTTTTCAGAGCTAGATGCAGAAAAAAATTATATTGAATTTGCAACCTGATGGAGGTCAGTATAGATGGACTAATAGACCAAGTCCCACACACTGCTAGAAGCCCAAATATTTTTTCAGAGCTAGATGCAGAAAAAAATTATATTGAAATTGAAACCTGATGGAGGTCAGTATGGATGGAATAATAGACCAAGTCCCACACACTGCTAGATGCCGAAATATTTTTTCACAGCTAGATGCAGAAAAAATTTTTTATTAATTTGCAACCTTGTGGAGGTTAGTATAGATGAACCAATAGAGAAAGTCCCACACACTGCTAGAAGCCCAAATATTTTTCCAGAGCTAGATGCAGATAAAATTCATTTTTAATTTGCAACCTGGTAGAGGTTAGTATAGATGGACTAATAGACCAAGTCCCACACACTGCTAGAAGCCCAAATATTTTTTCAGAGCTAGATGCAGAAAAAAATTATATTGAATTTGCAAATTGATGGAGGTCAGTATAGATGGACGAATAGAACAATTTCCAGACACTGCTAGAAGCCCAATTATTTTTTCAGAGCTAGATGCAGATAAAAATTATTTTTAATTTGGAACCTGGTGGAGGTTAGTATAGATGGACTAATAGACCAAGTCCCACACACTGCTAGAAGCCCAAATATTTTTTCAGAGCTAGATGCAGATAAAAATTATTTTTAATTTGCAACCTGATGAAGGTTAGTATAGATGGACTAATAGACCAAGTCCCACACACTGCTAGAAGCCCAAATATTTTTTCAGAGCTAGATGCAGATAAAAATTATTTTTAATTTGCAACCTGGTGGAGGTTAGTATAGATGGACTAATAGACCAAGTCCCACACACTGCTAGAAGCCCAAATATTTTTTAATAGCTAGATGCAAATAAAAATTATTTTTAATTTGCAACCTGGTGGAGGTCAATATAGATGGATTAATAGACCAAGTCCCACACACTGCTAGAAGCCGAAATATTTTTTCAGAGGTAGATGCAGATAAAAATTATTTTTAATTTGCAACCTGGTGGAGGTTAGTATAGATGGACTAACAGACCAAGTCCCACACACTGCTAGAAGCCCAAATATTTTTTAATAGCTAGATGCAAATAAAAATTATTTTTAATTTGCAACCTGGTGAAGGTCAATATAGATGGATTAATAGACCAAGTCCCACACACTGCTAGAAGCCGAAATATTTTTTCAGAGGTAGATGCAGATAAAAATTATTTTTAATTTGCAACCTGTTGGAGGTCAGTATAGATGGACTAATAGACCAAGTCCCACACACTGCTAGATGCAGAAATATTTTTTCAGAGCTAGATGCAGAAAAAAATTATATTGAATTTGCAACCTGATGGAGGTCAGTATAGATGGACTAATAGATCAAGTCCCACACACTGCTAGAAGCCCAAATATTTTTTTAAAGCTAGATGCAGATAAAAATTATTTTTAATTTGCAACCTGATGGAGGTCAGTATAGATGGACTAATAGACCAAGTCGCACACACTGCTAGTAGCCCAAATATTTTTTCAGAGCTAGATGCAGATAAAAATTATTTTTAATTTGCAACCTGGTGGAGGTCAGTTTAGATGGACTAATAGACCAAGTCCCACACACTGCTAGAAGCCCAAATATTTTTTCAGAGCTAGATGCAGAAAAAAGTTATGTTGAATTTGCAACCTGATGGAGGTCAGTATAGAGGGACTAATAGAACAATTCCCACACACTGCTAGAAGCAAAATTATTTTTTCAAAGCTAGATGCAGATAAAAATTATTTTTAATTTGCAACCTGGTGGAGGTTAGTATAGATGGACTAATATACCAAGTCCCACACACTGCTAGAAGCCGAAATATTTTTTTCAGAGCTAGATGCAGAAAAAAAATATTTTTCATTTATTATCTGATGGAGGTCAGTATGGACGGACTAATAGACCAAGTCCCACACAATGCTAGAAGCCCAAGTACTTTTTCAGAGCTAAATGCAGAAAAAAAATATTTTTAATTTGCCACCTTGTGGAGGTTAGTATAGATGGACTTATAGACCAAGTCCCACACACTGCTAGAAGCCGAAATATTTTTTCAGAGCTAGATGCAGAAAAAAATTATATTGAATTTGCAACCTGATGGAGGTCAGTATAGATGGAATAATAGACCAAGTCCCACACACTGCTAGAAGCCGAAATATTTTTTTAGAGCTAGAAGCAGAAAAAAATTATATTGAATTTGCAACCTGATGGAGTTCAGTATAGATAGACTAACAGACCAAGTCCCACACACTGCTAGAAGCCGAAATATTTTTTTAGAGGTAGATGCAGATAAAAATTATTTTTAATTTGCAACCTTGTGGAGGTTAGTATAGATGGACCAATAGAGCAAGTCCCACACACTGCTAGAAGCCCAAATATTTTTTCAGAGCTAGATGCAGATAAAAATTATATTGAATTTGCAACCTGATGGAGGTCAGTATAGATGGACTAATAGACCAAGTCCCACACACCGCTAGAAGCCCAAACATTTTTTCAGAGCTAGATGCAGAAAAAAAATATTTTTAATTTGCAACCTGATGGAGGTCAGTATAGATGGACTAATAGAGAAAGTCCCACACACTGCTAGAAGCCGAAATATTTTTTCAGAGCTAGATGCAGATAAAAATTATTTTTAATTTGCAACCTGGTGGAGGTTAGTATAGATGGACTAATAGACCAAGTCCCACACACTGTTAGAAGCCGAAATATTTTTTCAGAGTTATATGCAGATAAAAATTATTTTTAATTTGCAACCTGGTGGAGGTTAGTATAGATGGACTAATAGACCAAGTCCCACACACTGCTAGATGCTGAAATATTTTTTCAGAGCTAGATGCAGATAAAATTTTTTTTTAATTTGCAACCTGGTGGAGGTTTGTATAGATGGACTAATAGACCAAATCCCACACACTGCTAGAAGCCCAAATATTTTTTCAGAGCTAGATGCAGATAAAAATTATTTTTAATTTGTAAGCTGGTGGAGGTTAGTATAGATGGACTAATAGACCAAGTCCCACACACTGCTAGAAGCCGAAATATTTTTTCAGAGGTAGATGCAGATAAAAATTATTTTTAATTTGCAACCTGGTGGAGGTTAGTATAGATGGACTAATAGACCAAGTCCCACACACTGCTAGATGCCGAAATATTTTTTCAGAGCTCGATGCAGAAAAAAATTATATTGAATTTGCAACCTGATGGAGGTCAGTATAGATGGACTAATTGACCAAGTCCCACACACTGCTAGAAGCCCAAATATTTTTTCAGAGCTAGATACAGATAAAAATTATATTGAATTTGCAACCTAATGGAGGTCAGTATAGAAGGACTAATAGACCAAGTCCCACATACTGCTAGAAGCCCAAATATTTTTTCAGAGCTAGATGCAGATAAAAATTCTATTGAATTTGCAACCTGATGGAGGTCAGTATAGATGGACTAATAGACCAAGTCCCACACACTGCTAGAAGCCCAAATATTTTTTCAGAGCTAGATACAGATAAAAATTATATTGAATTTGCAACCTGATGGAGGTCAGTATAGAAGGACTAATAGACCAAGTCCCACACCCTGCTAGAAGCCCAAATATTTTTTCAGAGCTAGATGCAGATAAAAATTATTTTTAATTTGCAACCTGATGGAGGTCAGTATAGATGGAATAATAGACCAAGTCCCACACACTGCTAGAAGCCAAAATATTTTTTTAGAGATAGATGCAGAAAAAAATTATATTGAATTTGCATCCTGATGGAGGTCAGTATAGATGGACTAATAGACCAAGTCCCACACACTGCCAGAAGCCCAAATATTTTTTCAGAGCTAGATGCAGATAATAATTATTTTTAATTTGCAACCTGGTGGAGGTTAGTATAGATGGACTAATAGACCAATTCCCACACACTGCTAGAAGCCAAAATATTTTTTTAGAGCTAGATGCAGATAAAAATTATTTTTAATTTGCAACCTGATGGAGGTCAGTATAGATGGACTAATAGATCAAGTCCCACACACTGCTAGAAGGCCAAATATTTATTCAGAGCTAGATGCAGATAAAAATTATTTTTAATTTGCAACCTGGTGGAGTTTAGTATAGATGGACTAATAGACCAAGTCACACATACTGCTAGAAGCCGAAATATTTTTTCAGAGCTAGATGCAGAAAAAAATTATATTGAATTTGCAGCCTGATGGTGGTCAGTATAGATGGACTAATAGAATAAGTCCCACACACTGCTAGAAGCCCAATTATTTTTTCAGAGCTAGATGCAGATAATAATTATTTTTAATTTGCAACCTGGTGGAGGTTAGTATAGATGGACTAACAGACCAAGTCCCACACACTGCTAGAAGCCAAAATATTTTTTCAGAGCTAGATGCAGATAAAAAATATTTTTAATTTGCAACCTGGTGGAGGTTAGTATAGATGGACTAATAGACCAAGTCACACATACTGCTAGAAGCCGAAATATTTTTTCAGAGCTAGATGCAGAAAAAAATTATATTGAATTTGCAACCTGATGGTGGTCAGTATAGATGGACTAATAGACCAAGTCACACATACTGCTAGAAGCCGAAATATTTTTTCAGAGCTAGATGCAGAAAAAAATTATATTGAATTTGCAACCTGATGGTGGTCAGTATAGATGGACTAATAGATCAAGTCCCACACACTGCTAGAAGCCCAATTATTTTTTCAGAGCTAGATGCAGATAAAAATTATTTTAATTTGCAACCTGGTGGAGGTTAGTATAGATGGACTAATAGACCAAGTCCCACACACTGCTGGAAGCCAAAATATTTTTTCAGAGCTAGATGCAGATAAAAATTATTTTTAATTTGCAACCTGATGGAGGTCAGTATAGATGGACTAATAGACCAAGTCCCACACACTGCTAGAAGCCCAAATAATTTTTCAGAGCTAGATCCAGATAAAAATTATTGTTAATTTTCAACCTGGTGGAGTTTAGTATAGATGGACTAATAGACCAAGTCCCACACACTGCTAGAAGCCAAAATATTTTTTCAGAGCTAGATGCAGAAAAAAAAAATATTGAATTTGCAACCTGATGAAGGTCAGTATAGATGTACTAATAGACCAAGTCCCACACACTGCTACAAGCCCAAACATTTTTTCAGAGGTAGATGCAGACAAAAATTATTTTTAATTTGCAACCTCGTGGAGGTTAGTATAGATGGACTAATAGACCAAGTCCCACACACTGCTAGAAGCCAAAATATTTTTTTCAGAGCTAGATGCAGATAAAAATTATTTGTAATTTGCAACCTGGTGGAGGTTAGTATTGATGGACTAATAGACCAAGTCCCACGCACTGCTAGATGCCGAAATATTTTTTCAGAGCTAGATGCAGAAAAAAATTATATTGAATTTGCAACCTGATGGTGGTCAGTATAGATGGACTAATAGACCAAGTCCCACACACTGCTAGAAGCCCAAATATTATTTCAGAGCTAGATGCAGAAAAAATTATATTGAATTTGCAACCTGATGGAAGTCAGTATAGATGGACTAATAGACCAATCCCACACACTGCTAGAAGCTGAAATATTTTTTCAAAGCTAGATGCAGATAAAAATTATTTTTAATTTGCAACCTGATGGAGGTCAGTATAGATGGACTAATAGACCAAGTCCCACGCACTGCTAGAAGCCCAAATATTTTTTCAGAGCTAGATGCAGATAAAAATTATTTTTAATTTGCAACCTGATGGAGTTCAGTATAGATGGACCAATAGAGAAAGTCCCACACACTGCTAGAAGCCCAAATATTTTTTCAGAGCTAGATGCAGATAAAATTCATTTTTAATTTGCAACCTGGTAGAGGTTAGTATAGATGGACTAATAGACCAAGTCCCACACACTGCTAGAAGCCCAAATATTTTTTCAGAGCTAGATGCAGAAAAAAATTATATTGAATTTGCAAATTGATGGAGGTCAGTATAGATGGACGAATAGAACAATTCCCACACACTGCTAGAAGCCCAATTATTTTTTCAGAGCTAGATGCAGATAAAAATTATTTTTAATTTGGAACCTGGTGGAGGTTAGTATAGATGGACTAATAGACCAAGTCCCACACACTGCTAGAAGCCCAAATATTTTTTCAGAGCTAGATGCAGATAAAAATTATTTTTAATTTGCAACCTGATGAAGGTTAGTATAGATGGACTAATAGACCAAGTCCCACACACTGCTAGAAGCCCAAATATTTTTTAATAGCTGGATGCAAATAAAAATTATTTTTAATTTGCAACCTGGTGAAGGTCAATATAGATGGATTAATAGACCAAGTCCCACACACTGCTAGAAGCCGAAATATTTTTTCAGAGGTAGATGCAGATAAAAATTATTTTTAATTTGCAACCTGTTGGAGGTCAGTATAGATGGACTAATAGACCAAGTCCCACACACTGCTAGATGCAGAAATATTTTTTCAGAGCTAGATGCAGAAAAAAATTATATTGAATTTGCAACCTGATGGAGGTCAGTATAGATGGACTAATAGACCAAGTCCCACACACCGCTAGAAGCCCTAACATTTTTTCAGAGCTAGATGCAGAAAAAAATTATTTTTAATTTGCAACCTGATGGAGGTCAGTATAGATGGACTAATAGACCAAGTCCCACACACTGCTAGAAGCCGAAATATTTTTTCAGAGCTAGATGCAGATAAAAATTATTTTTAATTTGCAACCTGGTGGAGGTTAGTATAGATGGACTAATAGACCAAATCCCACACACTGTTAGAAGCCGAAATATTTTTTCAGAGTTATATGCAGATAAAAATTATTTTTAATTTGCAACCTGGTGGAGGTTAGTATAGATGGACTAATAGACCAAGTCCCACACACTGCTAGATGCTGAAATATTTTTTCAGAGCTAGATGCAGATAAAATTTTTTTTTAATTTGCAACCTGGTGGAGGTTTGTATAGATGGACTAATAGACCAAATCCCACACACTGCTAGAAGCCCAAATATTTTTTCAGAGCTAGATGCAGATAAAAATTATTTTTAATTTGTAAGCTGGTGGAGGTTAGTATAGATGGACTAATAGACCAAGTCCCACACACTGCTAGAAGCCGAAATATTTTTTCAGAGGTAGATGCAGATAAAAATTATTTTTAATTTGCAACCTGGTGGAGGTTAGTATAGATGGACTAATAGACCAAGTCCCACACACTGCTAGATGCCGAAATATTTTTTCAGAGCTCGATGCAGAAAAAAATTATATTGAATTTGCAACCTGATGGAGGTCAGTATAGATGGACTAATTGACCAAGTCCCACACACTGCTAGAAGCCCAAATATTTTTTCAGAGCTAGATACAGATAAAAATTATATTGAATTTGCAACCTAATGGAGGTCAGTATAGAAGGACTAATAGACCAAGTCCCACATACTGCTAGAAGCCCAAATATTTTTTCAGAGCTAGATGCAGATAAAAATTCTATTGAATTTGCAACCTGATGGAGGTCAGTATAGATGGACTAATAGACCAAGTCCCACACACTGCTAGAAGCCCAAATATTTTTTCAGAGCTAGATACAGATAAAAATTATATTGAATTTGCAACCTGATGGAGGTCAGTATAGAAGGACTAATAGACCAAGTCCCACACCCTGCTAGAAGCCCAAATATTTTTTCAGAGCTAGATGCAGATAAAAATTATTTTTAATTTGCAACCTGATGGAGGTCAGTATAGATGGAATAATAGACCAAGTCCCACACACTGCTAGAAGCCAAAATATTTTTTTAGAGATAGATGCAGAAAAAAATTATATTGAATTTGCATCCTGATGGAGGTCAGTATAGATGGACTAATAGACCAAGTCCCACACACTGCCAGAAGCCCAAATATTTTTTCAGAGCTAGATGCAGATAATAATTATTTTTAATTTGCAACCTGGTGGAGGTTAGTATAGATGGACTAATAGACCAATTCCCACACACTGCTAGAAGCCAAAATATTTTTTTAGAGCTAGATGCAGATAAAAATTATTTTTAATTTGCAACCTGATGGAGGTCAGTATAGATGGACTAATAGATCAAGTCCCACACACTGCTAGAAGGCCAAATATTTATTCAGAGCTAGATGCAGATAAAAATTATTTTTAATTTGCAACCTGGTGGAGTTTAGTATAGATGGACTAATAGACCAAGTCACACATACTGCTAGAAGCCGAAACATTTTTTCAGAGCTAGATGCAGAAAAAAATTATATTGAATTTGCAGCCTGATGGTGGTCAGTATAGATGGACTAATAGAATAAGTCCCACACACTGCTAGAAGCCCAATTATTTTTTCAGAGCTAGATGCAGATAATAATTATTTTTAATTTGCAACCTGGTGGAGGTTAGTATAGATGGACTAACAGACCAAGTCCCACACACTGCTAGAAGCCAAAATATTTTTTCAGAGCTAGATGCAGATAAAAAATATTTTTAATTTGCAACCTGGTGGAGGTTAGTATAGATGGACTAATAGACCAAGTCACACATACTGCTAGAAGCCGAAATATTTTTTCAGAGCTAGATGCAGAAAAAAATTATATTGAATTTGCAACCTGATGGTGGTCAGTATAGATGGACTAATAGACCAAGTCACACATACTGCTAGAAGCCGAAATATTTTTTCAGAGCTAGATGCAGAAAAAAATTATATTGAATTTGCAACCTGATGGTGGTCAGTATAGATGGACTAATAGATCAAGTCCCACACACTGCTAGAAGCCCAATTATTTTTTCAGAGCTAGATGCAGATAAAAATTATTTTAATTTGCAACCTGGTGGAGGTTAGTATAGATGGACTAATAGACCAAGTCCCACACACTGCTGGAAGCCAAAATATTTTTTCAGAGCTAGATGCAGATAAAAATTATTTTTAATTTGCAACCTGATGGAGGTCAGTATAGATGGACTAATAGACCAAGTCCCACACACTGCTAGAAGCCCAAATAATTTTTCAGAGCTAGATGCAGATAAAAATTATTTTTAATTTTCAACCTGGTGGAGTTTAGTATAGATGGACTAATAGACCAAGTCCCACACACTGCTAGAAGCCAAAATATTTTTTCAGAGCTAGATGCAGAAAAAAAAAATATTGAATTTGCAACCTGATGAAGGTCAGTATAGATGTACTAATAGATCAAGTCCCACACACTGCTACAAGCCCAAACATTTTTTCAGAGGTAGATGCAGACAAAAATTATTTTTAATTTGCAACCTCGTGGAGGTTAGTATAGATGGACTAATAGACCAAGTCCCACACACTGCTAGAAGCCAAAATATTTTTTTCAGAGCTAGATGCAGATAAAAATTATTTGTAATTTGCAACCTGGTGGAGGTTAGTATTGATGGACTAATAGACCAAGTCCCACGCACTGCTAGATGCCGAAATATTTTTTCAGAGCTAGATGCAGAAAAAAATTATATTGAATTTGCAACCTGATGGTGGTCAGTATAGATGGACTAATAGACCAAGTCCCACACACTGCTAGAAGCCCAAATATTATTTCAGAGCTAGATGCAGAAAAAATTATATTGAATTTGCAACCTGATGGAAGTCAGTATAGATGGACTAATAGACCAATCCCACACACTGCTAGAAGCTGAAATATTTTTTCAAAGCTAGATGCAGATAAAAATTATTTTTAATTTGCAACCTGATGGAGGTCAGTATAGATGGACTAATAGACCAAGTCCCACGCACTGCTAGAAGCCCAAATATTTTTTCAGAGCTAGATGCAGATAAAAATTATTTTTAATTTGCAACCTGATGGAGTTCAGTATAGATGGACCAATAGAGAAAGTCCCACACACTGCTAGAAGCCCAAATATTTTTTCAGAGCTAGATGCAGATAAAATTCATTTTTAATTTGCAACCTGGTAGAGGTTAGTATAGATGGACTAATAGACCAAGTCCCACACACTGCTAGAAGCCCAAATATTTTTTCAGAGCTAGATGCAGAAAAAAATTATATTGAATTTGCAAATTGATGGAGGTCAGTATAGATGGACGAATAGAACAATTCCCACACACTGCTAGAAGCCCAATTATTTTTTCAGAGCTAGATGCAGATAAAAATTATTTTTAATTTGGAACCTGGTGGAGGTTAGTATAGATGGACTAATAGACCAAGTCCCACACACTGCTAGAAGCCCAAATATTTTTTCAGAGCTAGATGCAGATAAAAATTATTTTTAATTTGCAACCTGATGAAGGTTAGTATAGATGGACTAATAGACCAAGTCCCACACACTGCTAGAAGCCCAAATATTTTTTAATAGCTGGATGCAAATAAAAATTATTTTTAATTTGCAACCTGGTGAAGGTCAATATAGATGTATTAATAGACCAAGTCCCACACACTGCTAGAAGCCGAAATATTTTTTCAGAGGTAGATGCAGATAAAAATTATTTTTAATTTGCAACCTGTTGGAGGTCAGTATAGATGGACTAATAGACCAAGTCCCACACACTGCTAGATGCAGAAATATTTTTTCAGAGCTAGATGCAGAAAAAAATTATATTGAATTTGCAACCTGATGGAGGTCAGTATAGATGGACTAATAGACCAAGTCCCACACACCGCTAGAAGCCCAAACATTTTTTCAGAGCTAGATGCAGAAAAAAATTATTTTTAATTTGCAACCTGATGGAGGTCAGTATAGATGGACTAATAGACCAAGTCCCACACACTGCTAGAAGCCGAAATATTTTTTCAGAGCTAGATGCAGATAAAAATTATTTTTAATTTGCAACCTGGTGGAGGTTAGTATAGATGGACTAATAGACCAAGTCCCACACACTGTTAGAAGCCGAAATATTTTTTCAGAGTTATATGCAGATAAAAATTATTTTTAATTTGCAACCTGGTGGAGGTTAGTATAGATGGACTAATAGACCAAGTCCCACACACTGCTAGATGCTGAAATATTTTTTCAGAGCTAGATGCAGATAAAATTTTTTTTTAATTTGCAACCTGGTGGAGGTTTGTATAGATGGACTAATAGACCAAATCCCACACACTGCTAGAAGCCCAAATATTTTTTCAGAGCTAGATGCAGATAAAAATTATTTTTAATTTGTAAGCTGGTGGAGGTTAGTATAGATGGACTAATAGACCAAGTCCCACACACTGCTAGAAGCCGAAATATTTTTTCAGAGGTAGATGCAGATAAAAATTATTTTTAATTTGCAACCTGGTGGAGGTTAGTATAGATGGACTAATAGACCAAGTCCCACACACTGCTAGATGCCGAAATATTTTTTCAGAGCTCGATGCAGAAAAAAATTATATTGAATTTGCAACCTGATGGAGGTCAGTATAGATGGACTAATTGACCAAGTCCCACACACTGCTAGAAGCCCAAATATTTTTTCAGAGCTAGATACAGATAAAAATTATATTGAATTTGCAACCTAATGGAGGTCAGTATAGAAGGACTAATAGACCAAGTCCCACATACTGCTAGAAGCCCAAATATTTTTTCAGAGCTAGATGCAGATAAAAATTCTATTGAATTTGCAACCTGATGGAGGTCAGTATAGATGGACTAATAGACCAAGTCCCACACACTGCTAGAAGCCCAAATATTTTTTCAGAGCTAGATACAGATAAAAATTATATTGAATTTGCAACCTGATGGAGGTCAGTATAGAAGGACTAATAGACCAAGTCCCACACCCTGCTAGAAGCCCAAATATTTTTTCAGAGCTAGATGCAGATAAAAATTATTTTTAATTTGCAACCTGATGGAGGTCAGTATAGATGGAATAATAGACCAAGTCCCACACACTGCTAGAAGCCAAAATATTTTTTTAGAGATAGATGCAGAAAAAAATTATATTGAATTTGCATCCTGATGGAGGTCAGTATAGATGGACTAATAGACCAAGTCCCACACACTGCCAGAAGCCCAAATATTTTTTCAGAGCTAGATGCAGATAATAATTATTTTTAATTTGCAACCTGGTGGAGGTTAGTATAGATGGACTAATAGACCAATTCCCACACACTGCTAGAAGCCAAAATATTTTTTTAGAGCTAGATGCAGATAAAAATTATTTTTAATTTGCAACCTGATGGAGGTCAGTATAGATGGACTAATAGATCAAGTCCCACACACTGCTAGAAGGCCAAATATTTATTCAGAGCTAGATGCAGATAAAAATTATTTTTAATTTGCAACCTGGTGGAGTTTAGTATAGATGGACTAATAGACCAAGTCACACATACTGCTAGAAGCCGAAATATTTTTTCAGAGCTAGATGCAGAAAAAAATTATATTGAATTTGCAGCCTGATGGTGGTCAGTATAGATGGACTAATAGAATAAGTCCCACACACTGCTAGAAGCCCAATTATTTTTTCAGAGCTAGATGCAGATAATAATTATTTTTAATTTGCAACCTGGTGGAGGTTAGTATAGATGGACTAACAGACCAAGTCCCACACACTGCTAGAAGCCAAAATATTTTTTCAGAGCTAGATGCAGATAAAAAATATTTTTAATTTGCAACCTGGTGGAGGTTAGTATAGATGGACTAATAGACCAAGTCACACATACTGCTAGAAGCCGAAATATTTTTTCAGAGCTAGATGCAGAAAAAAATTATATTGAATTTGCAACCTGATGGTGGTCAGTATAGATGGACTAATAGACCAAGTCACACATACTGCTAGAAGCCGAAATATTTTTTCAGAGCTAGATGCAGAAAAAAATTATATTGAATTTGCAACCTGATGGTGGTCAGTATAGATGGACTAATAGATCAAGTCCCACACACTGCTAGAAGCCCAATTATTTTTTCAGAGCTAGATGCAGATAAAAATTATTTTAATTTGCAACCTGGTGGAGGTTAGTATAGATGGACTAATAGACCAAGTCCCACACACTGCTGGAAGCCAAAATATTTTTTCAGAGCTAGATGCAGATAAAAATTATTTTTAATTTGCAACCTGATGGAGGTCAGTATAGATGGACTAATAGACCAAGTCCCACACACTGCTAGAAGCCCAAATAATTTTTCAGAGCTAGATGCAGATAAAAATTATTTTTAATTTTCAACCTGGTGGAGTTTAGTATAGATGGACTAATAGACCAAGTCCCACACACTGCTAGAAGCCAAAATATTTTTTCAGAGCTAGATGCAGAAAAAAAAAATATTGAATTTGCAACCTGATGAAGGTCAGTATAGATGTACTAATAGACCAAGTCCCACACACTGCTACAAGCCCAAACATTTTTTCAGAGGTAGATGCAGACAAAAATTATTTTTAATTTGCAACCTCGTGGAGGTTAGTATAGATGGACTAATAGACCAAGTCCCACACACTGCTAGAAGCCAAAATATTTTTTTCAGAGCTAGATGCAGATAAAAATTATTTGTAATTTGCAACCTGGTGGAGGTTAGTATTGATGGACTAATAGACCAAGTCCCACGCACTGCTAGATGCCGAAATATTTTTTCAGAGCTAGATGCAGAAAAAAATTATATTGAATTTGCAACCTGATGGTGGTCAGTATAGATGGACTAATAGACCAAGTCCCACACACTGCTAGAAGCCCAAATATTATTTCAGAGCTAGATGCAGAAAAAATTATATTGAATTTGCAACCTGATGGAAGTCAGTATAGATGGACTAATAGACCAATCCCACACACTGCTAGAAGCTGAAATATTTTTTCAAAGCTAGATGCAGATAAAAATTATTTTTAATTTGCAACCTGTTGGAGGTTAGTATAGATGGACTAATAGACCAAGTCCCACACACTGCTAGATGCTGAAATATTTTTTCAGAGCTAGATGCAGAAAAAAATTATATTGAATTTGCAACCTGATGGAGGTCAGTATAGATGGACTAAAAGACCAAGTCCCACACACTGCTAGAAGCCAAAATATTTTTTCAGAGCTAGATGCAGAAAAAAATTATATTGAATTTGCAACCTGATGGAGGTCAGTTTAGATTGACTAATAGACCAAGTCCTACACACTGCTAGAAGCCGAAACATTTTTTCAGACCTAGATGCAGAATTTTTTTTTATTGAATTTGCAACCTGATGGAGGTCAGTATAGATGGACTAATAGACCAAGTCCCACACACTGCTAGAAGACCAAATATTTTTTCAGAGCTAGATGCGAATAAAAAATTTTTTTCATTTGCAACCTGGTGGAGGTTAGTATAGATGGACTAATAGACCAAGTCCCACACACTGCTAGAAGCCCAAATATTTTTTCAGAGCTAGATGCAGATAAAAATTATATTGAATTTGCAACCTGATGGAGGTCAGTATAGAAAGACTAATAGACCAAGTCCCACACACTGCTAGAAGCCGAAATATTTTTTCAGAGCTAGATGCAGATAAAAATAATTTTTAATTTGCAACCTGATGGAAGTTAGTATAGATGGACTAATAGACCAAGTCCCACACACTGCTAGATGCCGAAATATTTTTTCAGAGCTAGATGCAGATAAAATTTTTTTTTAATTTGCAACCTGGTGGAAGTTAGTATAGATGGACTAATAGACCAAGTCCCACACACTACTAGATGCTGAAATATTTTTTCAGAGCTAGATGCAGGTAAAAATTATTTTTAATTTGCAACCTGGTGGAGTTAGTATAGATGGACTAATAGACCAAGTCCCACACACTGCTAGAAGCCAAAATATTTTTTCAGAGCTAGATGCAGAAAAAAATTATTTTTAATTTATAACCTGATGGAGGTGAGTATGGACGGACTAATAGAACAAGTCCCACACACTGCTAGAAGCCCAAATATTTTTTCACAGCTAGATGCAGATAAAAATTATTTTTAATTTGCAACCTGGTGGAGGTCAGTATAGATGGACTAATAGACCAAATCCCACACACTGCTAGAAGCCCAAATATTTTTTCAGAGCTAGATGCAGAAAAAAATTATATTGAATTTGCAACCTGATGTAGGTCAGTATAGATGGACGAATAGAACAAGTCCCAAACACTGCGAGAAGCCCAATTATTTTTTCAGAGCTAGATGGAGATAAAAATTATTTTAATTTGCAACCTGGTGGTGGTTAGTATAGATGGACTAATAGACCAAGTCCCACACACTGCTAGATGCCGAAATATTTTTTCAGAGATAGATGCAGAAAAAAATTATATTGAATTTGCAACCTGATGGAGGTCAGTATAGATGGACTAATAGACCAAGTCCCACACACTGCTAGAAGCCCAAATATTTTTTCAGAGCTAGATGCAGAAAAAAATTATATTGAAATTGAAACCTGATGGAGGTCAGTATGGATGGAATAATAGACCAAGTCCCACACACTGCTAGATGCCGAAATATTTTTTCACAGCTAGATGCAGATAAAATTTTTTATTAATTTGCAACCTTGTGGAGGTTAGTATAGATGGACCAATAGAGAAAGTCCCACACACTGCTAGAAGCCCAAATATTTTTCCAGAGCTAGATGCAGATAAAATTCATTTTTAATTTGCAACCTGGTAGAGGTTAGTATAGATGGACTAATAGACCAAGTCCCACACACTGCTAGAAGCCCAAATATTTTTTCAGAGCTAGATGCAGAAAAAAATTATATTGAATTTGCAAATTGATGGAGGTCAGTATAGATGGACGAATAGAACAATTCCCACACACTGCTAGAAGCCCAATTATTTTTTCAGAGCTAGATGCAGATAAAAATTATTTTTAATTTGGAACCTGGTGGAGGTTAGTATAGATGGACTAATAGACCAAGTCCCACACACTGCTAGAAGCCCAAATATTTTTTCAGAGCTAGATGCAGATAAAAATTATTTTTAATTTGCAACCTGATGAAGGTTAGTATAGATGGACTAATAGACCAAGTCCCACACACTGCTAGAAGCCCAAATATTTTTTCAGAGCTAGATGCAGATAAAAATTATTTTTAATTTGCAACCTGGTGGAGGTTAGTATAGATGGACTAATAGACCAAGTCCCACACACTGCTAGAAGCCCAAATATTTTTTAATAGCTAGATGCAAATAAAAATTATTTTTAATTTGCAACCTGGTGGAGGTCAATATAGATGGATTAATAGACCAAGTCCCACACACTGCTAGAAGCCGAAATATTTTTTCAGAGGTAGATGCAGATAAAAATTATTTTTAATTTGCAACCTGTTGGAGGTCAGTATAGATGGACTAATAGACAAAGTCCCAAACACTGCTAGAAGCCGAAATATTTTTTCAGAGCTAGATGCAGAAAAAAATTATTTTTAATTTGCAACCTGATGGAGGTCAGTATAGATGGACTAATAGACCAAGTCCCACGCACTGCTAGATGCAGAAATATTTTTTCAGAGCTAGATGCAGAAAAAAATTATATTGAATTTGCAACCTGATGGAGGTCAGTATAGATGGACTAATAGACAAAGTCCCAAACACTGCTAGAAGCCGAAATATTTTTTCAGAGCTAGATGCAGAAAAAAATTATTTTTAATTTGCAACCTGATGGAGGTCAGTATAGATGGACTAATAGACCAAGTCCCACGCACTGCTAGAAGCCCAAATATTTTTTCAGAGCTAGATGCAGATAAAAATTATTTTTAATTTGCAACCTGATGGAGTTCAGTATAGATGGACCAATAGAGAAAGTCCCACACACTGCTAGAAGCCCAAATATTTTTTCAGAGCTAGATGCAGATAAAATTCATTTTTAATTTGCAACCTGGTAGAGGTTAGTATAGATGGACTAATAGACCAAGTCCCACACACTGCTAGAAGCCCAAATATTTTTTCAGAGCTAGATGCAGAAAAAAATTATATTGAATTTGCAAATTGATGGAGGTCAGTATAGATGGACGAATAGAACAATTCCCACACACTGCTAGAAGCCCAATTATTTTTTCAGAGCTAGATGCAGATAAAAATTATTTTTAATTTGGAACCTGGTGGAGGTTAGTATAGATGGACTAATAGACCAAGTCCCACACACTGCTAGAAGCCCAAATATTTTTTCAGAGCTAGATGCAGATAAAAATTATTTTTAATTTGCAACCTGATGAAGGTTAGTATAGATGGACTAATAGACCAAGTCCCACACACTGCTAGAAGCCCAAATATTTTTTAATAGCTGGATGCAAATAAAAATTATTTTTAATTTGCAACCTGGTGAAGGTCAATATAGATGGATTAACAGACCAAGTCCCACACACTGCTAGAAGCCGAAATATTTTTTCAGAGGTAGATGCAGATAAAAATTATTTTTAATTTGCAACCTGTTGGAGGTCAGTATAGATGGACTAATAGACCAAGTCCCACACACTGCTAGATGCAGAAATATTTTTTCAGAGCTAGATGCAGAAAAAAATTATATTGAATTTGCAACCTGATGGAGGTCAGTATAGATGGACTAATAGACAAAGTCCCAAACACTGCTAGAAGCCGAAATATTTTTTCAGAGCTAGATGCAGAAAAAAATTATTTTTAATTTGCAACCTGATGGAGGTCAGTATAGATGGACTAATAGACCAAGTCCCACGCACTGCTAGAAGCCCAAATATTTTTTCAGAGCTAGATGCAGATAAAAATTATTTTTAATTTGCAACCTGATGGAGTTCAGTATAGATGGACTAATAGACCAAGTCCCACACACTGCTAGAAGCCCAAATATTTTTTTAAAGCTAGATGCAGATAAAAATTATTTTTAATTTGCATCCTGATGGAGGTCAGTATAGATGGACTAATAGATCAAGTCCCACACACTGCTAGAAGCCCAAATATTTTTTTAAAGCTAGATGCAGATAAAAATTATTTTTAATTTGCAACCTGATGGAGGTCAGTATAGATGGACTAATAGACCAAGTCGCACACACTGCTAGTAGCCCAAATATTTTTTCAGAGCTAGATGCAGATAAAAATTATTTTTAATTTGCAACCTGGTGGAGGTCAGTTTAGATGGACTAATAGACCAAGTCCCACCCACTGCTAGTAGCCCAAATATTTTTTCAGAGCTAGATGCAGAAAAAAATTATGTTGAATTTGCAACCTGATGGAGGTCAGTATAGAGGGACTAATAGAACAATTCCCACACACTGCTAGAAGCAAAATTATTTTTTCAAAGCTAGATGCAGATAAAAATTATTTTTAATTTGCAACCTGGTGGAGGTTAGTATAGATGGACTAATATACCAAGTCCCACACACTGCTAGAAGCCGAAATATTTTTTTCAGAGCTAGATGCAGAAAAAAAATATTTTTAATTTATTAACTGATGGAGGTCAGTATGGACGGACTAATAGACCAAGTCCCACACAATGCTAGAAGCCCAAATACTTTTTCAGAACTAGATGCAGAAAAAAAATATTTTTAATTTGCAACCTTGTGGAGGTTAGTATAGATGGACTTATAGACCAAGTCCCACACACTGCTAGAAGCCGAAATATTTTTTCAGAGCTAGATGCAGAAAAAAATTATATTGAATTTGCAACCTGATGGAGGTCAGTATAGATGGAATAATAGACCAAGTCCCACACACTGCTAGAAGCCGAAATATTTTTTTAGAGCTAGAAGCAGAAAAAAATTATATTGAATTTGCAACCTGCTGGAGGTCAGTATAGATGGACTAATAGACCAAGTCCCACACACTGCTAGAAGCCAAAATATTTTTTCAGAGCTAGATGCAGATAAAAATTATTTTTAATTTGCAACCTGATGGAGGTCAGTATAGATGGACTAATAGACCAAGTCCCACACACCGCTAGAAGCCGAAATATTTTTTCAGAGCTAGATGCAGAAAAAAATTATTTTTAATTTGCCACCTGATGGAGGTCAGTATAGATGGACTAATAGACCAAGTCCCACACACTGCTAGAAGCCGAAATATTTTTTCAGAGCTAGATGCAGATAAAAATTATTTTTAATTTGCATCCTGATGGAGGTCAGTATAGATGGACTAATAGATCAAGTCCCACACACTGCTAGAAGCCCAAATATTTTTTTAAAGCTAGATGCAGATAAAAATTATTTTTAATTTGCAACCTGATGGAGGTCAGTATAGATGGACTAATAGACCAAGTCGCACACACTGCTAGTAGCCCAAATATTTTTTCAGAGCTAGATGCAGATAAAAATTATTTTTAATTTGCAACCTGGTGGAGGTCAGTTTAGATGGACTAATAGACCAAGTCCCACCCACTGCTAGTAGCCCAAATATTTTTTCAGAGCTAGATGCAGAAAAAAATTATGTTGAATTTGCAACCTGATGGAGGTCAGTATAGAGGGACTAATAGAACAATTCCCACACACTGCTAGAAGCAAAATTATTTTTTCAAAGCTAGATGCAGATAAAAATTATTTTTAATTTGCAACCTGGTGGAGGTTAGTATAGATGGACTAATATACCAAGTCCCACACACTGCTAGAAGCCGAAATATTTTTTTCAGAGCTAGATGCAGAAAAAAAATATTTTTAATTTATTAACTGATGGAGGTCAGTATGGACGGACTAATAGACCAAGTCCCACACAATGCTAGAAGCCCAAATACTTTTTCAGAACTAGATGCAGAAAAAAAATATTTTTAATTTGCAACCTTGTGGAGGTTAGTATAGATGGACTTATAGACCAAGTCCCACACACTGCTAGAAGCCGAAATATTTTTTCAGAGCTAGATGCATCAAAAAATTATATTGAATTTGCAACCTGATGGAGGTCAGTATAGATGGAATAATAGACCAAGTCCCACACACTGCTAGAAGCCGAAATATTTTTTTAGAGCTAGAAGCAGAAAAAAATTATATTGAATTTGCAACCTGCTGGAGGTCAGTATAGATGGACTAATAGACCAAGTCCCACACACTGCTAGAAGCCAAAATATTTTTTCAGAGCTAGATGCAGATAAAAATTATTTTTAATTTGCAACCTGCTGGAGGTCAGTATAGATGGACTAATAGACCAAGTCCCACACACCGCTAGAAGCCGAAATATTTTTTCAGAGCTAGATGCAGAAAAAAATTATTTTTAATTTGCCACCTGATGGAGGTCAGTATAGATGGACTAATAGACCAAGTCCCACACACTGCTAGAAGCCGAAATATTTTTTCAGAGCTAGATGCAGAAACAAATTATTTTTAATTTGCAACCTGATGGAGGTCAGTATAGATGGACTAATAGATCAAGTCCCACACACCGCTAGAAGCCCAAACATTTTTTCAGAGCTAGATGCAGAAAAAAAATATTTTTAATTTGCAACCTGATGGAGGTCAGTATAGATGGACTAATAGACCAAGTCCCACACACTGCTAGAAGCCGAAATATTTTTTCAGAGCTAGATGCAGAAAAAAATTATATTGAATTTGCAACCTGATGGAGGTCAGTATAGATGGACTAATAGACCAAGTCCCACACACTGCTAGAAGCCGAAATATTTTTTCAGAGCTAGATGCAGAAAAAAATTATATTGAATTTGGAACCTGATGGAGGTCAGTATAGATGGACTAATAGACCAAGTCCCACACACTGCTAGAAGCCGAAATATTTTTTCAGAGCTAGATGCAGATAAAAATTATTTTTAATTTGCAACCTGATGGAGGTTAGTATAGATGGACTAATAGACCAAGTCCCACACACTGCTAGAAGTCGAAATATTTTTTCAGAGCTAGATGCAGATAAAAATTATTTTTAATTTGCAACCTGATGGAGGTCAGTATAGATGGACTAATAGACCAAGTCCCACACACCGCTAGAAGCCGAAATATTTTTTCAGAGCTAGATGCAGAAAAAAATTATTTTTAATTTGCAACCTGATGGAGGTCAGTATAGATGGACTAATAGACCAAGTCCCACACACTGCTAGAAGCCGAAATATTTTTTCAGAGCTAGATGCAGAAACAAATTATTTTTAATTTGCAACCTGATGGAGGTCAGTATAGATGGACTAATAGATCAAGTCCCACACACCGCTGGAAGCCCAAACATTTTTTCAGAGCTAGATGCAGAAAAAAAATATTTTTAATTTGCAACCTGATGGAGGTCAGTATAGATGGACTAATAGACCAAGTCCCACAGACTGCTAGAAGCCGAAATATTTTTTCAGAGCTAGATGCAGAAAAAAATTATATTGAATTTGCAACCTGATGGAGGTCAGTATAGATGGACTAATAGACCAAGTCCCACACACTGCTAGAAGCCGAAATATTTTTTCAGAGCTAGATGCAGAAAAAAATTATATTGAATTTGGAACCTGATGGAGGTCAGTATAGATGGACTAATAGACCAAGTCCCACACACTGCTAGAAGCCGAAATATTTTTTCAGAGCTAGATGCAGATAAAAATTATTTTTAATTTGCAACCTGATGGAGGTTAGTATAGATGGACTAATAGACCAAGTCCCACACACTGCTAGAAGTCGAAATATTTTTTCAGAGCTAGATGCAGATAAAAATTATTTTTAATTTGCAACCTGATGGAGGTCAGTATAGATGGACTAATAGACCAAGTCCCACACACTGCTAGAAGCCCAAATATTTTTTCAGAGCTAGATGCAGATAAAAATTATTTTTAATTTGCAACCTGGTGGAGGTCAGTATAGATGGATTAATAGACCAAGTCCCACACACTGCTAGAAGCCGAAATATTTATTCAGAGCTAGATGCAGATAAAAATTATTTTTAATTTGCAACCTGGTGGAGGTCTGTATAGATGGACTAATAGACCAAGTCCCACACACTGCTAGATGCCGAAATATATTTTCAGAGTTAGATGCAGAAAAAAATTATATTAAATTTGCAAACTGATGGAGGTCAGTATAGATGGACTAATAGACCAAGTCCCACACACTGCTAGAAGCCCAAATATTTTTTCAGAGCTAGATGCAGAAAAAAATTATATTGAATTTGCAACCTGATGGAGGTCAGTATAGATGGACTAATAGACCAAGTCCCAAACACTGCTAGAAGCCGAAATATTTTTTTAGAGCTAGATGTATTTAAAAATTATATTGAAATTGAAACCTGATGGAGGTCAGTATAGATGGAATCATAGACCAAGTCCCACACACTGCTAGATGCCGAAATATTTTTTCACAGCTAGATGCAGATAAAATTTATTTTTAATTTGCAACCTGGTAGAGGTTAGTATAGATGGACTGATAGACCAAGTCTCACACACTGCTAGAAGCCCAAATATTTTTTCAGAGCTAGATGCAGATAAAAATTATTTTTAATTTGCAACATGATGAAGGTTAGTATAGATGGACTAATAGACCAAGTCCCACACACTGCTAGAAGCCCAAATATTTTTTCAGAGCTAGATGCAGATAAAAATTATTTTTAATTTGCAACCTGGTGGAGGTTAGTGTAGATGTACTAATAGACCAAGTCCCACACACTGCTAGAAGCCCAAATATTTTTTCAGAGCTAGATGCAGATAAAAATTATTTTTAATTTGCAACCTGGTGGAGGTCAGTATAGATGGATTAATAGACCAAGTCCCACACACTGCTAGAAGCCGAAATATTTTTTCAGAGCTAGATGCAGATTAAAATTATTTTTAATTTGCAACCTGGTGGATGTTAGTATAGATGGACTAATAGACCAAGTCCCACACACTGCTAGAAGCCCAAATATTTTTTCAGAGCTAGATGCAGATGAAAATTATTTTTAATTTGCAACATGATGAAGGTTAGTATAGATGGACTAATAGACCAAGTCCCACACACTGCTAGAAGCCCAAATATTTTTTCAGAGCTAGATGCAGATAAAAATTATTTTTAATTTGCAACCTGGTGGAGGTTAGTATAGATGGACTAATAGACCAAGTCCCACACACTGCTAGAAGCCCAAATATTTTTTCAGAGCTAGATGCCGATAAAAATTATTTTTAATTTGCAACATGATGAAGGTTAGTATAGATGGACTAATAGACCAAGTCCCACACACTGCTAGAAGCCCAAATATTTTTTCAGAGCTAGATGCAGATAAAAATTATTTTTAATTTGCAACCTGGTGGAGGTTAGTATAGATGTACTAATAGATCAAGTCCCACACACCGCTAGAAGCCGAAATATTTTTTCAGAGCTAGATGCAGATAAAAATTATTTTTAATTTGCAACCTGGTGGATGTTAGTATAGATGGACTAATAGACCAAGTCCCACACACTGCTAGAAGCCCAAATATTTTTTCAGAGCTAGATGCAGATGAAAATTATTTTTAATTTGCAACATGATGAAGGTTAGTATAGATGGACTAATAGACCAAGTCCCACACACTGCTAGAAGCCCAAATATTTTTTCAGAGCTAGACGCAGATAAAAATTATTTTTAATTTGCAACCTGGTGGAGGTCAGTATAGATGGATTAATAGACCAAGTCCCACACACTGCTAGAAGCCGAAATATTTTTTCAGAGCTAGATGCAGATAAAAATTATTTTTAATTTGCAACCTGGTGGAGGTCAGTATAGATGGACTAATAGACCAAGTCCCACACACTGCTAGATGCCGAAATAAATTTTCAGAGCTAGATGCAGAAAAAAATTATATTAAATTTGCAAACTGATGGAGGTCAGTATAGATGGACTAATAGACCAAGTCCCACACACTGCTAGAAGCCGAAATATTTTTTCAGAGCTAGATGCAGATAAAAATTATTTTTAATTTGCAACCTGATGGAGGTTAGTATAGATGGACTAATAGACCAAGTCCCACACACTGCTAGAAGTCGAAATATTTTTTCAGAGCTAGATGCAGATAAAAATTATTTTTAATTTGCAACCTGATGGAGGTCAGTATAGATGGACTAATAGACCAAGTCCCACACACTGCTAGAAGCCCAAATATTTTTTCAGAGCTAGATGCAGATAAAAATTATTTTTAATTTGCAACCTGGTGGAGGTCAGTATAGATGGATTAATAGACCAAGTCCCACACACTGCTAGAAACCGAAATATTTTTTCAGAGCTAGATGCAGATAAAAATTATTTTTAATTTGCAACCTGGTGGAGGTCTGTATAGATGGACTAATAGACCAAGTCCCACACACTGCTAGATGCCGAAATATATTTTCAGAGTTAGATGCAGAAAAAAATTATATTAAATTTGCAAACTGATGGAGGTCAGTATAGATGGACTAATAGACCAAGTCCCACACACTGCTAGAAGCCCAAATATTTTTTCAGAGCTAGATGCAGAAAAAAATTATATTGAATTTGCAACCTGATGGAGGTCAGTATAGATGGACTAATAGACCAAGTCCCAAACACTGCTAGAAGCCGAAATATTTTTTTAGAGCTAGATGTATTTAAAAATTATATTGAAATTGAAACCTGATGGAGGTCAGTATAGATGGAATAATAGACAAAGTCCCACACACTGCTAGATGCCGAAATATTTTTTCACAGCTAGATGCAGATAAAATTTATTTTTAATTTGCAACCTGGTAGAGGTTAGTATAGATGGACTAATAGACCAAGTCTCACACACTGCTAGAAGCCCAAATATTTTTTCAGAGCTAGATGCAGATAAAAATTATTTTTAATTTGCAACATGATGAAGGTTAGTATAGATGGACTAATAGACCAAGTCCCACACACTGCTAGAAGCCCAAATATTTTTTCAGAGCTAGATGCAGATAAAAATTATTTTTAATTTGCAACCTGGTGGAGGTTAGTATAGATGTACTAATAGACCAAGTCCCACACACTGCTAGAAGCCCAAATATTTTTTCAGAGCTAGATGCAGATAAAAATTATTTTTAATTTGCAACCTGGTGGAGGTCAGTATAGATGGATTAATAGACCAAGTCCCACACACTGCTAGAAGCCGAAATATTTTTTCAGAGCTAGATGCAGATTAAAATTATTTTTAATTTGCAACCTGGTGGATGTTAGTATAGATGGACTAATAGACCAAGTCCCACACACTGCTAGAAGCCCAAATATTTTTTCACAGCTAGATGCAGATGAAAATTATTTTTAATTTGCAACATGATGAAGGTTAGTATAGATGGACTAATAGACCAAGTCCCACACACTGCTAGAAGCCCAAATATTTTTTCAGAGCTAGATGCAGATAAAAATTATTTTTAATTTGCAACCTGGTGGAGGTTAGTATAGATGGACTAATAGACCAAGTCCCACACACTGCTAGAAGCCCAAATATTTTTTCAGAGCTAGATGCCGATAAAAATTATTTTTAATTTGCAACATGATGAAGGTTAGTATAGATGGACTAATAGACCAAGTCCCACACACTGCTAGAAGCCCAAATATTTTTTCAGAGCTAGATGCAGATAAAAATTATTTTTAATTTGCAACCTGGTGGAGGTTAGTATAGATGTACTAATAGATCAAGTCCCACACACTGCTAGAAGCCCAAATATTTTTTCAGAGCTAGATGCAGATAAAAATTATTTTTAATTTGCAACCTGGTGGAGGTCAGTATAGATGGATTAATAGACCAAGTCCCACACACTGCTAGAAGCCAAAATATTTTTTCAGAGCTAGATGCAGATTAAAATTATTTTTAATTTGCAACCTGGTGGATGTTAGTATAGATGGACTAATAGACCAAGTCCCACACACTGCTAGAAGCCCAAATATTTTTTCAGAGCTAGATGCAGATGAAAATTATTTTTAATTTGCAACATGATGAAGGTTAGTATAGATGGACTAATAGACCAAGTCCCACACACTGCTAGAAGCCCAAATATTTTTTCAGAGCTAGATGCAGATAAAAATTATTTTTAATTTGCAACCTGGTGAAGGTTAGTATAGATGGACTAATAGACCAAGTCCCACACACTGCTAGATGCCCAAATATTTTTTCAGAGCTAGACGCAGATAAAAATTATTTTTAATTTGCAACCTGGTGGAGGTCAGTATAGATGGATTAATAGACCAAGTCCCACACACTGCTAGAAGCCGAAATATTTTTTCAGAGCTAGATGCAGATAAAAATTATTTTTAATTTGCAACCTGGTGGAGGTCAGTATAGATGGACTAATAGACCAAGTCCCACACACTGCTAGATGCCGAAATATATTTTCAGAGCTAGATGCAGAAAAAAATTATATTGAAATTGAAACCTGATGGAGGTCAGTATAGATGGAATAATAGACCAAGTCCCACACACTGCTAGAAGCCCAAATATTTTTTCAGAGCTAGATGCAGAAAAAAATTATATTGAATTTGCAACCTGATGGAGGTCAGTATAGATGGACTAATAGACCAAGTCCCACACACTGCTAGATGCCGAAATATTTTTTTCAGAGCTGGATGAATAAAAAATTTTTTTTTGAATTTGCAACCTGGTGGAAGTTAGTATAGATGGACTAATAGAGCAAGTCCCACACACTGCTAGATGCTGAAATATTTTTTCAGAGGTACTGTAGATGCAGATAAAAATTATTTTTAATTTGCAACCTGATAGAGGTCAGTATAGATGGACAAATAGACCAAGTCCCACACACGGCTAGAAGCCGAAATATTTTTTTAGAGCTAGATGCAGAAAAAAATTATATTGAATTTGCAACCTGATGGAGGTCAGTATAGATGGACTAATAGACCAAGTCCCACACACTGCTAGAAGCCCAACAATTTTTTTAAAGCTAAATGCAGATAAAAATTATTTTTAATTTGCAACCTGGTGGAGGTCAGTTTAGATGGACTAATAGACCAAGTCCCACACACTGCTAGAAGCCCAAATATTTTTTCAGAGCTAGATGCAGAAAAAAATTATATTGAATTTGCAACCTGATGGAGGTCAGTATAGATGGACTAATAGAACAATTCCCACACACTGCTAGAAGCCCAATTATTTTTTCAGAGCTAGAAGCAGATAAAAATTATTTTTAATTTGCAACCAGGTGGAGGTTAGTATAGATGGACTAATAGACCAAGTCCCACACACTGCTAGAAGCCGAAATATTTTTTCAGAGCTAGATGCAGAAAAAAAATATTTTTAATTTATAAACTGATGGAGGTCAGTATGGACGGACTAATAGACCAAGTCCCACACACTGCGAGAAGCCCAAATATTTTTTCAGAGCTAGATGCAGAAAAAAATTATTTTTAATTTGCAACCTGGTGGAGGTCAGTATAGATGGACTAATAGACCAAGTCCCACACACTGCTAGAAGCCGAAATATTTTTTCAGAGCTAGATGTAGAAAAAAATTATATTGAATTTGCAACCTGATGGAGGTCAGTATAGATGGACTAATAGACCCAGTCCCACACAATGCTAGAAGTCAAAATATTTTTTCAGAGCTAGATGCAGAAAAAAATTATATTGAATTTGCAACCTTGTGGAGGTTAGTATAGATGGACCAATAGAGCAAGTCGCACACACTGCTAGAAGCCCAAATATTTTTTCAGAGCTAGATGCAGATAAAAATTATTTTTAATTTGCAACCTGCTAGAGGTCAGTATAGATGGACTAATAGACAAAGTCCCACACACTGCTAGAAGCCGAAATATTTTTTCAGAGCTAGATGCAGAAAAAAATTATTTTTAATTTGCCACCTGATGGAGGTCAGTATAGATTGACTAATAGACCAAGTCCCAAACACTACTAGAAGCCGAAATATTTTTTCAGAGCTAGATGCAGATAAAAATTATTTTTAATTTGCAACCTGGTGGAGGTTAGTATAGAAGGACTAATAGACCAAGTCCCACACACTGCTAGATGCCGAAATATATTTTCAGAGCTAGATGCAGAAAAAAATTATATTGAATTTGCAACCTGATGGAGGTTAGTATAGATGGACCAATAGACCAAGTCCCACACACTGCTAGATGCCGAAATATTTTTTCAGAGCTGGATGCAGATAAAAAAAAATTTTAATTTGCAACCTGGTGGAAGTTAGTATAGCTGGACTAATATACCAAGTCCCACACACTGTTAGATGCTGAAATATTTTTTCAGAGCTAGATGCAGATAAAAATTATTTTTAATTTGCAACCTGATGGAGGTCAGTATAGATGGACTAATAGACCAAGTCCCACACACTGCTAGAAGCCCAAATATTTTTTCATAGCTAGATGCAGATAAAAAATATTTTTAACTTGCAACCTGGTGGAGGTTAGTATAGATGGACTAATAGACCAAGTCCCACACACTGCTAGAAGCCAAAATATTTTTTTAGAGCTAGATGCAGAAAAAAATTATATTGAATTTGCAACCTGATGGAGGTCAGTATAGATGGACTAATAGACCAAGTCCCACACACTGCTAGAAGCCCAAATATTTTTTCAGAGCTAGATGCAGATAAAAATTATTTTTAATTTGCAACTTGGTGGAGGTTAGTATAGATGGACTAATAGACCAAGTCCCACACACTGCTAGAATCCAAAATATTTTTTCAGAGCTAGATGCAGAAAAAAATTACATTGAAATTGAAACCTGATGGAGGTCAGTATAGATGGAATAATAGACCAAGTCCCACACACTGCTAGATGCCGAAATATTTTTTCAGAGCTAGATGCAGATAAAAATTTTTTTAAATTTGCAACCTTGTGGAGGTTAGTATAGATGGACCAATAGAGCAAGTCCCACACACTGCTAGAAGCCCAAACATTTTTTCAGAGCTAGATGCAGATAAAAATTATTTTTAATTTGCAACCTGGTGGAGGTCAGTATAGATGGACTAATAGACAAAGTCCCACACACTGCTAGAAGCTGAAATATTTTTTCAGAGCTAGATGCAGAAAAAAATTATTTTTAATTTGCAACCTGATGGAGGTCAGTATAGATGGACTAATAGACCAAGTCCCACACACTGCTAGAAGCCAATATATATTTTTTCAGAGCTAGATGCAGATAAAAATAATTTTTAATTTGCAACCTGGTGGAGGTTAGTATAGATGGACTAATAGACAAAGTCCCACACACTGCTAGAAGCCGATATATTTTTTCAGAGCTAGATGCAGAAAAAAATTATTTTTAATTTGCAACCTGATGGAGGTCAGTATAGATGGACTAATAGACCCAGTCCCACGCACTGCTAGAAGCCCAAATATTTTTTCAGAGCTAGATGCAGATAAAAATTACTCTTAATTTGCAACCTGATGGAGGTCAGTATAGATGGACTAATAGACCAAGTCCCACACACTGCAAGAAGCCCAAATATTGTTTTAAAGCTAGATGCAGATAAAAATTATTTTTAATTTGCATCCTGATGGAGGTCAGTATAGATGGACTAATAGATCAAGTCCCACACACTGCTAGAAGCCCAAATATTTTTTTAAAGCTAAATGCAGATAAAAATTATTTTTAATTTGCAACCTGATGGAGGTCAGTATAGATGGACTAATAGACCAAGTCCCACACACTGCTAGAAGCCCAAATATTTTTTCAGAGCTAGATGCAGATAAAAATTATTTTTAATTTGCAACCTGGTGGAGGTCAGCTTAGATGGACTAATAGACCAAGTCCCACACACTGCTAGAAGCCCAAATATTTTTTCAGAGCTAGATGCAGAAAAAAATTGTATTAAATTTGCAACCTGATGGAGGTCAGTATAGATGGACTAATAGAACAATTCCCACACACTGCTAGAAGCCCAATTATTTTTTCAGAGCTAGATGCAGATAAAAATTATTTTTAATTTGCAACCAGGTGGAGGTCAGTATAGATGGACTAATAGACCAAGTCCCACACACTTCTAGAAGCCGAAATATTTTTTCAGAGCTAGATGCAGAAAAAAAATATTTTTAATTTATAAACTGATGGAGGTCAGTATGGACGGACTAATAGACCAAGTCCCACACACTGCGAGAAGCCCAAATATTTTTTCAGAGCTAGATGCAGAAAAAAATTATTTTTAATTTGCAACCTGGTGGAGGTCAGTATAGATGGACTAATAGACCAAGTCCCACACACTGCTAGAAGCCGAAATATTTTTTCAGAGCTAGATGTAGAAAAAAATTATATTGAATTTGCAACCTGATGGAGGTCAGTATAGATGGACTAATAGACCCAGTCCCACACAATGCTAGAAGTCAAAATATTTTTTCAGAGCTAGATGCAGAAAAAAATTATATTGAATTTGTAACCTGATGGAGGTCAGTATAGATGGACTAATAGACCCAGTCCCACACACTGCTAGAAGTCAAAATTTTTTTTCAGAGCTAGATGCAGAAAAAAATTATATTGAATTTGCAACCTGATGGAGGTCAGTATACATGGACTAACAGACCAAGTCCCACACACTGCTATAAGCCGGAATATTTTTTTAGAGCTAGATGCAGAAAAAAATTATATTGAATTTGCAACCTGATGGAGGTCAGTATAGATGGACTAACAGACCAAGTCACACACACTGCTAGAAGCCAAAATATTTTTTCAGAGCTAGATGCAGATAAAAATTATTTTTAATTTGCAACCTGCTGGAGGTCAGTATAGATGGACTAATAGACCAAGTCCCACACACTGCTAGAAGCCGAAATATTTTTTCAGAGCTAGATGCAGAAAAAAATTATATTGAATTTGCAACCTGATGGAGGTCAGTATAGATGGACTAATAGACCAAGTCCCACACACTGCTAGAAGCCCAAATATTTTTTCATAGCTAGATGCAGATAAAAAATATTTTTAATTTGCAACCTGGTGGAGGTTAGTATAGATGGACTAATAGACCAAGTCCCACACACTGCTAGAAGCCGAAATATTTTTTTAGAGCTAGATGCAGAAAAAAATTATATTGAATTTGCAACCTGATGGAGGTCAGTATAGATGGACTAATAGACCAAGTCCAACATACTGTTAGAAGCCCAAATATTTTTTCAGAGCTAGATGCAGATAAAAATTATTTTTAATTTGCAACCTGGTGGAGGTTAGTATAGATGGACTAATAGACCAAGTCCCACACACTGCTAGAAGCCCAAATATTTTTTCAGAGCTAGATGGAGAAAAAAATTATATTGAATTTGCAACCTGATGGAGGTCAGTATAGATGGACTAATAGACCAAGTCCCACACACTGCTAGAAGCCAAAATATTTTATTTGAGCTAGATGCAGATAAAAATTATTTTTAATTTGCAACCTGGTGGAGGTTAGTATAGATGGGCTAATAGACCAAGTCCGACACACTGCTAGATGCTGAAATATTTTTTCAGAGCTAGATGCAGGAAAAAATTATATTGAATTTGCAACCTGATGGAGGTCAGTATAGATGGACTAATAGACCAAGTCCCACACACTGCTAGAAGAAAAAATATTTTTTCATAGCTAGATGCAGAAAAAAATTATATTGAAATTGAAACCTGATGGAGGTCAGTATAGATGGAATATTAGACCAAGTCCCACACACTGCTAGATGCCAAAATATTTTTTCAGAGCTAGATGCAGATAAAAAAATGTTTTAATTTGCAACCTTGTGGAGGTTAGTATAGATGGACCAGAAGAGCAAGTCCCACACACTGCGAGAAGCCCAAATATTTTTTCAGAGCTAGATGCAGAAAAAAATTATTTTTAATTTGCAACCTGGTGGAGGTTAGTATAGATGGACTAATAGACCAAGTCCCACACACTGCTAGAAGCCGAAATATTTTTTCAGAGCTAGATGCAGAAAAAAATTATATTGAATTTGCAACCTGATGGAGGTCAGTATAGATGGACTAATAGACCCAGTCCCACACACTGCTAGAAGTCAAAATATTTTTTCAGAGCTAGATGCAGAAAAAAATTATATTGAATTTGCAACCTGATGGAGGTCAGTATACATGGACTAACAGACCAAGTCCCACACACTGCTTGAAGCCGGAATATGTTTTTAGAGCTAGATGCAGAAAAAAATTATATTGAATTTGCAACCTGATGGAGGTCAGTATAGATGGACTAACAGACCAAGTCCAACACACTGCTAGAAGCCAAAATATTTTTTCAGAGCTAGATGCAGATAAAAGTTATTTTTAATTTGCAACCTGCTGGAGGTCAGTATAGATGGACTAATAGACAATGTCCCACACACTGCTAGAAGCCGAAATATTTTTTCAGAGCTAGATGCAGAAAAAAATTATTTTTAATTTGCCACCTGATGGAGGTCAGTATAGATGGACTAATAGACCAAGTCCCAAACACTGCTAGAAGCCGAAATATTTTTTCAGAGCTAGATGGAGAAAAAAATTATTTTTAATTTACAACCTGATGTAGGTCAGTATAGATGGACTAATAGACCAAGTCCCACACACTGCTAGAAGCCCAAACATTTTTTCAGAGCTAGATGCAGATAAAAATTATTTTTAATTTGCAACCTGGTGGAGGTTAGTATAGATGGACTAATAGACCAAGTCCCACACACTGCTAGAAGACGAAATATTTTTTCCGAGCTAGATGCAGAAAAAAATTATATTGAATTTGCAACCTGATGGAGGTCAGTATAGATGGACTAATAGAGAAAGTCCCACACACTGCTAGAAGCCGAAATATTTTTTCAGAGCTAGATGCAGAAAAAAATTATATTGAATTTGCAACCTGATGGAGGTCAGTATAGATGGACTAATAGACCAAGTCCCACACACTGCTAGAAGCCGAAATATTTTTTCAGAGCTAGATGCAGACAAAAATTATTTTTAATTTGCAACCTGATGGAGGTTAGTATAGATGGACCAATAGACCAAGTCCCACACACTGCTAGATGCCGAAATATTTTTTCAGAGCTGGATGCAGATAAAAAAATTTTTTAATTTGCAACCTGGTGGAAGTTAGTATAGATGGACTAATAGACCAAGTCCCACACACTGCTAGATGCTGAAATATTTTTTCATAGCTAGATGCAGAAAAAAATTATATTGAATTTGCAACATGATGGAGGTCAGTTTAGATGGACTAATAGACCAAGTCCCACACACTGCTAGAAGCCCAAATATTTTTTCATAGCTAGATGCAGATAAAAAATATTTTTAATTTGCAACCTGGTGGAGGTTAGTATAGATGGACTAATAGACCAAGTCCCACACACTGCTAGAAGCCGAAATATTTTTTTAGAGCTAGATGCAGAAAAAAATTATATTGAATTTGCAACCTGATGGAGGTCAGTATAGATGGACTAATAGACCAAGTCCCACACACTGCTAGAAGCCCAAATATTTTTTCAGAGCTAGATGCAGATAAAAATTATTTTTAATTTGCAAGCTGGTGGAGGTTAGTATAGATGGACTAATAGACCAAGTCCCACACACTGCTAGAAGCCCAAATATTTTTTCAGAGCTAGATGGAGAAAAAAATTATATTGAATTTGCAACCTGATGGAGGTCAGTATAGATGGACTAATAGACCAAGTCCCACACACTGCTAGAAGCCGAAATATTTTTTTAGATCTAGATGCAGATAAAAATTATTTTTAATTTGCAACCTGGTGGAGGTTAGTATAGATGGACTAATATACCAAGTCCCACAAACTGCTAGATGCTGAAATATTTTTTCAGAGCTAGATGCAGAAAAAAATTATATTGAATTTGCAACCTGATGGAGGTCAGTATAGATGGACTAATAGACCCAGTCCCACACACTGCTAGAAGTCAAAATATTTTTTCAGAGCTAGATGCAGAAAAAAATTATATTGAATTTGCAACCTGATGGAGGTCAGTATAGATGGACTAACAGACCAAGTCCCACACACTGCTAGAAGCCGAAATATTTTTTTAGAGCTAGATGCAGATAAAAATAATTTTTAATTTGCAACCTTGTGGAGGTTAGTATAGATGGACCAATAGAGCAAGTCCCACACACTGCTAGAAGCCCAAATATATTTTCAGAGCTAGATGCAGATAAAAATTATATTGAATTTGCAACCTGATGGAGGTCAGTATAGATGGACTAATAGACCAAGTCCCACACACTGCTAGAAGCCAAAATATTTTTTCAAATATAGATGCAGATAAAAATTATTTTTAATTTGCCACCTGATGGAGGTCAGTATAGATGGACTAATAGACAAAGTCCCACACACTGCTAGAAGCCGAAATATTTTTTCAGAGCTAGATGCAGAAAAAAATTATTTTTAATTTGCCACCTGATGGAGGTCAGTATAGATGGACTAATAGACCAAGTCCCACACACTGCTAGAAACCGAAATATTTTTTCAGAGCTAGATGCAGAAAAAAATTATTTTTAATTTGCAACCTGATGGAGGTCAGTATAGATGGACTAATAGACCAAGTCCCACACACTGCTAGAAGCCGAAATATTTTTTCAGAGCTAGATGCAGATAAAAATTATTTTTAATTTGCAACCTGGTGGAGGTTAGTATAGATGGACTAATAGACCAAGTCCCACACACTGCTAGATGCCGAAATATATTTTCAGAGCTAGATGCAGAAAAAAATTATATTAAATTTGCAAACTGATGGAGGTCAATATAGATGGACTAATAGACCAAGTCCCACACACTGCTAGAAGCCGAAATATTTTTTCAGAGCTAGATGCAGAAAAAAATTATATTGAATTTGCAACCTGATGGAGGTCAGTATAGATGGACTAATAGACCAAGTCCCACACACTGCTAGAAGCCGAAATATTTTTTCAGAGCTAGATGCAGACAAAAATTATTTTTAATTTGCAACCTGATGGAGGTTAGTATAGATGGACCAATAGACCAAGTCCCACACACTGCTAGATGCCGAAATATTTTTTCAAAGCTGGATGCAGATAAAAAAATTTTTTAATTTGCAACCTGGTGGAAGTTAGTATAGATGAACTAATAGACCAAGTCCCACACACTGCTAGATGCTGAAATATTTTTTCAGAGCTAGATGCAGAAAAAAATTATATTGAATTTGCAACCTGATGGTGGTCAGTTTAGATGGACTAATAGACCAAGTCCCACACACTGCTAGAAGCCTAAATATTTTTTCAGAGCTAGATACAGAAAAAAATTATTTTTAATTTGCAACCAGAAGGAGGTCAGTATAGATGGACTAATAGACCAAGTCCCACACACTGCTAGAAACCCAAATATTTTTTCATAGCTAGATGCAGATAAAAAATATTTTTAATTTGCAACCTGGTGGAGGTTAGTATAGATGGACTAATAGACCAAGTCCCACACACTGCTAGAAGCCGAAATATTTTTTTAGAGCTAGATGCAGAAAAAAATTATATTGAATTTTCAACCTGATGGAGGTCAGTATAGATGGACTAATAGACCAAGTCCCACACACTGCTAGAAGCCCAAATATTTTTTCAGAGCTAGATGCAGATAAAAATTATTTTTAATTTGCAACCTGGTGGAGGTTAGTATAGATGGACTAATAGACCAAGTCCCACACACTGCTACAAGCCCAAATATTTTTTCAGAGCTAGATGGAGAAAAAAATTATATTGAATTTGCAACCTGATGGAGGTCAGTATAGATGGACTAATAGACCAAGTCCCACACACTGCTAGAAGCCGAAATATTTTTTCAGAGCTAGATGCAGACAAAAATTATTTTTAATTTGCAACCTGATGGAGGTTAGTATAGATGGACCAATAGACCAAGTCCCACACACTGCTAGATGCCGAAATATTTTTTCAAAGCTGGATGCAGATAAAAATTTTTTTTAATTTGCAACCTGGTGGAAGTTAGTATAGATGAACTAATAGACCAAGTCCCACACACTGCTAGATGGTGAAATATTTTTTCAGAGCTAGATGCAGAAAAAAATTATATTGAATTTGCAACCTGATGGAGGTCAGTTTAGATGGACTAATAAACCAAGTCCCACACACTGCTAGAAGCCTAAATATTTTTTCAGAGCTAGATGCAGAAAAAAATTATTTTTAATTTGCAACCAGATGGAGGTCAGTATAGATGGACTAATAGACCAAGTCCCACACACTGCTAGAAACCCAAATATTTTTTCATAGCTAGATGCAGATAAAAAATATTTTTAATTTGCAACCTGGTGGAGGTTAGTATAGATGGACTAATAGACCAAGTCCCACACACTGCTAGAATCCGAAATATTTTTTTAGAGCTAGATGCAGAAAAAAATTATATTGAATTTTCAACCTGATGGAGGTCAGTATAGATGGACTAATAGACCAAGTCCCACACACTGCTAGAAGCCCAAATATTTTTTCAGAGCTAGATGCAGATAAAAATTATTTTTAATTTGCAACCTGGTGGAGGTTAGTATAGATGGACTAATAGACCAAGTCCCACACACTGCTACAAGCCCAAATATTTTTTCAGAGCTAGATGGAGAAAAAAATTATATTGAATTTGCAACCTGATGGAGGTCAGTATAGATGGACTAATAGACCAAGTCCCACACACTGCTAGAAGCCGAAATATTTTTTTAGAGCTAGATGCAGATAAAAATTATTTTTAATTTGCAACCTGGTGGAGGTTAGTATAGATGGACTAATATACCAAGTCCCACAAACTGCTAGATGCTGAAATATTTTTTCAGAGCTAGATGCAGAAAAAAATTATATTGAATTTGCAACCTGATGGAGGTCAGTATAGATGGACTAATAGACCCAGTCCCACACACTGCTAGAAGTCAAAATATTTTTTCAGAGCTAGATGCAGAAAAAAATTATATTGAATTTGCAACCTGATGGAGGTCAGTATAGATGGACTAACAGACCAAGTCCCACACACTGCTAGAAGCCGAAATATTTTTTTAGAGCTAGATGCAGATAAAAATAATTTTTAATTTGCAACCTTGTGGAGGTTAGTATAGATGGACCAATAGAGCAAGTCCCACACACTGCTAGAAGCCCAAATATATTTTCAGAGCTAGATGCAGATAAAAATTATATTGAATTTGCAACCTGATGGAGGTCAGTATAGATGGACTAATAGACCAAGTCCCACACACTGCTAGAAGCCAAAATATTTTTTCAAAGATAGATGCAGATAAAAATTATTTTTAATTTGCAATCTGCTGGAGGTCAGTATAGATGGACTAATAGACAAAGTCCCACACACTGCTAGAAGCCGAAATATTTTTTCAGAGCTAGATGCAGAAAAAATTATTTTTAATTTGCCACCTGATGGAGGTCAGTATAGATGGACTAATAGACCAAGTCCCACACACTGCTAGAAACCGAAATATTTTTTCAGAGCTAGATGCAGAAAAAAATTATTTTTAATTTGCAACCTGATGGAGGTCAGTATAGATGGACTAATAGACCAAGTCCCACACACTGCTAGAAGCCAAAATATTTTTTCAGAGCTAGATGCAGATAAAAATTATTTTTAATTTGCAACCTGGTGGAGGTTAGTATAGATGGACTAATAGACCAAGTCCCACACACTGCTAGATGCCGAAATATATTTTCAGAGCTAGATGCAGAAAAAAATTATATTAAATTTGCAAACTGATGGAGGTCAATATAGATGGACTAATAGACCAAGTCCCACACACTGCTAGAAGCCGAAATATTTTTTCAGAGCTAGATGCAGAAAAAAATTATATTGAATTTGCAACCTGATGGAGGTCAGTATAGATGGACTAATAGACCAAGTCCCACACACTGCTAGAAGCCGAAATATTTTTTCAGAGCTAGATGCAGACAAAAATTATTTTTAATTTGCAACCTGATGGAGGTTAGTATAGATGGACCAATAGACCAAGTCCCACACACTGCTAGATGCCGAAATATTTTTTCAAAGCTGGATGCAGATAAAAAATTTTTTTAATTTGCAACCTGGTGGAAGTTAGTATAGATGAACTAATAGACCAAGTCCCACACACTGCTAGATGCTGAAATATTTTTTCAGAGCTAGATGCAGAAAAAAATTATATTGAATTTGCAACCTGATGGAGGTCAGTTTAGATGGACTAATAGACCAAGTCCCACACACTGCTAGAAGCCTAAATATTTTTTCAGAGCTAGATACAGAAAAAAATTATTTTTAATTTGCAACCAGATGGAGGTCAGTATAGATGGACTAATAGACCAAGTCCCACACACTGCTAGAAACCCAAATATTTTTTCATAGCTAGATGCAGATAAAAAATATTTTTAATTTGCAACCTGGTGGAGGTTAGTATAGATGGACTAATAGACCAAGTCCCACACACTGCTAGAATCCGAAATATTTTTTTAGAGCTAGATGCAGAAAAAAATTATATTGAATTTTCAACCTGATGGAGGTCAGTATAGATGGACTAATAGACCAAGTCCCACACACTGCTAGAAGCCCAAATATTTTTTCAGAGCTAGATGCAGATAAAAATTATTTTTAATTTGCAACCTGGTGGAGGTTAGTATAGATGGACTAATAGACCAAGTCCCACACACTGCTACAAGCCCAAATATTTTTTCAGAGCTAGATGGAGAAAAAAATTATATTGAATTTGCAACCTGATGGAGGTCAGTATAGATGGACTAATAGACCAAGTCCCACACACTGCTAGAAGCCGAAATATTTTTTTAGAGCTAGATGCAGATAAAAATTATTTTTAATTTGCAACCTGGTGGAGGTTAGTATAGATGGACTAATATACCAAGTCCCACAAACTGCTAGATGCTGAAATATTTTTTCAGAGCTAGATGCAGAAAAAAATTATATTGAATTTGCAACCTGATGGAGGTCAGTATAGATGGACTAATAGACCCAGTCCCACACACTGCTAGAAGTCAAAATATTTTTTCAGAGCTAGATGCAGAAAAAAATTATATTGAATTTGCAACCTGATGGAGGTCAGTATAGATGGACTAACAGACCAAGTCCCACACACTGCTAGAAGCCGAAATATTTTTTTAGAGCTAGATGCAGATAAAAATAATTTTTAACTTGCAACCTTGTGGAGGTTAGTATAGATGGACCAATAGAGCAAGTCCCACACACTGCTAGAAGCCCAAATATATTTTCAGAGCTAGATGCAGATAAAAATTATATTGAATTTGCAACCTGATGGAGGTCAGTATAGATGGACTAATAGACCAAGTCCCACACACTGCTAAAAGCCAAAATATTTTTTCAAAGATAGATGCGGATAAAAATTATTTTTAATTTGCAATCTGCTGGAGGTCAGTATAGATGGACTAATAGACAAAGTCCCACACACTGCTAGAAGCCGAAATATTTTTTCAGAGCTAGATGCAGAAAAAAATTATTTTTAATTTGCCACCTGATGGAGGTCAGTATAGATGGACTAATAGACCAAGTCCCACACACTGCTAGAAACCGAAATATTTTTTCAGAGCTAGATGCAGAAAAAAATTATTTTTAATTTGCAACCTGATGGAGGTCAGTATAGATGGACTAATAGACCAAGTCCCACACACTGCTAGAAGCCGAAATATTTTTTCAGAGCTAGATGCAGATAAAAATTATTTTTAATTTGCAACCTGGTGGAGGTTAGTATAGATGGACTAATAGACCAAGTCCCACACACTGCTAGATGCCGAAATATATTTTCAGAGCTAGATGCAGAAAAAAATTATATTAAATTTGCAAACTGATGGAGGTCAATATAGATGGACTAATAGACCAAGTCCCACACACTGCTAGAAGCCGAAATATTTTTTCAGAGCTAGATGCAGAAAAAAATTATATTGAATTTGCAACCTGATGGAGGTCAGTATAGATGGACTAATAGACCAAGTCCCACACACTGCTAGAAGCCGAAATATTTTTTCAGAGCTAGATGCAGACAAAAATTATTTTTAATTTGCAACCTGATGGAGGTTAGTATAGATGGACCAATAGACCAAGTCCCACACACTGCTAGATGCCGAAATATTTTTTCAAAGCTGGATGCAGATAAAAAAATTTTTTAATTTGCAACCTGGTGGAAGTTAGTATAGATGAACTAATAGACCAAGTCCCACACACTGCTAGATGCTGAAATATTTTTTCAGAGCTAGATGCAGAAAAAAATTATATTGAATTTGCAACCTGATGGAGGTCAGTTTAGATGGACTAATAAACCAAGTCCCACACACTGCTAGAAGCCTAAATATTTTTTCAGAGCTAGATGCAGAAAAAAATTATTTTTAATTTGCAACCAGATGGAGGTCAGTATAGATGGACTAATAGACCAAGTCCCACACACTGCTAGAAACCCAAATATTTTTTCATAGCTAGATGCAGATAAAAAATATTTTTAATTTGCAACCTGGTGGAGGTTAGTATAGATGGACTAATAGACCAAGTCCCACACACTGCTAGAATCCGAAATATTTTTTTAGAGCTAGATGCAGAAAAAAATTATATTGAATTTTCAACCTGATGGAGGTCAGTATAGATGGACTAATAGACCAAGTCCCACACACTGCTAGAAGCCCAAATATTTTTTCAGAGCTAGATGCAGATAAAAATTATTTTTAATTTGCAACCTGGTGGAGGTTAGTATAGATGGACTAATAGACCAAGTCCCACACACTGCTACAAGCCCAAATATTTTTTCAGAGCTAGATGGAGAAAAAAATTATATTGAATTTGCAACCTGATGGAGGTCAGTATAGATGGACTAATAGACCAAGTCCCACACACTGCTAGAAGCCAAAATATTTTTTCAAAGATAGATGCAGATAAAAATTATTTTTAATTTGCAATCTGCTGGAGGTCAGTATAGATGGACTAATAGACAAAGTCCCACACACTGCTAGAAGCCGAAATATTTTTTCAGAGCTAGATGCAGAAAAAAATTATTTTTAATTTGCCACCTGATGGAGGTCAGTATAGATGGACTAATAGACCAAGTCCCACACACTGCTAGAAACCGAAATATTTTTTCAGAGCTAGATGCAGAAAAAAATTATTTTTAATTTGCAACCTGATGGAGGTCAGTATAGATGGACTAATAGACCAAGTCCCACACACTGCTAGAAGCCGAAATATTTTTTCAGAGCTAGATGCAGATAAAAATTATTTTTAATTTGCAACCTGGTGGAGGTTAGTATAGATGGACTAATAGACCAAGTCCCACACACTGCTAGATGCCGAAATATATTTTCAGAGCTAGATGCAGAAAAAAATTATATTAAATTTGCAAACTGATGGAGGTCAATATAGATGGACTAATAGACCAAGTCCCACACACTGCTAGAAGCCGAAATATTTTTTCAGAGCTAGATGCAGAAAAAAATTATATTGAATTTGCAACCTGATGGAGGTCAGTATAGATGGACTAATAGACCAAGTCCCACACACAGCTAGAAGCCGAAATATTTTTTCAGAGCTAGATGCAGACAAAAATTATTTTTAATTTGCAACCTGATGGAGGTTAGTATAGATGGACCAATAGACCAAGTCCCACACACTGCTAGATGCCGAAATATTTTTTCAAAGCTGGATGCAGATAAAAAAATTTTTTAATTTGCAACCTGGTGGAAGTTAGTATAGATGAACTAATAGACCAAGTCCCACACACTGCTAGATGCTGAAATATTTTTTCAGAGCTAGATGCAGAAAAAAATTATATTGAATTTGCAACCTGATGGAGGTCAGTTTAGATGGACTAATAGACCAAGTCCCACACACTGCTAGAAGCCTAAATATTTTTTCAGAGCTAGATACAGAAAAAAATTATTTTTAATTTGCAACCAGAAGGAGGTCAGTATAGATGGACTAATAGACCAAGTCCCACACACTGCTAGAAACCCAAATATTTTTTCATAGCTAGATGCAGATAAAAAATATTTTTAATTTGCAACCTGGTGGAGGTTAGTATAGATGGACTAATAGACCAAGTCCCACACACTGCTAGAAGCCGAAATATTTTTTTAGAGCTAGATGCAGAAAAAAATTATATTGAATTTTCAACCTGATGGAGGTCAGTATAGATGGACTAATAGACCAAGTCCCACACACTGCTAGAAGCCCAAATATTTTTTCAGAGCTAGATGCAGATAAAAATTATTTTTAATTTGCAACCTGGTGGAGGTTAGTATAGATGGACTAATAGACCAAGTCCCACACACTGCTACAAGCCCAAATATTTTTTCAGAGCTAGATGGAGAAAAAAATTATATTGAATTTGCAACCTGATGGAGGTCAGTATAGATGGACTAATAGACCAAGTCCCACACACTGCTAGAAGCCGAAATATTTTTTCAGAGCTAGATGCAGACAAAAATTATTTTTAATTTGCAACCTGATGGAGGTTAGTATAGATGGACCAATAGACCAAGTCCCACACACTGCTAGATGCCGAAATATTTTTTCAAAGCTGGATGCAGATAAAAAATTTTTTTAATTTGCAACCTGGTGGAAGTTAGTATAGATGAACTAATAGACCAAGTCCCACACACTGCTAGATGGTGAAATATTTTTTCAGAGCTAGATGCAGAAAAAAATTATATTGAATTTGCAACCTGATGGAGGTCAGTTTAGATGGACTAATAAACCAAGTCCCACACACTGCTAGAAGCCTAAATATTTTTTCAGAGCTAGATGCAGAAAAAAATTATTTTTAATTTGCAACCAGATGGAGGTCAGTATAGATGGACTAATAGACCAAGTCCCACACACTGCTAGAAACCCAAATATTTTTTCATAGCTAGATGCAGATAAAAAATATTTTTAATTTGCAACCTGGTGGAGGTTAGTATAGATGGACTAATAGACCAAGTCCCACACACTGCTAGAATCCGAAATATTTTTTTAGAGCTAGATGCAGAAAAAAATTATATTGAATTTTCAACCTGATGGAGGTCAGTATAGATGGACTAATAGACCAAGTCCCACACACTGCTAGAAGCCCAAATATTTTTTCAGAGCTAGATGCAGATAAAAATTATTTTTAATTTGCAACCTGGTGGAGGTTAGTATAGATGGACTAATAGACCAAGTCCCACACACTGCTACAAGCCCAAATATTTTTTCAGAGCTAGATGGAGAAAAAAATTATATTGAATTTGCAACCTGATGGAGGTCAGTTTGATGGACTAATAGACCAAGTCCCACACACTGCTAGAAGCCGAAATATTTTTTTATAGCTAGATGCAGATAAAAATTATTTTTAATTTGCAACCTGGTGGAGGTTAGTATAGATGGACTAATAGACCAAGTCCCACACACTGCTAGATGCTGAAATATTTTTTCAGAGCTAGATGCAGAAAAAAATTATATTGAATTTGCGACCTGATGGAGGTCAGTATAGATGGACTAATAGACCAAGTCCCACACACTGCTAGAAGCCAAAATATTTTTTCAGAGCTAGATGCAGAAAAAAATTATATTGAAATTGAAACCTGATGGAGGTCAGTATGGAAGGAATAATAGACCAAGTCCCACACACTGCTAGATGCCGAAATATTTTTTCAGAGCTAGATGCAGATAAAAATTATTTTTAATTTGCAACCTTGTGGAGGTTAGTATAGATGGACCAATAGAGCAAGTCCCACACACTGCTACAAGCCCAAATATTTTTTCAGAGCTAGATGCAGATAAAAATTATTTTTAATTTGCAACCTGGTGGAGGTCAGTATAGATGGACTAATAGACAAAGTCCCACACACTGCTAGAAGCCGAAATATTTTTTCAGAGCTGGATGCAGAAAAAAATTATTTTTAATTTGCAACCTGATGGAGGTCAGTATAGATGGACTAATAGACCAAGTCCCACACACTGCTAGAAGCCAAAATATTTTTTCAGTTAGATGCAGATAAAATTAATTTTTAATTTGCAACCTGGTGGAGGTTAGTATCGATGGACTAATAGGCAAAGTCCCACACACTGCTAGAAGCCGAAATATTTTTTCAGAGCTAGATGCAGAAAAATTTTTTTTTTAATTTGCAACCTGATGGAGGTCAGTATAGATGGACTAATAGACCAAGTCCCACACACTGCTAGAAGCCCAAATATTTTTTTAAAGCTAGATGCAGATAAAAATTATTTTTAATTTGCATCCTGATGGAGGTCAGTATAGATGGACTAATAGATCAAGTCCCACACACTGCTAGAAGCCCAAATATTTTTTTAAAGCTAGATGCAGATAAAAATTATTTTTAATTTGCAACCTGGTGTAGGTTAGTATAGATGGACTAATAGACCAAGTCCCACACACTGCTAGATGCTGAAATATTTTTTCAGAGCTAGATGCAGAAAAAAATTATATTGAATTTGCAACCTGATGGAGGTCAGTATAGATGGACTAATAGACCAAGTCCCACACACTGCTAGAAGCCCAAATATTTTTTCAGAGCTAAATGCAGAAAAAAAATATTTTTAATTTGCAACCTGGTGGAGGTCAGTATAGATGGACTATTAGACAAAGTCCCACACACTGCTAGAAGCCGAAATATTTTTTCAGAGCTAGATGCAGAAAAAAATTATTTTTAATTTGCCACCTGATGGAGGTCAGTATAGATGGACTAATAGACCAAGTCCCACACACTGCTAGAAACCGAAATATTTTTTCAGAGCTAGATGCAGAAAAAAAATATTTTTAATTTGCAACCTGATTTAGGTCAGTATAGATGGACTAATAGACCAAGTCCCACACACTGCTAGAAGGCCAAATATTTTTTCAGAGGTAGATGCAGATAAAAATTATTTTTAATTTGCAACCTGGTGGAGGTTAGTATAGATGGACTAGTAGACCAAGTCCCACACACTGCTAGATGCTGAAATATATTTTCAGAGCTAGATGCAGAAAAAAATTATATTAAATTTGCAAACTGATGGAGGTCAGTATAGATGGACTAATAGACCAAGTCCCACACACTGCTAGAAGCCGAAATATTTTTTCAGAGCTAGATGCAGAAAAAAATTATATTGAATTTGCAACATGGTGGAGGTCAGTATAGATGGACTAATAGACCAAGTCCCACACACTGCTAGAAGCCGAAATATTTTTTCAGAGCTAGATGCAGAAAAAAATTATATTGAATTTGCAACCTGGTGGAGGTCAGTATAGATGGACTAATAGATAAAGTCCCACACACTGCTAGAAGCCGAAATATTTTTTCAGAGCTAGATGCAGAAAAAAATTATTTTTAATTTGCAACCTGATGGAGGTCAGCATAGATGGACTAATAGACCAAGTCCCACGCACTGCTAGAAGCCCAAATATTTTTTCAGAGCTAGATGCAGATAAAAATTACTCTTAATTTGCAACCTGATGGAGGTCAGTATAGATGGACTAATAGAACAATTCCCACACACTGCTAGAAGCCCAATTATTTTTTTAAAGCTAAATGCAGATAAAAATTATTTTTAATTTGCAACCAGGTGGAGGTTAGTATAGATGGACTAATAGACCAAGTCCCACACACTGCTAGAAGCCGAAATATTTTTTCAGAGCTAGATGCAGAAAAAAAATATTTTTAATTTATAAACTGATGGAGGTCAGTATGGACGGACTAATAGACCAAGTCCCACACACTGCGAGAAGCCCAAATATTTTTTCAGAGCTAGATGCAGAAAAAAATTATTTTTAATTTGCAACCTGGTGGAGGTCAGTATAGATGGACTAATAGACCAAGTCCCACACACTGCTAGAAGCCGAAATATTTTTTCAGAGCTAGATCTAGAAAAAAATTATATTGAATTTGCAACCTGATGGAGGTCAGTATAGATGGACTAATAGACCCAGTCCCACACAATGCTAGAAGTCAAAATATTTTTTCAGAGCTAGATGCAGAAAAAAATTATATTGAATTTGCAACCTTGTGGAGGTTAGTATAGATGGACCAATAGAGCAAGTCCCACACACTGCTAGAAGCCCAAATATTTTTTCAGAGCTAGATGCAGATAAAAATTATTTTTAATTTGCAACCTGCTAGAGGTCAGTATAGATGGACTAATAGACAAAGTCCCACACACTGCTAGAAGCCGAAATATTTTTTCAGAGCTAGATGCAGAAAAAAATTATTTTTAATTTGCCACCTGATGGAGGTCAGTATAGATAGACTAATAGACCAAGTCCCAAACACTACTAGAAGCCAAAATATTTTTTCAGAGCTAGATGCAGATAAAAATTATTTTTAATTTGCAACCTGGTGGAGGTTAGTATAGAAGGACTAATAGACCAAGTCCCACACACTGCTAGATGCCGAAATATATTTTCAGAGCTAGATGCAGAAAAAAATTATATTGAATTTGCAACCTGATGGAGGTTAGTATAGATGGACTAACAGACCAAGTCGCACACACTGCAAGATGCCGAAATATTTTTTCAGAGCTGGATGCAGATAAAAAAAATTTTTAATTTGCAACCTGGTGGAAGTTAGTATAGCTGGACTAATAGACCAAGTCCCACACACTGTTAGATGCTGAAATATTTTTTCAGAGCTAGATGCAGATAAAAATTATTTTTAATTTGCAACCTGATGGAGGTCAGTATAGATGGACTAATAGACCAAGTCCCACACACTGCTAGAAGCCCAAATATTTTTTCATAGCTAGATGCAGATAAAAAATATTTTTAACTTGCAACCTGGTGGAGGTTAGTATAGATGGACTAATAGACCAAGTCCCACACACTGCTAGAAGCCAAAATATTTTTTTAGAGCTAGATGCAGAAAAAAATTATATTGAATTTGCAACCTGGTGGAGGTCAGTATAGATGGACTAATAGACCAAGTCCCACACACTGCTAGAATCCAAAATATTTTTTCAGAGCTAGATGCAGAAAAAAAATATATTGAAATTGAAACCTGATGGAGGTCAGTATAGATGGAATAATAGACCAAGTCCCACACACTGCTAGATGCCGAAATATTTTTTCAGAGCTAGATGCAGATGAAAATTTTTTTAAATTTGCAACCTTGTAGAGGTTAGTATAGATGGACCAATAGAGCAAGTCCCACACACTGCTAGAAGCCCAAACATTTTTTCAGAGCTAGATGCAGATAAAAATTATTTTTAATTTGCAACCTGGTGGAGGTCAGTATAGATGGACTAATAGACAAAGTCCCACACACTGCTAGAAGCTGAAATATTTTTTCAGAGCTAGATGCAGAAAAAAATTATTTTTAATTTGCAACCTGATGGAGGTCAGTATAGATGGACTAATAGACCAAGTCCCACACACTGCTAGAAGCCAATATATATTTTTTCAGAGCTAGATGCAGATAAAAATAATTTTTAATTTGCAACCTGGTGGAGGTTAGTATAGATGGACTAATAGACAAAGTCCCACACACTGCTAGAAGCCGAAATATTTTTTCAGAGCTAGATGCAGAAAAAAATTATTTTTAATTTGCAACCTGATGGAGGTCAGTATAGATGGACTAATAGACCAAGTCCCACGCACTGCTAGAAGCCCAAATATTTTTTCAGAGCTAGATGCAGATAAAAATTACTCTTAATTTGCAACCTGATGGAGGTCAGTATAGATGGACTAATAGACCAAGTCCCACACACTGCAAGAAGCCCAAATATTGTTTCATAGCTAGATGCAGATAAAAATTATTTTTAATTTGCATCCTGATGGAGGTCAGTATAGATGGACTAATAGATCAAGTCCCACACACTGCTAGAAGCCCAAATATTTTTTTAAAGCTAAATGGAGATAAAAATTATTTTTAATTTGCAACCTGATGGAGGTCAGTATAGATGGACTAATAGACCAAGTCCCACACACTGCTAGAAGCCCAAATATTTTTTCAGAGCTAGATGCAGATAAAAATTATTTTTAATTTGCAACCTGGTGGAGGTCAGCTTAGATGGACTAATAGACCAAGTCCCACACACTGCTAGAAGCCCAAATATTTTTTCAGAGCTAGATGCAGAAAAAAATTGTATTGAATTTGCAACCTGATGGAGGTCAGTATAGATGGACTAATAGAACAATTCCCACACACTGCTAGAAGCCCAATTATTTTTTCAGAGCTATATGCAGATAAAAATTATTTTTAATTTGCAACCAGGTGGAGGTTAGTATAGATGGACTAATAGACCAAGTCCCACACACTGCTAGAAGCCGAAATATTTTTTCAGAGCTAGATGCAGAAAAAAAATATTTTTAATTTATAAACTGATGGAGGTCAGTATGGACGGACTAATAGACCAAGTCCCACACACTGCGAGAAGCCCAAATATTTTTTCAGAGCTAGATGCAGAAAAAAATTATTTTTAATTTGCAACCTGGTGGAGGTCAGTATAGATGGACTAATAGACCAAGTCCCACACACTGCTAGAAGCCGAAATATTTTTTCAGAGCTAGATGTAGAAAAAAATTACATTGAATTTGCAACCTGATGGAGGTCAGTATAGATGGACTAATAGACCCAGTCCCACACAATGCTAGAAGTCAAAATATTTTTTCAGAGCTAGATGCAGAAAAAAATGATATTGAATTTGCAACCTGATGGAGGTCAGTATAGATGGACTAATAGACCCAGTCCCACACACTGCTAGAAGTCAAAATATTTTTTCAGAGCTAGATGCAGAAAAAAATTATATTGAATTTGCAACCTGATGGAGGTCAGTATACATGGACTAACAGACCAAGTCAAACACACTGCTATAAGCCGGAATATTTTTTTAGAGCTAGATGCAGAAAAAAATTATATTGAATTTGCAACCTGATGGAGGTCAGTATAGATGGACTAACAGACCAAGTCACACACACTGCTAGAAGCCAAAATATTTTTTCAGAGCTAGATGCAGATAAAAATTATTTTTAATTTGCAACCTGCTGGAGGTCAGTATAGATGGACTAATAGACCAAGTCCCACACACTGCTAGAAGCCGAAATATTTTTTCAGAGCTAGATGCAGAAAAAATTTATATTGAATTTGCAACCTGATGGAGGTCAGTATAGATGGACTAATAGACCAAGTCCCACACACTGCTAGAAGCCCAAATATTTTTTCATAGCTAGATGCAGATAAAAAATATTTTTAATTTGCAACCTGGTGGAGGTTAGTATAGATGGACTAATAGACCAAGTCCCACACACTGCTAGAAGCCGAAATATTTTGTTAGAGCTAGATGCAGAAAAAAATTATATTGAATTTGCAACCTGATGGAGGTCAGTATAGATGGACTAATAGACCAAGTCCCACATACTGCTAGAAGCCCAAATATTTTTTCAGAGCTAGATGCAGATAAAAATTATTTTTAATTTGCAACCTGGTGGAGGTTAGTATAGATGGACTAATAGACCAAGTCCCACACACTGCTAGAAGCCCAAATATTTTTTCAGAGCTAGATGGAGAAAAAAATTATATTGAATTTGCAACCTGATGGAGGTCAGTATAGATGGACTAATAGACCAAGTCCCACACACTGCTAGAAGCCAAAATATTTTATTTGAGCTAGATGCAGATAAAAATTATTTTTAATTTGCAACCTGGTGGAGGTTAGTATAGATGGGCTAATAGACCAAGTCCGACACACTGCTAGATGCTGAAATATTTTTTCAGAGCTAGATGCAGAAAAAAATTATATTGAATTTGCAACCTGATGGAGGTCAGTATAGATGGACTAATAGACCAAGTCCCACACACTGCTAGAAGAAAAAATATTTTTTCATAGCTAGATGCAGAAAAAAATTATATTGAAATTGAAACCTGATGGAGGTCAGTATAGATGGAATAATAGACCAAGTCCCACACACTGCTAGATGCCGAAATATTTTTTCAGAGCTAGATGCAGATAAAAAAATGTTTTAATTTGCAACCTTGTGGAGGTTAGTATAGATGGACCAGAAGAGCAAGTCCCACACACTGCGAGAAGCCCAAATATTTTTTCAGAGCTAGATGCAGAAAAAAATTATTTTTAATTTGCAACCTGGTGGAGGTTAGTATAGATGGACTAATAGACCAAGTCCCACACACTGCTAGAAACCGAAATATTTTTTCAGAGCTAGATGCAGAAAAAAATTATATTGAATTTGCAACCTGATGGAGGTCAGTATAGATGGACTAATAGACCCAGTCCCACACACTGCTAGAAGTCAAAATATTTTTTCAGAGCTAGATGCAGAAAAAAATTATATTGAATTTGCAACCTGATGGAGGTCAGTATACATGGACTAACAGACCAAGTCCCACACACTGCTAGAAGCCGGAATATGTTTTTAGAGCTAGATGCAGAAAAAAATTATATTGAATTTGCAACCTGATGGAGGTCAGTATAGATGGACTAACAGACCAAGTCCCACACACTGCTAGAAGCCAAAATATTTTTTCAGAGCTAAATGCAGATAAAAGTTATTTTTAATTTGCAACCTGCTGGAGGTCAGTATAGATGGACTAATAGACAAAGTCCCACACACTGCTAGAAGCCGAAATATTTTTTCAGAGGTAGATGCAGAAAAAAATTATTTTTAATTTGCCACCTGATGGAGGTCAGTATAGATGGACTAATAGACCAAGTCCCAAACACTGCTAGAAGCCGAAATATTTTTTCAGAGCTAGATGCAGAAAAAAATTATTTTTAATTTGCAACCTGATGTAGGTCAGTATAGATGGACTAATAGACCAAGTCCCACACACTGCTAGAAGCCCAAACATTTTTTCAGAGCTAGATGCAGATAAAAATTATTTTTAATTTGCAACCTGGTGGAGGTTAGTATAGATGGACTAATAGACCAAGTCCCACACACTGCTAGAAGCCGAAATATTTTTTCCGAGCTAGATGCAGAAAAAAATTATATTGAATTTGCAACCTGATGGAGGTCAGTATAGATGGACTAATAGAGAAAGTCCCACACACTGCTAGAAGCCGAAATATTTTTTCAGAGCTAGATGCAGAAAAAAATTATATTGAATTTGCAACCTGATGGAGGTCAGTATAGATGGACTAATAGACCAAGTCCCACACACTGCTAGAAGCCGAAATATTTTTTCAGAGCTAAATGCAGATAAAAATTATTTTTAATTTGCAACCTGATGGAGGTTAGTATAGATGGACCAATAGACCAAGTCCCACACACTGCTAGATGCCGAAATATTTTTTCAGAGCTGGATGCAGATAAAAAAAATTTTTAATTTGCAACCTGGTGGAAGTTAGTATAGATGGACTAATAGACCAAGTCCCACACACTGCTAGATGCTGAAATATTTTTTCACAGCTAGATGCAGAAAAAAATTATATTGAATTTGCAACCTGATGGAGGTCAGTATAGAAAGACTAATAGACCAAGTCCCACACACTGCTAGAAGCCCAAATATTTTTTCATAGCTAGATGCAGATAAAAAATATTTTTAATTTGCAACCTGGTGGAGGTTAGTATAGATGGACTAATAGACCAAGTCCCACACACTGCTAGAAGCCGAAATATTTTTTTAGAGATAGATGCAGAAAAAAATTATATTGAATTTGCAACCTGATGGAGGTCAGTATAGATGGACTAATAGACCAAGTCCCACACACTGCTAGAAGCCCAAATATTTTTTCAGAGCTAGATGCAGATAAAAATTATTTTTAATTTGCAAGCTGGTGGAGGTTAGTATAGATGGACTAATAGACCAAGTCCCACACACTGCTAGAAGCCCAAATATTTTTTCAGAGCTAGATGGAGAAAAAAATTATATTGAATTTGCAACCTGATGGAGGTCAGTAAAGATAGACTAATAGACCAAGTCCCACACACTGCTAGAAGCCGAAATATTTTTTTAGATCTAGATGCAGATAAAAATTATTTTTAATTTGCAACCTGGTGGAGGTTAGTATAGATGGACTAATTTACCAAGTCCCACAAACTGCTAGATGCTGAAATATTTTTTCAGAGCTAGATGCAGAAAAAAATTATATTGAATTTGCAACCTGATGGAGGTCAGTATAGATGGACTAATAGACCAAGTCCCACACACTGCTAGATGCCGAAATATTTTTTCAGAGCTAGATGCAGATAAAAATAATTTTTAATTTGCAACCTGGTGGAGGTTAGGATAAATGGACTAATAGACAAAGTCCCACACACTGCTAGAAGCCGAAATATTTTTTCAGAGCTAGATGCAGATAAAAATTATTTTTAATTTGCAACCTGATGGAGGTCAGTATAGATGGACTAATAGACCAAGTCCCACACACTGCTAGAAGCCCAAATATTTTTTCAGAGCTAGATGCAGATAAAAATTATTTTAATTTGCAACCTGGTGGAGGTTAGTATAGATGGACTAATAGACCAAGTCCCACACACTGCTAGAAGCCGAAATATTTTGTTAGAGCTAGATGCAGAAAAAAATTATATTGAATTTGCAACCTGATGGAGGTCAGTATAGATGGACTAATAGACCAAGTCCCACATACTGCTAGAAGCCCAAATATTTTTTCAGAGCTAGATGCAGATAAAAATTATTTTTAATTTGCAACCTGGTGGAGGTTAGTATAGATGGACTAATAGACCAAGTCCCACACACTGCTAGAAGCCCAAATATTTTTTCAGAGCTAGATGGAGAAAAAAATTATATTGAATTTGCAACCTGATGGAGGTCAGTATAGATGGACTAATAGACCAAGTCCCACACACTGCTAGAAGCCAAAATATTTTATTTGAGCTAGATGCAGATAAAAATTATTTTTAATTTGCAACCTGGTGGAGGTTAGTATAGATGGGCTAATAGACCAAGTCCGACACACTGCTAGATGCTGAAATATTTTTTCAGAGCTAGATGCAGAAAAAAATTATATTGAATTTGCAACCTGATGGAGGTCAGTATAGATGGACTAATAGACCAAGTCCCACACACTGCTAGAAGAAAAAATATTTTTTCATAGCTAGATGCAGAAAAAAATTATATTGAAATTGAAACCTGATGGAGGTCAGTATAGATGGAATAATAGACCAAGTCCCACACACTGCTAGATGCCGAAATATTTTTTCAGAGCTAGATGCAGATAAAAAAATGTTTTAATTTGCAACCTTGTGGAGGTTAGTATAGATGGACCAGAAGAGCAAGTCCCACACACTGCGAGAAGCCCAAATATTTTTTCAGAGCTAGATGCAGAAAAAAATTATTTTTAATTTGCAACCTGGTGGAGGTTAGTATAGATGGACTAATAGACCAAGTCCCACACACTGCTAGAAACCGAAATATTTTTTCAGAGCTAGATGCAGAAAAAAATTATATTGAATTTGCAACCTGATGGAGGTCAGTATAGATGGACTAATAGACCCAGTCCCACACACTGCTAGAAGTCAAAATATTTTTTCAGAGCTAGATGCAGAAAAAAATTATATTGAATTTGCAACCTGATGGAGGTCAGTATACATGGACTAACAGACCAAGTCCCACACACTGCTAGAAGCCGGAATATGTTTTTAGAGCTAGATGCAGAAAAAAATTATATTGAATTTGCAACCTGATGGAGGTCAGTATAGATGGACTAACAGACCAAGTCCCACACACTGCTAGAAGCCAAAATATTTTTTCAGAGCTAAATGCAGATAAAAGTTATTTTTAATTTGCAACCTGCTGGAGGTCAGTATAGATGGACTAATAGACAAAGTCCCACACACTGCTAGAAGCCGAAATATTTTTTCAGAGCTAGATGCAGAAAAAAATTATTTTTAATTTGCCACCTGATGGAGGTCAGTATAGATGGACTAATAGACCAAGTCCCAAACACTGCTAGAAGCCGAAATATTTTTTCAGAGCTAGATGCAGAAAAAAATTATTTTTAATTTGCAACCTGATGTAGGTCAGTATAGATGGACTAATAGACCAAGTCCCACACACTGCTAGAAGCCCAAACATTTTTTCAGAGCTAGATGCAGATAAAAATTATTTTTAATTTGCAACCTGGTGGAGGTTAGTATAGATGGACTAATAGACCAAGTCCCACACACTGCTAGAAGCCGAAATATTTTTTCCGAGCTAGATGCAGAAAAAAATTATATTGAATTTGCAACCTGATGGAGGTCAGTATAGATGGACTAATAGAGAAAGTCCCACACACTGCTAGAAGCCGAAATATTTTTTCAGAGCTAGATGCAGAAAAAAATTATATTGAATTTGCAACCTGATGGAGGTCAGTATAGATGGACTAATAGACCAAGTCCCACACACTGCTAGAAGCCGAAATATTTTTTCAGAGCTAAATGCAGATAAAAATTATTTTTAATTTGCAACCTGATGGAGGTTAGTATAGATGGACCAATAGACCAAGTCCCACACACTGCTAGATGCCGAAATATTTTTTCAGAGCTGGATGCAGATAAAAAAAATTTTTAATTTGCAACCTGGTGGAAGTTAGTATAGATGGACTAATAGACCAAGTCCCACACACTGCTAGATGCTGAAATATTTTTTCACAGCTAGATGCAGAAAAAAATTATATTGAATTTGCAACCTGATGGAGGTCAGTATAGAAAGACTAATAGACCAAGTCCCACACACTGCTAGAAGCCCAAATATTTTTTCATAGCTAGATGCAGATAAAAAATATTTTTAATTTGCAACCTGGTGGAGGTTAGTATAGATGGACTAATAGACCAAGTCCCACACACTGCTAGAAGCCGAAATATTTTTTTAGAGATAGATGCAGAAAAAAATTATATTGAATTTGCAACCTGATGGAGGTCAGTATAGATGGACTAATAGACCAAGTCCCACACACTGCTAGAAGCCCAAATATTTTTTCAGAGCTAGATGCAGATAAAAATTATTTTTAATTTGCAAGCTGGTGGAGGTTAGTATAGATGGACTAATAGACCAAGTCCCACACACTGCTAGAAGCCCAAATATTTTTTCAGAGCTAGATGGAGAAAAAAATTATATTGAATTTGCAACCTGATGGAGGTCAGTATAGATAGACTAATAGACCAAGTCCCACACACTGCTAGAAGCCGAAATATTTTTTTAGATCTAGATGCAGATAAAAATTATTTTTAATTTGCAACCTGGTGGAGGTTAGTATAGATGGACTAATATACCAAGTCCCACAAACTGCTAGATGCTGAAATATTTTTTCAGAGCTAGATGCAGAAAAAAATTATATTGAATTTGCAACCTGATGGAGGTCAGTATAGATGGACTAATAGACCAAGTCCCACACACTGCTAGATGCCGAAATATTTTTTCAGAGCTAGATGCAGATAAAAATAATTTTTAATTTGCAACCTGGTGGAGGTTAGGATAAATGGACTAATAGACAAAGTCCCACACACTGCTAGAAGCCGAAATATTTTTTCAGAGCTAGATGCAGATAAAAATTATTTTTAATTTGCAACCTGATGGAGGTCAGTATAGATGGACTAATAGACCAAGTCCCACACACTGCTAGAAGCCCAAATATTTTTTCAGAGCTAGATGCAGATAAAAATTATTTTAATTTGCAACCTGGTGGAGGTTAGTATAGATGGACTAATAGACCAAGTCCCACACACTGCTAGAAGCCGAAATATTTTTTCAGAGCTAGATGCAGAAAAAAATTATATTGAATTTGCAACCTGATGGAGGTCAGTATAGATGGACTAATAGACCCAGTCCCACACACTGCTAGAAGTCAAAATATTTTTTCAGAGCTAGATGCAGAAAAAAATTATATTGAATTTGCAACCTGATGGAGGTCAGTATAGATGGACTAACAGACCAAGTCCCACACACTGCTAGAAGCCGAAATATTTTTTTAGAGCTAGATGCAGATAAAAATAATTTTTAATTTGCAACCTTGTGGAGGTTAGTATAGATGGACCAATAGAGCAAGTCCCACACACTGCTAGAAGCCCAAAGATATTTTCAGAGCTAGATGCAGATAAAAATTATATTGAATTTGCAACCTGATGGAGGTCAGTATAGATGGACTAATAGACCAAGTCCCACACACTGCTAGAAGCCAAAATATTTTTTCAAAGATAGATGCAGATAAAAATTATTTTTAATTTGCAATCTGCTGGAGGTCAGTATAGATGGACTAATAGACAAAGTCCCACACACTGCTAGAAGCCGAAATATTTTTTCAGAGCTAGATGCAGAAAAAAATTATTTTTAATTTGCAACCTGATGGAGGTCAGTATAGATGGACTAATAGACCAAGTCCCACACACTGCTAGAAACCGAAATATTTTTTCAGAGCTAGATGCAGAAAAAAATTATTTTTAATTTGCAACCTGATGGAGGTCAGTATAGATGGACTAATAGACCAAGTCCCACACACTGCTAGAAGCCGAAATATTTTTTCAGAGCTAGATGCAGATAAAAATTATTTTTAATTTGCAACCTGGTGGAGGTTAGTATAGATGGACTAATAGACCAAGTCCCACACACTGCTAGATGCCGAAATATATTTTCAGAGCTAGATGCAGAAAAAAATTATATTAAATTTGCAAACTGATGGAGGTCAGTATAGATGGACTAATAGACCAAGTCCCACACACTGCTAGAAGCCGAAATATTTTTTCAGAGCTAGATGCAGATGAAAATTATTTTTAATTTGTAAGCTGGTGGAGGTTAGTATAGATGGACTAATAGACCAAGTCCCACACACTGCTAGAAGCCCAAATATTTTTTCAGAGCTAGATGGAGAAAAAAATTATATTGAATTTGCAACCTGATGGAGGTCAGTATAGATAGACTAATAGACCAAGTCCCACACACTGCTAGAAGCCGAAATATTTTTTTAGATCTAGATGCAGATAAAAATTATTTTTAATTTGCAACCTGGTGGAGGTTAGTATAGATGGACTAATATACCAAGTCCCACAAACTGCTAGATGCTGAAATATTTTTTCAGAGCTAGATGCAGAAAAAAATTATATTGAATTTGCAATGTGATGGAGGTCAGTATAGATTTACTAATAGACCAAGTCCCACACACTGCTAGATGCCGAAATATTTTTTCAGAGCTAGATGCAGATAAAAATTATTTTTAATTTGCAACGTTGTGGAGGTTAGTATAGATGGACCAATAGAGCAAGTCCCACACACTGCTACAAGCCCAAATATTTTTTCAGAGCTAGATGCAGATAAAAATTATTTTTAATTTGCAACCTGGTGGAGGTCAGTATAGATGGACTAATAGACAAAGTCCCACACACTGCTAGAAGCCGAAATATTTTTTCAGAGCTGGATGCAGAAAAAAATTATTTTTAATTTGCAACCTGATGGAGGTCAGTATAGATGGACTAATAGACCAAGTCCCAAACACTGCTAGAAGCCAAAATATTTTTTCAGTTAGATGCAGATAAAATTAATTTTTAATTTGCAACCTGGTTGAGGTTAGTATCGATGGACTAATAGGCAAAGTCCCACACACTGCTAGAAGCCGAAATATTTTTTCAGAGCTAGATGCAGAAAAAAATTATTTTTAATTTGCAACCTGATGGAGGTCAGTATAGATGGACTAATAGACCAAGTCCCACACACTGCTAGAAGCCCAAATATTTTTTTAAAGCTAGATGCAGATAAAAATTATTTTTAATTTGCATCCTGATGGAGGTCAGTATAGATGTACTAATAGATCAAGTCCCACACACTGCTAGAAGCCCAAATATTTTTTTAAAGCTAGATGCAGATAAAAATTATTTTTAATTTGCAACCTGGTGGAGGTTAGTATAGATGGACTAATAGACCAAGTCCCACACACTGCTAGATGCTGAAATATTTTTTCAGAGCTAGATGCAGAAAAAAATTATATTGAATTTGCAACCTGATGGAGGTCAGTATAGATGGACTAATAGACCAAGTCCCACACACTGCTAGAAGCCCAAATATTTTTTCAGAGCTAAATGCAGAAAAAAAATATTTTTAATTTGCAACCTGGTGGAGGTCAGTATAGATGGACTATTAGACAAAGTCCCACACACTGCTAGAAGCCGAAATATTTTTTCAGAGCTAGATGCAGAAAAAAATTATTTTTAATTTGCCACCTGATGGAGGTCAGTATAGATGGACTAATAGACCAAGTCCCACACACTGCTAGAAACCGAAATATTTTTTCAGAGCTAGATGCAGAAAAAAAATATTTTTAATTTGCAACCTGATTTAGGTCAGTATAGATGGACTAATAGACCAAGTCCCACACACTGCTAGAAGGCCAAATATTTTTTCAGAGCTAGATGCAGATAAAAATTATTTTTAATTTGCAACCTGGTGGAGGTTAGTATAGATGGACTAATAGACCAAGTCCCACACACTGCTAGATGCCGAAATGTATTTTCAGAGCTAGATGCAGAAAAAAATTATATTAAATTTGCAAACTGATGGAGGTCAGTATAGATGGACTAATAGACCAAGTCCCACACACTGCTAGAAGCCGAAATATTTTTTCAGAGCTAGATGCAGAAAAAAATTATATTGAATTTGCAACCTGATGGAGGTCAGTATAGATGGACTAATAGACCAAGTCCCACACACTGCTAGAAGCCGAAATATTTTTTCAGAGCTAGATGCAGATAAAAATTATTTTTAATTTGCAACCTGATGGAGGTTAATATAGATGGACCAATAGACCAAGTCCCACACACTGCTAGATGCCGAAATATTTTTTCAAAGCTGGATGCAGATAAAAAAATTTTTTAATTTGCAACCTGGTGGAAGTTAGTAAAGATGAACTAATAGACCACGTCCCACACACTGCCAGATGCTGAAATATTTTTTCAGAGCTAGATGGAGAAAAAAATTATATTGAATTTGCAACCTGATGGAGGTCAGTTTAGATGGACTAATAGACCAAGTCCCACACATTGCTAGAAGCCCAAATATTTTTTCAGAGCTAGATGCAGAAAAAAAGTAATTTTTAATTTGCAACCTGATGGATGTCAGTATAGATGGACTAATAGACCAAGTCCCACACACTGCTAGAAGCCGAAATATTTTTTCAGAGCTAGATGCAGAAAAAAATTATTTTTAATTTGCAACCTGATGGAGGTCAGTATAGATGGACTAATAGACCAAGTCCCACACACTGCTAGAAGCCGAAATATTTTTTTAAAGCTAGATGCAGATAAAAATTATTTTTAATTTGCATCCTGATGGAGGTCAGTATAGATGGACTAATAGATCAAGTCCCACACACTGCTAGAAGCCCAAATATTTTTTTAAAGCTAGATGCAGATAAAAATTATTTTTAATTTGCAACCTGATGGTGGTCAGTATAGATGGACTAATAGACCAAGTCCCACACACTGCTTGAAGCCCAAATATTTTTCCAGAGCTAGATGCAGATAAAAATTATTTTTAATTTGCAACCTGGTGGAGGTCAGTTTAGATGGACTAATAGACCAAGTCCCACACACTGCTAGAAGCCCAAATATTTTTTCAGAGCTAGATGCAGAAAAAAATTATATTGAATTTGCAACCTGATGGAGGTCAGTATAGATGGACTAATAGAACAATTCCCACACACTGCTAGAAGCCCAATTAGTTTATCAGAGCTAGATGCAGATAAAAATTATTTTTAATTTGCAACCTGGTGGAGGTTAGTATAGATGGACTAATAGACCAAGTCCCACACACTGCTAGAAGCCAAAATATTTTTTCAGAGATAGATGCAGAAAAAAAATATTTTTAATTTATAAACTGATGGAGGTCAGTATGGACGGACTAATAGACCAAGTCCCACACACTGCTAGAAGCCCAAATATTTTTTTAAAGCTAGATGCAGATAAAAATTATTTTTAATTTGCAACCTGGTGGAGGTTAGTATAGATGGACTAATAGACCAAGTCCCACACACTGCTAGATGCTGAAATATTTTTTTCAGAGCTAGATGCAGAAAAAAATTATATTGAATTTGCAACCTGATGGAGGTCAGTATAGATGGAATAATAGACCAAGTCCCACACACTGCTAGAAGCCAAAATATTTTTTCAGAGCTAAATGCAGAAAAAAATTATTTTTAATTTGCAATCTGGTGGAGGTCTGTATAGATGGACTATTAGACAAAGTCCCACACACTGCTAGAAGCCGAAATATTTTTTCAGAGCTAGATGCAGAAAAAAATTATTTTTAATTTGCAACCTGATGGAGGTCAGTATAGATGGACTAATAGACCAAGTCCCACACACTGCTAGAAGCCAAAATATTTTTTCAGAGCTAGATGCAGAAAAAAAATATTTTTAATTTGCAACCTGATGGAGGTCAGTATAGATGGACTAATAGACCAAGTCCCACACACTGCTAGAAGCCCAAACATTTTTTCAGAGCTAGATGCAGATAAAAATTATTTTTAATTTGCAACCTGATGGAGGTTAGTATAGATGGACCAATAGACCAAGTCCCACACACTGCTAGATGCCGAAATATTTTTTCAAAGCTGGATGCAGATAAAAAATTTTTTTAATTTGCAACCTGGTGGAAGTTAGTATAGATGAACTAATAGACCAAGTCCCACACACTGCTAGATGCTGAAATATTTTTTCAGAGCTAGATGGAGAAAAAAATTATATTGAATTTGCAACCTGATGGAGGTCAGTTTAGATGGACTAATAGACCAAGTCCCACACATTGCTAGAAGCCGAAATATTTTTTCAGAGCTAGATGCAGAAAATATTTATTTTTAATTTGCAACCTGATGGAGGTCAGTATAGATGGACTAATAGACCAAGTCCCACAAACTGCTAGAAGCCCAAATATTTTTTTAAAGCTAGATGCAGATAAAAATTATTTTTAATTTCTATCCTGATGGAGGTCAGTATAGATGGACTAATAGATCAAGTCCCACACACTGCTAGAAGCCCAAATATTTTTTTAAAGCTAGATGCAGATAAAAATTATTTTTAATTTGCAACCTGATGGAGGTCAGCATAGATGGACTAATAGACCAAGTCCCACACACTGCTTGAAGCCCAAATATTTTTCCAGAGCTAGATGCAGATAAAAATTATTTTTAATTTGCAACCTGGTGGAGGTCAGTATAGATGGACTATTAGACCAAGTCCCACACACTGCTAGAAGCCGAAATATTTTTTCAGAGCTAGATGCAGAAAAAAATTATTTTTAATTTGCAAACTGATGGAGGTCAGTATAGATGGACTAATAGACCAAGTCCCACACACTGCTAGAAGCCCAAACATTTTTTCAGAGCTAGATGCAGATAAAAATTATTTTTAATTTGCAACCTGTTGGAGGTCAGTATAGATGGACTAATAGACCAAGTCACACACACTGCTAGAAACCCAAATATTTTTTTAAAGCTAGACGCAGATAAAAATTATTTTTATTTGCAACCTGATGGAGGTCAGTATAGATGGACTAATAGACCAAGTTCCACATACTGCTAGAAGCCCAAATATTTTTTTAAAGCTAGATGCAGATAAAAATTATTTTTAATTTGCATCCTGATGGAGGTCAGTATAGATGGATTAATAGATCAAGTCCCACACACTGCTAGAAGCCCAAATATTTTTTTAAAGCTAGATGCAGATAAAAAATATTTTTAATTTGCAACCTGGTGGAGGTCAGTATAGATGGACTAATAGACCAAGTCCCACACACTGCTAGAAGCCCAAATATTTTTTCAGAGCTAGATGCAGATAAAAATTATTTTTAATTTGCAACCTGGTGGAGGTCAGTTTAGATGGACTAATAGAGAAAGTCCCACACACTGCTAGAAGCCCAAATATTTTTTCAGAGCTAGATGCAGAAAAAAATTATATTGAATTTGCAACCTGATGGAGGTCAGTATAGAATGACTAATAGAACAATTCCTACACACTGCTAGAAGCCCAATTATTTTTTCAGAGCTAGATGCAGATAAAAATTATTTTTAATTTGCAACCTGGTGGAGGTTAGTATATATGGACTAATAGACCAAGTCCCACACACTGCTAGAAGCCGAAATATTTTTTCAGAGCTAGATGCAGAAAAAAATTATATTGAATTTGCAACCTGATGGAGGTCAGTAAAGATGGACTAATAGACCAAGTCCCACACACTGGTAGAAGCCGAAATATTTTTTCAGAGCTAGATGCAGAAAAAAATTATATTGAATTTGCAACCTGATGGAGGTCAGTATAGATGGACTAATAGACCAAGTCCCACACACTGCTAGAAGCCGAAATATTTTTTCAGAGCTAGATGCAGAAAAAAATTATATTGAATTTGCAACCTGATGGAGGTCAGTAAACATGGACTAATAGACCAAGTCCCACACACTGGTAGAAGTCGAAATATTTTTTCAGAGCTATATGCAGATAAAAATTATTTTAAATTTGCAACCTGATGGAGGTCAGTATAGATGGACTAATAGACCAAGTTCCACACACTGCTAGATGCCGAAATATTTTTTCAGAGCTAGATGCAGATAAAATTATTTTTAATTTGCAACCTGGTGGAGGTCAGTATAGATGGACTAATAGACGAAGTCCCACACACTGCTAGAAGCCCAAATATTTTTTCAGAGCTAGATGCAGATAAAAATTATTTTTAATTTGCAACCTGGTGGAGGTTAGTATAGATGGACTAATAGACCAAGTCCCACACACTGCTAAAAGCCGAACTATTTTTTCAGAGTTAGATGCAGATAAAAATTATTTTTAATTTGCAACCTGGTGGAGGTTAGTATAGATGGACTAATAGACCAAGTCCCAAACACTGCTAGAAGCCGAAATATTTTTTCAGAGCTAGATGCAGATAAAAATTATATTGAATTTGCAACCTGATGGAGGTCAGTATAGATGGACTAATAGACTAAGTCCCACACACTGCTAGAAGCCCAAATATCTTTCGAGAGCTAGATGCAGATAAAAATTATTTTTAATTTGCAACCTGGTGGAGATCAGTTTAGATGGACTAATAGACCAAGTCCCACACACTGCTAGAAGCCCAAATATTTTTTCAGAGCTAGATGCAGAAAAAAATTATATTGAATTTGCAACCTGATGGAGGTCAGTATAGATGGACTAATAGACCAAGTCACACACACTGCTAGAAGCCCAAATATTTTTTCAGAGCTAGATGCAGATAAAAATTATTTTTAATTTGCAACCTGATGGAGGTCAGTATAGATGGACTAATAGACCAAGTCCCACACACTGCTAGATGCTGAAATATTTTTTCAGAGCTAGATGCAGAAAAAAATTGTTTTTAATTTGCAACCTGGTGGAGGTTAGCATAGATGGACTATTAGACCAAGTCCACACACTGCTAGAAGCCGACATATTTTTTCAGAGCTTGATGCAGAAAAAAATGATATTGAATTTGCAACCTGATGGAGGTGAGTATAGATGGACTAATAGACCAAGTCCCACACACTGCTACAAGGCCAAATATTTTTTCAGAGCTAGATGCAGATAAAAATTATTTTTAATTTTCAACCTCGTGGAGGTCAGTATAGATGGACTAATAGACCAAGTCCCACACACTGCTAGAAGCCGAAATATTTTTTCAGAGCTAGATGCAGAAAAAAATTATATTGAATTTGCAACCTGATGGAGGTCAGTATAGATGGACTAATAGATGAAGTCCCACGCACAGCTAGAAGCCGAAATATTTTTTCAGAGCTAGATGCAGATAAAAATTATTTTTAATTTGCAACCTGGTGGAGGTTAGTATAGATGGAGCAATAGACCAAGTCCCACACACTGCTAGATGCTGAAATATTTTTTCAGAGCTAGATGCAGAAAAAAATTATATTGAATTTGCAACCTGATGGAGGTCAGTATAGATAGACTAATAGACCAAGTCTAACACACTTCTAGATGCCGAAATATTTTTTAAGAGCTAGATGGAGATAATTTTTTTTTTTAATTTGCAACCTTGTGGAGGTTAGTATAGATGCACTAATAGAGCAAGTCCCACACACTGCTAGAAGCCCAAATATTTTTTCAGAGCTAGATGCAGATAAAAAATATTTTTAATTTGCAACCTGGGGGAGGTTAGTATAGATGGACTAATATACCACGTCCCACACACTGCTAGAAGCCGAAATATTTTTTCAGAGCTACATACAGATAAAAATTATTTTTAATTTGCAACCTGGTGGAGGTTAGTATAGATGGACTAATAGACCAAGTCCCACACACTGCTAGATGCCGAAATATTTTTTCAGAGCTAGACGCAGAAAAAAATTATATTGAATTTGCAACCTGATGGAGGTCAGTATAGATGGACTAATAGACCAAGTCCCACACACTGCTAGAAGCCAAAATATTTTTTCAGAGCTAGATGCAGATAAAAATTATTTTTAATTTGCAACCTTGTGGAGGTCAGTATAGATGGACTAATAGACCAAGTCCCACACACTGCTAGAAGCCGAAATATTTTTTCAGAGCTAGATGCAGAAAAAAATTATATTGAATTTGCAACCTGATGGAGGTCAGTATAAATGGACTAATATACCAAGTCCCACACACTGCTACAAGGCCAAATATTTTTTCAGAGCTAGATGCAGATAAAAATTATTTTTAATTTTCAACCTCGTGGAGGTCAGTATAGATGGACTAATAGGCCAAGTCCCACACACTGCTAGAAGCCGAAATATTTTTTCAGAGCTAGATGCAGAAAAAAATTATATTGAATTTGCAACCTGATGGAGGTCAGTATAGATGGACTAATAGACCAAGTCCCAGACACTGCTAGAAGCCGAAATATTTTTTCAGAGCTAGATGCAGAAAAAAATTATATTGAATTTGCAACCTGATGGAGGTCAGTATAGATGGACTAATAGATCAAGTCCCACACACAGCTAGAAGCCGAAATATTTTTTTAGAGCTAGATGCAGATAAAAATTATTTTTAATTTGCAACCTGGTGGAGGTTAGTATAGATGGAGTAATAGACCAAGTCCCACACACTGCTAGATGCTGAAATATTTTTTCAGAGCTAGATGCAGAAAAAAATTATATTGAATTTGCAACCTGATGGAGGTCAGTATAGATAGACTAATAGACCAAGTCTAACACACTGCTAGATGCCGAAATATTTTTTCAGAGCTAGATGGAGATAAATTTTTTTTTTAATTTGCAACCTTGTGGAGGTTAGTATAGATGGACTAATAGAGCAAGTCCCACACACTGCTAGAAGCCCAAATATTTTTTCAGAGCTAGATGCAGATAAAAATTATTTTTAATTTGCAATCTGATGGAGGTCAGTATAGATGGACTAATAGACCAAGTCCCACACACTGCTAGAAGCCGAAATATTTTTTCAGAGCTAGATGCAGATAAAAATTATTTTTAATTTGCAACCTGGTGGAGGTTAGTATAGATGGACTAATATACCACGTCCCACACACTGCTAGAAGCCGAAATATTTTTTCAGAGCTACATGCAGATAAAAATTATTTTTAATTTGCAACCTGGTGGAGGTTAGTATAGATGGACTAATAGACCAAGTCCCACACACTGCTAGATGCCGAAATATTTTTTCAGAGCTAGACGCAGAAAAAAATTATATTGAATTTGCAACCTGATGGAGGTCAGTATAGATGGACTAATAGACCAAGTCCCACACACTGCTAGAAGCCAAAATATTTTTTCAGAGCTAGATGCAGATAAAAATTATTTTTAATTTTCAACCTCGTGGAGGTCAGTATAGATGGACTAATAGGCCAAGTCCCACACACTGCTAGAAGCCCAAATATTTTTTCCGAGCTAGATGCAGAAAAAAATTATATTGAATTTGCAACCTGATGGAGGTCAGTATAGATGGACTAATAGACCAAGTCCCAGACACTGCTAGAAGCCGAAATATTTTTTCAGAGCTAGATGCAGAAAAAAATTATATTGAATTTGCAACCTGATGGAGGTCAGTATAGATGGACTAATAGATCAAGTCCCACACACAGCTAGAAGCCGAAATATTTTTTTAGAGCTAGATGCAGATAAAAATTATTTTTAATTTGCAACCTGGTGGAGGTTAGTATAGATGGAGTAATAGACCAAGTCCCACACACTGCTAGATGCTGAAATATTTTTTCAGAGCTAGATGCAGAAAAAAATTATATTGAATTTGCAACCTGATGGAGGTCAGTATAGATAGACTAATAGACCAAGTCTAACACACTGCTAGATGCCGAAATATTTTTTCAGAGCTAGATGGAGATAAATTTTTTTTTTAATTTGCAACCTTGTGGAGGTTAGTATAGATGGACTAATAGAGCAAGTCCCACACACTGCTAGAAGTCGAAATATTTTTTCAGAGCTAGATGCAGATAAAAATTATTTTTAATTTGCAACCTTGTGGAGGTTAGTATAGATGGACTAATATACCACGTCCCACACACTGCTAGAAGCCAAAATATTTTTTCAGAGCTACATGCAGATAAAAATTAATTTTAATTTGCAACCTGGTGGAGGTTAGTATAGATGGACTAATAGACCAAGTCCCACACACTGCTAGATGCCGAAATATTTTTTCAGAGCTAGACGCAGAAAAAAATTATATTGAATTTGCAACCTGATGGAGGTCAGTATAGATGGACTAATAGACCAAGTCCCACACACTGCTAGAAGCCAAAATATTTTTTCAGAGCTAGATGCAGATAAAAATTATTTTAAATTTGCAACCTGGTGGAGGTTATTATAGATGGACTAATAGACCAAGTCACACACATTGCTAGAAGCTGAAATATTTTTTCAGAGCTAGATGCAGAAAAAAATTGTATTGAATTTGCAACCTGATGGAGGTCAGTATAGATGGACTAATATACCAAGTCCCACACACTGCTACAAGGCCAAATATTTTTTCAGACCTAGATGCAGATAAAAATTATTTTTAATTTGCAACCTTGTGGAGGTCAGTATAGATGGACTAATAGACCAAGTCCCACACACTGCTAGAAGCCGAAATATTTTTTCAGAGCTAGATGCAGGAAAAAATTATATTGAATTTGCAACCTGATGGAGGTCAGTATAGATGGACTAATAGACCAAGTCCCACACACTGCTAGAAGCCCAAATATTTTTTCAGAGCTAGATGCAGATAAAAATTATTTTTAATTTGCAACCTGGAGGTAGTTAGTATAGATGGACTAATAGACCAAGTCCCACACACTGCTAGAAGCCGAAATATTTTTTCAGAGCTAGATGCAGAAAAAAATTATATTGAATTTGCAACCTGATGGAGGTCAGTATAGATGGACTAATAGATGAAGTCCCACGCACAGCTAGAAGCCGAAATATTTTTTCAGAGCTAGATGCAGATAAAAATTATTTTTAATTTGCAACCTGGTGGAGGTTAGTATAGATGGAGCAATAGACCAAGTCCCACACACTGCTAGATGCTGAAATATTTTTTCAGAGCTAGATGCAGAAAAAAATTATATTGAATTTGCAACCTGATGGAGGTCAGTATAGATAGACTAATAGACCAAGTCTAACACACTTCTAGATGCCGAAATATTTTTTAAGAGCTAGATGGAGATAATTTTTTTTTTTAATTTGCAACCTTGTGGAGGTTAGTATAGATGCACTAATAGAGCAAGTCCCACACACTGCTAGAAGCCCAAATATTTTTTCAGAGCTAGATGCAGATAAAAAATATTTTTAATTTGCAACCTGGGGGAGGTTAGTATAGATGGACTAATATACCACGTCCCACACACTGCTAGAAGCCGAAATATTTTTTCAGAGCTACATGCAGATAAAAATTATTTTTAATTTGCAACCTGGTGGAGGTTAGTATAGATGGACTAATAGACCAAGTCCCACACACTGCTAGATGTCGAAATATTTTTTCAGAGCTAGACGCAGAAAAAAATTATATTGAATTTGCAACCTGATGGAGGTCAGTATAGATGGACTAATAGACCAAGTCCCACACACTGCTAGAAGCCAAAATATTTTTTCAGAGCTAGATGCAGATAAAAATTATTTTTAATTTGCAACCTTGTGGAGGTCAGTATAGATGGACTAATAGACCAAGTCCCACACACTGCTAGAAGCCGAAATATTTTTTCAGAGCTAGATGCAGAAAAAAATTATATTGAATTTGCAACCTGATGGAGGTCAGTATAGATGGACTAATATACCAAGTCCCACACACTGCTACAAGGCCAAATATTTTTTCAGAGCTAGATGCAGATAAAAATTATTTTTAATTTTCAACCTCATGGAGGTCAGTATAGATGGACTAATAGGCCAAGTCCCACACACTGCTAGAAGCCGAAATATTTTTTCAGAGCTAGATGCAGAAAAAAATTATATTGAATTTGCAACCTGATGGAGGTCAGTATAGATGGACTAATAGACCAAGTCCCAGACACTGCTAGAAGCCGAAATATTTTTTCAGAGCTAGATGCAGAAAAAAATTATATTGAATTTGCAACCTGATGGAGGTCAGTATAGATGGACTAATAGATCAAGTCCCACACACAGCTAGAAGCCGAAATATTTTTTTAGAGCTAGATGCAGATAAAAATTATTTTTAATTTGCAACCTGGTGGAGGTTAGTATAGATGGAGTAATAGACCAAGTCCCACACACTGCTAGATGCTGAAATATTTTTTCAGAGCTAGATGCAGAAAAAAATTATATTGAATTTGCAACCTGATGGAGGTCAGTATAGATAGACTAATAGACCAAGTCTAACACACTGCTAGATGCCGAAATATTTTTTCAGAGCTAGATGGAGATAAATTTTTTTTTTAATTTGCAACCTTGTGGAGGTTAGTATAGATGGACTAATAGAGCAAGTCCCACACACTGCTAGAAGCCCAAATATTTTTTCAGAGCTAGATGCAGATAAAAATTATTTTTAATTTGCAATCTGATGGAGGTCAGTATAGATGGACTAATAGACCAAGTCCCACACACTGCTAGAAGCCGAAATATTTTTTCAGAGCTAGATACAGATAAAAATTATTTTTAATTTGCAACCTGGTGGAGTTTAGTATAGATGGACTAATATACCACGTCCCACACACTGCTAGAAGCCGAAATATTTTTTCAGAGCTACATGCAGATAAAAATTATTTTTAATTTGCAACCTGGTGGAGGTTAGTATAGATGGACTAATAGACCAAGTCCCACACACTGCTAGATGCCGAAATATTTTTTCAGAGCTAGACGCAGAAAAAAATTATATTGAATTTGCAACCTGATGGAGGTCAGTATAGATGGACTAATAGACCAAGTCCCACACACTGCTAGAAGCCAAAATATTTTTTCAGAGCTAGATGCAGATAAAAATTATTTTTAATTTTCAACCTCGTGGAGGTCAGTATAGATGGACTAATAGGCCAAGTCCCACACACTGCTAGAAGCCCAAATATTTTTTCCGAGCTAGATGCAGAAAAAAATTATATTGAATTTGCAACCTGATGGAGGTCAGTATAGATGGACTAATAGACCAAGTCCCAGACACTGCTAGAAGCCGAAATATTTTTTCAGAGCTAGATGCAGAAAAAAATTATATTGAATTTGCAACCTGATGGAGGTCAGTATAGATGGACTAATAGATCAAGTCCCACACACAGCTAGAAGCCGAAATATTTTTTTAGAGCTAGATGCAGATAAAAATTATTTTTAATTTGCAACCTGGTGGAGGTTAGTATAGATGGAGTAATAGACCAAGTCCCACACACTGCTAGATGCTGCAATATTTTTTCAGAGCTAGATGCAGAAAAAAATTATATTGAATTTGCAACCTGATGGAGGTCAGTATAGATAGACTAATAGACCAAGTCTAACACACTGCTAGATGCCGAAATATTTTTTCAGAGCTAGATGGAGATAAATTTTTTTTTTAATTTGCAACCTTGTGGAGGTTAGTATAGATGGACTAATATACCACGTCCCACACACTGCTAGAAGCCAAAATATTTTTTCAGAGCTACATGCAGATAAAAATTATTTTTAATTTGCAACCTGGTGGAGGTTAGTATAGATGGACTAATAGACCAAGTCCCACACACTGCTAGATGCCGAAATATTTTTTCAGAGCTAGACGCAGAAAAAAATTATATTGAATTTGCAACCTGATGGAGGTCAGTATAGATGGACTAATAGACCAAGTCCCACACACTGCTAGAAGCCAAAATATTTTTTCAGAGCTAGACGCAGATAAAAATTATTTTAAATTTGCAACCTGGTGGAGGTTATTATAGATGGACTAATAGACCAAGTCACACACATTGCTAGAAGCTGAAATATTTTTTCAGAGCTAGATGCAGAAAAAAATTGTATTGAATTTGCAACCTGATGGAGGTCAGTATAGATGGACTAATATACCAAGTCCCACACACTGCTACAAGGCCAAATATTTTTTCAGACCTAGATGCAGATAAAAATTATTTTTAATTTGCAACCTTGTGGAGGTCAGTATAGATGGACTAATAGACCAAGTCCCACACACTGCTAGAAGCCGAAATATTTTTTCAGAGCTAGATGCAGGAAAAAATTATATTGAATTTGCAACCTGATGGAGGTCAGTATAGATGGACTAATAGACCAAGTCCCACACACTGCTAGAAGCCCAAATATTTTTTCAGAGCTAGATGCAGATAAAAATTATTTTTAATTTGCAACCTGGAGGTAGTTAGTATAGATGGACTAATAGACCAAGTCCCACACACTGCTAGAAGCCAAAATATTTTTTCAGAGCTAGATGCAGAAAAAATTTATATTGAATTTGCAACCTGATGGAGGTCAGTATTGATGGAATAATAGACCAAGTCCCACCCACTGCTAGAAGCCCAAATATTTTTTCAGAGCTAGATGCTGATAAAAATTATTTTTAATTTGCAACCTGATGGACGTTATTTTAGATGGACTAATAGACCAAGTCCCACACACTGCTAGAAGCCCAAATATTTTTTCAGAGCGAAATGCAGATAAAAATTATTTTTAATTTGCAACCTGGTGGAGGTTAGTATAGATGGACTAATAGACCAAGTCCCACACACTGCTAGATGCTGAAATATTTTTTCAGAGCTAGATGTAGAAAAAAATTATATTGAATTTGCAACCTGATCGAGGTCAGTTTAGATGGACTAATAGACCAAGTCCCACACACTGCTACAAGCCCAAATATTTTTTCAGAGCTAGATGCAGATAAAAATTATTTTTAATTTGCAACCTGATGGAGGTCAGTATAGATGGACTAATAGACCAAGTCCCACACACTGCTATAAGCCAAAATATTTTTTCAGAGCTAGATGCAGATAAAAATTATTTTTAATTTGCAACCTGGTGGAGGTTAGTATAGATGGACTAATAGAACAAGTCCCACACACTGCTAGAAGACGAAATATTTTTTCAGAGCTAGATGCAGAAAAAAATTATATTGAATTTGCAACCTGATGGAGGTCAGTATAGATCGACTAATAGACCAAGTCCCACACACTGCTAGAAGTCAATATATTTTTTCAGAGCTAGATGCAGAAAAAAATTATATTGAATTTGCAACCTGATGGAGGTCAGTATAGATGGACTAATAGACCAAGTCCCACACACTGCTAGATGATGAAATATTTTTTCAGAGCTAGATGTAGAAAAAAATTATATTGAATTTGCAACCTGATCGAGGTCAGTTTAAATGGACTAATAGACCAAGTCCCACACACTGCTAGAAGCCAATATATTTTTTCAGAGCTAGATGCAGATAAAAATTATTTTTAATTTGCAACCTGATGGAGGTTAGTATAGATGGACTAATAGACCCAGTCCCACACACTGCTAGAAGCCGAAATATTTTTTCAGAGCTAGATGCAGATAAAAATTATTTTTAATTTGCAACCTGGTGGAGGTTAGTATAGATGGACTAATAGACCAAGTCCCACACACTGCTAGAAGCTGAAATATTTTTTCAGAGCTAGATGTAGAAAAAACTTATATTGAATTTGCAACCTGATGGAGGTCAGTATAGATGGACTAATAGACCAAGTCCCAAACATTGCTAGGAGCCGAAATATTTTTTCAGAGCTAGATGTAGAAAAAAATTATATTGAATTTGCAACCTGATGGAGGTCAGTATAGATGGACTAATAGACCAAGTCCCACACACTGCTAGAAGCCGAAATATTTTTTCAGAGATAGATGCAGATAAAAATTATTTTTAATTTGCAACCTGGTGGAGGTCAGTATAGATGGACTAATAGACCAAGTCCCACACACTGCTAGAAGCCAAAATATTTTTTCAGAGCTAGACGCAGATAAAAATTATTTTAAATTTGCAACCTGGTGGAGGTTATTATAGATGGACTAATAGACCAAGTCACACACATTGCTAGAAGCTGAAATATTTTTTCAGAGCTAGATGCAGAAAAAAATTGTATTGAATTTGCAACCTGATGGAGGTCAGTATAGATGGACTAATATACCAAGTCCCACACACTGCTACAAGGCCAAATATTTTTTCAGACCTAGATGCAGATAAAAATTATTTTTAATTTGCAACCTTGTGGAGGTCAGTATAGATGGACTAATAGACCAAGTCCCACACACTGCTAGAAGCCGAAATATTTTTTCAGAGCTAGATGCAGGAAAAAATTATATTGAATTTGCAACCTGATGGAGGTCAGTATAGATGGACTAATAGACCAAGTCCCACACACTGCTAGAAGCCCAAATATTTTTTCAGAGCTAGATGCAGATAAAAATTATTTTTAATTTGCAACCTGGAGGTAGTTAGTATAGATGGACTAATAGACCAAGTCCCACACACTGCTAGAAGCCAAAATATTTTTTCAGAGCTAGATGCAGAAAAAATTTATATTGAATTTGCAACCTGATGGAGGTCAGTATTGATGGAATAATAGACCAAGTCCCACCCACTGCTAGAAGCCCAAATATTTTTTCAGAGCTAGATGCTGATAAAAATTATTTTTAATTTGCAACCTGATGGACGTTATTTTAGATGGACTAATAGACCAAGTCCCACACACTGCTAGAAGCCCAAATATTTTTTCAGAGCGAAATGCAGATAAAAATTATTTTTAATTTGCAACCTGGTGGAGGTTAGTATAGATGGACTAATAGACCAAGTCCCACACACTGCTAGATGCTGAAATATTTTTTCAGAGCTAGATGTAGAAAAAAATTATATTGAATTTGCAACCTGATCGAGGTCAGTTTAGATGGACTAATAGACCAAGTCCCACACACTGCTACAAGCCCAAATATTTTTTCAGAGCTAGATGCAGATAAAAATTATTTTTAATTTGCAACCTGATGGAGGTCAGTATAGATGGACTAATAGACCAAGTCCCACACACTGCTATAAGCCAAAATATTTTTTCAGAGCTAGATGCAGATAAAAATTATTTTTAATTTGCAACCTGGTGGAGGTTAGTATAGATGGACTAATAGAACAAGTCCCACACACTGCTAGAAGACGAAATATTTTTTCAGAGCTAGATGCAGAAAAAAATTATATTGAATTTGCAACCTGATGGAGGTCAGTATAGATCGACTAATAGACCAAGTCCCACACACTGCTAGAAGTCAATATATTTTTTCAGAGCTAGATGCAGAAAAAAATTATATTGAATTTGCAACCTGATGGAGGTCAGTATAGATGGACTAATAGACCAAGTCCCACACACTGCTAGATGATGAAATATTTTTTCAGAGCTAGATGTAGAAAAAAATTATATTGAATTTGCAACCTGATCGAGGTCAGTTTAAATGGACTAATAGACCAAGTCCCACACACTGCTAGAAGCCAATATATTTTTTCAGAGCTAGATGCAGATAAAAATTATTTTTAATTTGCAACCTGATGGAGGTTAGTATAGATGGACTAATAGACCCAGTCCCACACACTGCTAGAAGCCGAAATATTTTTTCAGAGCTAGATGCAGATAAAAATTATTTTTAATTTGCAACCTGGTGGAGGTTAGTATAGATGGACTAATAGACCAAGTCCCACACACTGCTAGAAGCTGAAATATTTTTTCAGAGCTAGATGTAGAAAAAACTTATATTGAATTTGCAACCTGATGGAGGTCAGTATAGATGGACTAATAGACCAAGTCCCAAACATTGCTAGGAGCCGAAATATTTTTTCAGAGCTAGATGTAGAAAAAAATTATATTGAATTTGCAACCTGATGGAGGTCAGTATAGATGGACTAATAGACCAAGTCCCACACACTGCTAGAAGCCGAAATATTTTTTCAGAGATAGATGCAGATAAAAATTATTTTTAATTTGCAACCTGGTGGAGGTCAGTATAGATGGACTAATAGAAAAATTCCCACACACTGCTAGATGCTGAAATATTTTTTCAGCGCTAGATGCAGAAAAAACTTATATTGAATTTGCAACCTGATGGAGGTCAGTATAGATGGACTAATAGACCAAGTCCCAAACACTGCTAGGAGCCGAAATATTTTTTCAGAGCTAGATGTAGAAAAAAATTATATTGAATTTGCAACCTGATGGAGGTCAGTATAGATGGACTAATAGACCAAGTCCCACACACTGCTAGAAGCCGAAATATTTTTTCAGAGATAGATGCAGATAAAAATTATTTTTAATTTGCAACCTGGTGGAGGTCAGTATAGATGGACTAATAGAAAAATTCCCACACACTGCTAGATGCTGAAATATTTTTTCAGAGCTAGATGGAGAAAAAAATTATATTGAATTTGCAACCTGATGGAGGTCAGTTTAGATGGACTAATAGATCAAGTCCCACACACTGCTAGAAGCCGAAATATTTTTTCAGAGCTAGATGTAGAAAATAATTATATTGAATTTGCAACCTGATCGAGGTCAGTTTAGATGGACTAATAGACCAAGTCCCACACACTGCTAGAAGCCAATATATTTTTTCAGAGCTAGATGCAGAAAAAAATTATATTGAATTTGCAACCTGATGGAGGTCAGTATAGATGGACTAATAGACCAAGTCCCACACACTGCTTCAAGCCCAAATATTTTTTCAGAGCTAGATGCAGATAAAAATTATTTTTAATTTGCAACCTGATGGAGGTTAGTATAGATGGACTAATAGACCAAGTCCCACACACTGCTAGAAGCCAAAATATTTTTTCAGAGCTAGATGCAGATAAAAATTATTTTTAATTTGCAACCTGGTGGAGGTTAGTATAGATGGACTAATAGACCAAGTCCCACACACTGCTAGAAGCCCAAATATTTTTTCAGAGCTAGATGCAGAAAAAAATTATATTGAATTTGCAAACTGATGGAGGTCAGTATAGATGGACTAATAGACCAAGTCCCACACACTGCTAGAAGCCGAAATATTTTTTCAGAGATAGATGCAGATTAAAATTAGTTTTAATTTGCAACCTGATGGAGGTCAGGATAGATGGACTAATAGACCAAGTCCCACACACTGCTAGATGCTGAAATATTTTTTCAGAGCTAGATGCAGAAAAAAATTATATTGAATTTGCAACCTGATGGAGGTCAGTTTAGATGGACTAATAGATCAAGTCCCACACATTGCTAGAAGCCGAAATATTTTTTCAGAGCTAGATGCAGATAAAAATTATTTTTAATTTGCAACCTGAGGGAGGTCAGTATAGATGGACTAATAGACCAAGTATCACACACTGCTAGAAGCCAAAATATTTTTTCAGAGCTAGATGCAGAAAAAAATTATATTGAATTTGCAACCTGATGGAGGTCAGTATAGATGGACTAATAGACCAAGTCCCACACACTGCTAGAAGCCCAAATATTTTTTCAGAGCTAGATGCTGATAAAAATTATTTTTAATTTGCAACCTGATGGAGGTTATTTTAGATGGACTAAAAGACCAAGTCCCACACACTGCTAGAAGCCCAAATATTTTTTCAGAGCGAAATGCAGATAAAAATTATTTTTAATTTGCAACCTGGTGGAGGTTAGTATAGATGGACTAATAGACCAAGTCCCACACACTGCTAGATGCTGTAATATTTTTTCAGAGCTAGATGTAGAAAAAAATTATATTGAATTTGCAACCTGATCGAGGTCAGTTTAGATGGACTAATAGACCAAGTCCCACACACTGCTAGAAGTCAATATATTTTTTCAGAGCTAGATGCAGATAAAAATTATTTTTAATTTGCAACCTGATGGAGGTTAGTATAGATGGACTAATAGACCAAGTCCCACACACTGCTAGAAGCCGAAATACTTTTTCAGAGCTAGATGCAGAAAAAAATTATATTGAATTTGCAACCTGATGGAGGTCAGTATAGATGGACTAATAGACCAAGTCCCAAACACTGCTAGGAGCCGAAATATTTTTTCAGAGCTAGATGCAGATAAAAATTATTTTTAATTTGCAACCTGGTGGAGGTTAGTATAGATGGACAAATAGACCAAGTCCCACACACTGCTAGAAGCCGAAATATTTTTTCAGAGCTAGATGCAGAAAAAAATTATATTGAATTTGCAACCTGATGGAGGTCAGTATAGATGGACTAATAGACCAAGTCCCAAACACTGCTAGGAGCCAAAATATTTTTTCAGAGCTAGATGTAGAAAAAAATTATATTGAATTTGCAACCTGATGGAGGTCAGTTTAGATGGACTAATAGATCAAGTCCCCCACACTGCTAGAAGCCGAAATATTTTTTCAGAGCTATATGTAGAAAAAAATTATATTGAATTTGCAACCTGATCGAGGTCAGTTTAGATGGACTAATAGACCAAGTCCCACACACTGCTAGAAGCCAATATATTTTTTCAGAGCTAGATGCAGAAAAAAATTATATTGAATTTGCAACCTGATGGAGGTCAGTATAGATGGACTTATAGACCAAGTCCCACACACTGCTAGAAGCCGAAATATTTTTTCAGAGCTAGATGCAGAAAAAAATTATATTGAATTTGCAAACTGATGGAGGTCAGTATAGATGGACTAATAGACCAAGTCCCACACACTGCTAGGAGCCGAAATATTTTTTCAGAGCTAGATGTAGAAAAAAATTATATTGAATTTGCAACCTGATGGAGGTCAGTATAGATGGACTAATAGACCAAGTCCCACACACTGCTAGAAGCCGAAATATTTTTTCAGAGAGAGATGCAGATAAAAAATATTTTTAATTTGCAACCTGGTGGAGGTCAGTATAGATGGACTAATAGACCAAGTCCCACACACTGCTAGATGCTGAAATATTTTTTCAGAGCTAGATGCAGAAAAAAATTATATTGAATTTGCAACCTGATGGAGGTCAGTTTAGATGGACTAATAGATCAAGTCCCACACACTGCTAGAAGCCGAAATATTTTTTCAGAGCTAGATGCAGATAAAAATTATTTTTAATTTGCAACCTGATGGAGGTCAGTATAGATGGACTAATAGACCAAGTCCCACACACTGCTAGAAGCCCAAATATTTTTTCTGAGCTAGATGCAGATAAAAATTATTTTTAATTTGCAACCTGGTGGAGGTTAGTATAGATGGACTAATAGAACAAGTCCCACACACTGCTAGAAGCCGAAATATTTCTTCAGAGCTAGATGCAGAAAAAAATTATTTTTAATTTGCAACCTGATGGAGGTTAGTAGAGATGGACTATTAGACCAAGTCCCACACACTGCTAGATGCCGAAATATTTTTTCAGAGCTAGATGCAGAAAAAAATTATATTGAATTTGCAACCTGATGGAGGTCAGTATAGATGGACTAATAGACAAAGTCCCACACCCTGCTAGAAGCCCAAATATTTTTTCAGAGCTAGATGCAGATAAAAATTATTTTTAATTTGCAACCTGGTGGAGGTTAGTATAGATGGACTAATAGACCAAGTCACACACACTGCTAGAAGCCCAAATATTTTTTCAGAGCTAGATGCAGAAAAAAATTATTTTTAATTTGCAACCTGATGGAGGTCAGTATAGATGGACTAATAGACCAAGTCCCACACACTGCTAGAAGCCCAAATATTTTTTCAGAGCTAGATGAAGATAAAAATTATTTTTAATTTGCAACCTGGTGGAGGTCAGTATAGATGGACTAATAGACCAAGTCCCACACACAGCTAGAAGCCCAAATATTTTTCAGAGCTAGATGCAGAAAAAAATTATATTGATTTTGCAACCTGATGGAGGTCAGTATAGATGGACTAATAGAACAATTCCCACACACTGCTAGAAGCCCAATTATTTTTTCAGAGCTAGATGCAGATAAAAATTATTTTTAATTTGCAACCTGGTGGAGGTTAGTATAGATGGACTAATAGACCAAGTCCCATACTTCTAGAAGCCGAAATATTTTTTCAGAGCTAGATGCAGAAAAAATTGTAATGAATTTGCAACCTGATGGAGTCAGTATAGATGGACTAATAGACCAAGTCCCACACACTGCTACAAGGCCAAATATTTTTTCAGAGCTAGATGCAGATAAAAATTATTTTTAATTTGCAACCTCGTGGAGGTTACTATAGATGGACTAATAGACCAAGTCCCACACACTACTAGAAGCCGAAATATTTTTTCAGAGCTAGATGCTGATAAAAATTATTTTTAATTTGCATCCTGGTGGAGGTTAGTATAGATGGACTAATAGACCAAGTCCCACCCACTGATAAATGCCCAAACATTTTTTCAGAGCTAGATGCTGATAAAAATTATTTTTAATTTGCAACCTGATGGAGGTTATTTTAGATCGACTAATAGACTAAGTCCCACACACTGCTAGAAGCCCAAATATTTTTTCAGAGCGAGATGGAGATAAAAATTATATTGAATTTGCAACCTGATGGAGGTCAGTTTAGATGGACTAATAGTTCAAGTCCCACACACTGCTAGAAGCCGAAATATTTTTTCAGAGCTAGATGCAGATAAAAATTATTTTTAATTTGCAACCTGATGGAGGTCAGTATAGATGGACTAATAGACCAAGTCCCACACACTGCTAGAAGCCCAAATATTTTTTCAGAGCTAGATGCAGAAAAAAATTATATTGAATTTGAAAGCTGATGGAGGTCAGTATAGATGGACTAATCGACCAAGTCCCACACACTGCTAGATGCTGAAATATTTTTTCAGAGCTAGATGCAGAAAAAAATTATATTGAATTTGCAACCTGATGGAGGTCAGTTTAGATGGACTAATAGATCAAGTCCCACACACTGCTAGAAGCCGAAATTTTTTTTCAGAGCTAGATGCAGATAAAAATTATTTTTAATTTGCAACCTGATGGAGGTCAGTATAGATGGACTAATAGACCAAGTATCACACACTGCTAGAAGCCAAAATATTTTTTCAGAGCTAGATGCAGAAAAAAATTATATTGAATTTGCAACCTGATGGAGGTCAGTAGAGATGGACTAATAGACCAAGTCCGACACACTGCTAGAAGCCCAAATGTTTTTTCAGAGCTAGATGCAGAAAAAAATTATATTGAATTTGCAACCTGATGGAGGTCAGTATAAATGGACTAATAGACCATGTCCCACACACTGCTAGAAGCCCAAATATTTTTTCAGAGCTAGATGCAGATAAAAATTATTTTTAATTTGCAACCTGGTGGAGGTTAGTATAGATGGACTAATAGACCAAGTCCCACACACTGCTAGAAGCCGAAATATTTTTTCAGAGCTAGATGCAGATAAAAATTATTTTTAATTTGCAACCTGATGGAGGTTAGTATAGATGGACTATTAGACCAAGTCCCACACACTGCTAGATGCCGAAATATTTTTTCAGAGCTAGATGCAGAAAAAAATTATATTGAATTTGCAACCTGATGGAGGTCAGTATAGATGGACTAATAGACCAAGTCCCACACCCTGCTAGAAGCCCAAATATTTTTTCAGAGCTAGATGCAGATAAAAATTATTTTTAATTTGCAACCTGGTGGAGGTTAGTATAGATGGACTAATAGACCAAGTCACACACACTGCTAGAAGCCCAAATATTTTTTCAGAGCTAGATGCAGAAAAAAATTATTTTTAATTTGCAACCTGATGGAGGTCAGTATAGATGGACTAATAGACCAAGTCCCACACACTGCTAGAAGCCCAAATATTTTTTCAGAGCTAGATGAAGATAAAAATTATTTTTAATTTGCAACCTGGTGGAGGTCAGTATAGATGGACTAATAGACCAAGTCCCACACACAGCTAGAAGCCCAAATATTTTTCAGAGCTAGATGCAGAAAAAAATTAAATTGATTTTGCAACCTGATGGAGGTCAGTATAGATGGACTAATAGAACAATTCCCACACACTGCTAGAAGCCCAATTATTTTTTCAGAGCTAGATGCAGATAAAAATTATTTTTAATTTGCAACCTGGTGGAGGTTAGTGTAGATGGACTAATAGACCAAGTCCCATACTTCTAGAAGCCGAAATATTTTTTCAGAGCTAGATGCAGAAAAAATTGTATTGAATTTGCAACCTGATGGAGGTCAGTATAGATGGACTAAAAGACCAAGTCCCACACACTGCTACAAGGCCAAATATTTTTTCAGAGCTAGATGCAGATAAAAATTATTTTTAATTTGCAACCTCGTGGAGGTTACTATAGATGGACTAATAGAAGAAGTCCCACACACTGCTAGAAGCCGAAATATTTTTTCAGAGCTAGATGCTGATAAAAATTATTTTTAATTTGCATCCTGGTGGAGGTTAGTATAGATGGACTAATAGACCAAGTCCCACCCACTGCTAGAAGCCCAAACATTTTTTCAGAGCTAGATGCTGATAAAAATTATTTTTAATTTGCAACCTGATGGAGGTTATTTTAGATGGACTAATAGAATAAGTCCCACACACTGCTAGAAGCGAAAATATTTTTTCAGAGCGAGATGGAGATAAAAATTATTTTTAATTTGCAACCTGGTGGAGGTTAGTATAGATGTACAAATAGACCAAGTCCCACACACTGCTAGATGCTGAAATATTTTTTCAGAGCTAGATGCAGAAAAAAATTATATTGAATTTGCAAACTGATGGAGGTCAGTATAGATGGACTAATAGACCAAGTCCCACACACTGCTAGGAGCCGAAATATTTTTTCAGAGCTAGATGTAGAAAAAAATTATATTGAATTTGCAACCTGATGGAGGTCAGTATAGATGGACTAATAGACCAAGTCCCACACAATGCTAGAAGCCGAAATATTTTTTCAGAGATAGATGTAGATAAAAATTATTTTTAATTTGCAACCTGGTGGAAGTCAGTATAGATGGACTAATAAACCAAGTCCCACACACTGCTAGATGCTGAAATATTTTTTCAGAGCTAGATGCAGAAAAAAATTATATTGAATTTGCAACCTGATGGAGGTCAGTTTAGATGGACTAATAGTTCAAGTCCCACACACTGCTAGAAGCCGAAATATTTTTTCAGAGCTAGATGCAGATAAAAATTATTTTTAATTTGCAACCTGGTGGAGGTTAGTGTAGATGGACTAATAGACCAAGTCCCATACTTCTAGAAGCCGAAATATTTTTTCAGAGCTAGATGCAGAAAAAATTGTATTGAATTTGCAACCTGATGTAGGTCAGTATAGATGGACTAAAAGACCAAGTCCCACACACTGCTACAAGGCCAAATATTTTTTCAGAGCTAGATGCAGATAAAAATTATTTTTAATTTGCAACCTCGTGGAGGTTACTATAGATGGACTAATAGAAGAAGTCCCACACACTGCTAGAAGCCGAAATATTTTTTCAGAGCTAGATGCTGATAAAAATTATTTTTAATTTGCATCCTGGTGGAGGTTAGTATAGATGGACTAATAGACCAAGTCCCACCCACTGCTAGAAGCCCAAACATTTTTTCAGAGCTAGATGCTGATAAAAATTATTTTTAATTTGCAACCTGATGGAGGTTATTTTAGATGGACTAATAGAATAAGTCCCACACACTGCTAGAAGCCCAAATATTTTTTCAGAGCGAGATGGAGATAAAAATTATTTTTAATTTGCAACCTGGTGGAGGTTAGTATAGATGTACAAATAGACCAAGTCCCACACACTGCTAGATGCTGAAATATTTTTTCAGAGCTAGATGCAGAAAAAAATTATATTGAATTTGCAAACTGATGGAGGTCAGTATAGATGGACTAATAGACCAAGTCCCACACACTGCTAGGAGCCGAAATATTTTTTCAGAGCTAGATGTAGAAAAAAATTATATTGAATTTGCAACCTGATGGAGGTCAGTATAGATGGACTAATAGACCAAGTCCCACACAATGCTAGAAGCCGAAATATTTTTTCAGAGATAGATGTAGATAAAAATTATTTTTAATTTGCAACCTGGTGGAAGTCAGTATAGATGGACTAATAAACCAAGTCCCACACACTGCTAGATGCTGAAATATTTTTTCAGAGCTAGATGCAGAAAAAAATTATATTGAATTTGCAACCTGATGGAGGTCAGTTTAGATGGACTAATAGTTCAAGTCTCACACACTGCTAGAAGCCGAAATATTTTTTCAGAGCTAGATGCAGATAAAAATTATTTTTAATTTGCAACCTGATGGAGGTCAGTATAGATGGACTAATAGACCAAGTATCACACACTGCTAGAAGCCAAAATATTTTTTCAGAGCTAGATACAGAAAAAAATTATATTGAATTTGCAACCTGATGGAGGTCAGTATAGATGGGCTAATAGACCAAGTCCCACACACTGCTAGAAGCCCAAATATTTTTTCAGAGCTAGATGCAGAAAAAAATTATATTGAATTTGAAAGCTGATGGAGGTCAGTATAGATGGACTAATAGACCAAGTCCCACACACTGCTAGAAGCCGAAATATTTTTTCAGAGATAGATGCAGATAAAAAATATTTTTAATTTGCAACCTGGTGGAGGTCAGTATAGATGGACTAATAGACCAAGTCCCACACACTGCTAGATGCTGAAATATTTTTTCAGAGCTAGATGCAGAAAAAAATTATATTGAATTTGAAACCTGATGGAGGTCAGTTTAGATGGACTAATAGATCAAGTCCCACACACTGCTAGAAGCCGAAATATTTTTTCAGAGCTAGATGCAGATAAAAATTATTTTTAATTTGCAACCTGATGGAGGTCAGTATAGATGGACTAATAGACCAAGTATCACACACTGCTAGAAGCCAAAATATTTTTTCAGAGCTAGATGCAGAAAAAAATTATATTGAATTTGCAACCTGATGGAGGTCAGTAGAGATGGACTAATAGACCAAGTCCCACACACTGCTAGAAGCCCAAATATTTTTTCAGAGCTAGATGAAGAAAAAAATTATATTGAATTTGCAACCTGATGGAGGTCAGTATAAATGGACTAATAGACCAAGTCCCACACACTGCTAGAAGCCCAAATATTTTTTCAGAGCTAGATGCAGATAAAAATTATTTTTAATTTGCAACCTGGTGGAGGTTAGTATAGATGGACTAATAGACCAAGTCCCACACACTGCTAGAAGCCGAAATATTTCTTCAGAGCTAGATGCAGATAAAAATTATTTTTAATTTGCAACCTGATGGAGGTTAGTAGAGATGGACTATTAGACCAAGTCCCACACACTGCTAGATGCCGAAATATTTTTTCAGAGCTAGATGCAGAAAAAAATTATATTGAATTTGCAACCTGATGGAGGTCAGTAGAGATGGACTAATAGACCAAGTCCCACACCCTGCTAGAAGCCCAAATATTTTTTCAGAGCTAGATGCAGATAAAAATTATTTTTAATTTGCAACCTGGTGAAGGTTAGTATAGATGGACTAATAGACCAAGTCACACACACTGCTAGAAGCCCAAATATTTTTTCAGAGCTAGATGCAGAAAAAAATTATTTTTAATTTGCAACCTGATGGAGGTCAGTATATATGGACTAATAGACCAAGTCCCACACACTGCTAGAAGCCCAAATATTTTTTCAAAGCTAGATGAAGATAAAAATTATTTTTAATTTGCAACCTGGTGGAGGTCAGTATAGATGGACTAATAGACCAAGTCCCACACACAGCTAGAAGCCCAAATATTTTTCAGAGCTAGATGCAGAAAAAAATTATATTGATTTTGCAACCTGATGGAGGTCAGTATAGATGGACTAATAGAACAATTCCCACACACTGCTAGAAGCCCAATTATTTTTTCAGAGCTAGATGCAGATAAAAATTATTTTTAATTTGCAACCTGGTGGACGTTAGTATAGATGGACTAATAGACCAAGTCCCATACTTCTAGAAGCCGAAATATTTTTTCAGAGCTAGATGCAGAAAAAATTGTAATGAATTTGCAACCTGATGGAGTCAGTATAGATGGACTAATAGACCAAGTCCCACACACTGCTACAAGGCCAAATATTTTTTCAGAGCTAGATGCAGATAAAAATTATTTTTAATTTGCAACCTCGTGAAGGTTACTATAGATGGACTAATAGACCAAGTCCCACACACTGCTAGAAGCCGAAATATTTTTTCAGAGCTAGATGCTGATAAAAATTATTTTTAATTTGCATCCTGGTGGAGGTTAGTATAGATGGACTAATAGACCAAGTCCCACCCACTGCTAAAAGCCCAAACATTTTTTCAGAGCTAGATGCTGATAAAAATTATTTTTAATTTGCAACCTGATGGACGTTATTTTAGATGGACTAATAGACTAAGTCCCACACACTGCTAGAAGCCCAAATATTTTTTCAGAGCGAGATGGAGATAAAAATTATTTTTAATTTGCAACCTGGTGGAGGATAGTACAGATGTACTAATAGACCAAGTCCCACACACTGCTAGATGCTGAAATATTTTTTCAGAGCTAGATGTAGAAAAAAATTATATTGAATTTGCAACCTGATGGAGGTCAGTTTAGATGGACTAATAGTTCAAGTCCCACACACTGCTAGAAGCCGAAATATTTTTTCAGAGCTAGATGCAGATAAAAATTATTTTTAATTTGCAACCTGATGGAGGTCAGTATAGATGGACTAATAGACCAAGTATCACACACTGCTAGAAGCCAAAATATTTTTTCAGAGCTAGATGCAGAAAAAAATTATATTGAATTTGCAACCTGATGGAGGTCAGTAGAGATGGACTAATAGACCAAGTCCCACACACTGCTAGAAGCCCAAATATTTTTTCAGAGCTAGATGCAGAAAAAAATTATATTGAATTTGCAACCTGATGGAGGTCAGTATAAATGGACTAATAGACCAAGTCCCACACACTGCTAGAAGCCCAAATATTTTTTCAGAGCTAGATGCAGATAAAAATTATTTTTAATTTGCAACCTGGTGGAGGTTAGTATAGATGGACTAATAGACAAAGTCCCACACACTGCTAGAAGCCGAAATATTTCTTCAGAGCTAGATGCAGATAAAAATTATTTTTAATTTGCAACCTGATGGAGGTTAGTAGAGATGGACTATTAGGCCAAGTCCCACACACTGCTAGATGCTGAAATATTTTTTCAGAGCTAGATGTAGAAAAAAATTATTTTGAATTTGCAACCTGATGGAGGTCAGTTTAGATGGACTAATAGTTCAAGTCCCACACACTGCTAGAAGCCGAAATATTTTTTCAGAGCTAGATGCAGATAAAAATTATTTTTAATTTGCAACCTGATGGAGGTCAGTATAGATGGACTAATAGACCAAGTATCACACACTGCTAGAAGCCAAAATATTTTTTCAGAGCTAGATGCAGAAAAAAATTATATTGAATTTGCAACCTGATGGAGGTCAGTATAGATGGACTAATAGACCAAGTCCCACACACTGCTAGAAGCCCAAATATTTTTTCAGAGCTAGATGCAGAAAAAAATTATATTGAATTTGAAAGCTGATGGAGGTCAGTATAGATGGACCAATAGACCTAGTCCCACACACTGCTAGATGCTGAAATATTTTTTCAGAGCTAGATGCAGAAAAAAATTATATTGAATTTGCAACCTGATGGAGGTCAGTATAGATGGACTAATAGATCAAGTCCCACACACTGCTAGAAGCCGAAATATTTTTTCAGAGCTAGATGCAGATAAAAATTATTTTTAATTGCAACCTGATGGAGGTCAGTATAGATGGACTAATAGACCAAGTATCACACACTGCTAGAAGCCAAAATATTTTTTCAGAGCTAGATGCAGAAAAAAATTATATTGAATTTGCAACCTGATGGAGGTCAGTAGAGATGGACTAATAGACCAAGTCCCACACACTGCTAGAAGCCCAAATATTTTTTCAGAGCTAGATGCAGAAAAAAATTATATTGAATTTGCAACCTGATGGAGGTCAGTATAGATGGACTAATAGACCAAGTCACACACACTGCTAGAAGCCCAAATATTTTTTCAGAGCTAGATGCAGAAAAAAATTATTTTTAATTTGCAACCTGATGGAGGTCAGTATAGATGGACTAATAGACCAAGTCCCACACACTGCTAGAAGCCCAAATATTTTTTCAGAGCTAGATGAAGATAAAAATTATTTTTAAGTTGCAACCTGGTGGAGGTCAGTATAGATGGACTAATAGACCAAGTCCCACACACAGCTAGAAGCCCAAATATTTTTCAGAGGTAGATGCAGAAAAAATTGTAATGAATTTGCAACCTGATGGAGTCAGTATAGATGGACTAATAGACCAAGTCCCACACACTGCTACAAGGCCAAATATTTTTTCAGAGCTAGATGCAGATAAAAATTATTTTTAATTTGCAACCTTGTGGAGGTTACTATAGATGGACTAATAGACCAAGTCCCACACACTGCTAGAAGCCGAAATATTTTTTCAGAGCTAGATGCTGATAAAAATTATTTTTAATTTGCATCCTGGTGGAGGTTAGTATAGATGGACTAATAGACCAAGTCCCACCCACTGCTAAAAGCCCAAACATTTTTTCAGAGCTAGATGCTGATAAAAATTATATTGAATTTGCAACCTGATGGAGGTCAGTATAGATGGACTAACAGACCAAGTCCCACACACTGCTAGAAGCCCAAATATTTTTTCAGAGCTAGATGCAGAAAAAAATTATATTGAATTTGAAAGCTGATGGAGGTCAGTATAGATGGACTAATCGACCAAGTCCCACACACTGCTAGATGCTGAAATATTTTTTCAGAGCTAGATGCAGAAAAAAATTATATTGAATTTGCAACCTGATGGAGGTCAGTTTAGATGGAGTAATAGATCAAGTCCCACACACTGCTAGAAGCCGAAATATTTTTTCAGAGCTAGATGCAGATAAAAATTATTTTTAATTTGCAACCTGATGGAGGTCAGTATAGATGGACTAATAGACCAAGTATCACACACTGCTAGAAGCCAAAATATTTTTTCAGAGCTAGATGCAGAAAAAAATTATATTGAATTTGCAACCTGATGGAGGTCAGTAGAGATGGACTAATAGACCAAGTCCCACACACTGCTAGAAGCCCAAATATTTTTTCAGAGCTAGATGCAGAAAAAAATTATATTGAATTTGCAACCTGATGGAGGTCAGTATAAATGGACTAATAGACCAAGTCCCACACACTGCTAGAAGCCCAAATATTTTTTCAGAGCTAGATGCAGATAAAAATTATTTTTAATTTGCAACCTGGTGGAGGTTAGTATAGATGGACTAATAGACAAAGTCCCACACACTGCTAGAAGCCGAAATATTTCTTCAGAGCTAGATGTAGAAAAAAATTATATTGAATTTGCAACCTGATGGAGGTCAGTTTAGATGGACTAATAGTTCAAGTCCCACACACTGCTAGAAGCCGAAATATTTTTTCAGAGCTAGATGCAGATAAAAATTATTTTTAATTTGCAACCTGATGGAGGTCAGTATAGATGGACTAATAGACCAAGTATCACACACTGCTAGAAGCCAAAATATTTTTTCAGAGCTAGATGCAGAAAAAAATTATATTGAATTTGCAACCTGATGGAGGTCAGTATAGATGGACTAATAGACCAAGTCCCACACATTGCTAGAAGCCCAAATATTTTTTCAGAGCTAGATGCAGAAAAAAATTATATTGAATTTGAAAACTGATGGAGGTCAGTATAGATGGACTAATAGACCTAGTCCCACACACTGCTAGATGCTGAAATATTTTTTCAGAGCTAGATGCAGAAAAAAATTATATTGAATTTGCAACCTGATGGAGGTCAGTTTAGATGGACTAATAGATCAAGTCCCACACACTGCTAGAAGCCGAAATATTTTTTCAGAGCTAGATGCAGATAAAAATTATTTTTAATTTGCAACCTGATGGAGGTCAGTATAGATGGACTAATAGACCAAGTATCACACACTGCTAGAAGCCAAAATATTTTTTCAGAGCTAGATGCAGAAAAAAATTATATTGAATTTGCAACCTGATGGAGGTCAGTAGAGATGGACTAATAGACCAAGTCCCACACACTGCTAGAAGCCGAAATATTTTTTCAGAGCTAGATGCAGAAAAAAATTATATTGAATTTGCAACCTGATGGAGGTCAGTATAGATGGACTAATAGACCAAGTCACACACACTGCTAGAAGCCCAAATATTTTTTCAGAGCTAGATGCAGAAAAAAAATATTTTTAATTTGCAACCTGATGGAGGTCAGTATAGATGGACTAATAGACCAAGTCCCACACACTGCTAGAAGCCCAAATATTTTTTCAGAGCTAGATGAAGATAAAAATTATTTTTAAGTTGCAACCTGGTGGAGGTCAGTATAGATGGACTAATAGACCAAGTCCCACACACAGCTAGAAGCCCAAATATTTTTCAGAGGTAGATGCAGAAAAAAATTATTTTGATTTTGCAACCTGATGGAGGTCAGTATAGATGGACTAATAGAACAATTCCCACACACTGCTAGAAGCCCAATTATTTTTTCAGAGCTAGATGCAGATAAAAATTATTTTTAATTTGCAACCTGGTGGAGGTTAGTATAGATGGACTAATAGACCAAGTCCCATACTTCTAGAAGCCGAAATATTTTTTCAGAGCTAGATGCAGAAAAAATTGTAATGAATTTGCAACCTGATGGAGTCAGTATAGATGGACTAATAGACCAAGTCCCACACACTGCTACAAGGCCAAATATTTTTTCAGAGCTAGATGCAGATAAAAATTATTTTTAATTTGCAACCTTGTGGAGGTTACTATAGATGGACTAATAGACCAAGTCCCACACACTGCTAGAAGCCGAAATATTTTTTCAGAGCTAGATGCTGATAAAAATTATTTTTAATTTGCATCCTGGTGGAGGTTAGTATAGATGGACTAATAGACCAAGTCCCACCCACTGCTAAAAGCCCAAACATTTTTTCAGAGCTAGATGCTGATAAAAATTATTTTTAATTTGCAACCTGATGGAGGTTATTTTAGATGGACTAATAGACCAAGTCCCACACACTGCTAGAAGCCGAAATATTTTTTCAGAGCTAGATGTAGAAAAAAATTATATTGAATTTGCAACCTGATGGAGGTCAGTTTAGATGGACTAATAGTTCAAGTCCCACACACTGCTAGAAGCCAAAATATTTTTTCAGAGCTAGATGCAGATAAAAATTATTTTTAATTTGCAACCTGATGGAGGTCAGTATAGATGGACTAATAGACCAAGTATCACACACTGTTAGAAGCCAAAATATTTTTTCAGAGCTAGATGCAGAAAAAAATTATATTGAATTTGCAACCTGATGGAGGTCAGTATAGATGTACTAATAGACCAAGTCCCACACACTGCTAGAAGCCCAAATATTTTTTCAGAGCTCGATGCAGAAAATTTTTTTATTGAATTTGAAAGCTGATGGAGGTCAGTATAGATGGACTAATATACCAAGTCCCACATACTGCTAGAAGCCGAAATATTTTTTCAGAGATAGATGCAGATAAAAAATATTTTTAATTTGCAACCTGGTGGAGGTCAGTATAGATGGACTAATAGACCAAGTCCCACACACTGCTAGATGCTGAAATATTTTTTCAGAGCTAGATGCAGAAAAAAATTATATTGAATTTGCAACCTGATGGAGGTCAGTATAGATGGACTAATAGACCAAGTCCCACACACTGCTAGAAGCCCAAATATTTTTTCAGAGCTAGATGCAGAAAACAATTATATTGAATTTGAAAGCTGATGGAGGTCAGTATAGATGGACTAATCGACCAAGTCCCACACACTGCTAGATGCTGAAATATTTTTTCAGAGCTAGATGCAGAAAAAAATTATATTGAATTTTCAACCTGATGGAGGTCAGTTTAGATGGACTAATAGATCAAGTCCCACACACTGCTAGAAGCCGAAATATTTTTTCAGAGCTAGATGCAGATAAAAATTATTTTTAATTTTCAACCTGATGGAGGTCAGTATAGATGGACTAATAGACCAAGTATCACACACTGCTAGAAGCCAAAATATTTTTTCAGAGCTAGATGCAGAAAAAAATTATATTAAATTTGCAACCTGATGGAGGTCAGTAGAGATGGACTAATAGACCAAGTCCCACACACTGCTAGAAGCCCAAATATTTTTTCAGAGCTAGATGCAGAAAAAAATTATATTGAATTTGCAACCTGATGGAGGTCAGTATAAATGGACTAATAGACCAAGTCCCACACACTGCTAGAAGCCCAAATATTTTTTCAGAGCTAGATGCAGATAAAAATTATTTTTAATTTGCAACCTGGTGGAGGTTAGTATAGATGGACTAATAGACCAAGTCCCACACACTGCTAGAAGCCGAAATATTTCTTCAGAGCTAGATGCAGATAAAAATTATTTTTAATTTGCAACCTGATGGAGGTTAGTAGAGATGGACTATTAGACCAAGTCCCACACACTGCTAGATGCTGAAATATTTTTTCAGAGCTAGATGTAGAAAAAAATTATATTGAATTTGCAACCTGATGGAGGTCAGTTTAGATGGACTAATAGTTCAAGTCCCACACACTGCTAGAAGCCGAAATATTTTTTCAGAGCTAGATGCAGATAAAAATTATTTTTAATTTGCAACCTGATGGAGGTCAGTATAGATGGACTAATAGACCAAGTATCACACACTGCTAGAAGCCAAAATATTTTTTCAGAGCTAGATGCATTAAAAAATTATATTGAATTTGCAACCTGATGGAGGTCAGTATAGATGGACTAATAGACCAAGTCCCACACACTGCTAGAAGCCCAAATATTTTTTCCGAGCTAGATGCAGAAAAAAATTATATTGAATTTGAAAGCTGATGGAGGTCAGTATAGATGGACTAATAGACCAAGTCCCACACACTGCTAGATGCTGAAATATTTTTTCAGAGCTAGATGCAGAAAAAAATTATATTGAATTTGCAACCTGATGGAGGTCAGTTTAGATGGACTAATAGATCAAGTCCCACACACTGCTAGAAGCCGAAATATTTTTTCAGAGCTAGATGCAGATAAAAATTATTTTTAATTTGCAACCTGATGGAGGTCAGTATAGATGGACTAATAGACCAAGTATCACACACTGCTAGAAGCCCAAATATTTTTTCAGAGCTAGATGCAGAAAAAAATTATATTGAATTTGCAACCTGATGGAGGTCAGTATAAATGGACTAATAGACCAAGTCCCACACACTGCTAAAAGCCCAAATATTTTTTCAGAGCTAGATGCAGATAAAAATTATTTTTAATTTGCAACCTGGTGGAGGTTAGTATAGATGGACTAATAGACCAAGTCCCACACACTGCTAGAAGCCGAAATATTTCTTCAGAGCTAGATGCCGATAAAAATTATTTTTAATTTGCAACCTGATGGAGGTTAGTAGAGATGGACTATTAGACCAAGTCCCACACACTGCTAGATGCCGAAATATTTTTTCAGAGCTAGATGCAGAAAAAAATTATATTGAATTTGCAACCTGATGGAGGTCAGTATAGATCGACTAATAGACCAAGTCCCACACCCTGCTAGAAGCCCAAATATTTTTTTCAGAGCTAGATGCAGATAAAAATTATTTTTAATTTGCAACCTGGTGGAGGTTAGTATAGATGGATTAATAGACCAAGTCACACACACTGCTGGAAGCCCAAATATTTTTTCAGAGCTAGATGCAGAAAAAAATTATTTTTAATTTGCAACCTGATAGAGGTCAGTATAGATGGACTAATAGACCAAGTCCCACACACTGCTAGAAGCCCAAATATTTTTTCAGAGCTAGATGAAGATAAAAATTATTTTTAATTTGCAACCTGGTGGAGGTCAGTATAGATGGACTAAAAGACCAAGTCCCACACACAGCTAGAAGCCCAAATATTTTTCAGAGGTAGATGCAGAAAAAAATTATATTGATTTTGCAACCTGATGGAGGTCAGTATAGATGGACTAATAGAACAATTCCCACACACTGCTAGAAGCCCAATTATTTTTTCAGAGCTAGATGCAGATAAAAATTATTTTTAATTTGCAACCTGGTGGAGGTTAGTACAGATGGACTAATAGACCAAGTCCCATACTTCTAGAAGCCGAAATATTTTTTCAGAGCTAGATGCAGAAAAAATTGTAATGAATTTGCAACCTGATGGAGTCAGTATAGATGGACTAATAGACCAAGTCCCACACACTGCTACAAGGCCAAATATTTTTTCAGAGCTAGATGCTGATAAAAATTATTTTTAATTTGCAACCTGATGGAGGTTATTTTAGATGGACTAATAGACTAAGTCCCACACACTGCTAGAAGCCCAAATATTTTTTCAGAGCGAGATGGAGATAAAAATTATTTTTAATTTGCAACCTGGTGGGGGTTAGTACAGATGTACTAATAGACCAAGTCCCACACACTGCTAGATGCTGAAATATTTTTTCAGAGCTAGATGTAGAAAAATATTATATTGAATTTGCAACCTGATGGAGGTCAGTGTAGATGGACTAATAGACCAAGTCCCACACACTGCTAGGAGCCGAAATATTTTTTCAGAGCTAGATGTAGAAAAAAATTATATTGAATTTGCAACCTGATGGAGGTCAGTATAGATGGACTAATAGACCAAGTCCCACACAATGCTAGAAGCCGAAATATTTTTTCAGAGATAGATGCAGATAAAAATTATTTTTAATTTGCAACCTGGTGGAAGTCAGTATAGATGGACTAATAAACCAAGTCCCACACACTGCTAGATGCTGAAATATTTTTTCAGAGCTAGATGCAGAAAAAAATTATATTGAATTTGCAACCTGATGGAGGTCAGTTTAGATGGACTAATAGTTCAAGTCCCACACACTGCTAGAAGCCGAAATATTTTTTCAGAGCTAGATGCAGATAAAAATTATTTTTAATTTGCAACCTGATGGAGGTCAGTATAGATGGACTAATAGACCAAGTATCACACACTGCTAGAAGCCAAAATATTTTTTCAGAGCTAGATGCAGAAAAAAATTATATTGAATTTGCAACCTGATGGAGGTCAGTATAGATGGACTAATAGACCAAGTCCCACACACTGCTAGAAGCCCAAATATTTTTTCAGAGCTAGATGCAGAAAAAAATAATATTGAATTTGAAAGCTGATGGAGGTCAGTATAGATTGACTAATAGACCAAGTCCCACACACTGCTAGAAGCCAAAAGATTTTTTCAGAGATAGATGCAGATAAAAAATATTTTTAATTTGCAACCTGGTGGAGGTCAGTATAGATGGACTAATAGACCAAGTCCCACACACTGCTAGATGCTGAAATATTTTTTCAGAGCTAGATGCAGAAAAAAATTATATTGAATTTGCAACCTGATGGAGGTCAGTTTAGATGGACTAATAGATCAAGTCCCACACACTGCTAGAAGCCGAAATATTTTTTCAGAGCTAGATGCAGATAAAAATTATTTTTAATTTGCAACCTGATGGAGGTCAGTATAGATGGACTAATAGACCAAGTATCACACACTGCTAGAAGCCCAAATATTTTTTCAGAGCTAGATGCAGAAAAAAATTATATTGAATTTGCAACCTGATGGAGGTCAGTAGAGATGGACTAATATACCAAGTCCCACACACTGCTAGAAGCCCAAATATTTTTTCAGAGCTAGATGCAGAAAAAAATTATTTTGAATTTGCAACCTGATGGAGGTCAGTATAAATGGACTAATAGACCAAGTCCCACACACTGCTAGAAGCCCAAATATTTTTTCAGAGCTAGATGCAGATAAAAATTATTTTTAATTTGCAACCTGGTGGAGGTTAGTATAGATGGACTAATAGACCAAGTCCCACACACTGCTAGAAGCCGAAATATTTTTTCAGAGCTAGATGCAGATAAAAATTATTTTTAATTTGCAACCTGATGGAGGTTAGTAGAGATGGACTATTAGACCAAGTCCCACACACTGCTAGATGCCGAAATATTTTTTCAGAGCTAGATGCAGAAAAAAATTATATTGAATTTGCAACCTGATGGAGGTCAGTATAGATGGACTAATAGACCAAGTCCCACACCCTGCTACAAGCCCAAATATTTTTTCAGAGCTAGATGCAGATAAAAATTATTTTTAATTTGCAACCTGGTGGAGGTTAGTATAGATGGACTAATAGACCAAATCACACACACTGCTAGAAGCCCAAATATTTTTTCAGAGCTAGATGCAGAAAAAAATTATTTTTAATTTGCAACCTGATGGAGGTCAGTATAGATGGACTAAAAGACCAAGTACCACACACTGCTAGAAGCCCAAATATTTTTTCAGAGCTAGATGAAGATAAAAATTATTTTTAATTTGCAACCTGGTGGAGGTCAGTATAGATGGACTAATAGACCAAGTCCCACACACAGCTAGAAGCCCAAATATTTTTCAGAGCTAGATGCAGAAAAAAATTATATTGATTTTGCAACCTGATGGAGGTCAGTATAGATGGACTAATAGAACAATTCCCACACACTGCTAGAAGCCCAATTATTTTTTCAGAGCTAGATGCAGATAAAAATTATTTTTAATTTGCAACCTGGTGGAGGTTAGTATAGATGGACTAATAGACCAAGTCCCATACTTCTAGAAGCCGAAATATTTTTTCAGAGCTAGATGCAGAAAAAATTGTAATGAATTTGCAACCTGATGGAGTCAGTATAGATGGACTAATAGACCAAGTCCCACACACTGCTACAGGGCCAAATATTTTTTCAGAGCTAGATGCAGATAAAAATTATTTTTAATTTGCAACCTCGTGGAGGTTACTATAGATGGACTAATAGACCAAGTCCCACACACTGCTAGAAGCCGAAATATTTTTTCAGAGCTAGATGCTGATAAAAATTATTTTTAATTTGCATCCTGGTGGAGGTTAGTATAGATGGACTAATAGACCAAGTCCCACCCACTGCTAGAAGCCCAAATATTTTTTCAGAGCTAGATGCTGATAAAAATTATTTTTAATTTGCAACCTGATGGAGGTTATTTTAGATGGACTAATAGACTAAGTCCCACACACTGCTAGAAGCCCAAATATTTTTTCAGAGCGAGATGGAGATAAAAATTATTTTTAATTTGCAACCTGGTGGAGGTTAGTACAGATGTACTAATAGACCAAGTCCCACACACTGCTAGATGCTGAAATATTTTTTCAGAGCTAGATGTAGAAAAAAATTATATTGAATTTGCAACCTGATGGAGGTCAGTTTAGATGGACTAATAGTTCAAGTCCCACACACTGCTAGAAGCCGAAATATTTTTTCAGAGCTAGATGCAGATAAAAATTATTTTTAATTTGCAACCTGATGGAGGTCAGTATAGATGGACTAATAGACCAAGTATCACACACTGCTAGAAGCCAAAATATTTTTTCAGAGCTAGATGCAGAAAAAAATTATATTGAATTTGCAACCTGATGGAGGTCAGTATAGATGGACTAATAGACCAAGTCCCACACACTGCTAGAAGCCCAAATAATTTTTCAGAGCTAGATGCAGAAAAAAATTATATTGAATTTGAAAGCTGATGGAGGTCAGTATAGATGGACTAATAGACCAAGTCCCACATACTGCTAGAAGCCGAAATATTTTTTCAGAGATAGATGCAGATAAAAAATATTTTTAATTTGCAACCTGGTGGAGGTCAGTATAGATGGACTAATAGACCAAGTCCCACACACTGTTAGATGCTGAAATATTTTTTCAGAGCTAGATGCAGAAAAAAATTATATTGAATTTGCAACCTGATGGAGGTCAGTTTAGATGGACTAATAGATCAAGTCCCACACACTGCTAGAAGCCGAAATATTTTTTCAGAGCTAGATGCAGATAAAAATTATTTTTAATTTGCAACCTGATGGAGGTCAGTATAGATGGACTAATAGACCAAGTATCACACACTGCTAGAAGCCAAAATATTTTTTCAGAGCTAGATGCAGAAAAAAATTATATTGAATTTGCAACCTGATGGAGGTCAGTATAGATGGACTAATAGACCAAGTCCCACACACTGCTAGAAGCCCAAATATTTTTTCAGAGCTAGATGCAGAAAAAAATTATATTGAATTTGCAACCTGATGGAGGTCAGTATAAATGGACTAATAGACCAAGTCCCACACACTGCTAGAAGCCCAAATATTTTTTCAGAGCTAGATGCAGATAAAAATTATTTTTAATTTGCAGCCTGATGGAGGTCAGTATAGATGGACTAATAGACCAAGTCCCACACACTGCTAGAAGCCGAAATATTTTTTCAGAGCTAGATGCAGATAAAAATTATTTTTAATTTGCAACCTGGTGGAGGTTAGTATAGATGGACTAATAGACCAAGTCCCACACACTGCTAGATGCCGAAATATTTTTTCAGAGCTAGATGCAGAAAAAAATTATATTGAATTTGCAACCTGATGGAGTTCAGTATAGATGGACTAATAGACCAAGTCCCACACACTGCTAGAAGCCCAAATATTTTTTCAGAGCTAGATGCAGATAAAAATTATTTTTAATTTGCAACCTGGTGGAGGTTAGTATAGATGGACTAATAGACCAAGTCACACACACTGCTAGAAGCCCAAATATTTTTTCAGAGCTAGATGCAGAAAAAAATTATTTTTAATTTGCAACCTGATGGAGGTCAGTATAGATGGACTAATAGACCAAGTCCCACACACTGCTAGAAGCCCAAATATTTTTTCAGAGCTAGATGTAGAAAAAAATTATATTGAATTTGCAACCTGATCGAGGTCAGTTTAGATGGACTAATAGTCCAAGTCCCACACACTGCTAGAAGCCAATATATTTTTTCAGAGCTAGATGCAGAAAAATATTATATTGAATTTGCAACCTGATGGAAGTCAGTATAGATGGACAAATAGACCAAGTCCCACACACTGCTAGAAGCCGAAATATTTTTTTAGAGCTAGATGCAGATAAAAATTATTTTTAATTTGAAACCTGGTGGAGGTTAGTATAGATGGACTAATAGACCAAGTCCCACCCACTGCTAGAAGCCCAAATATTTTTTCAGAGCTAGATGCTGATAAAAATTATTTTTAATTTGCAACCTGATGGAGGTTATTTTAGATGGACTAATAGACTAAGTCCCACACACTGCTAGAAGCCCAAATATTTTTTCAGAGCGAGATGGAGATAAAAATTATATTGAATTTGCAACCTGGTGGAGGTTAGTATAGATGTACTAATAGACCAAGTCCCACACAATGCTAGATGCTGAAATATTTTTTCAGAGCTAGATGTAGAAAAAAATTATATTGAATTTGCAACCTGATCGAGGTCAGTTTAGATGGACTAATAGACCAAGTCCCACACACTGCTAGAAGCCAATATATTTTTTCAGAGCTAGATGCAGAAAAACATTATATTGAATTTGCAACCTGATGGAGGTCAGTATAGATGGACTAATAGACCAAGTCCCACACACTGCTACAAGCCCAAATATTTTTTCAGAGCTAGATGCAGATAAAAAATATTTTTAATTTGCAAACTGATGGAGGTTAGTATAGATGGACTAATAGACCAAGTCCCACACACTGCTAGAAGCCGAAATATTTTTTCAGAGCTAGATGCAGATAAAAATTATTTTTAATTTGCAACATGGTGGAGGTTAGTATAGATGGACTAATAGACCAAGTCCCACACACTGCTAGAAGCCGAAATATTTTTTCAGAGCTAGATGCAGAAAAAAATTATATTGAATTTGCAACCTGATGGAGGTCAGTATAGATGGACTAATAGACCAAGTCCCACACACTGCTAGAAGCCGAAATATTTTTTCAGAGCTAGATGTAGAAAAAAATTATATTGAATTTGCAACCTGATGGAGGTCAGTATAGATGGACTAATAGACCAAGTCCCACACACTGCTAGAAGCCGAAATATTTTTTCAGAGATAGATGCAGATAAAAATTATTTTTAATTTGCAACCTGGTGGAGGTCAGTATAGATGGACTAATAGACCAAGTCCCACACACTGCTAGATGCTGAAATATTTTTTCAGAGCTAGATGCAGAAAAAAATTATATTGAATTTGCAACCTGATGGAGGTCAGTTTAGATGGACTAATAGATCAAGTCCCACACACTGCTAGATGCCGAAATATTTTTTCAGAGCTAGATGCAGATAAAAATTATTTTTAATTTGCAACCTGATGGAGGTCAGTATAGATGGACTAATAGACCAAGTATCACACACTGCTAGAAGCCAAAATATTTTTTCAGAGCTAGATGCAGAAAAAAATTATATTGAATTTGCAACCTGATGGAGGTCAGTATAGATGGACTAATAGACCAAGTCCCACACACTGCTAGAAGCCGAAATATTTTTTCAGAGCTAGATGGAGATAAAAATTATTTTTAATTTGCAACCTGGTGGAAGTTAGTATAGAAGGACTAATAGACCAAGTCCCACACACTGCTAGAAGCCGAAATATTTTTTCAGAGTTAGATGCAGAAAAATATTATATTGAATTTGCAACCTGGTGGAGGTTAGTATAGATGCACTAATAGAATGATGCTATGCCCAAAAGGTTTTACTTCACTAGGTGCAGTAAAAAATTTGGTATTCTATACACAGGTGGTGTAGCTTGCAACACAGATAGGCTACTCCACTGACTAACACACTCTGCAATAGTCCAAAAAGGATTTGATTTACTAGATTTAGCCAAATGCTGTGAAAAAAACTTGCACAGCACTGGCACAGACCTGCCTGGCAAAAACTGATAGGAACTGATGTAACTTAGTCCTGAAAAGGACTGCAATTACAATTAGTCTTTACTCCCAACCTATCTATTTAAGAGCACAGACCTGCCTGATAAAAGTCGTAGGAAATGATGTAACCTAGTCCTTAAAAGGACTGCAATCACAACTCTTCCCTATTCCCAAGCTATCTGTAGAATTGTGCGAAAATTGGCTTGAAATTAACAAGGTATAGCGCACACAGCAACAGCGGTGCCGTCTAACACGCAGCTGCAGCAGTGAGAAAATGGTGGCGACAGGGAAAATGGCTGGGTCTTATAGGGCAAGGACATGTGACATACTCTGCCAATGACACATGCCCTTGCTTGTGTGAAAAAAAGCACTTCGCTCCGTGTGTGCACTGCTGGTAGACTGACAGATTGCACCTCCCCACTGTAAATGCGGGAAAGAGAAAAAAAAATGGAGATATTCATCATTCCTGCAGAGATCCATCCCCTGCCCCTCCCCTCACCCCGCTATACACTCAAACTGCGTATTAACATTAATTTTCAGCATTACTGAGAAAAAATCCAGTTATGATTTTGGTGCACGAACAGTTATCGAACATAACCTCGAACAGCCAAATTTCTTTTAAATCGTTCGTATTCGCCAAACGACTCGAACACCGCCCAAAACAGCTCGAATTTGAGATTGGCAAACAGCTCGAGTCGAACACCGCTCATCTTTAGTATCCATACTCGGTCCCCAGCCGGCACTATTTTTCCCGGTATCGTTTCCATCTTCCACAAGCACGAGTCCCACAACATTACCCGTGCCCTCCGCACTTACTGGAAAAGACCGCCTAACCACAAACACGTGGACAGGTGAATGTGGCCAGGGACAGTACGGAGTCAGTTCACAGCTTTTTTTGCTGAGAGTTGTATTTAGCTAGGTGAAAGGACTGGCATAGAGGGAAATCGTATCTACTCCTGCTGTCATTTCTCCTTCACCAGGTTCCGCCCTTTGTTACACACGACTATGCCTGGTTGTATGTTCACAGCAGCCACAGATCAGGCTGCTGTGTTACAGCCTTCAACAACTCTGCAGCACTGGGTGGTTTGTTACGTAAGCATTAAGCATGTTATCTCCAGCACAGCCTGTTGCTGCTTGGCCAAGGCAGTGCTGCAGTGCTGTGAGCTTGTGACTGATGTGGTCATTTCGGAGATGGAGGAAGAGGTGCATGAGCTGAACAATGTGATTACATTGAGGATAAATTGGCGACATTGTTTTTATACCAAAGAAAGATACTAATGTTTTTGTTTTTTTACATTATTTTTTTAATAAAAATGCATTCACCAGAAAATGTCATTTTAACATTTTACAACCTTATCAGGCAATATGGTGTGTGACACATCATCAGACACATCCTGTTTTATTTATGATGGAGGAACTCTGAAAGTCATAAAGCCTATTTTTATAAGACAATCAGATGGCCCTTACTTTTCTTAAAAGGTCAGCAGTCGGCCCTTGCTATTGTTAGAGAGCCATCAGCCGGCTATGCTTTGTTGTTCCCATTATTAACAAGTGGGTCTCCTATACTGTTATTGTGTATGCAGTGACTGCAATGGCTGCCAAAAATTTGGATGCAACCCAATAGCCCTTTGAAGAGATATAGAGGAGGGTATCAGTAAAAAAAAATGTTTCCATTATATAGGAGCGAGTCTCATATAGTGGTAATGCCCATGCTGTGACTGCAAGGGCTGCAAAAATTTGAGAAAACCCCCACTAAGAATTTAAAGACACATAGAACAGGGACACAGTAAAGACAAATTCCCATTAGAAAGGAGAGAGTCTGCTATACAGTTATAGGGTATGCAGTGAGTCCAACAGCTGACCAAATTTTAGGAAAAACCCCACTAAGAATTTAAAGACACATAGCGCAGGTCCACAGTAATGACAAATTCCCATTAGAAAGGAGAGAGTCTGCTATACAGTTATATGGCATGCAGTGAGTCCAACAGCTGACCAAATTTTAGGAAAAACCCCACTAAAAATTTAGAAACACCTAAAGCTGGGCCACAGTAACAACATGTTCACATTAAAAAGAAGAGGGTCTGCTATACATTTTTAGGGTATGCAGTGAATCCAATGGCTGCCAAAATTTAGGAAAAACCTCACTAACAATTTAAAAGGCACATTGAGCTGAGCCACAGTAACGACATGTTCCCATTAGAAAAGAGCGGGTCTGCTATACAGTTATAGGGTATGCAGTGAATCCAATGGTTGCCAAAATTTTGAAAAAACCCAAGTAAGAATTCAAAGACACATAGAGCAGGGCCACAGTAACAAGTACGACATATTCCCATTAGAAAGGAGAGGGTCTGCTATACAGTTATAGAGTATGTAGTGAGTCCAATGGCTGACCAAATTTAGGAAAAATCCCAGAAAGAATTCAAAGACACATAGAGCAGGGCCACAGTAACAAGTACGACATATTCCCATTAGAAAGGAGAGGGTCTGCTATACAGTTATAGGGTATGTAGTGAGTCCAATGGCTGACAAAATTTAGGAAAAACCCCAGTAAGAATTTAAAGACACACAGAGCAGGGCCACAGTGACGAGTATGACATGTTCCCATTAGAAAGCAGAGGGTCTCCCATAGTGTTGGCAAATGCAGTGAATGCAAGGGCTGCCAAAAATTGGGAGGCACTCCAATGCCCCTTGGAAGAGACTTAGAGGACCTCATAAAAAAATGTTCCCATTAGAAAGGAGTGGGTCTCCTATACTTGTAATGCCCATGCACTAAGCGTATGGGCTGACAAACATTTACCCCTGGGGGGTATACATGAACATACTGTATAAAAACATTTTCTTTACAGGCATCATAAACACCCTTTAAAAAAAATTATGTCGGTGTTGAATCACGGACCACGGTCACCCTTGTGATATGGTGGTGGAGGATGAGGAGGAGGAGAAGGAGGAGGACAAGAGCAAATAGCCAAAATCAGGAAGCGTATTCATATGTGTGGGTGTGAAGAGGTGCATGGGAATACACCTCCCAAAAAAAAGAGTGGATTTGAGTTTACGTTATGCTGCTATCATTCGGTGGTGTTGAGAAGTCTGACCCAATCCAGTCCTTGTTAATTTTAATAAGAGTCAGCCTGTCAGCATTTTCTGTTGACAGGCAGATGTGCCCATTAATTATAATTCCACCAGCGGCACTAAAAACCCGCTCTGATAAAACGCTAGCGGCAGCGCAGCCCAGGACCTCCAAAGCGTAGAGAGCCAGTTCATTCCAAGTATCCAGCTTGGAAACCCAATAATTAAAAGGCACAGAGGAATCATGGAGGATGTTGGTACGGTCAGCAAAATATTCTCTCAGCATCTTCCCAAACTTTGCACTCCTTGTGACAGTACCCCGCACCTCAGGGCCTGTGCGATGGAAGGGTCTGATAAAACTGTCCCAGAACTTTGACAGTGTTCCCCTGCTTCTGCTGGATTACATTTGTGACTCTCTCGCCTGTACACCTTGGTTGTCCAACGAACTGTGACCTCTGTCGCCAGTGTTTTCAGATGGGAATTTTTTTAATAGTTCCGCAACAAGGCCCTTCTGGTACTGCCCCATTTTTGTACACCTGTCCGCCTCAGGAATAAGAGATAGAAAGTTCACCTTGTAGTGTGGGTCTAGAAGTGTCACCAACCAGTAATGACAGTCACCCAAAATTCTGAGAACGCGAGGATTATGGGAAAGGCAGCGTAACATAAACTCAGCCATGCGTGCCAGACTGCTAACTGGCAAGACTTCCGTGCCCTCACCAAGAGGATGATTGACCATGTTCTTGTTAGAACTCTCTTGTTAGGTTTTTTCTAGTTTGCTGGTACATGACCATTTTTGCCTATTCAATCCGGCTCCACCCTCCTGGCCTTGCTGGACTGCATTGTATTTTCTACTCTTGAGCTAGCTTGGTACTCTGTTCCCTTTCTCTGTTAGTTTTGCTAGGTCTTCTGACCTCTATGTTCTATGTTGTGTGTTTGTCTTTTACTGCTACAATTTCTGCTAGGAGGTGTCCAACTTTATCCCAGTCCCTAGTTCTTGTAGCGATCCCTCCCTTGCATCTATAGGTCTTCGTACAGACTAGCCAAGGACTTTAGCGGGTCTGATCGCAGGATCAGGTTCCCCGTTACATCGTAGGGATCCAGTTTAGTTCTATTGTAGGGACAGATCTCCTGTTTTTCCTTAGTGCTTGTAGCAGATCATAACAGTAAGTCCAGCCCAAAAAAATTTCTCTAAGGAAAGACCTCCAGTTTCCATCATGGTCTCGGTTCAAGATTTGGCTCAACGCTTGCAGGGACTCTCTCTGGAGGTGGCCGAGCTCCAACAACACGTGAGTAGCTGTTCTGGAGCACATTTTGTGGAGCCAAAGGTACATCTGCCTGATCTATTTTTTGGTGAACAACAAGATTTTTTTTCTTTTAAAAATGCTTGTTTATTGTATTTTCGTTTAAGACCCGGATCTTCTGGTGATGAATCACAGCGCATAGGGTTCATAATGTCACTTTTGCGCAAGGATCCTCAGGGATGGGCTTTTTCTCTCCAACCTAGTGATCCGTGCTTTAGATCAGTGGATAGTTTTTTTTCTGCTTTGGGTTTGTTGTATGATGATCCTGATCGTGTCTCATCTGCTGAGTCTGAATTGAGACGTTTGAGGCAGGGATCAGGTAATGTGGAAAAATATTGTTCTCACTTCCGTCGGTGGTGTGCCCAGGTGGGGTGGAACGATTCAGCTTTGAAAAGTTTGTTTCTTGCGGGGCTAGGTGAAAGGGTTAAAGATTTGCTGATTGCTTATCCCACACCTGGAAACTTGCAGGAGGCTATGCAATTAGCTATACGGGTGGACAGGAGACTGCGTGCAAGGGTTAATGAGAGCAAATCCTCTGCTATGTCAGCTCCGAGTCTTGAGAGGGTCTGTGCTGACAAAGGAGAGCCGATGGAGATTGGGGCGATGACACCCCGCTCTCAGGAAAAAGACCGCAGGCTTTCTGAAGGTTTGTGCTTCTATTGCGGAAATTCTGGTCATTTTATTAAGAACTGTGTGCTTCGTATGAACAAAGAAAAAAAAAAGGTCAGTTATGCACGTATAGCCTGTTTAAATACTAAGGGAGTATTCCTATCTGCTACTACCACTGCTCAGGAAGAATTAATTGAATTTCGGGTATTTGTGGATTGTGGTTCTACTCTGAATGTGATTGATGGGGGATTCTTGGAAAAACTTACATTAAAACCTAAACCTTTGTCATCCCCTATTGCTGTGGTTTCTGTTGATGGCTCTCCCTTGAAGAGTGTTACTCACAAGGTCTGTGAGTTTCCCCTCACTATTAATGGTGTTCATCAAGAGAATTTGGATTTGGTAGTATTGAATAATTTGCCTTCTCCAGTAATATTGGGGCTGCCCTGGTTAAAATTGCATAATCCTGTACTGGATTGGTCTACCAATGAAATTAAGTCCTGGAGCCCTAAATGTTATGACAAGTGTTGTAACGGACGTATTGCTGCGGTGGGAAAAGGGGAATTACCTGTACCTAATCAGGATTTTTGGAGAGTTTTTTCTGAGGAGGAGTCACAAATTTTGCCTCCCCATAGAGACTATGATTGTACCATTGAATTTGTCCCTGGAGCGACTCATCCTAAAAGTCGTTTATTTAATCTTACTATTCCTGACAGAAAGGCTTTGGAGGAATACATACAGACAAGCTTGGCCGCCGGTCACATTAGGCCTTCCAAGTTGCCTGTGGTTGTTGGATTTTTTTTTGTTAAAAAAAAAGATGGCGGTTTACGTCCTTGTCTGGACTTTCGTGAGATTAATAAAATTACTGTATGCAATCCTTACCGACTGCCATTGATTCCTGATTTGTTTAACCAGTTAGTGGGGGCCAAGTGGTTCTCTAAAATTGATCTCCGGGGGGCATACAATTTGTTGCGCATGAAGGAGGGTGATGAATGGAAGACTGCTTTTAACACTCCTGTGGGTCATTTTGAGAATCTGGTTATGCCTTTTGGTCTTACCAATGCTCCAGCATTTTTTCAGAATCTTATTAATGACATCCTTAGACCTTTGATCGGCAAAAATGTGGCTGTGTATTTGGATGACATTCTGATTTATTCGCCTGATCTGGAGTCTCATTGGCGGAGCGTACGTGAGGTTTTACAGTTATTAATGGACAATTCGCTTTTTGCTAAGCTAGAGAAATGTGAGTTCGCTGTACAGAGAATTAGTTTTTTGGGCTACATTATCTCCAGTGAAGGTTTTGAGATGGACCCAGTTAAAGTGCAAGCTGTGCAGGAATGGCCTAGGCCTATTGGTTTGAAATCGATACAGAGGTTTTTGGGTTTCGCCAATTATTACAGAAAATTCATAAAATTTTTTTCTATTATTGTCAAACCACTGACCGATCTCACTAGGAAAGGTGCTAATGCGGTTCAGTGGACTTCTGAGGCCATTGAAGCTTTTGTGTTTCTAAAGGAGAGGTTCACCTCTGCTCCCATCCTTATGCAGCCTGATGTGACTAAGCCGTTTTTGGTTGAGGTTGATGCTTCTTCTGTGGGGGTTGGTGCGGTGTTGTCTCAGGAAAGCAAGGATGGAGTACATCCCTGTGCCTTTTTTTCAAAAAATTTTTCTGAGACTGAACTTAAATACGATATTGGTAATCGGGAATTGCTGGCTATTAAACTCGCATTTGAACACTGGCGTCATCTCTTGGAAGGTGCTGAATTTCCCATTCAGGATTTCACTGATCATAAAAATCTGATCTATCTTGATGCTGCCAAGCGCTTGAATGCCCGTCAGGCTAGGTGGGCACTTTTTTTCTCGCGGTTTAATTTTTCCGTTACTTACATCCCGGGTACCAAGAATGTTAAAGCTGATGCTTTGTCTCGCAGCTTTTCTCCCATCGTCAGTGCTGAGGAGGAGGAGAGCATTTTACAAGAAGGTGTTGTGATTGCTGCTTTGGACTCCGTTTCGGAGGATGAGATTCTTAAAGCTCAGGAGAATGCCCCATCTAACACTCCCCATGGGAGGTTGTTTGTGCCTAGGACCTTTAGGAGAGATTTGTTTGTTGAGTGTCATGAGTCTCGGTTGGCAGGTCATCCAGGAATTTCTGAGACCAAGAGACTTGTGGGTCGCAGTTTTTGGTGGCCTGGATGGCAGAAGGAAGTCATTAAGTGGGTGCGTCAATGTACTGTGTGTGCTAGATCTAAGTCTTCGCATGCTCCTGCTGCGGGGTTGCTTTGCCCTCTGGAGGTTCCTAGTGCACCTTGGACACATCTGGCTATGGACTTTATTACTGACCTTCCCCCCTCTGAAGGTTTCACGGTCATCTGGGTGGTCGTGGACCGTTTTAGCAAGATGTGTCACTTGGTTCCCTTCATCAAACTGCCTTGCGCTAAGACACTCGCTAAGGCCTTTGTCAAGGAAATTGTCAGACTACATGGCGTTCCTACTGACATTGTTTCTGATAGGGGACCTCAGTTCGTGGCTCGTTTTTGGCGTGCCTTTTGTGACAGGTTGGGAGTTCATTTGTCGTTTTCATCCAGATATCATCCTAAGTCTAATGGCCATACAGAAAGAAAGAACCAGGATGTTGAGCAGTTCTTGCATTGCTTTGTGCCAGACAATCAAGAGGGGTGGTCTGAGTTTCTGCCACTTGCTGAATTTGCTCTTAACAACCATACATCCTCTTCTGCTGGGTGTTCGCCTTTTTTTTGTTGTTCTGGGAGACATCCGTCTTTTGGGTCATTCTCCAAATTGGTATCGGCTGTGCCTGAGGAGGAGAGTTTTTCCGGTGATTTAGAGAGAGTTTGGACGGATGTGCGTGATAATCTTCAGGAGGCTAACAAAAAATCTAAGAGGTACTTTGATAGGAAACGGCAAGAGGTTTCGTTTGCTATTGGTGACATGGTTTGGTTGTCCTCTAAGAATCTGCGATTGAGGATTCCTTCGAAAAAATTGGGTCCCAAGTTTGTAGGGCCCTTTAAGGTGCTTCAGATATTTAACCAATCTGCTGTTAGGTTGGAGGTTCCTACCTCCTGGAAGATTAATCCGGTGTTTCATGTTTCTCTGTTGAAAAAAGCTGATGTGTTGGTTGGTGTCGCCTCTGCCACTGTTCCTCCGGTGGTGGAGGACGGGGAATATGAAATTTCCCGCATCCTAAATTCTAGACGGTATAGAGGGAGTTTGCAGTATCTCGTCGCTTGGAAGGGTTTCGGACCCGAGGATAACTCATGGGTGAGGGCGGGTGATGTTTCTGCTTCCAGACTTGTCAGAGTGTTTCACAGGAGGTTTCCTGATAAGCCCGGTCCTAGGGGATCCGGAGGATCCTCTTAGAAGAGGGGGTACTGTTAGAACTCTCCTGTTAGGTTTTTTCTAGTTTGCTGGTCACATGACCATTTTCGCCTATTTAATCCGGCTCCACCCTCCTGGCCTTGCTGGACTGCATTGTATTTTCTACTCTTGAGCTAGCTTGGTACTCTGTTACCTTTTTCTGTTAGTTTTGCTAGGTCTTCTGACCTCTATGTTCTATGTTGTGTGTTTGTCTTTTACTGCTACAATTTCTGCTAGGAGGTGTCCAACTTTATCCCAGTCCCTAGTTCTTGTAGGGATCCCTCCCTTGCATCTATAGGTCTTCGTACAGACTAGCCAAGGACATTAGCGGGTCTGATCGCAGGATCAGGTTCCCCGTTACATCGCAGGGATCCAGTTTAGTTCTATTGTAGGGACAGATCTCCTGTCTTTCCTTAGTGCTTGTAGCAGATCATAACAGTTCTCCTCTTTCTCCTCTCTGTCATCTGGCCATACACGCTGAACAGATGGTATGACAGTTGTGCAGGTAGTACCGTCTATAGCGCATGAAATTGACTCCTGTTTTTCCTCCTGCTCCTCATTGTCACCCAATCCACGTTGGGATGAGATGAGGCAGGGCTGTGTATAATCACCCTGTATTGTTCCCTGCTCCATCTCATCGTGTTTTGCCTGTAATGCAACCTCTTTGATTGTGAGCAGAGAGCATTTCAGAAGACAGAGTAGTGGGATGGTGATGCTAATTATGGCGACATCGCCGCTCACCATCTTGGTGGAATCCTCAAAGTTTTGGAGGATGGTACATATGTCTGACATCCATGTCCAATCCTGAGGTCTTATGTGTGGAGTCTGAACTGAATACTGACAGTCTTGATGATGCTGGTACTCAAGAACTGCCCTCTTTTGCTCAAAAATCCTTCCCAACATCTGCAGTGTAGAGTTCCAATGTGTCGGGACATCACATACCAGTCTGTGAGAGGAAGCTGAAAATGCTGCTGAAACACGGCAAGGGCGGCGGAAGCTGTAGTTCACTACTAAAATGGGCACACAGGTGGCATACTTTAGGATTTGAGAAACCGCTGAACCACCAGGATAAGCTCATGGGCCAGGCAGGGTACGTGTGTGAGCTCGCCTCGCCTCAGAGCGGCCACCAGGTTCCGGCCCTTGCCAAACATGCTATGCCTGGCTGTAGGTTCAGCGGTATGAGCCACAGATCTGCATGCTCTTTCAGAGCTGTCCACAACTCTTCAGTATTGTGCTGTTTTTCACTTAAGTATATTAGCTTCAGCACAGCCTGTTGCTGCTTGGCCGAGGCAGTGCTGCAGTGCTTCCAGCTTGTGACTGATGTGGTCATTTTGGAGATGGAGGATGAAGAGGAGGAGGAGGCTGAGGAGGATGAGGTGCAGGGGCTGTAGACTGTGGGGGCAACCCTGATTGACTTAGGCCTGCAATCCTTGGCGTCGGGAGGACATGTTCAGTCCTAAGTTCTGACTGGGTCCCGGCTTCCACTATGTTAACCCAGTGTGCTGTCAGCGAAATGTACCATCCCTGCCCACAAGCACTTGTCCACGTGTCCATGGTTAGTTGGACTTTCCCGGTAACTGTGTTGTTGAAGGCACGGCTAATATTTTGGGACACGTGCTTGTGTAATGCAGGGACGGCACACCGGGAGAAATAGTGGTGGCTGGGGACTGAGTACTGAGGGATGCTTGCCGCCATCAGGTTGCAGAATGGAACCGTCTCCATGAGCCTAAAAGGAAACATTTTGAGTGCAAGTAGTTGTGAAATGTGAGAATTTAGTAGTGTGGCCTGTGGGGTATTGGCTGCGCATTTGCGCTTGAGTTCCAAGGACTGGGGTATGGACAACTAAATGCTGCGCTGGGACAAGGACTGGACGTGCTTCCCGATGCTACTACTTAAGATTGTGCAATGACAGGTGTAGGGCATGAGGCATCTTTGCATACACCAAGGACAGGGGATTGGCTTGCATGCACAACAGTAGAAGAAGCAATGGTGCCACCCACAGACACTGTTCATGGACCCTGGGGTTCGGCCCAAAAAGTCGAGTGCTTTGCTGCCATGTGCCTGGCTGGTAGTTTTGCCACCCCTGCTAATATTGGCCTGGCAGGTCGTACAAATGGCCTTTTTGGGGCTATCGGCAGAATCTTTAAAAAACAACCAGACTTGGGAAGACCTAACAGTTGTTCTAGCAACTTTCTTTGCGTTGGTGTTACTGGGAACAGTTGCCTGCCTTCTTTCTGTGGCCACCACACTGCTTCTTCCTGCCTGTTGGGGTGCTCTGCCTCCGTCCCCCTGTGTCCTGCTCTCCTTGCTCTGCATGCCCTCCTGCCAGGTTGGATTGGTTACTATATCATCCACCACCTTGACTTCCACTTATGAACTCTGGTCCTCCCCCTGACTTTCCAGCAATTGTGTCTCATCATCATCCACCTCTTTGACACTTTCCCACCATCTCCGTCGTTTGACTGTGGCTGCTCAAATATTTGGGCATTGCTACATGCGATCTCCTCTTGCCCTGCTTCAAGTGGACCGGGCGAAAGGCCCGAATCTATAAATGGGAAAGTGAACAGCTCTTCTGAGTGTCCAAGTGTGGGATCAGTTGTCTCTGGGCACTTGGCATGGTGGGAGGAAGGAGGTACAGCGTGAGGAACATGCGGTCCAGACCCAGAGCTACTGAGACTTGACCATGAGGAAGACAGGGTGGTGGTGGTGGTGGCTAAGTGACTGGAAGCATTATCTGCTATCCAACCAATAACCTTTTCACACTGCTCTGTGTTCAATAGTGGTTTTCTGTGGTCCCTTATTAATTGGGACAGGAAGGTCGAGTGAGAAGATGTGGGTGTTTGTTGTGGCACAATTTCAGCTTACCCACGGCCACGGCCTCTGCATGCACCATCATCACCATGACGTCCGGTACCCGGTCCCTTGCCCATTTTAAATGGAGGACAGTATCTTTCATGCTCAGTACAAATGACTGAATTTGGAGTGAACTTATTTGTGATCTGTGTGGCGGAGAAAACACAGTTTTAAATACCTGGCCTGTAGGTAACTATTTTGAACAGCAATCTGGTGTCAATTGCTTCACTAACACACTGAAAAAATTTGTAATGGAGGTCAGAAACGGCAGTATTTTCAGCATAATTATATGTGATCCTTGTGACGGACAAACCAGAGTTTTAAATAGCTGGATTTTTAGCGCTGTAATATGGAAAGGACCTGGCTGTATACTGCAGTGCCAACAAGCAAATGACGCAGAACAACTGTGTTCTCTGGATTGCTTTTTAAGCAAATAATGAGTATTAAGATCCCAAAAAAAAATATTCCTGGCCCCTGAGACCTGGACCCATTTCTAGAAATATCTATCAGCAGCAGCAAACAAAACTGGAATAGAGCCTCTTGTGCTATGTGCACTGCAGTCTGCTATATACCCTGCCTGCCTATATACACTGCCTGCCTGATATCTCTGCAGATGGATTAGTCTTCAGAAGGACTGTTTGTTGAGATGGATATGTGTAATATACTTCTGTTCTACCTATGCTGCCTAATACACAAGCAAATCTCTCCCTAGCTCAGCAGCTGCTCTCCCTACACTGTCTGATTCCGGAGTGACGGTGACGAGCATGGCAGCGCCAGATCTGATATAGACCTGATGACGCTGTGCGGCCAGCCAATCACTGTAATGCCCAAAACCAACATGGCTATGGCATTACAGTGCATGGCAGGCAATCACTGCATGTTCATTGGTGCTCTAAATAACACCAAACATGTAGGGAGGAAACCTAAGCTCCAGCCGAGCAACCCCGGAAATACTCGGCAAGTGCCGAGCATTTCGACCAGTGAGATGCTCGGGCGAGCGCCGAGCACTAGCAAATTTGCTCGCTCATCACTAATAGGCCTGTAATTTACTAATATTATTATACACAGAGACCTAGTGTGAATAGATTCACCGAGACATTGCAACAGAATGGAAAAGGAGGCCAATATTTCCCACGTTCAGTTAAAATTTCTGGATTTTTATCACTGAAATATGGAACAGATCAGACTTTATTATGTAAAGAAATAAGCAAATGGAGCAGAAAAATTGTGTACTCTGGATTGCTTTTTAAGCAAATAACCAAAATTAAGATAAAAATAAAAATTACCCTGGCCCTTGATATCTGGGGCTATGTCTAGAAATATCTGTAATTATTACAGCAGTAGCCAACAGTACATTCAATGGACCCTCTTGTGCTGTATCATACACTGCAGTCTGCCACATACACTGCCTGCCAGCCTAGCACTGATTATATGCAGCTGGATTAATCCTCAGAACCTCAGAAGGACTGTTAGTTCAGATGGAGATTACTGATATATGTTGTGGAATACCTATACTAACTATAAACAAGCAATTGTCTCCCTGACACAGCAGCACATCTCCCTACTCTGCCTGATTCCAGGTTAGACTGTGATGAGCATGGCGTCGATAGGTCTTATATACACCTGATGATGCTGTGCTGCCAGCCAGTCACTGTAATGCTCACAACCAACATGGCTACGGTGTTACAGTGAGTGGCAGTCAATCCCTGCATGTTCATTGGCTCTCTAAAGAAAACCAAACATGCAGGGAGGGGACCCGAGTTCCCACCCGAGCAACCCGGAATTACTCTCCGATCCCAGCTTGTCGCGCACAGTGATGCTCGGGCGCATACCGAGCAGTGGAGAGCACATTCGCTCATCATTATTAATTATCCTTCATCTCGCTAGCTAATTTATTAGAGTAGCGTAGAGTAGAGTAGCTTTTAGCATTCTTTCCTCCTCAAGAATTTTTAATTTTATATATTTTTGCAAGTGGTTTATTGGATGATATACATCCAATTATAGGTTTGAGAACTTAATCAATCACTGCATATTTTTTGTGTGAGTATATTAATGGGGAGACAAGAGGATATAAGCCTCCAGCCACTATGAAGTGTCTGTGATTTTTGAATGTTTGTCTAAATCTAGCTGAGAAAGTTGTGTTCCCAGAGCTTTAAAAGGAATTCAACAGAAATCTTTAGCCGGGCCGGCACTGGCGCAAAATATGGAATATCTGAAATTCCATATGTCCGATAATAATGGTACCCTTATTTTTGTAGTGGCAGGTTCAGCTGAGGAACAATATGCTTATTTTTCTGTAGCTGTAAGCCCCTCCGGGGAGGTATGGCGCGAAAGTACCAGAATAATGGATTTCAGCTATGCCATGTCTGGTTTCTAAAGAAAGGTAAATGCCTAACGGAAAATATTGCGTGGCTTGCAAGCCTCTGCGATCAGCCAGTAATAAATTATCCAGAAGTTAGAGATTCTAATAAAATTATGAAGGCTGGAGCCCAGCCCACGTAATGTCATCTCAGAACGTTTTTGGGCAGGTCTCTCCCTTCAGCATAAAAGACACAGCGGAAGGGGGTATCAGTATTCATTGTTGGGAGTATATATTTATTATAGTAAAGGATCACATTCGATACAGGTCAAATCTGGAGTGCCTCCCCTGCACCTACACTGAATCGTCTCAGCGATCTTTATAGTAAGTTTATTCTTTAATCATGCTTTATTTGTGTAACTGAATATGTATTGTGTTGTCTGCTTTTGTAAAATCTTTGTATATTTTTTGTAAACACTGCCTCCCTTTTGGATTAAATATAAAATTTAATAGTGCTGTTTCTTTTGATCTGTAATCGTTTCCTCCCCGAAAGCCATATACGCTACCAGAATGCAGATGTCCGACCGACCCGGTCGTATGTTTCAAATCAGGTCAGTAGTGGCTATCATGAAGCCAGCAGTTACCGTACAGGGGTGTATACACTGGAATCCAGAGGTGTATCCGCCATACGTTTAATGCTCGCTTGACGATAGATACGTAGTGAGTAGTGTTGAGCGAGCATGCTCTACACTGCTCGGTACTCGCCCGAGCATCTCGCTACTCGGGATGTACAGCGAGCACCGAGCATTTCCGGGTTACTCGGGCAGGAGCTCGGATCTCCGCCCTGCATGTTTGGCGCCCTTTACAGAGCCAATGAACATGCAGGGATTGCCAGCCAGTCACTGTAATGCCGCAGCCATGTTGGTTGTGGGAATTACATTGATTGGCTGGCCGCACAGCGTCACCTCGAGTATTTAAAAGCGGGCGCCACCATCTTGGACACAGTCGCCCGGGATCAGACAAACACTGCATTACAGTCCTTTGTGGTGCTGCTTAAATTGCTATATTTAATCGTAGATCTCGGGGGCCAGGAAAAATCCTTTTTTTATCTAAATCCTTTTTTTTTTGTGTTCAGACACAAAAATATCTATTTAAAAGATTCTGGTGTAGGCCAGATGACTATAACTGTGGTTTTGCAGTTCCACGGTTCAAATCTCTGTATTATCCAGGTTTTGGCCTTTTTTCCATAAAAAAAAACAGTAATAGTGTCTCCCTGAATGTTCAGACACAAATATATCTGTTTAAAAGATTCTGGTGTAGGCCAGAGAAATAGAACTGTTTTTTTCCTCTTCCACGGTTCTAATTAGAGATGAGCGGTGTTCGACTCGAAATTATTCCTGCCATAGAAAGGGATGCACGCATGCAGGAGTATCAGCAGAGACTGTTGCAGAATCTTACATGTGCTTTTCCACAAAACACCAGTGGTGCATGTAGTGAATCTCACAGTTCCAACTTGCCAAACGTGGGACCCTCAAGGGATCAGCACTCAAAACGTAACAGAAACACAGTATCTGCTGGTAACTAGAGATGAGCGTTGTTCGACTCGAACTGTTTGCCAATCTCAAATTCGAGCTGTTTTGGGCGGTGTTCGAGCCGTTCGGCGAACACGAACAATTTTAAAAAAATTTGTCTGTTCGAGGTTATGTTCGATAACTGTTCGTGCACCAAAATCATAACTGGATTTTTTCTCAGTAATGATGAAAATTAATGTTAATACGCAGTTTGAGTGTACAGCAGGGCAGGGGGAGGGGCAGGGGATGGATCTCTGCAGAAATAATGAAGATCTCCATTTTTTTTCTCTTTCCCGCATTTACAGTGGGGAGGTGCAGTCTGTCAGCCTATCAGCAGCACACACACGGAGCGAAGTGCTTTTTTTCACACAAGCAAGGGCATGTGTCATTGGCAGTGTATGTCACATGTCCTTGCCCTATAAGACCCAGCCATTTTACATCAATTCCTATCGAACATAACCTCGAACAGCCGAATTTTTCTCAAATCGTTCGTGTTCGCCGAACGGCTCGAACACCGCCCAAAACAGCTCGAATTTGAGATTGGCGAACAGTTCGAGTAGATAGCTTGGGAGTAGGGAATAGTTGTGATTGCAGTCCTTTTAAGGACTAGGTTACAGCATTTCCTACGACTTTTATCAGGCAGGTCTGTGCTCTTAAATAGATAGGTTGGGAGTAAAGACTAATTGTAATTGCAGTCCTTTTCAGGACTAAGTTACATCAGTTCCTATCACTTTTGGCCAGGCAGGTCTGTGCCAATGCTGTGCAAGTTTTTTTCACAGCATTTGGCTAAATCTAGCAAAGAGAATCCTTTTTGGCCTCTTGCAGTGTGTGTTAGTCAGTGGAGTAGCCTATCTGTGTTGCAAGCTACACCACCTGTGTATGGAATACAAATTTTTTTACTGCACCTAGTGAAGAAAAACCTTTTGGGCATAGCATCATTCTATTAGTCCATCTATACTAACCTCCACCAGGGTGAAAATTAAAAATAATTTTAATCTGCATCTAGCTCTGAAAAAATATTTGGGCTTCTAGCAGTGTGTGGGACTTGGTCTATTAGTCCATCTATACTAACCTCCACCAGGTTGCAAATTCAAAATAATTTTTATCTGCATCTAGCTCAGAAAAAATATTTGCGCTTGGGCTTGTAGCAGTGTGTGGGACTTGTTCTATTAGTCCATCTATAATAACCTACACCAGGTTGCAAACTCAAAATAATTTTTATCTACATCTAGCTCTGAAAAAATATTTCGGCTTGTAGCAGTGTGTGGGACTTTTTCTATTAGTCCATCTATACTAACCTCCACCAGGTTGCAAATTCAAAATAATTTTTATCTGCATCTAGCTCTGAAAAAATATTTGGGCTTGGGCTTGTAGCAGTGTGTGGGACTTGTTCTATTAGTCCATCTATACTAACCTCCACCAGGTTGCAAATTCAAAATAATTTTTATCTGCATCTAGCTCTGAAAAAATATTTCAGCTTGTAGCAGTGTGTGGGACTTGTTCTATTAGTCCATCTATACTAACCTCCACCAGGTTGCAAATTCAAAATAATTTTTATCTGCATCTAACCCAGCCAATACTTTTGGGCTAATACCACAGATTGGCCACTCCGCTCCGCTCGGTTCTCATCCATTGTTTTTTGTGCAAACAACTCCAGAGTTGTGAATTAGTTAACCACCAAAATGAGTGGAAAAAGGTCTGCTGCTGGTGAAAAGGGGAATAGGCGTGTTGGGAAGGGAAAAAAAGGTTGTGTCCGTGGGGTAGGTGTTAAAGCACCAGTAGAAAGAAGCAGAAGAAAGACCATCTTCCAGCCAAACTAAGATGTCTACTTCTTTTAGCGGACAATGAGATAAGATCCTTTTCTTACGGCCACGCCAATTGCTACAAATTCCAGATGAGGCACAAAAACAGCAGGTGCTTCAACGGATATCAAGTGCTCCTTTAAGTGGGCTCTCTTCCACCTCAACTTCAACATCACAAATACTCCAGTCCTCAGAGGTGTCACCCCAATCGCACTTGCTTCCTCACAGCTCCCAAGTCTCCAGCTGCCCGTCTGAGTATGGGGTAGAACAGATGGTTGAGTCTGCAGAGCTGTTTACTCATACTATAGCCTGGGAATCAGAGGTCGGCTCCAGAGCTTCTGTGAATCGAGACAAGGAAATGATCTGCACTGATGCCCAGAATCTTTATGCGTCGGATCCATGACCAGACGCAGAAGGTTCTGACCATAATGAAGACCCAAGTTCCCAAACTGTAACTCCTGTTGGTCGAGACAATGAGGAAGACAATGATGAGACTCAAATACCTGATTGGAGCGACAACTTGAGTTTTTTGTCAGGGCAGGAAGAGGTTGGCTCTGAGGACGACGGGTGTGATAACACACAGGGTGATGATGACGAGGTTGGAGATCCCACTAACTGTCAACCCACAGTCAGCCAGTCGATGAGGTCAGCAGAGGAGGTGGAGGAGGATACTAGTGACGATGAGGTCAGGTTGCGCCTTCCTTGACAGAGACGTAGTACTGGAAGCACGTCAACAACTGCATCCTCAAACACAACTCTGCCTCTGACCACAAGTCGTGGTGGCTCTTCATGTCGCATGGGTGATAAGCCTTGCATAGCCTGGGCATTTTTTCAGATTGATAAAGATGACCCACATCGTGTTATCTGTAAAATTTGTCAGCAAAAGCTAAGTAGAGGCCAAAAAATACATAGTTTGAGTACCTCATGCATGAATCGGCACATGGATATGAAGCATAAGTTGCAATGGGAAGCTCACTGTGCTACAATGCGGCGTTGCCGGCCGGGCCAACCACCGTCTGTCACATCTTGTGAATCCGCGGCCTCTTCATCCTCTGTGACTGCGGGGACAGCAGTCACACCTGTTTTGGGACGCAGACCTGCCACCTCTTTACCCGCAACAGCCAGCGTGATTGGCAGGTCATCATTTTCTTTGGAGGTGGAAACACCTGCTGGTGTTCAGCGCTGCCCGACATCGATAACACCACCTTTGGATCAAGGCAAACTAACATGTCCACATGCATCTTCCTCACAGACTGGCAGTTTTCCGGGGACACCCTTCTCAACCCCGTCTAAGCACAACAGCCAGCCCTCGGACCCTCAGATGTGGACAAGTAAAAGACCATTTCCTCCTAGCCTTGAGAAAGCTAAGAGGTTGAATTTCACCATCTGCAAGCTCTTTGCTACAGAAATGCTGCCATTCTGCCTGGTGGACACAGAGGATTTTCGAGACCTTATGTCCGTCGCAGTGCCCCAGTACCAGATGCCCAGCCGGCACTACTTCTCAAAGGAAGGTGTGCCTGCGCTCCACCAGCATGTCGCACACAACATCACCGCTTCTTTGAGAAACTCTGTGTGCGACAGGGTGTATTTCACCACAGACACTAGGACGAGTAGGTATGGACAGGGGCGTTACATGTCGCTGACTGGGCACTGGGTAACTATTGTGACAGCAGGACAAGGGGCTGCTGTCCAAGTCTTGCCGTCCCCACGAGTTGTGCGTCAATCCTCTTTATCCCGCAGCTCAGCGACTTACATCTCTACAGAAGTCGTTGGGCCTGCCACTTCACCTGCTAAAATGCGATGTGCCTACCCGGTGGAATTCAACTCTGCACATGTTGCAGCAACTGTGGCAGCACCGACAAGCCCTGGTGTAATATGTTCTGACGTATAGCCTGGGCCAACGAGATCCAGAGGCGGGGCAAATCACGCTTCAGGAGTGGTCTCAGATCAGGGACCTATGCACCCTTCTGCACAGTTTTGAAATGGCGACGAAGATGTTTAGTGCTGACGATGCCATTATCAGCATGACTATTCCGGTGATTTACATGCTGGAGGACATGTTAAACAGAATTCGGAGTCAGGTGGTGGCACAAGAGGAGGTGGAGGAAGTAGAGGAGGAGGAGTTGTATGCGGAAGGTCTAACATCTGCAAGGTCTATATGGTCGGCAGCACCAAGGCGGCAGGCATGTGAGGGTGGGGGAGATTTTTTACCAGGGCGCATGGTAGTAGCCAAACTAGTGAGGAAGGTGCAGGAGCCCAGGAAGAAGTGGAGGATGAACTGATGGAAGACTCATCAGATGAGGGAGACCTTGATCACATTTCTGTTGTGCGAGGTTGGGGGGAGAGGGCAGAGGAAGGAAACATAATTGTTACCTCGCCACCAAGACAACAGGGACTTGGTGCTCCTGGATGCCCAAGACACATGAGTGCCTTCTTGCTGCACTACCTGCAACATGACCCTCGAATTGTGAGAATTAGAAATAATCCTGACTACTGGGTTGCCACACTGTTAGATCCCCGGTACAAAAGTAAATTTGCAGAAATTATTTCTGCCATAGAAAGAGATGCACGCATGCAGGAGTATCAGCAGAGACTGTTGCAGAATTTTACATGTGCTTTTCCCCAAAACACTAGTGGTGCACGTAGTGAATCTCACAGTTCCAACTTGCCAACCGTGGGACCGTCAAGTGTTCAGCACTCAAAACATAACAGAAACACAGTATCTGCTGGTAACATCAATTTTGCGGAATCATTTCACCACGTTTTTAGCCCATCCTTTGCAAGGCCACAGGAGACAAGAAGTCTGACACATAGTCAACGCCTAGAGACGATGGTAAAGGAGTATCTCCAAGTAAACATTGAAGCCATGACTGTGTCACTGGACCCTTGCTCTTTTTGGGCTTCCAATCTGGATAAATGTCTGGAGCTCGCCACTTACACCTTGGAGATCTTGTCATGCCCCGCAGCCAGCGTTCTGTCTGAACGTGTGTTCAGCGCTGCTGGTGGTGTGCTGACAGATAAGCGCTCGCGGCTCTCCACTGATAATGTAGACAGACTCTCACATTCATAAAGATGAATAAATCATGGATCCGAAACGATTTTTCTACCCCTGTGGTATCCTGGGGAGAGAAAAAGCTTGATGATTTGTAAAAATCACCTCACCAACCATTTTAAGCTTTCAAATTACTAATCGTGTTTTTCTGTATCTTGGCTGGAAAATAATTTGGGCCTTGTAGCAGTGTGCAGTGCTGATTCTATTAGGCCATCTATACTAAACTCCACCAGATTTAAAATTACTAATCATGTTTATCTGTATCTTGGCTGGAAAATAATTTGGGCCTTGTAGCAGTTTGCAGTACTGATTCTATTAAGCCATCTATACTAAGCTCCACCAGCTTTCAAATTATTAATAATTTTTAGCTGCATCTACCCAGGAAAATAATTTTTGGGATCCTAGATGCGCAAGACACATGAGTGCCTTCCTGCTGCACTATCTGCAACATAACCCTCAGATTGTAAGAATTCGAAATAATCCTGATTACTGGGTTGCCACACTCTTAGATCCCCCACACTCTTCGATCAACCTTTTCATTTTAATAAAGAACATTTTTGAAATTATAAGCATTAGCAGGTTATTACAAACTGAAATCAAACAGTTTTCGACTCAAAACTTTATTCTAGGTGATGTTACATTCCCACATAGGACCCCTTGTTTGAAAGGAGCTTCTGAACTCTCTCGTCCATTGAATTTGTCAGGTTTTGGATGGTTTCTGCTTCAATTGTTTTGCATGAGGACAGAATACCCTCCCAGAGCTGTTGCTTAGATGTGAACTGCCTCCCGCCATCATAGACACTCCTTTTGATGATGCTCCAGAGGTTCTGAATGGGGTAGAGGTCAGGGGAGCATGGGGGTCACACCATAAGTTTGTCTCCTTTTATGCCCATATCAGCCAGAGATGCAGATGTGTTATGTGCAGCATGAGACGGTGCATTATCATGCATGAAAATGATCTTACTGTGGAAAACACGGTTCTTCTTCTTGAACCATGGCAGGAAGTGCTGTTTGAGAAACTCCACATACATTATGGAGTTAATCTTTACCCCTTCAGGGATCCTAAATGGGCCAACAATCTCTCTCCCCATGATTCCAGCCCAAAACATTACTCCACCTCCTCCTTGTTGGCGCTGTAGCCGTGTTTGCGTGGGGTGTCCATCAACCAGCCATCCTCCACTCCATCCATCTGGACCATCGAGCGTTGCACGGCACTCATCCGTGAACAAAACAGTTTTGAAGTCAGTCTTCATGTATTGTTTGGCCCACTGGAGCCGTTTCTGCTTGTTTACAGTGGATAGAGGAGGTCGACAGGATGGCTTACGCACAGCTGTAAACCTCTGAAGGACCCTGCATCTTGTTGTTCGGGGGACGTTGGAGGCACCAGCAGCTTCAAAAACTCGCTCGACCCACCAGCGGACTGGCACCAGTATTGGGAGAGGTGGGCTGGCCGTCAGGGTCCACCGCGGCTCTGGCACAAACCCGGCGACACAGAGGTCGCATGGGCAGGAACGGACTGGCCGTGACGGCTTCGCACTTTTTGGTTTTAGAAGGGCATGACATGCCTATATCTGTGTCTCCCCCTCCTTTTACTCCTCCACCTCTTTTCTTTTCGCATGACTATATGTACTTGTCACTTTTCCATGTGTTAGTTGTGTCTTCTGAGCAGTTTGTCAACTTTTGGATACCTTCGAATGTGTTTTCTATGTGTTTCTATGTGTTTTTGTTTGCCTGCCATTGGTTTTAACGGTGTTCGAAGGTGTTCGACGAACAGTTCGATGAACAGTTCGGCGAACATACTGGTGTTCGACGAACCGAACCGAACTCGAACACTACGGGGGTGGCTCAAAACTAGTAAGGAGCAATTGGGATCGTGTACGAATCTCTGCTCAACCCTGTGAATTCTTTACATAGTGAAGGCAGCGGTGGGATATTGTGTGATCTCCCCGGTGTCATCGCTGGCGGTCCTTACATCTATGATAAATTGAATGGCCATGCATGACCCAATGCCTTGTTGCCCAAGTCCCACCCATATTAGCTTATCTTGACTTTGTAAATGCCAAAAGTCACAATTTTTTTGCCCAACTGCCTTTTTGCTCAAAAATATTATGACTTAAGAAGGTGTTTTGTCGGCACATTAATGAGTCACCACAACATGTTTTTTCATGTTTTGCAGATCAGCTATGGAGCCACCGATCACTCATTATCTGATAGATGCCTCTATCCACATGTTTTTCGAACAGCCCAAAATCACCACATCCACAATATGGTAATCACCAAACTGTTGAAGCATTTTGGCTGGACCTGGGTTGGGATTTTAGTATCAGATGATGATATTGGAGAGAATGAACTGCAGATACTAACAAAATACATGAGAGAACATGGGATCTGTGTGGCCTTCACCATCAAACTTAACATCATTAGATATTTTGATAATATTTTACTGATTTTGAAGCATCCACGAGTCAGTATCCTTATAATTTGTGGTAGCTACTCTTATGGGATTCATATAATACTTGTCTTAAAATTTCTGTTTATTGACAAAACTTTTATTTTTCCACCTTTTTGGGTCTCCAATTATTTAATTCAAGATTCAGAATTTCCATTATTGAATGGAAGTCTAGTAGTCGACATTTCATCACAAGCTTTTCCAGGTGTGGAAGACCTTGTGAAAAACTACAGGAAATTTTTCATTATAACTCAAGATGAAAAGTTGTGGAAAGTATTAGATTCAATAATAGGAAAGAGAGATACAGATTCCTATGTTTCATTCAATTGGACATCAGACGAATTTAATGTTTCAGCTGAGCTTACTATGCCAAGTTTAAGGAATTACCTCTCATCAGGATTTTCTCCGAGATTGTATTACGCAGTAGAAGTTCTGGCTAAAGCTCTACATGAAATGTTCTTATTTATAAAAGACAAATATCAAGATAAATCCACACCCGGATTTCTACAATACACACGGAAGTTACAGCGCTACATACAAATGATGAAGAATTCAGAGGATCCCATGAAACCTACATATTACTTTAATGAACAAGGGGAAGCTGTGCATACATACCAGATAACAAACTGGATATTTACACATAATGCCGGTCTGAAGGTTGTACAAAATATTGAAGTAGGACATTATACACCATGGGCTGACAGTGGTCAAGAGCTTTACATGAATACCGAGTCCATAACCTGGAAACACACAGAGGTGAGATGCGTTATCTATAATATAAGGCGCTATGTGTGTCTCTATCTGAAGACTCGATAGACTGCGCATGCGTGACGCACAGTCTGGCTCCAGACAGAAGACCGCATCCAGCCGTTACAGGTAAGACAGTGGCATACCGCCAATGGCGGCAGACCACGCCACTGCTATGGGGCCCGTGGCCGGTGGGGGCCCGTGAGGGCCCCAAGCAGCATGGGAACGAGGAGGATAAGTGAGTAGGAGGTTGCGGCGGCAGAGGAGCGGGTTGCGGCAGTGGAGGAGCGGAGCACACGCTGTAGCCGCTGCTGTAGCTACCACGTGTGCCCGCTGCTAAAGGGACATGAATATTCCCTCTGAGGCCACTCCCATGGGCGTGGAGAAGATGGAATATTCATTCTCTTTAGTAGCGGGCACGGAGGAGTGCTGAGCCCCGACTCCTGCTGTCAGTGGCCGCTGCTAAAGAGAAAGCATATTCACGCTTCTCCACGCCCATATTCCCGGCGTGGAGAGGAGTGAATGTGCCGGCAGAAGCTCACCTCGGCTTCTGAGAGTGCGCGCAGCTCAGATGCCGACATGAGCTGCTGCAGACAGGACTCAGTGCTGGAGCAGAGGTGAGGAAGGAAGGTGAGTATAAGTGTTTATTGTTTTATGTGTGCAGTGATTGGGGGGATGAGGAAGCCACACATACCAGGAATGGGGGATTGAGGAGGCCACACATAGCAGGAATGGGGGATTGAGGAGGCCACACTTACCAGGATTTGGGGATTGAGGAGGCCACATTTACCAAGATTTGGGAATTGAGGAGGCCACACATACCAGGGATTAGGGGATTGAGGAGGCCACACATACCAGGGATTAGGGGATTGAGGAGGCCACACATACCAGGATTTGGGGATTGAGGAGGCCACACATACCAGGATTTGGGATTGAGGAGGTCACACATACCAAGAATGGGGGATTGAGGAGGCCACACATTCCAGGAATGGGGGATTGAGAAGGCCACACATACCAGGATTGGGGGGTTGAGGAGGCCACACATACCAGGATTTGGGGATTGAAAAGGCCACACATACCAGGATTGGGGGGTTGAGGAGGCCACACATACCAGGATAGGGGGATTGAGGAGGCCACACATACCAGGATTGGGGGTTGAGGAGGCCACACATACCAGGATTGGGGGGTGAGGGGTGCCACGCATGCCAGGATTGGGGGGGTGAGGGGTGCCACGCATACTGGGATTGGGGGTGAGGGGTGCCACGCATACCGGGATTGGGAGTGAGGGACAGGGTGCCATGCATGCCAGGATGAGGGATGCCATACACACCAGGATAGGGATGAGGGGTGCCATGTATACCAGGATTGGGGATGAGGGGAGCCACGCATACTGGGATTAGGGATGATGGGAGCCACACATACCGGAAATAGGGATGAGGGGAGCCACGCATACCAGAAATGGGGATGAGGGGAGCCACACATACCGGAAATGGGGATGAGGGGAGCCACGCATAACGGAAATGGGGATGAGGGGAGCCACGCATACCGGAAATGGGGATGAGGGGAGCCACACATACCGGAAATGGGGATGAGGGGAGCCACGCATAACGGAAATGGGAATGAGGGGAGCCACGCATACCGGAAATGGGGATGAGGAGAGCCACGCATACCGGAAACGGGGATGAGGGGAGCCACGCATACCGGAAATGGGGATGAGGGGAGCCACGCATACCGGAAATGGGGATGAGGGGAGCCACGCATACCGGAAATGGGGATGACGAGAGACACACATACCAGAATTGGGGATGAGGGGAGCCACACATACCGGGATTGGGGATGAGGGGAGCTACGCATACCGGGATTGGGGATGAGGGGAGCCACGCATACCGGGATCGGGGATGAGGGGAGCCACGCATACCGGGATCGGGGATGAGGGGAGCCACGAATACCGGGATCGGGAATGAGCGGAGCCACGAATACCGGGATCGGGGATGAGGGGAGCCACGCATACCGGGATTGGATGGTGGGGACAGGATGGGGGCAGCACATACCAGCATGGGAGACCATATACCAATAAAAATGCTCACCACCCGGGTGTAGAACAGGTTCAATAGCTAGTATTATATATGATCATATACAGCCTCTGTCATTCCCTTAAGCATTATTATCAATTCTATATGTAAGCTAATATATTTTATATATAGAATTCATCTCCATAAGATCTTTAGTTTGTGATTCATTACCTGTAAATCTGTTTTAGTCTGTCAGAACAAGAACTGAAATACCAGTTATAAACCTGCCCCAAAACACCCAGAAAATGATAAAAGAAAGATCGAGAATGTAAGAATGTAGTGGTAATAGGGATTGAGAGAAGATGAAATTACTAAATCTGTTCTTTATTAGAATGAATGCAAATAAAAGAAAAGCAGAGAAGCTGATATAGGGGATCTCAGTGCTAAGCAAAGATTTATGCGGAGCCAGTGCTGAGGAGCTGATGTAGGTGGGGTCAGTGCTGAGGAGCTGATGTAGGTGGTGCCAGTGCTGAGGAGCTGATGTAGGTGGTGCCAGTGCTGAGGAGCTGATGTAGGTGGGGTCAGTGCTGAGGACCTGATGTAGGTGGTGCCAGTGCTAAGGAGCTGATGTAGGTGGGGTCAGTGCTGATGAGATGATGTAGGCGGTGCCAGTGCTGAGGAGCTGATGTAGGTGATGACAGTGCTGAGGAGATTATGTAGGTGGGGTCAGTGCTGAGGAGCTGATGTAGGTGGGGTCAGTGCTGAGGACCTTATGTAGGTGGAGTCAGTGCTGAGGAGCTGATGTAGGTGGAGTCAGTGTTGAGGAGCTGATGTAGGTGGTACCAGTGCTGAGGAGCTGATGTAGATGGTGCCAGTGCTGAGGAGCTGATGTAGGTGGGGTCAGTGTTGAGGAGCTGATGTACTGTAGATTGTGCCAGTTCTGAACAGTGGAAGTAGGTGGAGTCAGTGCTGAGGACCTCATGTAGTTGAAGTCAGTGCTAAGGACCTGATGTATGTTGTGCCAGTGATAAGGAGCTGATATAGGTGGGGTCAATGCTGAGGAGCTGATGTAGGTGGGGTCAGTGCTGAGGAGCTGATGTAGGTGGAGTCAGTGCTGAGGAGCTGATGTAGGTGGAGCCAGTGTTGAGGAGCTGATGTAGGTGGGGTCAGTGCTGAGGAGCTGATGTAGGTGGAGCCAGTGCTGAGGAGCTGATGTAGGTGGAGCCAGTGTTGAGGAGCTGATGTAGGTGGGGTCAGTGCTGAGGAGCTGATGTAGGTGGAGAAAGTGCTGAGGAGATGATGTAGGTGGGGTCAGTGCTGAGGAGCTGATGTAGGTAGAGTCAGAGCTGAGGAGCTGATGTAGGTGGAGCCAGTGTTGAGGAGCTGATGTAGGTGGAGCCAGTGCTGAGGAGCTGATGAAGGTGGAGCCAGTGTTGAGGAGCTGATATAGGTGGTGCCAGTGCTGAGGAACTGTTGTAGGTGGTGCCAGTGCTGAGACGCTGATGTAGGTGGAGCCAGTGCTGAGGAGCTGATGTAGGTGGGGTCAGAGTTGAGGAGCTGATGTAGGTGGGGTCAGTGGAGAGGAGCTGAAGAAGGTGGAGCCAGTGTTGAGGAGCTGATGTAGGTGGAGACAGTGCAGAGGAGCAGATGTAGGTGGAGCCAGTGTTGAGGAGCTGATGTAGGTGGTGCCAGTGCTGAGGAGCTAATGTAGGTGGAGCCAGTGTTGAGGAGCTAATGTAGGTGGTGCCAGTGTTGAGGAGCTGATGTAGGTGGAGCCAGTGCTGAGGAGCTGATGTAGGTGGAGCCAGTGTTGAGGAGCTGATGTAGGTGGGGTCAGTGGACAGGAGCTGATGTAGGTGGAGCCAGTGTTGAGGAGCTAATGTAGGTGGAGCCAGTGTTGAGGAGCTAATGTAGGTGGAGCCAGTGTTGAGGAGCTGATGTAGGTGGAGCCAGTGCTGAGGAGCTGATGAAGCTGGAGTCAGTGTTGAGGAGCTGATGTAGGTGGGTCAGTGCTGAGGAGCTGATGTAGATGGTGCCAGTGTTGAGGAGCTGATGTAGGTGGAGTCAGTGCTGAGGAGCTGATTTAGGTGGAGCCAGTGTTGAGGAGCTGATGTAGGTGGAGCCAGTGCTGAGGAACTGATGTAGGTGGTGCCAGTAATGAGAAGCTGATGTAGGTGGAGCCAGTGTTGAGGATCTGATGTAGGTGGGGTCAGTGGAGAGGAGCTGATGAAGGTGAAGCCAGTGTTGAGGAGCTTATGTAGGTGGTGCCAGTGCTGAGACGCTGATGTAGGTGGAGCCAGTGCTGAGGAGCTGATGCAGGTGGAGCCCGTCCTGAGGAGCTGATGAAGCTGGAGTCAGTGTTGAGGAGCTGATGTAGGTGGGTCAGTGCTGAGGAGCTGATGTAGATGGTGCCAGTGTTGAGGAGCTGATGTAGGTGGAGTCAGTGCTGAGGAGCTGATTTAGGTGGAGCCAGTGTTGAGGAGCTGATGTAGGTGGAGCCAGTGCTGAGGAACTGATGTAGGTGGTGCCAGTAATGAGAAGCTGATGTAGGTGGTGCCAATGCTGAGAATCTAATTTTTTTCTGGCAGAACTGCTCTGTAACTAACCTGAAAAAGTGCTAAATACATGCTAAAAAGAATGAACTCATACGCTGCACTGCAAAGACGACTCGCTGCTCATATGTTCAGTCTTTTGAGCTTTCTGAAAGAAGTGAGTTGGTCATTTAAAAAATTAAATAACCAAATACTGACTGATGGCTAAAAGATATCAGAAAAGACAACCAAAAAGAAGCTTAGAAAAATTAATTCAGGACAAATTGACGAGTAAGTGTCCAAAATCTTCCGTCTGAAAATCTCCACGGATTCACAGAAGTCTAAAAGAAGTTGCTTTCACATACCCTGACAGTGCTCATACTCTTCAGATAATAGTTATGACCCCCATACACATTAGACTAAATTTGGCGAAAACCTCTGATACCAACAGGTTTAACTGACTGTCCAATGTGTATGGGGGCTCTGATAGTTGTCAGGGGAGATAAGAATCCAGCATACAGTGTCCATTTTAGGACATGATCAGATATCAAAATCAAACATCAGAATGATGTCAGTTTGAGGCTAAATACCCTGTCTGAGAACTGATTCTGACAAGTGATTTTGACGAGTGATTTTGATGAGTGATTCTGACGAATGATTCAGATGAATGATTTTGATGAGTGATTCTGACGAGTGATTTTGACGAATGATTCTGACGAATGATTTTGATGAGTGATTTTGACGAGTGATTCTGACGAGTGATTTTGACAAGTGATTCTGACAAATGATTTTGATGAGTGATTCTGACAAATGATTTTGACGAGTGATTCTGACGAATGAATCTGACGAGTGATTCTGACAAGTGACTTTTACAACTGTAATAATAATAATAAAAAAAAGTAACTATTCGCTGATGGGACTTGAACCCAAAATTATTTGTCCTAATGTCAGTGCACTAAACCACTAAGCTATTTCCTTAGTTGTAAAAACCTTAGAGTTCTATTTGGTTATATGATTTTCAGTGCAAACTTGTCTAAAAATCATTGGGACTCATGCACAGACTGCAAGCAAGCCAAATTAAAATGATGTTTGATTCTGATGTGTGAGTCTGATGTGTGACTTTCTTCAAACATCAGAATCACAATGACTTTTAGTCATCCTGAGTATTTTCATGGTTGATCTCATAAGACAAGAAAAGCTATCAGTTGTTATCACTTGAAAGGATAGCGCAATGGTAAGGTATCAGTCTCTCAAACTGCAGTATCAGAGTTCAAATCCCGATAGAAAGAAGAATTTTTTTTTTTAATTATGACTGTTTAGCACACAAGCTACAGGGGTGATTTACTTTTAATATCTGACACTCTGATTGTCATACTGATGTGTTAAGAGTTTCAGACATGCTGTATATTTGCATGGTAAATTACATAGCAAAAGTAAATTTGGAGTTTGCAGCCAGTATTTGGGTGAATGGAAATAAAATTTACAATAAAGACATTTTATCATTAGACCCCTTTAAGAAATTATGCAAATATAAAGTCACTTGGAAATAGATATGTAGTAAATTATTGCCTCCCAATTTACTTTGGCTATGTCATTTACCATGTAAATAGACAGCTTGTCTGAAACTCTTAACACATCAGGATGACAATCAGAGTGTCAGATATTAAAAGTAAAACACCCCTGCAGTTTGTGTGCTAAACAGACATAATTAAAAAAAAAAAAATAATAATCAGGATTTGAACGCTGACACTGTAATTTCAGAGACTAATGCCTTACCATTGGGCTATCCAGTCAAATGATATTATCAGGCAGCTTTTCTTGTCTTATGAGATCAACCATGAAAATACTCAGGGTGACTAAAAGTCATTGTGATTCTAATGTTTGAAGAAAGTCACACATCAGACTCACACATCAGAATCAAACATCATTTGAATTTGGCTTGCTTGCAGTCTGTGCATACGTCCCAATGAGTTTTAAACAAGTTTGCACTGAAAATCATATAACCAAACAGAGCTTTTCCAACTAAGTTAATTGCTTAGTGGTGATTTCCCTGGCTTTTGGACACAGAATTTTGGGTTCAAGTCCTATCAGCAAACAGTTACTTTTTTTTATTATTATTACAGTTGTAAAAGTCACTCGTCAGAATCACTCATCAGAATTAGTGTTGAGTGAACATGCTCAACACTGCTCGGAACTCGCCCGAGCATCACGCTACTCGGGATGTTCGGTAAGCACCGAGCATTTCTGGGTTACTTGGGCGGGAGCTCGGGTCTCCACCCTGCATGTTTGGCGCTCTTTACAGAGCCAATGAACATGCAGGTGTGACACCCCAAGGGTCTGGTTGCCACAGTGGCATTGCTTCCCTCAAAAGAGGCAATGCCATGTCTGGAAGCAAGCAGGAGTTCTTTTAGCCAGGTACACAATACATGCAACACTTCCTGGCTCCAGACCAGCAAGGGGAGGATCCTCCCCTTGGCAACTGGAATCTGGGGGTGGGGTTAGTGAGTCTTAGTGTCAGGAGTTCAGTTTAGGACTTTGAGGAGAGAGGAGCTAGGGATTGGAGTTAGAGATAGCTCGTCCTAGCTGGAGCACACAAACAACCGGACACCGGAGTCCGAGGCTGTGGGATACTTCAGGCCCAGCAGCAGATACTGCAGGGCAGGAGATTGCTGGTCTCCTGGCCCTATCAGATGCCTGGAGGCTGAGCACCACAGAGGGACCAGCACCGCCATGAGGAGCGAAGCATCCACAAGGCCCGCGATACCAGCCATACGGGTCAGCACCACATGTTACACTCAGGGACGTGGGCCACAATGCAGCTACAAGCAGGGAAGCCAAAGAGTATAGTAAGAACGGCAGGCCTACAACTCCACCTGGCAAGGAGGACTCTATGCTCGCTTCCAGGCTGACTAGACTCTTATCACTAGCCAGTACTCCAGTCCAGGCCTGTCTAAAGTGTCATCAGTAAAGACCCTGGGACTGCATCACACTGACTCTGTGTTTATTATTGACTTCCTGCACAATAACCACCATCATCCACACACACTGCCCTGAAGCTACACTCTTCCAGTGGGGAGTTATACCACCCTCGCTGCCAAACCACCAGCTTCTGAAGACTGTTCTGCAGCGGCGACTTCATTAGCAGCACTCCACAGGTGGCGTAGTCAAACATTAACATCTATACCTATAAATTCCCATTGGATTGACCGCCCTGGGTCACGGACCGGGTCACCGCCACTGTGACTACAACCCCCAGCATCAACCGGCCCGACACCGGGTACCCCATGGCCCAGGGGGCGCGTCAACTTTGGCGTAGTCGGCAGGATTTCACGCCCATTGTCACCGGGTACTGTGCGCCTTCACGAACTGTGTCACATACCGTGGCGAAGTTTCCCGCCAATTGCCGCTGTTTCCCGCCATTGTCCGCCATTTCCAGGTCGCCGCGCGGGAAGAAGATGGGTGTAACCTCTGGAAGTGTGCAAAGCCCAAGCCCTGCCTCACCCACTGACACAACTCCAGGTCCTAGAAGGAGCCCCAGCAAGTGCTGACTTCAGAAGCAAGCGACGCCAGGTCCTCAAAGGAGACCATCGCCTGCGGAACTGCGGCCTATGGAAGCAAAGTGAAAGAAGGTAGGCCCCGGTTCACTAGGGGGGAGGAAGATGCCCAAGATGGAGGGAACTTCAGCCGCAGGCACGGCTGCTGCGGCGGTAATGCCATTCTCCATGCCTTATATACCGGGGGCAGCGTAGTTGCCACACTACTCAGGAGAGTCACACACCCTGAGTGACTTTAAAGAAAGACTGAGCAGCTTGTTTAAAGTGTACCCCCTGTCCAAGGAGCAGAAAGTGAGCATCCTCATAGGCCAGTTAATTGGAGCAGCCCAGAGAGAAGTGAAGTCCTGGTCAGCCAGAGACAAAGGGACTGAGAAAAAGATACTGGCCTGCCTAAAGGACACCTTTGACACCCGTACTACAGCTGAGATAAAAATGAAGTTTTATGGGTGCAAACAACGGGCGCAGGACAGTGTACGGGACTATGCTTTAAACCTGCTGGAGGCGCTGAGGGCCATCAAACAGGTAGACCCCGACAGTGTGCGAGATGAGAACAGACTGTTAACTGAGCAGTTTATTGAGGGTCTACTGTCCAGCACTCACAGGACACAGCTGCGCATAATGGCTTCGCAAAAATTTGATCTGGACTTTGCACAACTTAAAGACAGAGCCATCCGGGTGCTACGAGTACCAACACCAGGTGGCGCCACATCCCACCGGCGCCCAGCTATCACATACCACCAGGAGGTGGCATCCTTTTCCCCAGAACCTGTAGGGGCTGATGCACAGACTTTGGACAATGCCCCGTCTACAGACCTGCACCTTCCGGTCCAGGAGCTGACTAAAAGTGTAGCTGCACTGGCCAAAACGGTGCAGTCCATGCAAGTGTCCCCCCAGGAAAAGATCGAGCTGGCTTCCAGTCCAGATGACATCCCGTGGCGACAACAGAAAAGAATTCCACAGCTCAGAGGGAGGAACAGCGACTGCTACGACCAGGATGGACAACCCATCTGCCGCCTCTGTCACAAGGCAGGACACTATGCAAGATACTGCAATAATTTATACGAGCAAAACCTGGGGCAGAGGACCAACCCCCAGGAGTAAGACCACCAGGCCCACAAAGCTGGTGAGATAAGTACGTGGGAGGACGACCGGTTCTACCTATCGTGGTTGACGGCTTTCCGATGAGCATGTTGCTGGACACTGGATCCCAGGTGACCACTATGCCATATGTTCTTTATAAACGATACTGGACTGATTCAGACATTACACGCCGTCCAGATGACCATCTTAGCATCTATGCCAGCAATGGTCAGCCCTTACCTCAGGTGGGGTATAAAGAAGTGACCATAAAGATTGGCAGAGTAGAGTTGCCATCACAAGGAATGATAATTGTTGACATTGATCGCCGAGAAAGTCATCTCATGATAACCTTAGACACTAATGTTATTGAAAATTGTCTTTCAGAAATTATTGTCTTGTTACAGCAGGTTGTGGAGACTGCCAGTTCCAGTCAGCAGCGGGTTCTGCAGAGAGAAATCAGAGCCCTGATGAGAAGACAACAGGTAGAACACTCTGGTGGTGAAATTGGCAGTGTCAGGATGAGTGACCCGCTCCCCATTGCCATGCCCCAAAGAAGTGAAATGTTGATATGGTGCCGGGCAGCAATCGGTCTCAGGGGTAGAGATTACCAGGCCCTGGTAGAGCCCGCATACTTTGACAGTAGGCCCACCATCTTGACAGCCAGGGGGGTGGTTGATGTCCACCATGGGAGAGTGCAGTCCACATCCTAAATATTGGGGAGAAAGAAGCCCATTTGCCCCGGTATGCTACCCTTGCCAAATTATTCACCGTCAGCAACAATTCTATAAAAACAGTGGAACCCTTACCTCCATCCAAACCGGCGGAGGATAATGGCTCCAAGGGACAGATGGAGGACTGGTGTCAAAAGCTACACGTGGGCACTGACTCCACCCCTCAGCACCAAAAACTTGGAGTATACCGGGAGTATGAAAGGGTCTTCAGCAAACACCCGCTCAACTTCGGGCAGGTGAAAGGGGTTCAACACCATATCCCCACGGGAGACCATCCACCCATTGAAGAGCGGTACCGGCCTGTACCCCCTGCACACTACCAAAATGCCAAAGGGATGTTATGAGAGATGAAGGAGGCTGGGGTGATAAGAGATAGTTGTAGCCCCTGGGCTGATCCATTAGTTCTCGTAAGGAAAAAACATGGCACGATGAGAATGTGTGTAGACTACAGGCAAATTAACCGCATTACACATAAAGATGCATACCCATTACCCAGGATTGAGGAGTCATTAGCTGCACTCCACAGATGGCGTAGTCGGACATTAACACCTGTACCTATAAATTCTCCTTGGATTGACCGCCCTGGGTCATGGACCGGGTCACCGCCACTGTCACTACAACCCCCTTCATCTACCGGCCCGGCACCGGGTACCGCACGACCCAGGGGGCGCGTCACAGAGATTGCCAGCCAGTCACTGTAAAGCCGCAGCCATGTTGGTTGTGGGCATTACATTGATTGGCTAGCCGCACAGCGTCACCTCGAGTTTTTAAAACTGGGCGCCGCCATCTTGGACACAGACGGCTGGGATCATACAGTGTAGGGACAGCGCTGCTGATTTAGGGAGAGATATATACTGCAAAATAGTTCGTGTAGGGTCTGTAAAGGCTGCCAGATCAAGCAAACAGTCCTTCTCAGGACTAATATCCATCCCAGATATCAGGCAGGCAGGCAGGCTGTATAGGAGACGCAGTGGGTATAACCAGTAGTGTTGAGCCACCCCCGTAGTGTTCGGGTTCGGTTCGGTTCGTCGAACACCGGGATGTTCGAGGAACTGTTCGTCGAACTGTTCGTCGAACACCTTAGAACACCGTCGAACACCGTTAAAACCAATGGCAGGCAAACAAAAACACATAGAAACACATAGAAAACACCTGCAAAGGTGTCCAAAAGCTGAGAAACTGCTCAGAAGACACTCTCTTTAAAAAAGCCGGCCGGCAAATTCAGCAGCGGCATACACCGGTACCCGACAATTTAGACAAGAAGGAATAGAGCATCACACATAGATTAGATAGATAGAAACATGTCAGTCACATATATAATAAGTACAGTGACAGTGTTGCTTACTGTACTTGTCATTTAGTGTAAAGGATTTATTAAAAAAAATATTAGTGTTTTCATGCACCGTCTCTTTAAAAAAGCCGGCCGGCAATTCAGCATCTGTACCCGACAATTTAGAACAGAAAGAATAGAGCTTCACACATAGATTAGATAGATAGAAACATGTCAGTCACATATATAATAAGTACAGTGATAGTGTTGCTTACTGTACTTGTCATTTAGTGTAAAGGATTTATTTAAAAAAATAATAGTGTTTTCATGCACTGTCTCTTTAAAAAAGCCGGCCGGCAATTCAGCAGCGGTACCCGACAATTTAGAACAGAAAGATAGAGCATCACACATAGATTAGATAGATAGAAACATGTCAGTCACATATATATGAAGTACAGTGATAGTGTTGGTTACTGTACTTGTCATTTAGTATTAAAATAAAGGATTTATTATTAAAAAAATTGGCGTGGGGTTCCCCTTAATTTTAGGCTCTAGCGGAGGTTAAGCAGACGGCTGGGGCAGATGTTTGAAGCCTGGGAAGGGGGTAATACCCACGGAGCTTCCCAGGCTACTAATATCAGCCCCCAGCTGAATACATAGCCTTTACTAGCTATTAAAATGGGGGACCCCCCAAAAAAAATGACGTGGGGTCCCCCCTAATTTAATAGCTAGCAAAGGCTAGCCAGACAGCTGGGGGCTGATATTAATAGCCCAGGAAGGGAGCCATAAATATTGGCCCCCTCCCAGGCTAGAAACACCAGCCGTCAGCCGCCCCAGAAATGGCGCATTCATAGGATGCGCCAATTCTGGCACTTAGCCTCGCTCTTCCACGCTGCCCTGGTGCGGTGGCAGGGGGTAATAGGGTTGGGGTTGATGTCAGCTTATAATGCCAGCTGACATCAAGCCCAGGTTAGTAATGGAGAGGCGTCTATAAGACACCCCCATTACTAACCCCATAGTCAAAGTTAAAAAAAACACAAACACCCAGAATAAAGTCCTTTAATTGAAATAAAGACACAATCCTTTATTGTTCTAAATTAAACCATACTTACCATCACGCCCATTCCAGCTGAAGCCAACGATCTCCTGCAATAAAAGAAAAATAATAAAGCAACCTCATCCTTACCTTTCCATGGTTCCCACGACAGCTTCAGCTCTGCTACATCGAGATGACAGGCTGGACCGCAGCAGAACGCTGCCATCCAGCCTGTCATCCCGCAGACACTGAGAAGCGCAGGCTTGCTTGCGCTGCTCAGCGTCTTTCTGTGACGACATCCAGATGAGCCGAGTTCATGTCCAATGAACTCAGCTCACCTCATGCACGTCACTGACAGCGTGGGAAAATTCTCACGCTGAAGCGCTGATTGCAGGAGAATTTTCCCACGCTGTCAGTGACGTGCATGAGGTGAGCCGAGTTCATTGGACATGACCTCGGCTCATCTGGATGCCGTCACAGCGAGACAGTGAGGAGCGCAAGCATGCCTGCGCTTCTCAGTGTCTGCGGGATGACAGACTGGATGGCAGCGTTCTGCTGCGGTCCAGCCAGTCATCTCGATGTAGCAGAGCTGAAGCTGTCGTGGGAACCATGGAAAGGTAAGGATGAGGTTGGTTTATTATTTTTCTTTTATTGCAGGAGATCGTTGGCTTCAGCTGGAATGGGTGTGATGGTAAGTATGGTTTAATTTAGAACAATAAAGAATTGTGTCTTTATTTCAATTAAAGGACTTTATTCTGGGTGTTGTGTTTTTTTTAAATACTTTACTAGAAATTCATGGCGGTCATGTCTAATACTGGTGTGACCCCATGAATTTTGGGCTTGGGGCCAGCTGATAATACCAAGCTGGCCCTAACCCCTTTATTACCCAGTGAGCCACCGCACCAGGGCCCTGGATGAGTTGGGTACAGCGCCAGAAGATGGCGCTTCTATGAACGCGCCATTTTCCGGGGTGGCTGCGGACTGCAATTTGTAGCGGGGGGGGCCCAGAAAGCTTGGGCCTCCCCGCGCTGCAGATTCCAGCCCCCAGCTGCCTAGTTGTACCTGGCTGGACACAAAAATAGGGCGAAGCCCCACGTATTTTTTTTTAAATTATTTCATGAAATTCATGAAATAATTAAGAAAAAAAGGCCTTCCCTATATTGTTGTGTCCGGCCAGGTACAAATAGGCAGCTGGTGGTTGGGGGCAGCCCGTTCCTGCCTGCTGTACCTGGCTGGACACAAATATAGTGCGAAGCCCCACTTCAATTTTTTTAAATTATTTCAGGAAATTCATGAAATAATTTAAAAAAAATTGACGTGGGGCTTCGCACTATATTTGTGTCCAGCCAGGTACAGCAGGCAGGAACGGGCTGCCCCCAACCACCAGCTGCCTATTTGTACCTGGCCGGACACAACAATATAGGGAAGCCCTTTTTTTCTTAATTATTTCATGAAATAATTTAAAGAAAATTGACGTGGGGCTTCGCCCTGTTTTTGTGTCCAGCCAGGTACAACTAGGCAGCTGGGGGCTGGAATCCACAGCGCAGGGAGGCCCAAGCTTTCTGGGCCACCCCCGCTGCAAATTGCAGTCCGCAGCCACCCCGGAAAATGGCGCGTTCATAGAAGCGCCATCTTCTGGCGCTGTACCCAACTCATCCAGGGCCCTGGTGCGGTGGCTCACTGGGTAATAAAGGGGTTAGGGCCAGCTTGGCATCAGCTGGCCCTAAGCCCGAAATTCATGGGGTCACGCCAATATTAGACATGACCACCATGAATTTCTAGTAAAGTATTTAAAAAAAACACAACACCCAGAAAAAAGTCCTTTAATTGAAATAAACACACAATTCTTTATTGTTCTAAATTAAACCATACTTACCATCACGCCCATTCCAGCTGAAGCCAACGATCTCCTGAAATAAAAGAAAAATAATAAAGCAACATCATCCTTACCTTTCCATGGTTCCCAAGACAGCTTCAGCTCTGCTACATCGAGATGACAGGCTGGACCGCAGCAGAACGCTGCCATCCAGCCTGTCATCCCGCAGACACTGAGAAGCGCAGGCTTGCTTGCGCTCCACAGTGTCTCTCTGTGAGGGCATCCAGATGAGCCGAGTTAATGTCCAATGAACTCGGCTCACCTCATGCACGTCACTGACAGCGTGGGAAAATTCTCCTGCACTCAGCGCTTCAGCGTGGGAGAATTCTCACACTGAAGCGCTGAGTGCAGGAGAATTCTCCCACGCTGTCAGTGACGTGCAGGAGGTGAGCTGAGTTCATTGGACATGAGCTCACCTTATGCACGTCACTGACAGCGTGGGAAAATTCTCCTGCACTCAGCGCTTCAGCTGGGAGAATTCTCACGCTGAAGCGCTGAGTGCAGGAGAATTCTCCCACGCTGTCAGTGACGTGCAGGAGGTGAGCTGAGTTCATTGGACATGAGCTCACCTTATGCACGTCACTGACAGCGTGGGAAAATTCTCCTGCACTCAGCGCTTCAGCTGGGAGAATTCTCACGCTGAAGCGCTGAGTGCAGGAGAATTCTCCCACGCTGTCAGTGACGTGCAGGAGGTGAGCTGAGTTCATTGGACATGAGCTCACCTTATGCACGTCACTGACAGCGTGGGAGAATTCTCCTGCACTCACCGCTTCAGCGAGAGAATTTTCCCACGCTGTCAGTGACGTGCATGAGGTGAGCCGAGTTCATTGGACATTAACTCGGCTCATCTGGATGCCCTCACAGAGAGACACTGTGGAGCGCAAGCAAGCCTGCGCTTCTCAGTGTCTGCGGGATGACAGGCTGGATGGCAGCGTTCTGCTGCGGTCCAGCCTGTCATCTCGATGTAGCAGAGCTGAAGCTGTAGTGGGAACCATGGAAAGGTAAGGATGAGGTTGCTTTATTATTTTTCTTTTATTGCAGGAGATCGTTGGCTTCAGCTGGAATGGGCGTGACGGTAAGTATGGTTTAATTTAGAACAATAAAGGATTGCGTCTTTATTTCAATTAAAGGACTTTATTCTGGGTGTTTGTGTTTTTTTTTAACTTTGACTATGGGGTTAGTAATGGGGGTGTCTTATAGACGCCTCTCCATTACTAACCTGGGCTTGATGTCAGCTGGCATTATAAGCTGACATCAACCCCAGCCCTATTACCCCCTGCCACCGCACCAGGGCAGCGTGGAAGAGCGAGGCTAAGTGCCAGAATTGGCGCATCCTATGAATGCGCCATTTCTGGGGCGGCTGAAGGCTGGTGTTTCTAGCCTGGGAGGGGGCCAATATTCATGGCTCCCTTCCTGGGCTATTAATATCAGCCCCCAGCTGTCTGCCTAGCCTTTGCTAGCTATTAAATTAGGGGGGACCCCACGTCATTTTTTTTGGGGGGTCCCCCATTTTAATAGCTAGTAAAGGCTATGTATTCAGCTGGGGGCTGATATTTGTAGCCTGGGAAGCTCCGTGGGTATTACCCCCTTCCCAGGCTTCAAACATCTGCCCCAGCCGTCTGCTTAACCTCCGCTAGAGCCTAAAATTAAGGGGAACCCCACGCCAATTTTTTTAATAATAAATCCTTTATTTTAATACTAAATGACAAGTACAGTAAGCAACACTGTCACTGTACTTCGTATATATGTGGCTGACATGTTTCTATCTATCTAATCTATGTGTGAAGCTCTATTCTGTCTGTTATAAATTGTCGGGTACCGCTGCTGAATTGCCGGCCGGCTTTTTTAAAGAGACGGTGCATGAAAACACTATTATTTTTTTTGATAAATCCTTTACGCTAAATGACAAGTACAGTAAGCAGCACTGTCACTGTACTTCATATATATGTGGCTGACATGTTTATATCTATCTAATCTATGTGTGAAGCTCTATTCTTTCGGTTCTAAATTGTCGGGTACAGGTGTATGCCGCTGCTGAATTGCCGGCTTTTCATGTTTCACTGTGAGCACTGTTCCCATCGATTTGGGCAATCACTGTAATGCCACAACCACCATGGCTGTGGCATTACAGTGAGTGGCAGACAATCCCTGCATGATTGGTGCTCTAAATAGCGGCAGACATGCAGGACACGCTTTTGGTGCACGAACAGTTATCGAACATAACCTCGAACAGCCGAATTTTTTGCAAATCGTTCGGGTTCGTCGAACAACTCGAACACCGCCCAAAACAGCTCGAATTTGAGATTGGCGAACAGTTCTAGTCGAACACCGCTCATCTCTAATAACCAGCAAACGCTGCATTACATTCCTGTGTGCTCCTGTTGCTGAAATTGCTGGACTTAGCTGCAGGTCTCGGGGGCCAGGAAAAATCCTTTTTCTTTCATCTAAATCCTCTTTTTTTTCCCTCCTTTACACTGTACAAATACCAATCTTATTAACCTTTTGGTGTCCCCCCCCCCCAAAAAAAAAAAAGTGTATCTATTTAAAATTGTCTGGTATACCCCAGTAAACAATAACTGTGGTTTTTCCATTCCACGGTAAAAAATCTCTATTATTCAGCTTTTGGTATTTTTTCCGTAAAGAAAAACAGTAATAGTTTCTCCCTGATTGTTCAGATTGTTTAAAAGAGTCGGGTGTAGGTCAGAGAAATAGAACTGTGGTTTTCCTCTTCCACGGTTCTAATCTACTTTTTCTTACCCTTTTTCCATTGATAGTGCGAGTGTAAGCTATTTTACTTCATTTACAATGGGCAAGGCGTGTGGCAAGGGACGTGGAAGTGGACCTTCTGGTTACGGTGCGTGCAGAGGACGAGGCCGTGGCCAAGGTGAAAATGTGCCACAACCAACAGCCACATCTTCTCGCTCCCACTTCTTGACCGAATTACTAGGGAAGCACAGAACAATGCCAGTATTGCGAACTGATCATTGTGAACAGGTTATTAATTGGATAGCAGAAAATACTTCCAGTTACCTGGGCACCACCACCTCCTGCCTGTCTTCCACATGGTCGACTCTTAGTAGACGTGAGTCTTGACCGCATACTCCTCCTCACCCTGATGCTCCTTCCACCATGCCGAGTGTCGTCAGACAGCAACTGATCCCACACTTGGACACTCTGAAGAGCTGTTCATTGGTCCATTTCCAGATTTGTGCCCCTCGCCTGCTCCGCTTGAAGTGGTGGAAGAGGAGATCCCATGTAGCGATGCCCAAATATTTGAACAGCCATGGCCACAGGAAGTCGACGCTGGCAATTTGTCACACGAGGTGGACGATGACGAGACACAATTGCCAGGAAGTGAGGAGGAGGATCGTGGTGCGCAAGTGGAAGAGGAGGAGGTGGTGGATGATCTAGTAACTGACACAATGTGGCAGGAGGACATGCAGAGCGAGGCCAGCAGCACACAGGGAGGCAGAGTACCCCAACAGGCAGGAAGAAGCAGTGTGGTGGCGGCACGCAGAAGGCGGGCAACCGTTCCCCATAACACCAACACGAGGGACGTTGCCAAGACAACCTGTAGGTCTTCCAGAGTCTGGAATTTTTTTAAATACTCTGCTAATAACCCCAAAAAGGACACTTGTACTACCTGCCATGCCAGCATCAGAAGGGGTGACAAAACTACCACCCAGACCACCACCAGCATGATCAGGCACATGGCAGCAAAGCACCAGACTTTGTGGGGCGTACCCCAGGGTCCACGAGCAGTGTCAGCGGGTGTCACCACTGCTTCTTTCGCTGTTGTGCATGCAATAGAACCCCCTGTTGTGTGTGCAAGACAATCCTCTGTCCATACTGCATGCAAAGATGGCCCCTCCTCTCAGTCTTCACTTGTTATGGCAGTTTCACAAAAAACAGCATCAACGTCCATGTCCATGTCCCACCACAGCGTTCAATTGTCCATATCCCAGACCTTTGAATGAAAGCGGAAATTCGCAGCTAATGCGCCACAGGCCACAGTCCTAAATTTTCACATTTCATGACTGCTTGCATTGGAAATGCTGCCTTTTAGGCTGGTGGAGACAGAATCCTTCTGCAACCATATGGTGGTGGGCATCCCTCGGTACTGGTTCCCCAGCCGACACTATTTAGCCCAGTGTGCCATCCCCGCACTACACAAGCACGTGTCCCAAAACATCTTCCGTGCCCTCAACAACGCAGTTACTGGGAGAGTCCACCTGACAACGGACACGTGGACAAGTGCTTGTGGCCAGGGACGGTACATCTCCCTGATGGCACACTGGGTAAACATAGTGGAAGGCGGGACCCAGTCAGACCTTGGGACGGAACACATTCTCCCCACTCCGAGGATTGCGGGCTCTATGTCAGTCAGAGTTGCCCCCACAGTGTACAGCTCCTGCGCATCATCCTCCTCCTCATGTTCAGCCTCCATCTCAGATATCACCACATCAGTTACAAGCTGGAAGCACTGCAGTACTGCCTCCGCCAAGCGACAACAGGCTGTGCTGAAACTCATAAGTTTAGGTGAGAAACCTCACACTGCTTGTGAGTTGTGGACAGCTGTGAAAGAGCAGGCAGATCTGTGGCTGACACAACCAGGCATGGTCGTGTGTGACAATGTACCGTGCCTGGCTCAGGTGCTTAACCTCATGGATCAGTGGTTTCTTAAATGGTTCCCCGAGTTTCCAGATCTGCTTGTCAAAGTACTCCGCCTGTCAGCTCATTTTCGCAAGTTGGCTACAGCTTCCGCAGCCCTTGCTGTGTTGCAGCAGCGTTTGCAGCTTCCGTCACACCGACTGGTGTGTGATGTCCCCACACGTTGGAACTCTACTCCCCACATGTTGCAAAGGGTTTGTGAGCAGAAGAGAGCAGTTGTGGAGTACCAGCTGCACCAAGGCCGTTGATATTCAGGTCAGACTCCACACATAAGACCTCAGGAGTGGACCTGGATGTCTGACATATGTACCATCTTGACAAACTTTGAGGAGTCCACCAAGATGGTGAGTGGCGATGACGCCATCATTAGCGTCAGCATTCCACTTGTCTGTCTTTTGCAATGCTCTCTGCAGAGAATTAAAGAGGAGTCATTGCAGCCAGAGTATGATGAGATGGATCAAGAAGCCGTAGCGGTCGATTACACACAGCCCAACCTCATCTCATCCCAACGTGCATTGGGGGACAATGGGGGAGAGGAGGAGGAGGAACAACAGGAGCTTGTATCATGCGCTGTAGACGGTAGTACCTGTACAACTGTCATACCGTCGGTTCAGCGTGGGTGGCCTGAGGACAGGGGGGAGGAGGAGGAGAGCATGGTCAGTCGTCATCTTGGTGAGGACAGGGAAGTCTTGCCCGTTACCAGTCTGGCACGCATGGCTGACTTTATGTTACGCTGCCTTAACCGTGACCCTTGTGTTGTCAAAATGTTGGGTGACAGTCATTACTGGTTGGTGACACTTTTAGACCCCCACTACAAGGAGAACTTTCACTCTCTTAATCCTGAGGTGAAGAGGTCTACAAAAATGGGGCAGTAATAGAAGGCCCTTGCTGCAGAACTGTTAAAAAAATTCCCATCTGAACACACTAGCGGCAGAGGTCACAGTTCGCTGCCCAACCAAGGCGTACATGCGAGAGAGACGCAACTCCAATCCAGACCCTCCCTTCGGACAGACCCAGAGGCGCAGGGTACTCTCACAAGGAGTGGAAAGTTTCAAAAGATGGTGAGGGAATACCTTGCCGACCGTACCAGCGTCCTCCGTGATTCCTCTGTGCCTTTTAATTATTGGGTATCCAAGCTGGAAACTTGGAATGAACTTGTTCTGTTTGCCTTGGAGGTCCTGGCCTGCCCTGCCGCTAGCGTGTTATCGGAGCGTGTTTTTAGTGACGCTGGGGGAATTATAATTGATAAGCACACTCGCCTGTCAACTGAAAATGCTGACAAGCTGACCCTTATCAAAATGAACAAGGGCTGGATTGGGCCATACTTCTCATCACCACCAAATGACTGCAGAGTAACATAAAGCTAAATCCACTGGTTATTTCGGGAGGTGTATTCACATGCACCTCCCGACAGATCCTCTGACCGCCGGGGGAGTGTATGCTCCAGTAATGAGGGGGAGGGGGGAAGTGTAGGGCAGGCTAGACAGGTCCTGGTAGTGGGTGACTCTATTATTAGGGGGACAGACAGGGCAATCTGTCACAAAGACCGGGATCGCCGAACGGTGTGCTGCCTCCCTGGCGCTCGAGTCCGGCACATCGTGGATCGGGTTGACAGGTTACTGGGTGGGGCTGGCGAAGACCCAGCGGTCATGGTCCACATTGGCACCAATGACAAAGTGAGTGGTAGATGGAGGGTCCTTAAAAATGATTTCAGGGATCTAGGTAGGAAGCTTAGGGCAAGGACCTCCAAGGTAGTTTTCTCAGAAATACTACCAATCCCGCGAGCCACACAGGAGCGCCAACGGGAGGTTAGGGAGGTGAATAAGTGGCTAAAGAGTTGGTGCAAGGCAGAAGGGTTTGGGTTCATGGAGAACTGGGCCGACTTCGCTGTCGGCTACAGGCTCTACCGTAGGGATGGGCTGCACCTCAATGGGGAGGGTGCAGCGGTGCTGGGGAAGAAGATGGCTAATAGGTTGGAGGAGTTTTTAAACTAGAGATGGGGGGGGGAAACCAAGGAAATAGGTGGGATGTGAGGCAAGCAAGGGGGAAGGGGAGAAGTGAATATAATGAGGGTGGAGAGGGGGGTGGGGATAGTACAGTTAGATCGTTAGAGAAGAATAGGATGCTAAATAACCCCAAAGTTTTATCTTGCATGCTGACCAACGCAAGAAGCCTGACCAATAAGGCGGATGAGCTGCAGGCGCTTATATCGGAGGAGAGGTATGACATCGTAGGTATAACAGAGACTTGGCTAGACGATAGCTACGACTGGGCGGTAAATTTATTAGATTATAGTTTATTTAGAAGGGACCGGAAACAGGGGAAGGGCGGAGGAGTCTGCTTATATGTAAGGTCACGTCTAAAGCCCAGACTAAGGGAAGATATAGGAGAGGGAGAAGAGGGGGTCGAGTCCATGTGGGTAGAGATAGTGGGGGCAAAAAATAATAATAAAATATTACTGGGGGTCTGCTATAAGCCACCTAATATAACAGAGGAGAATGAGAAACTGCTATTAGGACAAATAGACAAAGTAGCAAAACATAATGAGGTGATTGTAATGGGGGACCTCAACTACCCGGATATTGACTGGGAAACAGAAACCTGTAGATCGCAGAAAGGAAAAAGGTTCTTGACAAATATCAAGGATAATTATCTCTCCCAACTAGTGTAGGAACCAACGAGAGGGAAGGCCGTGTTGGATTTAATATTGACTAATAGGCCTGATAGAATAACTGAGGTACAGATAGGGGGGCACCTAGGTAATAGCGATCATAATATTATCAATTTCAAAATGCCCTTTAGTAGGGTTATCAATAAGGGAACAACTAAAACATTAAACTTTAGGAGGGCGAAGTTTGATCAGCTGAAAGAAAACCTTCAACTTATAGACTGGGACAAAGTTCTTAATCAAAGGAATACGAATAGTAAATGGGAAACCTTCAAAAGAATTCTGAATACTCAGTGCGAGAGGTATATACCGTATGGGAATAAAAGGGCCAGAAATAAGAGGAAACCAATATGGTTGAATAAGAACGTAAAAGGGGCGTTAAATAGCAAAAAAGAGGCATTCAAGAGATTAAAACAGGAAAACAGCAAGGAGGCACTAATGTGTTACAAGGAAAAAACGAGAACCTGCAAAAAACAAATAAAAATAGCGAAGGAGGAAACAGAGAGACGTATTGCTAGGGAAAGTAGATCAAATCCCAAACTGTTCTTTACGTATATAAATAGTAAAAGGATTAAATCGGATAATATTGGACCGATAAAAAGTGATGAAGGCAAAATCATAGAGAAAGATGAGGATAAAGCTAATCTATTAAATACATTTTTTTCATCAACTTTCACAAAGGAAAAAGAACTAACAGGAGAAATGAGAAGTGACAAGCTTAATCCTCCACTAAGTATGACAAATCTAACCCAAGCTGGGGTACAGAAATGCCTCAGTAACATTAAAATAAACAAATCACCAGGACCTGATGGCATACACCCACGGGTACTAAGGGAACTAAGTAATGTGATAGACAGACCGTTATATCTTATATTTAAGGACTCTGTTGAGACTGGGTCTGTGCCACTTGATTGGCGACAGGCGAATGTAGTGCCAATATTCAAAAAGGGAGCGAAAAGTGACGCCGGAAACTATCGGCCGGTGAGTCTGACGTCCGTTGTGGCCAAAATTTTTGAAGGCTTTATTAATGAGGCAATCATGGAGCATCTTGATGCTAATAATCTATTAACCCCGAACCAACATGGATTCATGAGGAATCGCTCCTGCCAAACAAACCTGATTGACTTCTACGAGGAGGTTAGCTCTCGAGTAGATCAGGGGGAACCAGTGGATGTCGTGTATCTCGACTTCTCAAAAGCGTTCGATAGCGTGCCACATAATAGGTTGGTATACAAAATGAGAATGATTGGGCTGGGGGAAAATGTCTGCAAGTGGGTAGCTAACTGGCTAAAGGATAGAAGGCAGAGGGTGGTTATAAATGGAATATACTCAGATTGGGTAAGCGTCACTAGTGGGGTACCACAGGGGTCTGTACTAGGCCCAATGTTATTTAATATCTTTATTAACGACATAGTCAACGGGATAAATAGTAAAATATCAATATTTGCAGATGACACAAAGTTATGTAAAACAATTAATACAAAAGAGGACAGTGCAGACCTACAGAGGGATTTGGATAAGCTGGGTAGGTGGAGCATTAAATGGCAAATGAGGTTTAACGAGGAGAAATGTAAGGTCATACATATGGGAAGGAAAAATGGAAGTCACCAGTACTCACTGAATGGGAAATCATTGGGGAATTCAGAGATGGAGAAGGACTTGGGCATCTTGATTGATAGCAAACTAAATTGGAGTGCCCAAAGTCAGGCCGCTGCTGTAAGGGCAAACAGGGTAATGGGATGTATCAGAAGAGGTATAGCTGCAAAGGAGGAGAACATTGTTCTTCCACTGTACAAAGCACTGGTCAGACCACACTTGGAATACTGTGCTCAGTTATGGGCCCCAATATATAGAAAGGATATAAATGAGCTTGAAAAGGTACAAAGGAGGGCAACAAAATTAATAAAGGGAATGGAGGGACTGCAATACCCAGAGAGGTTGGCAAAACTAGGACTATTCAGCCTGGAAAAGAGAAGGTTGAGGGGGGACATAATAAATGTGTACAAATATGTTAGGGGACAGTATAGAGACCTTGGCCGGGATTTTTTCAAAAGGAGGGATATTACGGTAACAAGAGGGCATTCACTAAGACTGGAAGAGAAAAGGTTTCAGCACCAGCATAGGAAGGGGTTCTTTACGGTAAGAGCAGTGAGAATATGGAATTCACTGAGTGAGGAGACGGTAATGTCGGATTCACTAAACCAGTTCAAGCGGGGACTGGATGCATTTCTAGATACCAGGCAGATTTCAGCATATACTTTAAAATAAAATAAAATAGTAGGTTGATACAGGGATTTATTCTGACTGCTGGTTTCAGAGTCGGGAGGGAATTTTTCCTCAGGTGAAGATTGGCCAAATCATTTGGGGTTTTTGCCCTCCTCTGGATCAACCTTAGCAATTACAGAACTAACAGGTCGAACTTGATGGACGCAAGTCTTTATTCGGCTTTACTAACTAACTACCTTCATTCCCACACATCGGTATACGCTTTCTCATTTCGGCTGTTTTATGTTCTTCTCCTTATCCTCAGCCTCCACAACCACTATATCACCAGGGTGACCATGATCCTTGTTGCCATTATTGAAAGTTCCTCCATCCTTATTTTTGTCAGCTTTTGCTTGGAAGGCATAAGCAAAGACTGGGGAAGACTCACTCCCCAATAATGGGAATAATATTTTTAAGATGATGTACTGTATGGATCTGGAAAAGGGCATTAAAACCATCTTGTTAAGCTACTGGGACCTCCACGTCTCTTCCGAGAGGCATTAAGACCGTCTTGTTAAGCTACTGGGACCTCCACATCTCTTCCGAGGGGCATTAAAACTGTCTTGTTAAGCTATTGCGACCACCACCACTTTTCCAAAGGGCATTAAAACTGTCTTGTTAAGCTACTGTGACCTCCACCACTTTTCCAATGGGCATTAATACCATCTTGTTAAGCTACTGTGACCTCCACCACTTCTCCAAGGGGCATTAGAACCATCTTGTTAAGCTACTGCAACCTCCACGTCTTTTCCGAGAGTCATTAAAAGCATCTTGTTGAACCTCTCTGAACTCCATAGCTCTTCCAAGGGACATTGAAATGTTGTTTTTAATTAACTCAACCTTCACGACTCTTCGAACGGGCATTGCTTTTCCTACTAATTTTTGGCAGCTTTTGCTTGGAAGACATAAGCAAAGACTATGGGAGACCCACTGCCCAATAATAGGAATAATGGTTGTAATATGCTGTACTGCATGGCTCTTGTAAGGGGCATTGCAAGTAGTGTTGAGCCACCCCCATAGTGTTCAAGTTCGGTTCGGTTCGTCGAACACCCGTATGTTCGCCGAACTGTTCGTCGAACTGTTCGTCGAACACCTTCGAACACCATTAAAACCAATGGCAGGCAAACAAAAACACATAGAAACACATAGAAAACACCTTCAAAGGTGTCCAAAAGCTGACAAACTGCTCAGAAGACACAACTAACACATGGAAAAGTGACAAGTACATATAGTCATGAGAAAAGAAAAGAGGTGGAGGAGTAAAAGGAGGGGGAGACACAGATATAGGCATGTCATACCCTTCTAAAACCAAAAAAGTGCGAAGCCGACACGGCCAGTCCGTTCCTGCCCGTGCGACCTCCGTGTCGCCGGCTTTGTGCCAGAGCCACGGTGGACCCTGACGGCTAGCCCCCCTCTCCCAATACTGGTGCCTGTCCGCTGGTGGGTCGAGCGAGTCCCCCTGCGGTGGAGGCAGGTCTAATATTTTAATTTAAATTGTCTCTCTAATTTGAATGAATACACTTTAAATCCTTTTACAAGGATCTATTGGAGGGCAAGTCTCATGCCAGTAGCCGCGTAATTCCAGCTCCAGTAGCGTCCACTAGAGCTGCTGCAGTTAAAAAGCTTTTATAAGGATCGAGCTCGGCGGTCCACCGCAAGGCGTCCTACCGCCAGTCCCAGCCCCTATGCCTTGGGGTGCCTCCCTGATGCTCTTCACTGAGCTTCCCGGGGGCCCGAACCATTTCCTTTGAAAAAAAATAAGTGTCCAAACTACAGGTGGTGTAGCTTTCTTAACAGCTGGGATAATCCGCTGACTAGCAGACACTGCTACTAGGCACAAAGTATTTCCTGGGCTAGATGCAGTTAAAAATTTGTAATTAGATACTCTTGTTGGATGCTGAGAAAGCATTCCATAGAGTCTCCTGGCACGCCATATATTATTCTCTTAAAAAGCTTGGGGTAGGGTTCTAGGGGACCCTTTTATAGCCCATATCACGGCACTGTATCGCAATACGTCACCGAGGTGGGAGGCACCGAGTACAAGTGCTCTGCATTTGCTGATGATGTCCTAGTATATATCACTCAATCACATATATCCATCCCTGCTGTTATGGCTGAAATAGATCACTTTGTTACATGGTCAAATTTTAAAATCAATGCAGCGAAGTCTGAGGCCCTCGATGTCTCCCTCCCCAAATCCATGCAGGATTCCATCCAGTCCAACTTTCCCCTTGGTATGGCCCTCACAGGGTATCAAATACTTAGGAATTCCTATTCATAGAGACCTCTCCAGTTTATGTTATCTTAATTTTGGGCCCTTTATTGAACAACTCCATACAGACCATGGTTGGCAAGTTAGAACTGTAAGATTCACTACGTGAACCACTGGTGTTTTGTGGAAAAGCACATGTACACTGTGATCCAAATTATTATGCAAAAAGTGTTAAGGAGTGATAAAGGAAGAATTCGTTTGTCAGTTAAACTCATGGATGGTGATGTGTGTCAGGGCTCTTTATATCACTGTAAGCAATTGCAGACACCTGTGCTAATTAGTTTGGCAGGTGTGTCCAATGAAAGGAAAGACTGCTTAAGAAGGCTGTCCCACATTATTAAGCAGCCTACATTTTCTGACAAAATGGGAAAGAAAAAGGATGTGTCGGCTGCTGAGAAGCAACAAATTGTGGAGTGTTTAGGTCAAGGCATGACTACAATCAACATTGCCAAGGCACTTCATCCTGATCATCGCACATTCAAGAAGTATGTAGTTGATTCACAGTACACACGTGTGCGTGCTGATAAGGGAAAATTGAGGACTCTTTCCTACAGGCAAATACATCAGGTTAAAAGAGCAGCAGCAAAAAAGCCTTGTCATAGCAGGAGACAAGTTTTTGAAGCTGCTGGTGCCTCCAACATCCCCCGAACAACAAGATGCAGAGTCCTTCAGAGGTTTGCAGCTGTGCGTAAGCCATCCTGTCGACCTCCTCTATCCACTGTACACAAGCAGAAACGGCTCCAGTGGGCCAAACAATACATGAAGACTGACTTCAAAACTGTTTTGTTCACCGAAGAGCGTCGTGCAATGCTCGATGGTCCAGATGGATGGAGTAGAGGATGGCTGGTTGATGGACACCCCATGCAAACACGGGTACGGCGCCAACAAGGAGGAGGTGGAGTAATGTTTTGGGCTGGAATCATGGGGAGAGAGATTGTCGGCCCCTTTAGGATCCATGAAGGGGTAAAGATGAACTCCATAATGTATGTGGAGTTTTTCAAACAGCACTTCATGCCATGGTTCAAGAAGAAGAACCGTGCATTCCGCAGCAAGATCATTTTCATGCAGATAATGCACCATCTCATGCTGCACATAAGACATCTGCAACTCTGGCTGATATGGGCATAAAAGGGGACAAACTTATGGTGTGACCCCCATGCTCCCCTGACCTCAACCCCATTGAGAACCTCTGGAGCATCATCAAAAGGAGTGTCTATGATGGCGGGAGGCAGTTCACATCTAAGCAAGAGCTCTGGGAGGGTATTCTGTCCTCATGCAAAACAATTGAAGCAGAAACCATCCAAAACCTGACAAATTCAATGGATGAGAGAGTTCAGAAGCTCCTTTCGAACAAGGGGTCCTATGTGCAAATGTAACATCACCTAGAATAAAGTTTTGAGTTGAAAACTGTTTGATTTCAGTTTCTAATAACCTGCTAATGCTTATAATTTCAAAAATGACCATTTTTTTGCTCTTTATTAAAATTAAAAGGTTGATCGAAGAGTGTGGGGGATCTAAGAGTGTGGCAACCCAGTAGTCAGGATTATTTTGAATTCTGACAATCTGAGTGTCATGTTGCAGGTAGTGCAGCAAGAAGGCACTCATGTGTCTTGCGCATCTAGGAGCCCCAAAATTATTTTCCGGGCTAGATGCAGCTTAAAATTATTATTAATTTCAAAGCTGGTGGAGCTTTGTATAGATGGCCTAATAGAATCAGTACTGCAAACTGCTACAAGGCCCAAATTATTTTCCAGCCAAGATACAGATAAACATGATTAGTAGAGATGAGCGGTGTTCGACTAGAACTGTTCGCCAATCTCAAATTCGAGCTGTTTTGGGCGGTGTTCGAGTTGTTCGACGAACCCGAACGATTTGCAAAAAATTCGGCTGTTCGAGGTTATGTTCGATAACTGTTCGTGCACCAAAAGCGTGTCCTGCATGTCTGGCGCTATTTAGAGCACCAATCATGCAGGGATTGTCTGCCACTCACTGTAATGCCACAGCCATGGTGGTTGTGGCATTACAGTGATTGCCCAAATGGATGGGAACAGTGCCAACAGTGAAACATGAAAAGCCGGCAATTCAGCAGCGGCATACACCTGTACCCGACAATTTAGAACCGAAAGAATAGAGCTTCACACATAGATTAGATAGATATAAACATGTCAGCCACATATATACGAAGTACAGTGAAAGTGCTGCTTACTGTACTTGTCATTTAGCGTAAAGGATTTATCAAAAAAAATAATAGTGTTTTCATGCACTGTCTCTTTAAAAAAGCCGGCCGGCAATTCAGCATCTGTACCCGACAATTTATAACAGACAGAATAGAGCTTCACACATAGATTAGATAGATAGAAACATGTCAGTCACATATATATGAAGTACAGTGACAGTGTTGATTACTGTAATTGTCATTTAGTGTTAAAATAAAGGATTTATTATTAAAAAAATTGGCGTGGGGTTCCCCTTAATTTTAGGCTCTAGCGGAGGTTAAGCAGACAGCTGGGGCAGATGTTTGAAGCCTGGGAAGGGGGTAATACCCACGGAGCTTCCCAGGCTACTAATATCAGCCCCCAGCTGAATACATAGCCTTTACTAGCTATTAAAATGGGGGACACCCCAAAAAAAATGACGTGGGGTCCCCCCTAATTTAATAGCTAGCAAAGGCTAGGCAGACAGCTGGGGGCTGATATTAATAGCCCAGGAAGGGAGCCATGAATATTGGCCCCCTCCCAGGCTAGAAACACCAGCCGTCAGCCGCCCCAGAAATGGCGCATTCATAGGATGCGCCAATTCTGGCACTTAGCCTCGCTCTTCCACGCTGCCCTGGTGCGGTGGCAGGGGGTAATAGGGTTGGGGTTGATGTCAGCTTATAATGCCAGCTGACATCAAGCCCAGGTTAGTAATGGAGAGGCATCTATAAGACACCCCCATTACTAACCCCATAGTCAAAGTTAAAAAAAACACAAACACCCAGAATAAAGTCCTTTAATTGAAATAAAGACACAATCCTTTATTGTTCTAAATTAAACCATACTTACCGTCACGCCCATTCCAGCTGAAGCCAACGATCTCCTGCAATAAAAGAAAAATAATAAAGCAACCTCATCCTTACCTTTCCATGGTTCCCACGACAGCTTCAGCTCTGCTACATCGAGATGACAGGCTGGACCGCAGCAGAACGCTGCCATCCAGCCTCTCATCCCACAGACACTGAGAAGCGCAGGCTTGCTTGCGCTGCTCAGCGTCTCTCTGTGACGACATCCAGATGAGCCGAGTTCATGTCCAATGAACTCGGCTCACCTCATGCACGTCACTGACAGCGTGGGAAAATTCTCACGCTGAAGCGGTGAGTGCAGGAGAATTCTCCCACGCTGTCAGTGACATGCATAAGGTGAGCTCATGTCCAATGAACTCAGCTCACCTCCTGCACGTCACTGACAGCGTGGGAGATTTCTCCTGCACTCAGCGCTTCAGCGTGAGAATTCTCCCACGCTGAAGCGCTGAGTGCAGGAGAATTTTCCCACGCTGTCAGTGACGTGCATGAGGTGAGCCGAGTTTATTGGACATTAACTCGGCTCATCTGGATGCCCTCACAGAGAGACACTGTGGAGCGCAAGCAAGCCTGCGCTTCTCAGTGTCTGCGGGATGAGAGGCTGGATGGCAGCGTTCTGCTGCGGTCCAGCCTGTCATCTCGATGTAGCAGAGCTGAAGCTGTCGTGGGAACCATGGAAAGGTAAGGATGAGGTTGCTTTATTATTTTTCTTTTATTTCAGGAGATCGTTGGCTTCAGCTGGAATGGGCGTGATGGTAAGTATGGTTTAATTTAGAACAATAAAGAATTGTGTGTTTATTTCAATTAAAGGACTTTTTTCTGGGTGTTGTGTTTTTTTTAAATACTTTACTAGAAATTCATGGTGGTCATGTCTAATATTGGCGTGACCCCATGAATTTCGGGCTTAGGGCCAGCTGATAATGCCAAGCTGGCCCTAACCCCTTTATTACCCAGTGAGCCACCGCATCAGGGCCCTGGATGAGTTGGGTACAGCGCCAGAAGATGGCGCTTCTATGAACGCGCCATTTTCCGGGGTGGCTGCGGACTGCAATTTGCAGCGGGGGTGGCCCAGAAAGCTTGGGCCTCCCTGCGCTGTGGATTCCAGCCCCCAGCTGCCTAGTTGTACCTGGCTGGACACAAAAACAGGGCGAAGCCCCACGTCAATTTTCTTTAAATTATTTCATGAAATAATTAAGAAAAAAAGGGCTTCCCTATATTGTTGTGTCCGGCCAGGTACAAATAGGCAGCTGGTGGTTGGGTTCAGCCCGTTCCTGCCTGCTGTACCTGGCTGGACACAAATATAGTGCGAAGCCCCACGTCAATTTTTTTTAAATTATTTCATGAATTTCCTGAAATAATTTAAAAAAATTGAAGTGGGGCTTCGCACTATATTTGTGTCCAGCCAGGTACAGCAGGCAGGAACGGGCTGCCCCCATCCACCAGCTGCCTATTTGTACCTGGCCGGACACAACAATATAGAGAAGCCCTTTTTTTCTTAATTATTTCATGAATTTCATGAAATAATTAAAAAAAATTGAAGTGGGGCTTCGCCCTATTTTTGTGTCCAGCCAGGTACAACTAGGCAGCTGGGGGCTGGAATCCGCAGCGCAGGGAGGCCCAAGCTTTCTGGGCCCCCCCCCGCTACAAATTGCAGTCCGCAGCCACCCCGGAAAATGGCGCGTTCATAGAAGCGCCATCTTCTGGCGCTGTACCCAACTCATCCAGGGCCCTGGTGCGGTGGCTCACTGGGTAATAAAGGGGTTAGGGCCAGCTTGGTATTATCAGCTGGCCCCAAGCCCAAAATTCATGGGGTCACGCCAGTATTAGACATGACCGCCATGAATTTCTAGAATAGTATTTAAAAAAAACACAACACCCAGAATAAAGTCCTTTAATTGAAATAAAGACACAATTCTTTATTGTTCTAAATTAAACCATACTTACCATCACACCCATTCCAGCTGAAGCCAACGATCTCCTGCAATAAAAGAAAAATAATAAACCAACCTCATCCTTACCTTTCCATGGTTCCCACGACAGCTTCAGCTCTGCTACATCGAGATGACTGGCTGGACCGCAGCAGAACGCTGCCATCCAGTCTGTCATCCCGCAGACACTGAGAAGCGCAGGCATGCTTGCGCTCCTCACTGTCTCGCTGTGACGGCATCCAGATGAGCCGAGGTCATGTCCAATGAACTCGGCTCACCTCATGCACGTCACTGACAGCGTGGGAAAATTCTCCTGCACTCAGCGCTTCAGCGTGGGAGAATTCTCACGCTGAAGCGCTGAGTGCAGGAGAATTTTCCCACGGTGTCAGTGACGTGCATGAGGTGAGCTGAGTTCATTGGACATGAACTCACCTCATGCACGTCACTGACAGCGTGGGAAAATTCTCACGCTGAAGCGCTGAGTGCAGGAGAATTCTCCCACGCTGTCAGTGACGTGCATGAGGTGAGCTCATGTCCAATGAACTCAGCTCACCTCATGCACGTCACTGACAGCGTGGGAAAATTATCCTGCACTCAGCGCTTCAGCGTGAGAATTTTCCCACGCTGTCAGTGACGTGCATGAGGTGAGCCGAGTTCATTGGACATGACCTCGGCTCATCTGGATGCCGTCACAGAGAGACACTGAGGAGCGCAAGCATGCCTGCGCTTCTCAGTGTCTGCGGGATGACAGGCTGGATGGCAGCGTTCTGCAGGTCCAGCCAGTCATCTCGATGTAGCAGAGCTGAAGCTGTCCTGGGAACCATGGAAAGGTAAGGATGAGGTTGGTTTATTATTTTTCTTTTATTGCAGGAGATCGTTGGCTTCAGCTGGAATGGGCGTGACGGTAAGTATGGTTTAATTTAGAAGAAAAATGAATTGTGTCTTTATTTCAATTAAAGGACTTTATTCTGGGTGTTTGTGTTTTTTTTTTAACTTTGACTATGGGGTTAGTAATGGGGGTGTCTTATAGACGCCTCTCCATTACTAACCTGGGCTTGATGTCAGCTGGCATTATAAGCTGACATCAACCCCAGCCCTATTACCCCACTGCCACCGCTACAGGGCAGTGGGAAGAGCGAGGCTAAGTGCCAGAATTGGCGCATCCTACGGATGTGCCATTTCTGGGGCGGCTGACGGCTGGTGTTTCTAGCCTGGGAGGGGGCCAATATTCATGGCACCCTTCCTGGGCTATTAATATCAGCCCCCAGCTGTCTGCCTAGCCTTTGCTAGCTATTAAAATAGGGGGGACCCCACGTCAATTTTTTTGGGGGGTCCCCCATTTTAATAGCTAGTAAAGGCTAGGTATTCAGCTGGGGGCTGATATTAGTAGCCTGGGAAGCTCCGTGGGTATTACCCCTTCCCATGCTTCAAACATCTGCCCCAGCTGTCTGATTAACCTCCGCTAGAGCCTAAAATTATGGGGAACCCCACGCCAATTTTTTTTTAAATAAATCCTTTATTTTAACACTAAATGACAAGTACAGTAATCAACACTGTCACTGTACTTCACATATATGTGACTGACATGTTTCTATCTATCTAATCTATGTGTGATGCTCTATTCCTTCCATTCTAAATTGTCGGGTACCACTGCTGAATTGCCGGCCGGCTTTTTTAAAGAGACGGTGCATGAAAACACTATTATTTTTTTTAATAAATCCTTTACACTAAATGGCAAGTACAGTAATCAACACTGTCGCTGTACTTCTTATATATGTGACTGACATGTTTCTATCTATCTAATCTATGTGTGATGCTCTATTCCTTCCATTCTAAATTGTCGGGTACCACTGCTGAATTGCCGGCCGGCTTTTTTAAAGAGACGGTGCATGAAAACACTATTATTTTTTTTAATAAATCCTTTACACTAAATGACAAGTACAGTAATCAACACTGTCACTGTACTTCTTATATATGTGACTGACATGTTTCTATCTATCTAATCTATGTGTGATTCTCTATTCCTTCTATTCTAAATTGTCGGGTACCGCTGCTGAATTGCCGGCCGGCTTTTTTAAAGAGACGGTGCATGAAAACACTAATATTTTTTTAAATAAATCCTTTACACTAAATGACAAGTACAGTAAGCAACACTGTCACTGTACTTCTTATATATGTGACTGACATGTTTCTATCTATCTAATCTATGTGTGATGCTCTATTCTTTCTGTTCTAAATTGTTGGGTACCGGTGTATGCCGCTGCTGAATTTCCGGCATTTCATGTTTCACTGTGAGCACAGTTCCCATCGATTTGGGCAATCACTCTAATGCCACAACCACCATGGCTGTGGCATTACAGTGAGTGGCAGGCAATCCCTGCATGATTGGTGCTCAAAATAGCGCCAGACATGCAGGACACGCTTTTGGTGCACGAACAGTTATCGAACATAACCTCGAACAGCCGAATTTTTTGCAAATCGTTCGGGTTCGTCGAACAACTCGAACACCGCCCAAAACAGCTCGAATTTGAGATTGGCGAACAGTTCTAGTCGAACACCGCTCATCTCTAGTTACGGGGCCTATGTGTCTCCTGGCTTTGGTACGTATCTGCACTTTAGCGATCCTGGGACCTGTAGTTCTCCAGGGATTCCGGTTTCTCTTACTGGGTCATGGAGATCCCAGTAAACTTCGGACCTGGTGTCTGGTAACTACTTCTTTTTCGGGGTGAGCCAGTTAAGCTCCTCTGCCCCCTATGAACTAACTCTCTACTCCTTTGCCTTCGGCCTACTCGAGCCCTCAATAGGCCGCTCACACAAACGGCAGCTTGCCGCGTTTCACCGATCTTATGGCGCCGGCACACCTAAAGCTCACCTCACTGAGCTACACCTGAGTCTTGACTCAACTCTGTATTCAGGCTTGCGCCAACTGAACTCACAGAGGAATTGCTGAGTCACAGAGCTCCACTGCAGACTGACCTGTTTCTGTGTCTTGCTCTGCAGTAACTCATCAACAGACTAACAGCTACCTGGCTCCACCTTCCCTTATATATCTCCCTAAGGAGCTCCCTCTAGTGGTCTGAGGTGGAAGGTGGAGATGTGTGAATGGTTATGGGGGCCTCTTGTGGAGGAATCCTTCAATAAACCCTTCTGGGTCTGTGATGCCAACATCTCTTGGCTGACTGTGGGTTGACAGTAAGTGGGATCTCCAACCTCGTCATCATCAACCTGTGTGTTATCACACCCGTTGTCCTCAGAGCCAACCTCTTTCTGCCCTGACAAAAAACTAAAGTTGTCGCTCCAATCAGGTATTTGAGTCTCATCATCATCTTCCTCATTGTCTCCACCAACAGGAGTTACAGTTTGGGAACGAGGGTCTACATTATGGTCAGAACCTTCTACGTCTGGTCCTGGATCCGACTCATAAAGATTCCGGGCATCAGTGCAGATCAATTCCTCGTCTGGATTCACAGAAGCGCTGGAGCCGACCTCTGATTCCCAGGCTATAGTATGAGTAAACAGCTCTGCAGACTCAACCATCTGTTCTACCCCATACTCAGATGGGCAGCTGGAGACTTGGGAGCTGTGAGGAAGCAAGTGCGATTGGGGTGACACCTCTGAGGACTGGAGTATTTGTGATGTTGAAGTTGATGTGGAGGAGAGCCCACTTAAAGGAGCACTTAATATCCATTGAAGCACCTGCTGTTTTTGTGCCTCATCTGGAATTTGTAGCAATTGGCGTGGCCGTAAGAAAGGGATCTTATCACATTGTCTGCTAAAAGAAGTAGACATCTTAGTTTGGCTGGAAGATGGTCTTTCTTCTGCAGATGTTACTGTTGCTTTAACACCTACCCCACGGACATAACCTTTTTTTCCCTTACCAACACGCCTATTCCCCTTTCCACCAGCAGCAGGCCTTTTTCCACTCATTTTGGTGGTAAACTAATTCACAATTCTGGAGTTGTTTGAACAAAAAACAATGGATGGGAACCGAGCAGAGCTGAGTGGCAAAACTGTGGTATTAGCCCAAAAGTATTGGCTGGGTTAGATGCAGATTAAAATTATTTTGAATTTGCAACCTGGTGGAGGTTAGTATAGATGGACTAATAGAACAAGTCCCACACACTGCTACAAACCAAAATATATTTTCAGAGCTAGATGCAGAAAAAATTAGATTGAATTTGCAACCTGGTGGAGGTTAGTAAAGATGGACTAATAGAACAAGTCCCACACACTGCTACAAGCCGAAATATTTTTCAGAGCTATAAGCAGAAAAAAATTAGATTGAATTTGCAACCTGGTGAAGATTAGTATAGATGGACTAATAGAAAAAGTCCCTCACACTGCTACAAGCCGAAATATTTTTTCAGAGCTAGATGCAGAAAAAAATTATATTGAATTTGCAACGTGATGGAGGTTAGTATAGATGGACTAATAGAACAAGTCCCACACACTGCTACAAACCAAAGCCCAAATATTTTTTCAGAGCTAGATGCAGATAAAAATTATTTTGAATTTGCAACCTGCTGGAGGTTAGTATAGATGGACTAATAGAACAAGTCTCACACACTGCTACAAGCCGAAATATTTTTTCAGAGCTAGATGCGGAAAAAATTAGATTGAATTTGCAACCTGGTGGAGGTTAGTATAGATGGACTAATAGAAGAAGTCCCACACACTGCTACAAGCCCAAATATTTTTTCAGAGCTAGATGCAGATAAAAATTATTTTGAATTTGCAACCTGCTGGAGGTTACTATAGATGGACTAATAGAACAAGTCCCACTGCTTCAAGCCAATATATTTTTTCAGAGCTAGATGCAGAAAAAAATTATATTGAATTTGCAACCTGATGGAGGTTAGTATAGATGGACTAATAGAAGAAGTCCCACACACTGCTACAAGCCCAAATATTTTTTCAGAGCTAGATGCAGATAAAAATTATTTTGAATTTGCAACCTGCTGGAGGTTACTATAGATGGACTAATAGAACAAGTCCCACTGCTACAAGCCAATATATTTTTTCAGAGCTAGATGCAGAAAAAAATTATATTGAATTTGCAACCTGATGGAGGTTAGTATAGATGGACTAATAGAACAAGTCCCACACACTGCTACAAACCAAAATATTTTTTCAGAGCTAGATGCAGAAAAAAATTAGATTGAAATTGCAAACTGGTGGAGTTTAGTATAGATGGACTAATAGAACAAGTCCCACACACTGCTACAAGCCAAAATATTTTTTCAGAGCTAGATGCAGAAAAAAATTATATTGAATTTGCAACCTGATGGAGGTTATTATAGATGGACTAATAGAACAAGTCCCACACACTGCTACAAGCCGAAGCCCAAACATTTTTTAGAGCTAGATGCAGATAAAAATTATTTTGAATTTGCAACCTACTGGAGGTTAGTAGAGATGGACTTATAGAACAAGTCCCACACACTACTACAAGCCAAAATATTTTTTCAGAGCTAGATGCAGAAAAAAATTATATTGAATTTGCAACTTGCTGGAGGTTACTATAGATGGACTAATAGAACAAGCCCCACACAGTGCTAGAAGCCTAAATATTTTTTCACAGCTTGATGCAGAAAAAAATTATATTGAATTGCAACCTGCTGGAGGTTAGTATAGATGGACTAATAGACCAAGTCCCACACACTGCTACAAGCCGAAGCCCAAATATTTTTTCAGAGCTATATGCAGATAAAAATTATTTTGAGTTTGCAACCTGGTGGAGGTTAGTAAAGATGGACTAGTAGAATGATGCTATGCCCAAAAGGTTTTACTTCACTAGGTGCAGTAAAAAAATTGGTATTCTATACACAGGTGGTGTAGCCTGCAACACACATAGGCTTCTCCACTGACTAACACACACTGCAAGAGGACAAAAAGGATTTGCTTTGCTAGATTTAGCCAAATGCTGTGAAAAAAACTTGCACAGCACTGGCACAGATCTGCCTGGCAAAAAGTGATAGGAAGTGATGTAACCTAGCCCTGGAAAGGACTGCAATTACAATTAGTCTTTACTCCCAACCTATCTATTTAAGAGCACAGACCTGCCTGTTAAAAGTCGTATTAAATGATGTAACCTAATCCTTAAAAGGACTGCAATCACAACTATTCCCTACTCCCAAGCTATCTGTAGATTTGTGCGAAAATTGGCTTCAAATTAACAAAGTATAACGCACACAGCAACAGCGGTAGTGTCTAACACGCAGCTGCAGCAGTGAGAAAATGGTGACGACGGGGAAAATGGCTGGGTCTTATAGGGCAAGGACATGTGACATACCCTGTCAATGACACATGCCCTTGCTTGTGTGTAAAAAAAAAAGCAGTTCGCTCCGTGTGTGCGCTGCTGATAGGCTGACAGATTGCACCTCCCCACTGTAAATGCGGGAAAGAGAAAAAAAAATGGAGATCTTCATTATTTCTGCAGAGATCCATCCCCTACCCCTCCCCCCCGCCCCGCTGTACACTTAAACTGCGTATTAACATTAATTTTCAGCATTACTGAGAAAAAATCCAGTTATGATTTTGGTGCACGAACAGTTATCGAACATAACCTCGAACAGCCGAATTTTTTTCAAATCGTTCGTGTTTGCCTAACGGCTTGAACACCGCCCAAAACAGCTCGAATTTGAGATTGGCGAACAGTTCGAGTCGAACACCGCTCATCTCTAATTGCAAGTTCCTCCATCCTAATTTTTGGCAGATTTTGCTTGGAAGTCATAAGCAAAGTCAATGGGAGTCCCACTCCCCAATAAAGGGAATAATGTTTGTAATATGCTGTACTGCATGGCTCTTGTAAGGGGCATTGCAAGTTCCTCCATCCTAATTTTTGGCAGATTTTGCTTGGAAGGTATACGCAAAGACTATGGGAGACCCACTCCCCAATAATGGGAATAATAATTGTAATATGCTGTACTGCATGGCTCTTGAAAGGGGCATTGCAAGTTCCTCCATCCTAATTTTTGGCAGCTTTTGCTTGGAAGGCATAAGCAAAGACTATGGGAGACCCACTCCCCAATAATGGGTATAATAATTTTTAAGATGCTGTACTGTATGGCTCTTTTAATGGTCATTAAAACAGTCTTGTTAAGCTACTGTGACCTCCATGTTTCTTCGAAAGGGCATTAAAACCGTCTTGTTAAGCTACTGCTACCTCCACGTCTCTTCCAAAGGGCATTAAAACTGTCTTTTTAAGCTACTGTGACCTCCACCACTTTTCCAAGGGGCATTAAAACTGTCTTGTTAAGCTACTGTGACCTCCACATCTCTTCAAAGGGGCATTAAAAGCGTCTTGTTAAACCACTCTGAACTCCACAGCTCTTCCAAGGGGCATTGAAATGTTGTTTTTAATTACCTCTAAGCTCCACGACTCTTTCAACGGGCATTGTATTTCCTCCTAATTTTAGTCAGCCTTTGCTTTTCAATGCAAAGGCAAAAACTAAGGGAGACCCACTCCCAAATAATGGTAGAAGGTTTTTAGTACGCTGTAATCCACGTCTGTTTCAAGGGGCATTGCAGTTCCTCATAATTTTTGGAATGCCTTCCATTCACTGCTTAGGCCAACAGTGTACAGGAGACCCAGTTGCTATAAATGGAAAAAACAGTTTAGTTAAGGCCCTCTGACCTCCATGTCACTTCCAAGGGGCATTGGAGTGCCTCAAAATTTTTGGTAGGCATTGCACCCACTGTATGCCCTATAACTGTGAAGCCGAACCACTCCTTTTGGTACAGAAATATATCCTACAAGACATGTGTGGTTGACTGGCCTGATATTGAAGTGAATGGTCCCTGTTTCTCCTGCTCTTTATCCTTTGCCACCACCTCATCCATCATTCATCACTAGAGATGAGCGTTGTTCTACTCGAACTGTTCGCCAATCTCAAATTCGAGCTGTTTTGGGCGGTGTTCGAGCCGGTCGGCGAACACGAACAATTTGAGAAAAATTCGGCTATTCGAGGTTATGTTCGATAACTGTTCGTGCACCAAAATCATAACTGGATTTTTTCTCAGTAATGATGAAAATTAATGTTAATACGCAGTTTGAGTGTACAGCGGGGCGGGGGGAGGGGCAGGGGATGGATCTCTGCAGGAACAATGAAGATCTCCATTTTTTTTTCTCTTTCCCGCATTTGCAGTGGGGAGGTGCAATCTGTCAGCCTATCAGCAGCGCACACACGGAGCGAAGTGCTTTTTTTCACACAAGCAAGGGCATGTGTGATTGGCAGTGTATGTCACATGTCCTTGCCCTATAAGACCAAGCCATTTTCCCCGTCGCCACCATTTTCTCACTGCTGCAGCTGCGTGTTAGACGGCACCGCTGTTGCTGTGTGCGCTATACCTTGTTAATTTCAAGCCAATTTTCGCACAAATATACAGATAGCTTGGGAGTAGGGAATAGTTGTGATTGCAGTCCTTTTAAGGACTAGGTTACAGCATTTCCTACGACTTTTATCAGGCAGGTCTGTGCTCTTAAATAGATAGATTGTGGGAGTAAAGACTAATTGTAATTGGAGTCCTTTTCAGGACTAGGTTACATCAGTTCCTATCAGTTTTTGCCAGGCAGGTCTGTGCCAGTGCTGTGCAAGTTTTTTTCACAGCATTTGGCAGAATCTAGCAAAGCTAATCCTTTTTGGCCTATTGCAGAGTGTGTTAGTCAGTGGAGTAGCCTATCTGTGTTGCAAGATATACCACCTGTGTATAGAATACCAATTTTTTTACTGCACCTAGTGAAGTAAAATCTTTTGGGCATAGCATCATTCTATTAGTATATCTATACTGACCTCCATCAGGTTGCAAACTGAATATAATTTTTTTCTGCATCTAGCTCTGAAAAAATATTTGGGCTTCTAGCGGTGTGTGGGACTTGGTCTATTAGTCCATCTATACTGACCTCCATCAGGTTGCAAATTAAAAATATTTTTTTTCTGCATCTAGCTCTGAAAAAATATTTGGGCTTCTAGCAGTGTGTGGGACTTGGTCTATTAGTCCATCTATACTGACCTACATCAGGTTGCAAATTAAAAATAATTTTTTTCTTCATTTATCTCTGAAAAAATATTTGGGCTTCTAGCAGCGTGTGGGACTTGTTCTATTAGTCCATCTATACTGACCTCCATCAGGTTGCAAATTAAAAATATTTTTTTTCTGCATCTAGCTCTGAAAAAATATTTGGGCTTCTAGCAGTGTGTGGGACTTGGTCTATTAGTCCATCTATACTGACCTCCATCAGTTTGCAAATTAAAAATAATTTTTTTCTGCATCTAGCTCTGAAAAAATATTTGGGCTTCTAGCAGTGTGTGGGACTTGGTCTATTAGTCCATCTATACTGACCTCCATCAGGTTGCAAATTAAAAATAATTTTTTTCTTCATTTATCTCTGAAAAAATATTTGGGCTTCTAGCAGCGTGTGGGACTTGTTCTATTAGTCCATCTATACTGACCTCCATCAGGTTGCAAATTAAAAATAATTTTTTTGCTGCATCTAGCTCTGAAAAAATATTTGGGCTTCTAGCAGTGTGTGGGACTTGGTCTATTAGTCCATCTATACTGACCTCCATCAGGTTGCAAATTAAAAATAATTTTTTTCTTCATTTATCTCTGAAAAAATATTTGGGCTTCTAGCAGCGTGTGGGACTTGTTCTATTAGTCCATCTATACTGACCTCCATCAGGTTGCAAATTAAAAATAATTTTTTTCTGCATCTAGCTCTGAAAAAATATTTGGGCTTCTAGCAGTGTGTGGGACTTGGTCTATTAGTCCATCTATACTGACCTCCATCAGGTTGCAAATTAAAAATAATTTTTTTCTGCATCTAGCTCTGAAAAAATATTTGGGCTTCTAGCAGTGTGTGGGACTTGATCTATTAGTCCATCTATACTGACCTCCATCAGGTTGCAAATTAAAAATAATTTTTTTCTTAATTTATCTCTGAAAAAATATTTGGGCTTCTAGCAGCGTGTGGGACTTGTTCTATTAGTCCATCTATACTGACCTCCATCAGGTTGCAAATTAAAAATAATTTTTTTCTGCATCTAGCTCTGAAAAAATATTTCGGCTTCTAGCAGTGTGTGGGACTTGGTCTATTAGTCCATCTATACTGACCTCCATCAGGTTGCAAATTAAAAATAATTTTTTTCTGCATCTAGCTCTGAAAAAATATTTGGGCTTCTAGCAGTGTGTGGGACTTGGTCTATTAGTCCATCTATACTGACCTCCATCAGGTTGCAAATTAAAAATAATTTTTTTCTTCATTTATCTCTGAAAAAATATTTGGGCTTCTAGCAGCGTGTGGGACTTGTTCTATTAGTCCATCTATACTGACCTCCATCAGGTTGCAAATTAAAAATAATTTTTTTCTGCATCTAGCTCTGAAAAAATATTTGGGCTTCTAGCAGTGTGTGGGACTTGGTCTATTAGTCCATCTATACTGACCTCCATCAGGTTGCAAATTAAAAATAATTTTTTTCTGCATCCAGCTCTGAAAAAATATTTGGGCTTCTAGCAGTGTGTGGGACTTGGTCTATTAGTCCATCTATACTGACCTCCATCAGGTTGCAAATTGAATAAAAAAAATTTCTGCATCTAGCTCTGAAAAAATATTTGGGCTTCTAGCAGTGTGTGGGACTTGGTCTATTAGTCCATCTATACTGACCTCCATCAGTTTGCAAATTAAAAATAATTTTTTTCTGCATCTAGCTCTGAAAAAATATTTGGGCTTCTAGCAGTGTGTGGGACTTGGTCTATTAGTCCATCTATACTGACCTCCATCAGGTTGCAAATTAAAAATAATTTTTTTCTTCATTTATCTCTGAAAAAATATTTGGGCTTCTAGCAGCGTGTGGGACTTGTTCTATTAGTCCATCTATACTGACCTCCATCAGGTTGCAAATTAAAAATAATTTTTTTGCTGCATCTAGCTCTGAAAAAATATTTGGGCTTCTAGCAGTGTGTGGGACTTGGTCTATTAGTCCATCTATACTGACCTCCATCAGGTTGCAAATTAAAAATAATTTTTTTCTTCATTTATCTCTGAAAAAATATTTGGGCTTCTAGCAGCGTGTGGGACTTGTTCTATTAGTCCATCTATACTGACCTCCATCAGGTTGCAAATTAAAAATAATTTTTTTCTGCATCTAGCTCTGAAAAAATATTTGGGCTTCTAGCAGTGTGTGGGACTTGGTCTATTAGTCCATCTATACTGACCTCCATCAGGTTGCAAATTAAAAATAATTTTTTTCTGCATCTAGCTCTGAAAAAATATTTGGGCTTCTAGCAGTGTGTGGGACTTGATCTATTAGTCCATCTATACTGACCTCCATCAGGTTGCAAATTAAAAATAATTTTTTTCTTAATTTATCTCTGAAAAAATATTTGGGCTTCTAGCAGCGTGTGGGACTTGTTCTATTAGTCCATCTATACTGACCTCCATCAGGTTGCAAATTAAAAATAATTTTTTTCTGCATCTAGCTCTGAAAAAATATTTCGGCTTCTAGCAGTGTGTGGGACTTGGTCTATTAGTCCATCTATACTGACCTCCATCAGGTTGCAAATTAAAAATAATTTTTTTCTGCATCTAGCTCTGAAAAAATATTTGGGCTTCTAGCAGTGTGTGGGACTTGGTCTATTAGTCCATCTATACTGACCTCCATCAGGTTGCAAATTAAAAATAATTTTTTTCTTCATTTATCTCTGAAAAAATATTTGGGCTTCTAGCAGCGTGTGGGACTTGTTCTATTAGTCCATCTATACTGACCTCCATCAGGTTGCAAATTAAAAATAATTTTTTTCTGCATCTAGCTCTGAAAAAATATTTGGGCTTCTAGCAGTGTGTGGGACTTGGTCTATTAGTCCATCTATACTGACCTCCATCAGGTTGCAAATTAAAAATAATTTTTTTCTGCATCCAGCTCTGAAAAAATATTTGGGCTTCTAGCAGTGTGTGGGACTTGGTCTATTAGTCCATCTATACTGACCTCCATCAGGTTGCAAATTGAATAAAAAAAATTTCTGCATCTAGCTCTGAAAAAATATTTGGGCTTCTAGCGGTGTGTGGGACTTGGTCTATTAGTCCATCTATACTGACCTCCATCAGGTTGCAAATTAAAAATAATTTTTTTCTGCATCTAGCTCTGAAAAAATATTTGGGCTTCTAGCAGTGTGTGGGACTTGGTCTATTAGTCCATCTATACTGACCTCCATCAGGTTGCAAATTAAAAATAATTTTTTTCTGCATCTAGCTCTGAAAAAATATTTGGGCTTCTAGCAGTGTGTGGGACTTGGTCTATTAGTCCATCTATACTGACCTCCATCAGGTTGCAAATTAAAAATAATTTTTTTCTGCATCTAGCTCTGAAAAAATATTTGGGCTTCTAGCAGTGTGTGGGACTTGGTCTATTAGTCCATCTATACTGACCTCCATCAGGTTGCAAATTAAAAATAATTTTTTTCTGCATCTAGCTCTGAAAAAATATTTGGGCTTCTAGCGGTGTGTGGTACTTGGTCTATTAGTCCATCTATACTGACCTCCATCAGGTTGCAAATTAAAAATAATTTTTTTCTGCATCTAACCCAGCCAATAGTTTTGGCCTAATACCACAGTTTGGCCACTCAGCTCTGCTCGGTTACCATCCATTGTATTTTTGTGCAAACAACTCCAGAGTTGTGAATTAGTTAACCACCAAAATGAGTGGAAAAAGGCCTGCTGCTGGTGGAAAGGGGAATAGGCGTGTTGGGAAGGGGAAAAAAGGTTGTGTCCGTGGGGTAGGTGCAGAAGAAAGACCATCTTCCAGCCAAACTAAAATGTCTACTTCTTTTAGCGGACAATGTGATAAGATCCCTTTCTTACGGCCACGCCAATCGCTACAAATTCCAGATGAGGCACAAAAACAGCAGGTGCTTCAACGGATATCAAGTGCTCCTTTAAGTGGGCTCTCCTCCACATCAACTTCAACATCACAAATACTCCAGTCCTTAAAGGTGTCACCCAAATCGCACTTGCTTCCTCACAGCTCCCAAATCTCCAGCTGCCCGTCTGAGTATGAGGTAGAACAGATGGTTGAGTCTGCAGAGCTGTTTACTCATACTATAGCCTGGGAATTAGAGGTCGACTCCAGCGCTTCTGTGAATCCAGACGAGGAAATGATCTGCACTGATGCCCAGAATCTTTATGAGTCGGATCCAGGACCAGACGCAGAAGGTTCTGACCATAATGTAGACCCTCATTCCCAAACTGTAACTCCTGTTGGTGGAGACAATGAGGAAGACGATGATAAGACTCAAATACCTGATTGGAGCGACAACTTTAGTTTTTTGTCAGGGCAGGAACAGGTTGGCTCTGAGGACGACGGGTGTGATAACGCACAGGGTGATGATGATGAGGTCGGAGATCCCACTTACTGTCAACCCACAGTCAGCCAAGAGATGAGGTCAGCAGAGGAGGTGGAGGAAGATGCTAGTGACGACGAGGTCAGGTTGCGCCTTCCTGGACAGAGACGTAGTACTGGAAGCACGTCAACAACTGCATCCTCAAACACAACTCTGCCTCTCACCACAAGTCGTGGTGGCTCTTCAGGTCGCATGGGCGCTAAGCCTTGCATAGCCTGGGCATTTTTTCAGATCGATAAAGATGACCCAACTCGTGTTATCTGTAACATTTGTCAGCAAAAGCTAAGTAGAGGCCAAAAAATACATAGTTTGAGTACTTCATGCATGAACCGGCACATGGACATGAAGCATAAGTTGCAGTGGGAAGCTCAGTGTGCTACAATGCGGTCTAGCCGGCCGGGCCAACCACCGTCTGCCATATCTTGTGCATCCGCGGCCTCTTCATCCTCTGTGACTGGGGGGACAGCAGTCACACCTGTTTTGGGGCGCAGACCTGCCACCTCTTTACCCGCAACAGCCAGCGTGATTGGCAGGTCATCATTTTCTTTGGAGGTGGTAACACCAGCTGGTCTTGAGCGCTGTCCGACATCGATAGCACCACCTTTGGATCAAGGCAACCTAACATGTCCGCCTGCATCTTCCTCACAGACCGGCAGTTTGCCGGGGACACCCTTATCAACCCCGTCTAAGCACAATAGCCAGCCCTCGGTCCCTCAGATGTGGACAAGTAAAAGACCATTTCCTCCTAGCCATGATAAAGCTAAGAGGTTGAATTTACCATCTGCAAGCTCTTGGCTACAGAAATGCTGCCTTTCCGCCTGGTGGACACAGAGGATTTTCGAGACCTTATGTCCGTCGCAGTGCCCCAGTACCAGATGCCCAGTCGGCACTACTTCTCAAAGAAAGGTGTGCCTGCGCTCCACCAGCATGTCGCACACAACATCACCGCTTCTTTGAGAAACTCTGTGTGTGACAGGGTGCATTTCACCACAGACACTTGGACGAGTAGGCATGGACAGGGGCGTTACATGTCGCTGACTGGGCACTGGGTAACTATGGTGACAGCAGGACAAGGGGCTGCTGTCCAAGTCTTGCCGTCCCCACGAGTTGTGCGTCAATCCTCTTTATGTCATTTTTCCTCCACTGCTTCTGCCTCCTCAACCTCCTCTCGGTCTTCCACCTGCACCCAAAGCCTGTCTGGTCATGCCACAAGCTTTCTAACTGCGCAGAAGGGATCCTGCACACCTCCTTACTATGCTGGCAGTAGGGCTCAACGTCATCAGGCGGTTTTTACATTGAAATGTCTGGGAAATGTGAGTCACACAGCTGAGGAGTTGTGGTCAGCTCTGGAGAACCAATTTCATGAATGGTTGTCTCCACTGGACCTGAAACCAGGGAAGGCCGTGTGCGACAATGCTGCAAACCTGGGTGCGGCCCTTCGCCGGGGCAATGTCACACACGTGCCTTGTATGGCTCACGTGTTGAACCTGGTTGTCCAGCAATTTTTAGCCCACTATCCCAGACTAGATGGCCTTCTGCAGAGGGCACGGTCGCTGTGTGCTCACTTCCGCCGTTCGCATCCCGCAGCTCAGCGACTTACATCTCTACAGAAGTCGTTGGGCCTGCCACTTCACCGGCTAAAATGCGATGTGCCTACCCGGTGGAATTCAACTCTGCACATGTTGCAGCGACTGTGGCAGCACCGACAAGCCCTGGTGCAATACGTTCTGACGTATAGCCTGGGCCAACGAGATTCAGAGGTGGGGCAAATCACGCTGGAGGAGTGGTCTCAGATCAGGGACCTATGCACCCTTCTGCACAGTTTTGAAATGGCGACGAAGATGTTTAGTGCTGACGATGCCATTATCAGCATGACTATTCCGGTGATTTACATGCTGGAGCACATGTTAAACAGAATTCGGAGTCAGGTGGTGGCACAAGAGGAGGTGGAGGAAGTAGAGGAGGAGGAGTTGTATGCGGAAGGGCTAACATCTGCAAGGTCCAGACGGTCGGCAGCACCAAGGCGGCAGGCATGTGAGGGTGGGGGAGATGGTTTAACCAGGGCGCATGGTAGCAGCCAAACTAGTGAGAAAGGTGCAGGAGCCCAGGAAGAAGTGGAGGACGAACTGATGGAAGACTCATCAGATGAGGGAGACCTTGATCACATTTCTGTTGTGCGAGGTTGGGGGGAGAGGACAGAGGAAGGAAGCATGATTGTTACCTCGCCACCAACACAACAGGGACTTGGTGCTCCTGGATGCGCAACACACATGAGTGCCTTCTTGCTGCACTACCTGCAACATGACCCTCGAATTGTGAGAATTAGAAATAATCCTGACTACTGGGTTGCCACACTGTTAGATCCCCGGTACAAAAGTAAATTTGCAGAAATTATTCCTGCCATAGAAAGGGATGCACGCATGCAGGAGTATCAGCAGAGACTGTTGCAGAATCTTACATGTGCTTTTCCACAAAATACCAGTGGTGCACGTAGTGAATCTCACAGTTCCAACTTGCCAACCATGGGACCGTCAAGTGTTCAGCACTCAAACCGTAACAGAACCACAGTATCTGCTGGTAACATCAATTTTGCGGAATCATTTCACCACTTTTTTAGCCCATCCTTTGCAAGGCCACAGGAGACAAGAAGTCTGACACATAGTCAACGCCTAGAGACGATGGTACAGGAGTATCTCCAAGTAAACATTGAAGCCACGACTGTGTCACTGGACCCTTGCTCTTTTTGGGCTTCCAATCTGGATAAATGGCCGGAGCTAGACACTTACGCCTTGGAGATCTTGTCATGCCCCGCAGCCAGCGTTCTGTCTGAACGTGTGTTCAGCGCTGCTGGTGGTGTGCTGACAGATAAGCGCACGCGGCTCTCCACTGATAATGTAGACAGACTCACGTTCATAAAGATGAACAAATCATGGATCCGAAACGACTTTTCTACCCCTGTGTCATCCTGGGGAGAGTAAAAGCTTGATGATTGGTTAAAATCACCCTACCAACCGTTTTAAGCTTTCAAATTACTAATCATGTTTATCTGTATCTTGACTGGAAAATAATTTGGGCTTTGTAGCAGTGTGCAGCACTGATCCTATTAGGCTATCTATAATAAGCTTCACCAGATTTAAAATTAAAAATAATTTTTAGCTGCATCTAGCTCGGAAAATAATTTTGGGGCTCCGAGATGCGCAAGACACATAAGTGCCTTCTTGCTGCACTACCTGCAGCATGACCCTCATATTGTCAGAATTCGAAGTAATCATGACTACTGGGTTGCCACACTCTTAGATCCCCCAAACTTTTCGATCAACCTTTTCATTTTAATAAAGACCAAAAAAATGGTCATTTTTGAAATTATAAGCATTAGCAGGTTGTTAGAAACTGAAATCAAACAGTTTTCAACTCAAAACTTTATTCTAGGTGATGTTACATTTTCACATAGGACCCCTTGTTCGAAAGGAGCTTCTGAACTCTCTCGTCCATTGAATTTGTCAGGTTTTGGATGGTTTCTGCTTCAATTGTTTTGCATGAGGACAGAATACCCTCCCAGAGCTGTTGCTTAGATGTGAACTGCCTCCCGCCATCATAGACACTCCTTTTAATGATGCTCCAAATGTTCTGAATGGGGTTGAGGTCAGGGGAGCATGGGGGTCACACCATAAGTTTGTCCCCTTTTATGCCCATATCAGCCAGAGATGCAGATGTTTTATGTGCAGCATGAGATGGTGCATTATCATGCAGAAAAATGATCTTGCTGTGAAATACACGGTTCTTCTTCTTGAACCATGGCAGGAAGTGCTGTTTGAGAAAATCCACATACATTATGGAGTTCATCTTTAGCGCCTTCAGGGATCCTAAAGGGGCCGACAATCTCTCTCCCCATGATTCCAGCCCAAAACATTACTCCACCTCCTCCTTGTTGGCGCTGTAGCCGTGTTTGCGTGGGGTGTCCATCAACCAGCCATCCTCCACTCCATTCATCTGGACCATCGAGCGCTGCACGGCACTCATCCGTGAACAAAACAGTTTTGAAATCAGTCTTCATGTAATGTTTGGCCCACTGGAGCCGTTTCTGCTTGTGTGAAGTGGATAGAGGAGGTCGACAGGATGGCGTATGCACAGCTGCAAACCTCTGAAGGACCCTGCATCTTGTTGTTCGGGGGACGTTGGAGGCACAAGCAGCTTCAAAAACTTGTCTGCTGCTATGACAAGGCTTTTTTGCCGCTGCTCTTTCAACCTGACGTAATTGCCTGTAGGAAAGAGTCCTCAATTTGCCCTTATCAGCACGCACACGTGTGTACTGTGAATCAGCTACATACTTCTTGATTGCCAAGACACTTCATCCTGATCATCGCACAATGTTGATTGTAGTCATGCCTTGACCTAAACACTCCACAATTTGTTGCTTCTCAGCAGCCGACACATCCTTTTTCTTTCCCATTTTGGCAGAAAATGTAGGCTGCTTAATAATGTGAGAGAGCCTTCTTAAGTAGTCTTGCCTTTCATTGGACACACCTGCCAAATTAATTAGCACAGGTGTCTGCAATTTCTTACAGTGATATAAAGAGCCCTGACACACATCACCATCAATGAGTTTAACTGACAAACAAACAAATTCTTCCCTTATCACTCCTAAACAATTTTTGCATAATAATTTGGAACGCGGTGTACATGTGCTTTTCCACAAAACACCAGTGGTTCACGTAGTGAATCTTACAGTTCTAACTTGCCAACCGTGGTCTGTATGGAATTGTTCAATAAAGGGCCCAAAATTAGGATAACATAGATGGGAGAGGTCTCTATGAATAGGAATTCCTAAGTATTTGATACCCTGTGAGGGCCAGGCAAAGGGAAAGTTGGACTGGATGGAATCCTATATGGATTTAGGGAGGGAGACATCGAGGGCCTCAGACTTCGCTGCATTGATTTTAAAATTTTACCATGTAACAAAGTGATCTATTTAAGCCATAACAGCAGGGATGGATATATGTGATTGAGTGATATATACTAGGACATCATCAGCAAATAGAGAGCACTTGTACTCGGTGCCTCCCACCTCAATCCACCTAATATTGGGGTTATGGCGAATTGATGAGAGCAGGTGCTCCGTCACTAGGATGTATAAGAGAGGGGACAGAGGACATCCCTGCCTTGTCCCATTGGTGATTGTGAAAGGTGATGAAAATGTTCTGACGCACCCCCAGGGCCTTGGGACACCCGGAGCCGGACCCTTTTTGGTGGATGCTGGTGGTTGTAGTCTTCGTGGCGGCGATCCGGTTCCGTGGCTCAGGGCGGTCAAACCAGTGGCGGAACTATTTATGTGGTTTTGATGTTTAAATGTCCGACTACGCCACCCGTGGATTGCGGTCAGAGTGAACCGCCGCTACAGGGCAGACCGCTAAGGCTGGTGTTGTGGGTGCAGCAGAGCGTAGCATAACTCCCCACGGGAGGAGTATAGCCTCAGGGCAGTGTATGCGGAGGATGGGGGTGATGGTGCAGGGCAGCAGCAGTAACGACACGGAGTCAGTGATGCAGTTCAGGGCCTTTACTCACAGTTCTTATTATCCAGACCACGTCTGCAGGTAACGGCTGCCCACGTCGTACTGTGCTCACCAGGTGAGGGGCTCAGACAACTCCCAGATAACTTTGGAGCGCTTCACAGGACCCCCTTTGTGTGTCCTTTGTCTGGCCTTTCTTACCAACACTTCTGTCCGGCTGCCTCGGGCCTCCTCTTGGTAAACTTGGCGCCAGTTTCCCTGACCCTATGTGTTGCCTTCCTAGCGGGTGGAGCAAGGGGCTGCGCCACATAAAATGTCAGAGCCTCCGGTTTCTAGCTGAGGGTCGTTTCCTGCCTCCACTAGTTTCGGGGACCGGTCTCCCCCTTTGGCCTGACCCCTCCACGCAGGTGGATTCGGGCGTGCGGTGGCAACTCGCCCGTCCGCACCCCTGGGATCCCTTCATTCCTCGTTCCTGGAGCCTTCTCCGCTCCTCTTCCTTCCTTCTCCCTCTTGCAGGCCTGGGCCTCTGTTACTAGGCCCGCCTCCGGAGCAGAGCTCATGCAGAGCCCCTGCTCCCTGCCACTTCTGCTCAGACTTCTCTGCACTGAACTAAGATGGTGCCCACCTTTTATACTCCCTTCTCAATGCACCCAGGAACTGCTTCCTCCCTGCTCCTGCACTGCAGGGTTCCCCTTCCTCAGTGTTCCCTCCCCCCACTCCAGCCAGGGACAGGGACTGTCGTGCCCATCTCAGGGGCATATTGGTCGCCCTGCCCCACGGCAATGTGGTGTAATGCATGCAGGTGTCGGGTCCTGATCCACACTCCATCCTTATCTGAGAGTGAGATATCACACCTCTGGGTGAGGTGCAATACGTCTGTAGCAACCGAGCCCTCGGTGCTACAGTTCCATTTATCTTCAGCCTAGGTGACGTATTGTGATACAGGGCCGTGATTTTGGCTATAAAAGGGTCCCCTAGACCCCTACCCCAAGCTTTTTAAGAGAATCATATATGGCGTGCCAGGAGACTCTATGGAATGCTTTCTCAGCATCCAACGAGAGTATCTACTTACAAATTTTTAACTGCATCTAGCCCAGGAAATACTTTGTGCTTAGTAGCAGTGTCTGCTAGTCAGCGGATTATCCCGGCTGTTAAGCAAGCTACACCACCTGTAGTTTGGACACTTAATTTTTTCAAAGGAAATGCTTCGGGACCACGGGATACTTAGTGAAGAGCATCAGGAGGCACCCCAAGGCATAGGGGCTGGGACTGGCACTAGGATGCCTTGCGGTGGACAGCCGAGCTCGATCCTTATAAAAGCTTTTTAACTGCAGCAGCTTTAGTGGACGCTACTGGAGCTGGAATTACGCGGCTGCTGGCATGAGACTTGCCCTCCAATAGATCCTTGTAAATGGATTTAAAGTGTATTCATTCAAATTAGAGGGACAATTTAAATTAAAAAGCTTAGAGCTGCCTCCACCACAGGGGGGCTCTCTCGACCCACCAGCGGACAGGCACCAGTATTGGGAGAGGGGGGCTGGCCGTCAGGGTTCACCGCGGCTCTGGCACAAACCCGGCGACACGGAGGTGGCACGGGCAGGAGCGGACTGGCCGTCTCGGCTTCTCACTTTTTGGATTTTAGAAGGGCATGACATGCCTATATCTGTGTCTCCCCCTCCTTTTACTCCTCCACGTCTTTTCTTTTCGCATGACTATATGTACTTGTCACTTTTCCATGTGTTAGTTGTGTCTTCTGAGCAGTTTGTCAGCTTTTGGACACCTTTGAAGGTGTTTTCTATGTGTTTCTATGTGTTTTTGTTTGCCTGCCATTGGTTTTAACGGTGTTCGAAGGTGTTCGACGAACAGTTCGACGAACAGTTCGGCGAACACACGGGTGTTCGACGAACCGAACCGAACTCGAACACTACGGGGGTGGCTCAACACTATTCATCACCTGAAGCTTTGTTTTAACAGGAGTCATAGAACTGGGATAGAAGCAGGAAAACATCCAGCAATCTTCAGAGGAGGTAGGATATGCGCCAAAACGCTGACCACCTCAGGCCTAGCTGCTACTACATACATGACCTTGCATTCCAAGAAAACAAAGCAGATGTTAACTTCTTTCATCATCATCATGCTCCTCACCTTGGCACTCTCAACTCCCCTGATGGAGAAGCCAGGGCCCACCGGAGGAGTCTGGTTCTCTGGTGGGCTCGTCCAATGCTGTCTTAAAACAGGACAGGCTAAGAAAAGTGTGGGGGGAAGGTCACAGGAGCAATAGGGGTGGCTGGGGACCATTTATGGACAACCAGCTGCCCCCAGGCGGCTGGGGACCGTGTGTGGACACCAGGCCACGGGGCGGCTGGGGGCCGAGTATGGACACCCGGCCGCCCCCCTGGTGGCTGGGGACAAAGCGTGGACACCCGGCCGCCATGCGGCTGGGGACTGAGTGTGGATACCTCGCTGCCAAAGCAGCCATGAGGTAGTGGCCAACTTTGGCCTCCTCCAAACTGAAAGGCCCCATTTCAAGTGCAAGCTAGCAGTATGGCATTGCAGCCTGGGGGGTGGGTGGGTGGCAGGCTGCACACTTACGCTTGCATTCCAAGAAAACAAAGCAGATGCTAACTTCTATCATCATCATCATGCTCCTCACCTTGGCACTCTCAACTCCCCTGATGGAGAAGCCAGGGCCCACCGGAGAAGTCTGGTTCTCTGGTGGGCTCGTCCAATGCTGCCCTAAAACAGGCCAGGCTAAGGAAAATGTGGGGGAAGGTCACAGGAGAAATAGGGGCGGCTGGGGACCTTTTATGGACACCCGGACGCCCCCAGGCAGCTGGGGACTGTGTGTGGACACCCGGCCACGGGGTGTCTGGGGACCGAGTATGGACACCCGGATGCCCCCTGGCGGCTGGGGACTGAATGTGGACATCCGACCGTCGGGTAGTTGCCAGCTTCGGCCTCCTCCAAACTAAAAGGCCCCTTTTCAAGTGCAAGCTAGCAGTATGGTATTGCAGTCTGCGGGTGGGTGGGTGGCAGGCTGCATACTTGCACCTGCATTGCAAGGAATGCGGGAGGCACAATTGAACACTGCCCTGGGACAAGGACTTGCACGGGGATAATTGCAAGTCTGCATCTTCTGATGCGGCAAGGCTAACTTCTGATGGGCACACTTTTAGGCAGTGACCTGGGAGTCAGAGAAGCTTCCAGGGGTTCCCATGCTGTTCCCATGTCTTTTCAGCACTGTATGCATGTGTCACACAGCACATGGCCAGATAAGGTTGTAAAATGTTAAAATGACATTTCCTGGTGAATGCAATTGTCACAGTTGAAAGCAATACAAAAGTGCAAAAACGCATAAAAAATGCGACTTGTGAACGTAGCCCAAGGTGTAGAGAAGTATTTTTGGTTTTGGTTATTTATTTTACCTTATACACAAGTCTTTACCCTGGAAAGGAAATTACTTAACATATTTCACAGGAAACCAGTTTCAGTTTAGTTTTTGAACGTTTTATTGTGAGCCCGCAAAAGTGGCTTAATACCTCTGACCACGTTGTTGACAGCAGTGACCTGGGGGGTCAGAAATGCTTCCTGGGGCGATCCCCATGCTGTCCCCATGTGATTTGAGCACTGTTAACTATCGTTTTGGGCACTTTTTATGCTTTTTACAGACTGCTGGGGGTGCCACCACAAAAATGCTCGGGTCTCTCATAGACTAACATTGGGCTCGTTGCTCGGGTCGAGCACCCGAGTATCATGGTGAGGTCGGCCCGAGCTTCGAGCACCCGATCTTTTTAGTGCTCGCTCAACACTAATAGTAAAGTGAATGTAGAAAGACAGATACCAGTTCCAGCATCTTACTGTTATGATCTGCTACAAGAACTAAGGAAAGATGGGAAAACTGTCCCTACAATAAGACTAAGCTGATTTCCTACGATGCAGCGGGCAACCTGTTCCTTGTGAACAGACCCGCCTTCGTCCTCAGCTAGTCTGAACGCAGACCTATAGAATAAAGGGAGGGGTCTCTAAAAGAACTAGGGACTGGGACAAAATTGGACACCTCCTAGCAGAAGTTGTAGCGGAGCAAAAAGACAAACAGACAAAAAGTACTTAGAGATCAAAAAGACCAAACAAACTAAAGAGATAGGTACAAAAGCACCTGGCTAGACAGAGAGTCAAAATAACACTGAAGTCCAGCAAAGCCAGAAGGGCAGATCTGGAATAAATAGGCAGCAGGTCACATAACCACAAAATAGAAAAAACTAACAGGAAGGTTCTAACACTCACTGATCGATCACATCGAGTATAACACGGCTTCTGCTGACACTTTCATATCTCTCCCACCTACCTTGTGAATTTCTGTATTTTTCACAGACTCCTACTTTCATCTGCGTCAGAACTGCAGTTGTACAATGTGTTACTATCTGGAGTATTAGTCTAATACTTTAGGGCTTTCTCTTCTGATCTCTGTTGCTGAGCTCGAAGTGTTGATGTTCTCTCAGTATTCTAAATCACTGTAAAATGTCTGCTGCATTCCCTGCCTCAGCTTTTATACAGGCTGTGATAGTCTGTCCTGATTGGCTGCGCTATACCATGTAATGAGATAGCTGTGCGGTTGCACCTGTAGTTTGTTGAGCCTTCTGTGGCTAATGCAATCTTCTGCATTGTGTAAAATGATGGTGACATTTCTTTAGACATTTGCATGAATCAAATTGTAAGTTGTTTTAATTGAACTTCTTAAAATTTGACTCAAATTTGATTTGTATTGATCAGTTCTTCTCCTCCCTTGTGTCATTTATGAGCATTCAGTCTCTGCCCTTCCGGTAAAGGTTCTCATCTGTTTCTCAGGTCCCAGTATCCCGCTGCTCAGATCCCTGCTCACCTGGTAGCTGGAAAAAGGCGAGAAGGACAATTCACAGCTGCTGCTATGACTGCATCCCGTGCTCAGAAGGCGAGATCTCCAATATAACCGGTATGTACAGTCTGAGGGTTGTAAATGGCAGCCGTCACCTTCTAATAAAGAATGGACTCATCATCAGCCACATTCACATGCTGCAGAGTAGGACGTCACTCAGGGATCGTGATGTCAGCACTAGTACTGTCTGCAGCGGTGACTGATTGCTGCCGCGGTGACTGATCACTGCGGTGGAGACTGATCGCTGCAGCGGTGACTGATCGCTGCCGCGGTGACTGATCGCTGCCGCGGTGACTTATCGCTGCAGCGGTGACTGATCACTGCCACAGAGACTGATCGCTACAGCGGAGACTGATCACTGCCACGTAGACTGATTGCTGCCACGGAGACTGATCGCTGCCACGTAGACTGATCGCTGCCGCGGAGACTGATCGCTGCCGCGGAGACTGATCGCTGCTGTGGAGACTGATCACTGCGGCGGAGACTGATCGCTGCCGCGGAGACTGATTGCTGCTGCGGTGACTGATTGCTGCCGCTTTGACTGATCGCTGCAGCGGTGACTGATCGCTCCAGTGGAGACTGATAGCTGCAGCTGAGACTGATCGCTGCCGCGGTGACTGATCACTGCTGCGGTGACTGATCACTGCAGCGGTGACTGATCGCTGCCACTGTGACTGATCGCTGCCGCGGAGACTAATCGCTGCCGCGGAGACTAATCGCTGCCATGGTGACTGATCGCTGCAGCGGTGACTGATCACTGCCATGGAGACTGATCGCTGCCGCGGTGACTGATCACTGCCACGTAGACTCATCGCTGCCGCGGTGACTGATCACTGCAGCGGAGACTGATCGCTGCCGCGGTGATTGATCACTGCCATGGTGACTGATCGCTGCCGCGGTGACTGATCACTCCCACGTAGACTCATCGCTGCCGCTGTGACTGATCGCTGCCGCGGTGACTGATCGCTGCCGTGGAGACTGATCGCTGCCGCTGTGACTGATCGCTGCCACGGTGACTGATCGCTGCCGCAGTGACTGATCGCTGCCACGTAGACTGATCGCTGCCGCGGAGACTGATCACTGCCGCGGAGACTGATCGCTGCTGTGGAGACTGATCACTGCGGCGGAGACTGATCGCTGCCGCGGAGACTGATTGCTGCTGCGGTGACTGATTGCTGCCGCTTTGACTGATCGCTGCAGCGGTGACTGATCGCTCCAGTGGAGACTGATAGCTGCAGCTGAGACTGATCGCTGCCGTGGTGACTGATCACTGCCGCGGTGACTGATCACTGCAGCGGTGACTGATCGCTGCCACTGTGACTGATCGCTGCCGCGGAGACTAATCGCTGCCGCGGAGACTAATCGCTGCCATGGTGACTGATCGCTGCAGCGGTGACTGATCACTGCCATGGAGACTGATCGCTGCCGCGGTGACTGATCACTGCCACGTAGACTCATCGCTGCCGTGGTGACTGATCACTGCAGCGGAGACTGATCGCTGCCACGGTGATTGATCGCTGCCATGGTGACTGATCGCTGCCGCTGTGACTGATCGCTGCCGCGGTGACTGATCGCTCCCACGTAGACTCATCGCTGCCGCTGTGACTGATCGCTGCTGCGGTGACTGATCGCTGCAGCGGAGACTGATCGCTGCCGCTGTGACTGATCGCTGCCACGGTGACGGATCGCTGCCGCAGTGACTGATCGCTGCCGCAGTGACTGATCGCTGCCACGTAGACTGATCACTGCCACGGTGACTGATCGCTGCCACGGTGACTGATCGCTGCCGCGGAGACTGATCGCTGCCGCTGTGACTGATCGCTGCCGCAGTGACTGTTTGCTGCCACAGTGACTGATCGCTGCCATGGTGACTGATCGCTGCCGCAGTGACTGATCGCTGACACGTTGACTGATCACTGCCACGGTGACTGATCGCTGCCACGGTGACTGATCACTGCCGCGGTGACTGATCGCTGCCGCGGTGACTGATCGCTGCCGCAGTGACTGATCGCTGCCACGGTGACTGATCGCTGCCACGGTGACTGATCGCTGCCACGGTGACTGATTGCTGCCACGGTGACTGATCGCTGCCGCGGTGACTGATCGCTGCCGCTGTGACTGATCGCTGCCACGGTGACTGATCGCTGCCGCAGTGACTGATCGCTGCCACGGTGACTGATCGCTGCCGCAGTGACTGATCGCTGCCACGTAGACTGATCACTGCCACGGTGACTGATCACTGCCGCGGTGACTGATCGCTGCCGCGGAGACTGATCGCTGCCACGGTGACTGATCGCTGCCGCAGTGACTGATCGCTGCCATGGTGACTGATCACTGCCGAAGTGACTGATCGCTGCCACGTAGACTGATCACTGCCACGGTGACTGATCGCTGCCACGGTGACTGATCGCTGCCGCGGTGACTGATTGCCGCCGCCGCCGTCACGACCTAGTGGTCACACGGAGGATAGAACGTCACATTCTCCTGTTAGACAGATGTAAATATCCAGAGAAAAGCTGCAGATTATCACTATTGTGCCGGGAAACCTCATCTATTCTCATAGCAGATTTCCTCCAAATAAAAGGTCCTGCGAGACTGTATCACACAGGATAGGATTAGATACACAGCCCAGCAGGTGGTATCACACAGGATAGGATTAGATACACAGCCCAGCAGATGGTATCACACAGGATAGGATTAGATACACAGCCCAGCAGGTGGTATCACACAGGATAGGATTAGATACACAGCCCAGCAGATGGTATCACACAGGATAGGATTAGATACACAGCCCAGCAGGTGGTATCACACAGGATTGGATTAGATACACAGCGCAGCAGGTGGTATCACACAGGATAGGATTAGATACACGGCACAGCAGGTGGTATCACACAGGATAGGATTAGATACACGGCTCAGCAGATGGTATCACACAGGATAGGATTAGATACACGGCGCAGCAGGTGGTATCACACAGGATATGTTTAGATACACGGTGCAGCAGGTGGTATCACACAGGATAGGATTAGATACATGGCTCAGCAGGTGGTATAACACAGGATAGGATTAGATACACGGCTCAGCAGGTGGTATCACACAGGATATGATTAGATACACAGCTCAGCAGACAGTATCACACAGGATAGGATTAGATACAGATTGACGTAGCCGATAAGACTCGCGCTCCCGGATTTGCAGGGAATGGAGAATTCTCTCTTTATTTTCAATAGATTTATAAAATTGGTTCTCAATCTGTAGCATTAGAATCGCCATCGAATGCAGAGTATATTACTTAAAAAAACAACAACTTTCCCCCATTTTGGATGTTGTCATTGAGGCGGTCTGGATGTAGACATCGTGGCCCATATATCCAGGAGGGATCTTTCCTATCCAATTGATGGATTGGATCCAGTTGATTGCAGCGCTGGGGTTCTGGGTTCAAATCCCACCAAGGACAACATCTGCAAGGAGTTTGTATGTTCTCCCCCTGTTTGCGTGTGTTTCCTCAGGTTTCTCCCACACTCCAAAGACATACTGATAGGGAATGTAGATTGTGAGCCCCAATGGGGACAGTGCCCATAATGTCTGTAAATTATATGAATTGTAAAGCGCTGCAGAATATGTTGGCGCTATATAAATAAAAAGATTATTATTATTATCTCCAGGGATCTCCTCCGCTGGGGGTATTTCCACTACAGATCTCTTATCATGGGCTGATAACAGATGTCATGATAGACGGGGCGTTAGGAGTCCAGACTTGCCATTATGTCTGTGAGCATTCAAGCGTGATCGGACCCTCTGTGTTGTCCCACCGACATATTGAAGCCACATTCACATGGGATCACACAGATAACATGGCTGCTGGTACATGGAAAGGTCTCACCTGTACTATCTGATCTTATAGATTGCAGCCATTGTGTAATGGATTGACGACACTGACATTTATTTTGGAAACACTTAAAGGTGCCAATTTGTTTACTCTGAACTAGTGTTGAGCGACACCTTCCGATATCGGGAAATATCGGATCGGATTGGATCGGACCGATACACAAAAAATATCTGATATCGCCGATTCCGATACCGGAAACCAATGCAAGTCAATGGGACACAAATATCGGAATGAAAATAAACCCTTTCTTTCCTGGGACGTTAATTCTACATGAAGGAAAACAACTAAGAATAATGTAGAATGTATTGGGGGAGGTGGGGGAGACATTAAAGGCATAGAGGTTTAGCCCAATCAAATGGAATAGCAGGAATTAATATTTTTTTAAGATGTTCTGAGTTACGGAAATATTGACTATGTTAAGTTTTGTTATATTTTGTCAGATATTTATGTTTCACTACTTCCATGCTCTTCACCTTCTTTTTTACTTCTCCCACACTTTCTCCTTCATCATCCTCAGCAGCAGCATCTTTTTCATCAACTTCTTCTTCACCTTCTTCTTCTTCTTCTTCACCTTCTTCCTATTATTCTCTTTTTTTACATTCTTCATATTCTTCTTATTCAACTATTATTCTTCTTCATATTCTACTTCTTCATCTTCTTCATTTTCTTCTTCTTCATCATATTCTTATTTGTGACAGGCATTCCTGTAGTTGTTATCTATAAAAGTTTGAACATTACACCTTTTGTTCTGCCCGTCACAAAAGATTTACAACAGGATTTGTCCGTGTTCAGTTTGGCCTGCAGCAGCAGGTATTTTCCAGGGGCACCACGAGGAGGAACGGACTCACCCCCATACACTGCTTAGTCTTCTTCTGCTTATAATTTAGACAATATCTTTTGCTCTGATTTTTAGTCTTATGCTTAATGTTCTTCTGTTTTTTGTTCTTCAGCTTCTTGTTCTTCTGCTTCATGGTCTTCTGTCTCATGTTCTTCTGTATCTTGGTGGTTGTATTCTTGTTCTCTGTCCTCTTGGTCATCTTCTTCAGGGTCATCTTCTTGGTCTTCTTTGGGGTGGTCTTCAGGGTCATCGTCTTCAGGGTCATTGTCTTCGGGGTCCTCGTCTTCTTTGGGGTGGTCTTCAGGGTTGTCGTCTTCAGGGTCGTCGTCTTCGGGGTCCTCGTCTTCTTCGGGGTGGTCTTCAGGGTCGTCGTCTTCAGGGTCATCGTCTTCGGGGTCCCTGTCTTTTTCGGGGTGGTCTTCAGGGTCATCATCTTCGGGGTCATTGTCTTTGGGGTCCTCGTCTTCTTCGGGGTGGTCTTCAGGGTCGACGTCTTCGGGGTCCTCGTCTACTTCGGGGTGGTCTTCAAGGTCGTCGTCTTCAGGGTCGTCGTCTTCGTGGTCCTCGTCTTCTTCGGGGTGGTTTTCAGGTCGTCATCTTCAGGGTCGTCGTCTTCGGGGTCCTCGTCTTCTTCGGGGTGGTCTTCAGGGTCGTCGTCTTCGGGGTCCTCGTCTACTTCGGGGTGGTCTTCACGGTCTTCATCTACAGGGTCGTCGTATTCGTGGTCCTCGTCTTCTTCAGGGTGGTTTTCAGGTCGTCGTCTTCAGGGTCCTCGTCTTCGGGGTCCTCGTCTTCGGGGTCCTCGTCTTCTTCGTGGTCGTCTTCAAGTCGTCGTCTTCAGGGTCCTCATCTTCTTTGGGGTGGTCTTCAGGGTCATTGTCTTCAGGGTCATCGTCTTCAGGGTCCTCGTCTTCTTCGGGGTGGTCTTCAGGTCGTCGTCTTCAGGGTTGTTGTCTTCGGGGTCCTCGTCTTCTTCGGGGTGGTCTTCAGGGTCATCGTCTTCATGGTCGTCGTCAGGGAGATCCAGAGTGATTACCAAAAGCCATTTCAAAAAGCTTGAACTTGGAAATGTAGCAGAAGGTACAAGAAGGCTGAGGAACTGCCGAGAACCAGCTGACGGTACTGGAACCCGGATGGGTAGCAGAAGGTACAAGAGCCAATGGAACTATCGAGGACCAGCTGATGGTACTGGAACACAGTTACTAAGCAGGAAGTACCTGTGCCAGAAAGCACTGCCAAGGACCAGCAGACGTTGGTGGAACTCGGATACCGAGAAGAAGGCACCTAAGCCAAAAGCACTGTCTGGAACCAGCTGATTTTACTGGAACCCAGGGGGACATATTCAAGATTGACCTCCTAAGAACCAGCTAATGGTACTGGAACTCAGATAGGCAGCAGTAGGTACACATGAAAAAAAAAGTTGCAAGGCCGCGAGCTGCCCGGAGTTACTGAAGCCCACAGTCCTACAGGGGGTGCTTGTCCTATTGGCGCTATGAAACCAGCCTTCATTGCCAGATCCCGCAGCCCACAGAGGAGTCACCTAAACTACAGGCACCATAGAGTCGGCTAACCCAACCTCAACACAACAGGGCAACGTATTGGAGGCAAAGTGACGTTGACACTACCCGGAAACAGCTGGCGTGCTGGAACCAGGCTGGGCAGGAGGGAGTACCCGTGACAAAGACACTGCTGGGAAACAGCTGGCGGTGCTGGAATCCAGGGTAAATACTAAAAACAGAGTGTAGCCAGAGGCCTAATTGGAGCAAGTTTAAAATCAGTAGTAGTGTGAATGTGGACAGAGCAGGAGAAATTGCCGGACACACAGCAGGGGATCAGCTGACGTTACTGAACCCCAATAACACTGGAGCAAGTGTTGACTGTGCAGACGGCACTTCTGAGCAGCAACTGGCGGTGTTGGAGTCCAGGGAAAATACTGAAAACAGAGAGGAGCCAAAGGCCTAATTGGAGCAAGTTTAAAATCAGTAGTAGTTTGAATGTGAACAGAGCAGGAGAAATTGCCGGACACACAGCAGGGGATCAGCTGACGTTACTGAACCCCAATAACACTGGAGCAAGTGTTGACTGTGCAGACGGCACTTCTGAGCAGCAACTGGCGATGTTGGAGCCCAGGGTAAATACTGAAAACAGAGAGGAGCCAGAGGCCTAATTGGAGCAAGTTTAAAATCAGTAGTAGTGTGAATGTGGACAGAGCAGGAGAAATTGCCTGACACACAGCAGGTGATCAGCTGACGTTACTGAACCCCAATAACACTGGAGCAAGTGTTGACTGTGCAGATGGCACTTCTGAGCAGCAACTGGTGGTGTTAGAGCCCAGGGTAAATACTGAAAACAGAGAAGAGCCAGAGGCCTAATTGGAGCAAGTTTAAAATCAGTAGTAGTGTGAATGTGGACAGAGCAGGAGAAATTGCCGGACACACAGCAGGGGATCAGCTGACATTACTGAACCCCAACAACACTGGAGCAAGTGTTGACTGTGCAGACGGCACTTCTGAGCAGCAACTAGCGGTGTTGGAGCCCATGGATTACAGTTTAGGTGGTAGAAACATGAACACAACAGGAGACCTGGATACTGTTGACAACCAATTATTTAATCTGAAAGAGCACTGGCAAAGTCATGCGAGATCCAGGCCTTGTTCATTTTCAGAAAAGTAAGCTGGTCAACGTTATCGGAGGATAGTTGGATGCGATGGCCTGTTAGTACACCACCTGCGGCACTAAAGACACGTTCCGATAATACACTAGCAGCAGGGCAAGGCAGCACCTCCAATGCATACTGGCTAAGCTCTGGCCATGTATCCAGCTTAGCGACTAGAGATGAGCGGTGTTCGACTAGAACTGTTCGCCAATCTCAAATTCGAGCTGTTTTGGGCGGTGTTCGAGTTGTTCGACGAACCCGAACGATTTGCAAAAAATTCGGCTGTTCGAGGTTATGTTCGATAACTGTTCGTGCACCAAAAGCGTGTCCTGCATGTCTGGCGCTATTTAGAGCACCAATCATGCAGGGATTGTCTGCCACTCACTGTAATGCCACAGCCATGGTGGTTGTGGCATTACAGTGGTTGCCCAAATCGATGGGAACAGTGCTCACAGTGAAACATGAAAAGCCGGCAATTCAGCAGCGGCATAGACCGGTACCCAACAATTTAGAACCGAAAGAATAGAGCTTCACACATAGATTAGATAGATAGAAACATGTCAGTCACATATATAAGAAGTACAGTGACAGTGTTGATTACTGTACTTGCCATTTAGTGTAAAGGATTTATTAAAAAAAATAATAGTGTTTTCATGCACCGTCTCTTTAAAAAAGCCGGCCGGCAATTCAGCAGCGGTACCCGACAATTTAGAATGGAAGGAATAGAGCATCACACATAGATTAGATAGATAGAAACATGTCAGTCACATATATATGAAGTACAGTGACAGTGTTGATTACTGTACTTGCCATTTAGTGTTAAAATAAAGGATTTATTTAAAAAAAAATTGGCGTGGGGTCCCCCATAATTTTAGGCTCTAGCGGAGGTGAAGCAGACGACTGGGGCAGATGTTTGAAGCCTGGGAAGGGGGTAATACCCACGGAGCTTCCCAGGCTACTAATATCAGCCCCCAGCTGAATGCCTAGCCTTTACTAGCTATTAAAATGGGGGACCCCCCAAAAAATTGACTTCAGCTGGAATGGGCGTGATTGTAAGTATGGTTTAATTTAGAACAATAAAGAATTGTGTGTTTATTTCAATTAAAGGACTTTATTCTGGGTGTTTGTGTTTTTTTTAATTTTCACTATGGGGTTAGTAATGGGGGTGTCTTATAGACGCCTCTCCATTACTAACCTGGGCTTGATGTCAGCTGGAATTATAAGCTGACATCAACCCCAGCCCTATTACCCCACTGCCACCGCTACAGGCAGTGGGAAGAGCGAGGCTAAGTGCCAGAATTGGCGCATCCTATGGATGCGCCATTTCTGGGGCGGCTGACGGCTGGTGTTTCTAGCCTGGGAGGGGGCCAATATTCATGGCACCCTTCCTGAGCTATTAATATCAGCCCCCAGCTGTCTGCCTAGCCTTTGCTAGCTATTAAAATAGGGGGGACCCCACGTCATTTTTTTGGGGGGGGTCCCCCATTTTAATAGGTAGTAAAGGCTAGGTATTCAGCTGGGGGCTGATATTAGTAGCCTGGGAAGCTCCATGGGTATTGCCCCCTTCCCAGGCTTCAAACATCTGCCCCAGCCGTCTGCTTAACCTCCGCTAGAGCCTAAAATTACGGGGAACTCCATGCCAATTTTTATTTTAATAAATCCTTTATTTTAACACTAAATGACAAGTACAGTAATCAACACTATCACTGTACTTCATATATATGTGACTGACATGTTTCTATCTATCTAATCTATGTGTGAAGCTCTATTCTTTCTGTTATAAATTGTCGGGTACCGATGCTGAATTGCCGGCCGGCTTTTTTAAAGAGACGGTGCATGAAAACACTATTATTTTTCAAATAAATCCTTTACACTAAATGACAAGTGCAGTAACCAACACTGTCACTGTACTTCATATATATGTGACTGACATGTTTCTATCTATCTAATCTATGTGTGAAGCTCTATTCTTTCTGTTCTAAATTGTCGGGTACCGCTGCTGAATTGCCGGCCGGCTTTTTTAAAGAGACGGTGCATGAAAACACTAATAATTTTTTTAATAAATCCTTTACACTAAATGACAAGTGCAGTAACCAACACTGTCACTGTGCTTCTTATATGTGTGACTGACATGTTTCTATCTATCTAATCTATGTGTGATGCTCTATTCCTTCTTGTCTAAATTGTCGGGTACCGGTGTATGCCGCTGCTGAATTTGCCGGCTGGCTTTTTTAAAGAGAGTGTCTTCTGAGCAGTTTGTCAGCTTTTGGACACCTTTGCAGGTGTTTTCTATGTGTTTCTATGTGTTTTTGTTTGCCTGCCATTGGTTTTAACGGTGTTCGACGGTGTTCTAAGGTGTTCGACGAACAGTTCGACGAACAGTTCCTCGAGCATCCCGGTGTTCGACGAACCGAACTGAACCCGAACACTACGGGGGTGGCTCAACACTATTAGCGACCCAAAAGTTGAAGGGGGAAGAGCCGTCTGGCAGTACACCGAGAGGGCAAGACATGTAGTCTGTCACCATCTGACGGAAACGTTGCCTCCTGCTGACTGGAGCCGTCTGTGATGGTGTAGACATTTGTGGAGGGGACACAAAACTTTGCCACATTTGGGCCATACTGGTATTGCCTTGTGCTGAGGCACTGCTTCTGCTCCCTCTTTGTGCAGAGCTTCCTCCACTGCCTCGACGCACTGAGCTGCTTTGTAAAGCACTAGCAGCACTGCTCTCGGATGGAATGGAGAACATGATGGAATGCACCAGTGTGTCTTGGTACTCCCGCATTTTACGCTCCCTGTTAAATGGTGTTATGAGGCTTTGTAATTTGTCCCGGTAGCGAGGATCTAGGAGGGTGGACACCCAATAATCAGCCGTGTTGAGAATGTGGGCGATGCGGCGGTCGTTTCTCGCATGAAATCAATCATGTGCTGCAGACTGCCAACTGGCCAAGAAACGCTGTCCCCTGCTTGAGGCGTGATCTTTGCCTGCTCTGCATCACCCCACCCTCGCTCTAGATACTGACTTCTAGAGCATTGTGTACCTCCCTCCTCTGGACTGATGTCTTCCTCCTCCATTGATTCCTCCTCATCCTCCTCACAAAGTGTCCCCTGCCTAGGCCTTTATGAGGAACCACGTTGCGCAGACTGTACAGAAGCTGATGGCATTTGTGACTCCTCATCCTCCACCTCTTCCAAAACCTCCTCCCTTAGTGCTTGCAGTGTTTTTTCAAGCAGGCAGATAAGGGGGATAGTCATGCTGACTACTGCATCATCTGCACTCGCCATCCGCGTGGAATAATCGAAGGCACGCAAAACGTGGCAGATGTCCTTCATAGAGGCCCACTCAGTGGTGGTGAAGTGTGAACGGCACGCAGTGTGACTTGTTTGCGCCTGCTGCAGCTGGTACTCCATTACTGCTGCCTGCTGCTCACACAGCCTCTCCAACATATGTAACATTGAATTCCACCTGGTGGGTAGGTCACATATGATGCGATGTTCCGGAAGGCGTAATCGGCGCTGCAGAGATGCAATGCGCGATCTAGCGATGCTGGAAAACCGCAAGTGAGCGCACTCTATGCGGACCTTGTGCAGCAGTGCATCAAGATCCGGATAGTCCCTCAAAAAACTCTGCAAGTTGAGCACATGTGCCAGACATGGGATGTGAGTGAGGTTGCCTAGGCCCAGAGCTGCCACCAGATTTCAGCAATTGTCACACACTACCATGCCTGGCTGGAGATTCGCTGGCACAAACCGCATGTCGCTCTGCTGCTTGATGGAATTCCAAAGCTCCTGCGCTGTGTGGCTTCGATGTGGAGGTAGACCGTGATGGCTCCTGCAACGCTGATTCAGAGGAACTGGAGTATGAAGAGGAGTCAATGTGTACAGACTGGATTCCTGCAATCCTTGGAGTTGGCAGAACTCTCAAGATCTGTACCCGTCTCCACAACATTTACCCAATGGGCAGTGAGGGAAAGGTATCGTCCCTGTCCATGCTTACTGGTCCACGCATCAGTGGTCAGGTGGACCTTGCTACTGACAGCGTTTTGTAGCGCATGTTTAATTTTTCCCTCCACATGCTGTTGCAGGGCAGGGACGGCTTGCCTACTGAAATAAAACAGGCTGGGCACATTGTATTGTGAGACTGCCAATGCCATCAAGTTACGGAAGGTGTCAGTCTCCACCAGCCTGAATGATAGCATTTCAAGGGGCAGTAGTTTTGCAATGCCAGTATTCAGAGCCTGTGCTCGGGGGTGGTTTGCCGAGTATGGGCGCCTTTTCTCCCATGCCTGTGCTAACGATAGCTGTAGACTGGCCTGGGAGTGTGAGGATGACAGGGAATGTGGTGCTGTGGGTGGAATGACACTGTGTCTCTGTACAACAGTGCCAGAGGTTCTTCCATGGAGATCCTGTGAAGAAGCCGAACCAACTGTGTGGGAGCTGGAGGAAGAGGCTACAACACGAGCTGAAGAGGTGGTAGGTGGCTCCATAGGTTGGCCTAGGTTTTTAGTGTGTCTTTGTAACTCCACCACGTGCTTGGTCCGCACATGTTTCAACATATTTGTGGTATTGAGGTTGCTGACACTTTTCCCTCTTTTCACTTTCTGGTTACACAGCTTGAATTTGACAAAGTAAATTCATCTGCAACTGTGTCAAAAAAGGACCAGGCACTGCAAGTCTTGGGAGCGCCCGTTTTGGGCTTTGGAAGATGTATGCTCCTAATTGGTGCCGAAGTGGAGGCTACAGGCAACCAAGTCTGCCCCCTCCCTCTACCTCCTTTTTTGGCCATTCGGGGAATCTCTTCCTCAGAGCTGCTCCCACCACCTTCCTGTACCTCACGCCATGATGGTTCAAGGACCTCATCATCTACACTACTGTCTTTGACTCGCCCCCTGGGCCGTGGGGCACGCGGAACCGGGCAATAGGGAGACGCTGGGAGTAGTAGTGGCGGCCCGATCCCGCGGCTCAGGGTGGTCAGACCAATGGTAGTCTGCTACTGTACTTTAGATAATGTCCGACTACGCCACCTGTGGATTGCGGTTATTAGGAACCGCCGCTGCAGGGCAGACCGCTGGGGCTGATGATGTATGCAGCTGGGATGATGTGACTCCCCACGGGAAGAGTGCGGCCCCAGGGCAGTGTAGTGGATGGTGGGAGTAATGGTGGTGAGAGTCCCAGTACCGGTAGTGCTGGAGGCGCAAAGGAGCACACAGACAACAAGTTACAGTCCAGGGTCTTTACTCACAGTTCATGTGCTCCGGGTTACTTCGGCACCAGTAGTGACCGCCCGAGCCGTGCTGCGTCCACCAGGTGTGGGGCTCGGTCAACTCCCAGGCAGTTCAGAAGTATGGCTCAGGACCCCCTTTTGTCCTTTCTCTGGCCTGCCTCACCAGTGACCCACTTTTGTCCAGCTGCCGCGGACCTGTGCGGTTAAACGTGGGCCCCGTCCTCCGCTGTCCTATATGGTGCCTTCCTAGCAGGTTTGATGAGGTGTCGCACCAATAAATGATCACGACGACCGGTCTTTGGCTGAGGGTAGTTTCTCCTCCACCAACTTGGGATCCGGTACCCTTAATCTGCCTGACCCTTCACCCTGGATTCTCGTGGGTTCTTAGGGTCCCTTCCACCTTCTTGTTCCTGAGCCCTTCTGTTTCTCTCTCTCTCTTCTCCTTCTTTCCTGTTCTGTCTTCTCCCTCTTCCCTTGGCCTCTTCTCCAGGCCCACTTCTCCTTCTCCTCTCAGGCTCCGGCCTCTACTCTAGGCCTGCCTCTGGAGCAGCACTCAGCCTGAGCTGCTGCTCCCTGTCAGCTCTCCTCACAGACTGAACTTCTTCTCCCAGAGCTAAGATGGTGCCCACCTTTTATACCTCCTTCTGACCATGAGCCCAGGTGACCAGCAACCAATGAGCTCCTACCTACGCTCAGGAACCAACCCCTATCTGCCCCTACAGCACTGGGTGTTCCACCCTCCTCCCCACTCCAGACAGGGACATAGTCGGTCGTGCCTGCACTTCTGTCTAGTGGGAGCACCGTTGAGCTGTCCCTCGGAAATGGGGTGTGTGTGCTGTATGCAGCTAACTGAGCCCTGGTCCATACTCCATCCTTACCCGGGAGTGGAATATCACACCTCTGGTCTGAGGTGCAATACCCCTGTAGCGGCCTAACCCTCGGGGCGCTACATCTTCAAGCAACTGCTTCTCCTGGGTAGTCTCGAGAGCACAGTTCGCACCATAAAGTGGCACCTGAGTCTCATCATCAGATGCGTACTGAGGTGTGCTGACCATAGGCACTGGCCCACCCACCTCTTCAGATTCAGAGAGGCAAAGCGGTTGTGCATCACTGCATACTACCTCTTCTTCAAATTCTCGAATTCTGCTTGGCAGGCCCCCTCTTTCCAAGCCAAGAAATTCAGAGAACAGAAGTAGAGATGGCTCCTGTCCAGGGCTCTCTGACTGCCTGGGCAATTTGGCAGGTGGTGAAGAGACAGATGGGTGCTCTTCAGTGCTCAGGACCTGAGAGGATCTGGAAGTAATTGAAGTCGATGCGTTAGCTGCCATCCATCTGACAACGGCTTCAATTTGTTCTTCCCGCAGGAGTGGGGTACAGCGAGCTCCTACAAAGCTGTCTTAAAGGACTGTTCCCAGGTAAAACTGCGGGATGCTGAGTCACTGGTGCCCGCAGCAGGCACAGAATCCCCACGTCCTCTCGCTGCAGAAACTCGACGCCCATGCCCACGACCACATGCCTTACTCCCTGCCTTCTTCATCTTGGTAGACTGATAAAGATAGACAGAAAAGTGCTAAGGGCTTAGTGTGCTTATTCCTGAACAGCTGCTAACAGGTATAAGAAACACTAATTTTATAAAGTGTAGACTAGACTTTAATATGAGCTAATGTGGCCTACACAACTGTAAAGTGGAGTGTTTGGTGAACTTTATTTACGTTTTTTTTTCACAAAAAGACACTGGATGTGCCCAAAGATGTAAAACCGATAGTATCACAAACTTTTTGTAGCTATTACAATGCAGGAAGGTAACCTACAATGCAATAGAAGAGGCTACAAAAATAGGCTAATACTAATCTGGCTGGGGCTGCAGGGCACAAGGCTGCAGAAAGGCTCCTCTATCTACTCCTATATAGTGTGTTTGGAACCAATGTAGCTGAATACGGAGGGAACCACCACACTAATAGGAGAAATCAGGAAAAATGAGCAGCACTAATGCAAAAAAGGACAGTGACGCGCGCTGAGCGGACTACAACCAGACGTGGCTGCAGAACACACTACAGCGTGAGCTGCACTCAGACACAGAGACCTCGCAGACAGCCGTGAACAGTGCAGAGAACTGTGCACTAGCACTGCAAGGCAAGAGAAAGCTTCTCGCACAGCGGTTTATAAAGTAGTCTGGGTAAAGCACAATAAAGCAAATCGCTAGCTCAAACTGTCCCTCAGAACAGCAGCGTCCTGTCCCTAACTGAATTCACAGCAGATTGAACCCAAAATGGCAGCGGCGGCTTTTGTAGTGCTTCATGACATCATTTCAGCAGCCAATCACAGCCACGCCATTAGTTAACATGCCTACATGCCTAACAGGATGTGCCCACACTTCTTAGGATCCTCATTGGCTGAATAAAATGAAACTGGCTCATTGTATTATGGGAACTTCCGATTCCGGTATTCGATATTCTAAAAATATCGGAACTCAGTATCGGAACTCCGATACAGCAAATATCGGTCGATACCGGATATTTCAGTATCGGAATGCTCAACACTACTCGGAACAAATCCTATAATATTGTTTTTGGAAATATTTATGTGTACTTTTGTGTTTTGTCTTTTCAAACGACTTGGTGCGATGATATTTCTTAGAGTTTTTCCTCTACTAAATGTGATATCTGGTCTAACCGGCAGAGTATCACGTTGGAGGGGTCCTGTAGTAAAATATGCCAATGTCTTTGTAGAACCTCTCTGATCCATACATTATCTTTATTAAATGAAGTAATAAAATTTTGATGCCATTTTTATTACCCTCCATCGTATTTTTACCTGACTGTGCATTAATTACTGATTTGTCGCTCCTATTTGCTCTAGCTCCATCTTCCTGTGTTTTCATTAATTAGACAATCATCCTGAGTTTTTTTCAGATTTATCTGATACGCCTCATTTATTAACTGCTTCAGATACTTTTTCTCAGAAAACCTTTTGGAGTCAGGCATGGGCTCTGATTTCCCTCTTTAGCAATCCTACAAGCAGCTCTTACTGAATTTTTTATTGATCTTCCAGACTTTATCTTTACCTCCATTGTTCTTGTAAACTGCCATTTCATAATTACATTTTGAACTTAGGAAAGGGCAACATGAAAACACTTCAGGCAAAGCGGTGCTGTGCCTGAAGTTGTGTCCCGTTATCTGTAGTTTATGTGACAATATCAATGTCTTTGTGTTTCTGGGACTTTATTTTGAGGGTGTGAAGGGTTGTGTCCTCTAAACAAAGTTTATCTGTCAATGATTTTTGTACAATTTGTGCAGAAAAAAATTATCAGAGGAGGTTGCTGACCCTGCATGACCGAAAAAGATGTAGCAGCAAAATATGGTATTGTATGCTTATACCGAGCAAGATATGATATATGCATGCAGTCCATCCAATAAAACTTATTGAAATTTAAGATTGATAGATAGATAATAGATAGATACTGTAGATATTTTTTTTACCACAATGTATGTAATTTTTTTTAAATTTTCCTACAGACAGTGAGACCTGCATGAAATGCCAAAGTGACAAATGGCCAAATGAGAAGAGAGACCAATGTCTGCCCAAAGTAATGGATTTCATCTCTTACCAGAATGACACAATGGCTGCTGCATTTTCCTGTCTCTCGGTCTTCGGATGTTTTGCGACTGGTTTCATATTTGGAATATTTATTTCCTATCAAGATACCCCTATTGTTAGAGCCAATAACCGGAACCTGAGTTACCTCCTCCTGGTCTCCATCTTCCTCAGCTTCCTCTCTGTCTTCTTGTTTCTTGGTCGCCCCAATGATGTAACTTGTAGATTACGTGAAACCAGTTTTGGAGTTTCCTTCTCCATAGCCATCTCTTCACTTCTCGCCAAGACTGTCATGGTCTGTGTTGCTTTTAAATGCACCAAGCCTGGAAGCACTTGGAGAAAATGGCTGAATGTGAAACTGCCCTATACCATAGTGTTGTTGTGTTCATCCCTTCAGCTTGTAATCTGTGTTATCTGGTTGTCTATTTCTCCCCCATTCCAGGACCTAGATACTGAGTCTTATCCTAAGAAAATCATCGTTCAGTGCAATGAAGGCTCAGATATCTGGTTCTACTCCATGTTGGGTTATCTGGGGCTCCTGGCAGCTATGAGCTTTGTTGTGGCTTTCATGGTGAGGACATTACCGGACAGTTTCAATGAGGCCAAGTACATCACCTTCAGCATGCTGGTGTTCATCAGTGTCTGGATTTCCATGATCCCGGCTTACCTGAGCACCAGAGGGAAGAACATGGTGGCTGTGGAGATATTTGCAGTGATAGTTTCCAGTGCTGGACTTTTAGGTTGTGTGTTTTTCCCAAAATGTTTTATCATTTTGTTTAAATCTGAAATTAATACTAAAATGGAGCTGCTCGGAAAAAGAAAGGAATGACTGTAAGATATTAGCCATCTCTGATAAAAATGACTAATCTGTACATTACACACATAGAAACCATTTTAAAGTAAAATGTAAGCTTCTCTATTAACCTGTATATGAAAGAAACATCTATAAACTCTCATCCCATTATCTCCAGTAATTGGAGCATTTATCAGGACATCACATATTTGTATCAGTTTATGAAATGTAGAAATCCCTCTGTGGTGTCGATAAATTATCTGCTTCCTCCTTAAAGAAAATCTTTCACCAGTTTCTTCCTGATAAACTGGAGCCATCATGGAATAGTGGCTGCAGAGGTGAACACAACCCGGCTTTTATTTTATAATTTCTGATGAGATATGAGTTTATACATTTACTGTAGGTTATATATTATGATAAGCCAATCTAGGCCTTACCAGAGAATTTTCTCTGGGGCGTGCAAGGGAAACAAAGAACACATCTCTAGAATGTTACAAGAACATGTTTTCTCCTATGGGATGTAATGATGGCTATATATACCGCCATGGCCGAAATTGTTACAGAAAAATAAGCATTTCTCACAGAAAATTCTAGCAGTGACACACATGTTTATTTCCTTTGTGTGTATTGGAACAACACAAAAAAAAGAGAAAAACTGTCAAATCGGACGAAATTTCACACAAAACTCCAAAAATGTGATAGATAATATTATTGCCACATTTCCAAAATTATGGCTAAACAACTTTGTTTTTATCATGTGATGCTCGTTCACACTCACCTGTTGTAACACAGGAAAGTCCGTATGGTGGATAAGCAGAAAGAAATTCTAAAGAAATTCAAGCTGACCTGCAGGGTCAGAGTGCTTCAATGTCAACACAAACTATTAGTCGACAATTGAATGAAATGAAACGCTATGGCAGGAGACCCAGGAGGACCGCACTACTGACACAGAGACATAAAAAATCTAAACTGCAGTTTGCCAAAATGTACGAGAGTAAGCCAAAATCCTTCTAGGAAATTGTCTTGTGGACAACTGAAACCAAGATGGAGCTTTTTGGTAAAGCACATCATTCTATTGTTCACTGAAAATGGAATGAGGCCTACAAAAAAAGAACACAGTACCTTCAATCAAATGTGTTTAGGGGTTGTTTTGCTGCCTCTGGCATTGGGTTATTTGACTGTCTGCACAGCATCATGAAATCTGAAGATTACCAAAGGATTTTGGCTCACAAAAGTGCCCAATGTCAGAAAGTTGAGATCATGGGTCTTTCAGCAGGACAATGACCCCAAACATACTTCAAGAAGCCCCCAGAAATTGACGGAAACAAAATGCTGGAGAGTTTTGAAGTGGAAGCAATGAGTTCAGATCTAAATCCCATTGAACATCTGTGGAGAGGTTTTAAAATTCTTGTTGGGAAAAGGCACCTTCAAATATTAGAGACCTGAAGAAATTTGCAAAAGAAAAGTTGTACAAAATTCCAGCTGAAAGGTGTAAGAAGCTTGTTGGTGATTATAGGAAGCGATTGATTGCAGTTATTTGTTCTAAAGTATGTGCAACTAAATATTAAGCTGAGGGTGCCAACAATTTTGTCCGGCTCATTTTTAGGGTTTGATGTGAAATGTTGTATAATTTGTCTATTTTTCTCATTTTTCTTTGCGTTGTTTCAATTCATAAAAAAGGAAATAAACACGAGGATAACAAAACATGTGTAGCTACAATAATTTTCTTGAGGAATTACTTCATTTTCTGTTTTCTGGAACAACGTCAAGGGTGCCAACACTTTGGGCCATAACTGCATTTATCGTGACATTTTTGGGAGTGTGCCAAATATTATACTCCATTTAAAGTCTGCCAGTTGTGTGTTATTCGCTTCAAGCCTATTCACACTTAGTTGCTGACCAATACCTTACTACAAGGCCACTGCCTAAAACCGTATTCATCAGATCCGATATTACTGCGGTAATACTTGTGACATTTTTACGAGTGTGACAAATATCATACTCCATTTAAAGTCTACCAGATGTGTGTTATTCACACTTGGTTGCTGACCAATAGTGATGAGCGAATAAGTTCGAAAAATGATCTCAAATGTTGAATTTTGCACGAATATGGCACATTTGAATTCGTGATCGGAATCAAGAGCATTTTTTCTTAAAATCGGCAAAAATCGGTAACATTCGGTGAAAAAGTGCGGGAAAATTATTGCGTTGCAACTAAATTGTTTTTAACACTTTGGCTAGCATACTGGTGGTGTATGATGAGCGGGAGGACATGTTTGATGAGTGGAGGGGCTGGTGAGAGGTAACACAAGCTGAGACCAGTGCCATGCTCATAATCTTTTTTTTTTACTAACTTTATGTGCGCAATTCTCGGCTAGCCAATAAGGGCACAGGAAGCATCCGCTCTGTCCAGACACAAGGGCTTGTGCCATTGGCTGCTGAAATCACAGGTCTTCTCTACATAAAGAGTGGACATGTTGTGTCAGCACCATTTTATGCTTTTAACAGGTCATAGATGCTACTGTTGGACCCTGCTCCTTCATCCTGAGAGATTTTAGCTAGTTAGATAGGCGGTTGCTTGTAAGTAGTGTTGAGCCACCCCCGTAGTGTTCGAGTTCGGTTCGGTTCGTCGAACACCCGTGTGTTCGCCGAATTGATCGTCGAACACCTTCGAACACCGTTAAAACCAATGGCAGACAAACAAAAACACATAGAAACACATAGAAAACACCTTCAAAGGTGTCCAAAAGCTGACAAACTGCTCAGAAGACACAACTAACACATGGAAAAGTGACAAGTACATATAGTCATGCGAAAAGAAAAGAGGTGGAGGAGTAAAAGGAGGGGGAGACACAAATATAGGCATGTCATGCCCTTCTAAAATCCAAAAAGTGAGAAGCCGACACGTTCAGTCCGCTCCTGCCCGTGCCACCTCCGTGTCGCCGGGTTTGTGCCAGAGCCGCGGTGAACCCTGACGGCCAGCCCCCCTCTCCCAATACTGGTGCCTGTCCGCTGGTGGGTCGAGCGAGCCCCCCTGTGGTGGAGGCAGCTCTAAGCTTTTTAATTTAAATTGTCTCTCTAATTTGAATGAATACACTTTAAATCCATTTACAAGGATCTATTGGAGGGCAAGTCTCATGCCAGCAGCCGCGTAATTCCAGCTCCAGTAGCGTCCACTAAAGCTGCTGCAGTTAAAAAGCTTTTATAAGGATCGAGCTCGGCTGTCCACCGCAAGGCATCCTACTGCCAGTCCCAGCCCCTATGCCTTGGGGTGCCTCCTGATGCTCTTCACTGAGTATCCCGTGGTCCCGAAGCATTTCCTTTGAAAAAAATAAGTGTCCAAACTACAGGTGGTGTAGCTTGCTTAACAGCCGGGATAATCCACTGACTAGCAGACACTGCTACTAGGCACAAAGTATTTCCTGGGCTAGATGCAGTTAAAAATTTGTAATTAGATACTCTCGTTGGATGCTGAGAAAGCATTCCATAGAGTCTCCTGGCGCGCCATATATGATTCTCTTAAAAAGCTTGGGGTAGGGGACTAGGGGACCCTTTTATAGCCAAAATCACGGCCCTGTATCACAATACGTCACCTAGGCTGAAGATAAATGGAACTGTAGCACCCTGAGGGCTCGGTTGCTACAGAGGTATTGCACCTCACCCAGAGGTGTGATATCTCACTCTCAGGTAAGGATGGAGTGTGGATCAGGACCCGACACCTGCATGCATTACACCACATTGCCGTGGGGCAGGGCGACCAATATGCCTCTGAGATGGGCACGACAGTCCCTGTCCCTGGCTGGAGTGGGGGGAGGGAACACTGAGGAAGTGGAACCCTGTAGTGCAGGAGCAGGGAGGAAGCAGTTCCTGGGTGCATTGAGAAGGGAGTATAAAAGGTGAGCACCATCTTAGTTCAGTGCAGAGAAGTCTGAGCAGAAGTGGCAGGGAGCAGGGGCTCTGCATGAGCTCTGCTCCGGAGGCGGGCCTAGTAACAGAGGCCCAGGCCTGGAAGAGGGAGAAGGAAGGAAGAGGAGCGGAGAAGGCTCCAGGAACGAGGAATGAAGGGATCCCAGGGGTGCGGACGGGCGAGTCGCCACCGCACGCCCGAATCCACCTGCGTGGAGGGGTCAGGCCAAAGGGGGAGACCGGTCCCCGAAACTAGTGGAGGCAGGAAACGACCCTCAGCTAGAAACCGGAGGCTCTGACATTTTATGTGGCGCAGCTCCTCGCTACACCCGCTAGGAAGGCACCACATAGGGTCAGGGAAACTGGCGCCAAGTTTACCAAGAGGAGGCCCGAGGCAGCCGGACAGAAGGGTTGGTAAGAAAGGCCAGACAAAGGACACACAAAGGGGGTCCTGTGAAGCGCTCCAAAGTTATCTGGGAGTTGTCTGAGCCCCTCACCTGTTAAGCACAGTACGACGTGGGCAGCCGTTACCTGCAGACGTGGTCTGGATAATAAGAACTGTGAGTAAAGGCCCTGGACTGCATCACTGACTCCGTGTCGTTACTGCTGCTGCCCTGCACCATCACCCCCATCCTCCGCATACACTGCCCTGAGGCTATACTCCTCCCGTGGGGAGTTATGCTACGCTCTGCTGCACCCACAACACCAGCCTCAGCGGTCTGCCCTGCAGCGGCGGTTCACTCTGACCGCAATCCACGGGTGGCATAGTCGGACATTTAAACATCAAAACCACATAAATAGTTCCGCCACTGGTTTGACCACCCTGAGCCCCGGAACCGGGTCGCCGCCACGAAGACTACAACCACCAGCATCCACCAAAAAGGGTCCGGCTCCGGGTGTCCCAAGGCCCAGGGGGTGCATCAGAACATTTTCATCACCTTTCACAATCACCAATGGGACAAGGCAGGGATGTCCTCTGTCCCCTCTCTTATACATCCTAGTGACGGAGCACCTGCTCTCATCAATTCGCCATAACCCCAATATTAGGTGGATTGAGGTGGGAGGCACCGAGTACAAGTGCTCTCTATTTGCTGATGATGTCCTAGTATATATCACTCAATCACATATATCCATCCATGCTGTTATGGCTGAAATAGATCACTTTGTTATATGGTCAAATTTTAAAATCAATGCAGCGAAGTCTGAGGCCCTCGATGTCTCCCTCCCCAAATCCATATAGGATTCCATCCAGTCCAACTTTCCCTTTGTCTGGCCCTCACAGGGTATCAAATACTTAGGAATTCCTATTCATAGAGACCTTTCCCATCTATGTTATCTTAATTTTGGGCCCTTTATTGAACAACTCCATACAGACCACGGTTGGCAAGTTAGAACTGTAAGATTCACTACGTGAACCACTGGTGTTTTGTGGAAAAGCACATGTACACTGTGTTCCAAATTATTATGCAAAAAGTGTTTAGGAGTGATAAGGGAAGAATTTGTTTGTTTGTCAGTTAAACTCATTGATGGTGATGTGTGTCAGGGCTCTTTATATCACTGTAAGCAATTGCAGACACCTGTGCTAATTAGTTTGGCAGGTGTGTCCAATGAAAGGCAAGACTACTTAAGAAGGCTGTCTCACATTATTAAGCAGCCTACATTTTCTGCCAAAATGGGAAAGAAAAAGGATGTGTCGGCTGCTGAGAAGCAACAAATTGTGGAGTGTTTAGGTCAAGGCATGACTACAATCAACATTGTGCGATGATCAGGATGAAGTGTCTTGGCAATCAAGAAGTATGTAGCTGATTCACAGTACACACGTGTGCGTGCTGATAAGGGCAAATTGAGGACTCTTTACTACAGGCAATTACGTCAGGTTAAAAGAGCAGCGGCAAAAAAGCCTTGTCATAGCAGCAGACAAGTTTTTGAAGCTGCTGGTGCCTCCAAAGTCCCCAGAACAACAAGATGCAGGGTCCTTCAGAGGTTTGCAGCTGTGCATATGCCATCCTGTCGACCTCCTCTATCCACTTCACACAAGGAGAAACGGCTCCAGTGGGCTAAACATTACATGAAGACTGATTACAAAACTGTTTTGTTCACGGATGAGTGCCGTGCAGCGCTCGATGGTCCAGATGGATGGAGTGGAGGATGGCTGGTTGATGGACACCCCACGCAAACACGGCTACAGCGCCAACAAGGAGTAGGTGGAGTAATGTTTTGGGCTGGAATCATGGGGAGAGAGATTGTCGGCCCCTTTAGGATCCCTGAAGGCGCTAAAGATGAACTCTATAAGGTATGTGGATTTTCTCAAACAGCACTTCCTGCCATGGTTCAAGAAGAAGAACCGTGTATTTCACAGCAAGATCATTTTTTTGCATGATAATGCACCATCTCACACTGCACATAAACATCTGCATCTCTGGCTGATATGGGCATAAAAGGGGACAAACTTATGGTGTGACCCCCATGCTCCCCTGACCTCTACCCCATTCAGAACCTTTGGAGCATCATCAAAAGGAGTGTCTATGATGGCGGGAGGCAGTTCACATCTAAGCAACAGCTCTGGGAGGGTATTCTGTCCTCATGCAAAACAATTGAAGCAGAAACCATCCAAAACCTGACAAATTCAATGGACGAGAGAGTTCAGAAGCTCCTTTCGAACAAGGGGTCCTATGTGAAAATGTAACATCACCTAGAATAAAGTTTTGAGTTGAAAACTGTTTGATTTCAGTTTCTAATAACCTGCTAATGCTTATAATTTCAAAAATGACCATTTTTTTGGTCTTTATTAAAATGAAAAGGTTGATCAAAAAGTTTGGGGGATCTAAGAGTGTGGCAACCCAGTAGTCATGATTACTTCGAATTCTGACAATATGAGGGTCACGTTGCAGGTAGTGCAGCAAGAATGCACTTATGTGTCTTGCGCATCTCGGAGCCCCAAAATTATTTTCCGGGCTAGATGCAGCTAAAAATTATTATTAATTTTAAATCTGGTGGAGCTTAGTATAGATGGCCTAATAGGATCAGTGCTGCACACTGCTACAAACCCCAAATTATTTTCCAGCCAAGATACAGATAAACATGATTAGTAATTTTAAATCTGGTGGAGCTTATTATAGATGGCCTAATAGAATCAGTGCTGCACACTGCTACAAAGCCCAAATTATTTTCCAGCCAAGATACAGATAAACATGATTAGTAATTTGAAAGCTTAAAACGGTTGGTAGGGTGATTTTAACCAATCATCAAGCTTTTACTCTCCCCAGGATGACACAGGGGTAGAAAAGTCGTTTCGGATCCATGATTTGTTCATCTTTATGAACGTGAGTCTGTCTACATTATCAGTGGAGAGCCGCGTGCGCTTATCTGTCAGCACACCACCAGCAGCGCTGAACACACGTTCAGACAGAACGCTGGCTGCGGGGCATGACAAGATCTCCAAGGCGTAAGTGGCTAGCTCCGGCCATTTATCCAGATTGGAAGCCCAAAAAGAGCAAGGGTCCAGTGACACAGTCATGGCTTCAATGTTTACTTGGAGATACTCCTGTACCATCGTCTCTAGGCGTTGACTATGTGTCAGACTTCTTGTCTCCTGTGGCCTTGCAAAGGATGGGCTAAAAAAGTGGTGAAATGATTCCGCAAAATTGATGTTACCAGCAGATACTGTGGTTCTGTTACGGTTTGAGTGCTGAACACTTGACGGTCCCACGGTTGGCAAGTTGGAACTGTGAGATTCACTATGTGCACCACTGGTGTTTTGTGGAAAAGCACATGTAAGATTCTGCAACAGTCTCTGCTGATACTCCTGCATGCGTGCATCCCTTTCTTTGGCAGGAATCATTTCGGCAAATTTACTTTTGTACCGGGGATCTAACAGTGTGGCAACCCAGTAGTCAGGATTATTTCTAATTCTCACAATTCGAGGGTCATGTTGCAGGTAGTGCAGCAAGAAGGCACTCATGTGTGTTGCGCATCCAGGAGCACCAAGTCCCTGTTGTGTTGGTGGCGAGGTAACAATCATGCTTCCTTCCTCTGTCCTCTCCCCCCAACCTCGCACAACAGAAATGTGATCAAGGTCTCCCTCTTCTGATGAGTCTTCCATCAGTTCGTCCTCCACTTCTTCCTGGGCTCCTGCACCTTCCTCACTAGTTTGGCTGCTACCATGCGCCCTGGTAAAACCATCTCTCCCACCCTCACATGCCTGCCGCCTTGGTGCTGCCGACCGTCTGGACCTTGCAGATATTAGCCCTTCCGCATACAACTCCTCCTCCTCTACTTCCTCCACCTCCTCTTGTGCCACCACCTGACTCCGAATTCTGTTTAACATGTGCTCCAGCATGTAAATCACCGGAATAGTCATGCTGATAATGGCATCGTCAGCACTAAACATCTTCGTCGCCATTTCAAAACTGTGCAGAAGGGTGCATAGGTCCCTGATCTGAGACCACTCCTCCAGCGTGATTTGCCCCACCTGTGGATCTCGCTGGCCCAGGCTATACGTCAGAACGTATTGCACCAGGGCTTGTCGGTGCTGCCACAGTCGCTGCAATATGTGCAGATTTGAATTCCACCGGGTAGGCACATCGCATTTTAGCCGGTGAAGTGGCAGGCCCAACGACTTCTGTAGAGATGTAAGTCGCTGAGCTGCGGGATGCGAACGGCGGAAGTGAGCACACAGCGACCGTGCCCTCTGCAGAAGGCCATCTAGTCTAGGATAGTGGGCTAAAAATTGCTGGACAACCAGGTTCAACACGTGAGCCATACAAGGCACGTGTGTGACATTGCCCCGGCGAAGGGCCGCACCCAGGTTTGCAGCATTGTCGCACACGGCCTTCCCTGGTTTCAGGTCCAGTGGAGACAACCATTCATGAAATTGGTTCTCCAGAGCTGACCACAACTCCTCAGCTGTGTGACTCACATTTCCCAGACATTTCAAAGTAAAAACCGCCTGATGACGTTGAGCCCTACTGCCAGCATAGTAAGGAGGTGTGTAGGATCCCTTCTGCGCAGTTAGAAAGCTTGTGGCATGACCAGACAGGCTTTGGGTGCAGGTGGAAGACCGAGAGGAGGTTGAGGAGGCAGAAGCAGTGGAGGAACTTTGACATAAAGAGGGTTGACGCACAACTCGTGGGGAGGGCAAGACTTGGACAGCAGCCCCTTGTCCTGCTGTCACCATAGTTACCCAGTGCCCAGTCAGCGACATGTAACGCCCCTGTCCATGCCTACTCGTCCAAGTGTCTGTGGTGAAATGCACCCTGTCACACACAGAGTTTCTCAAAGAAGCGGTGATGTTGTGTGCGACATGCTGGTGGAGCGCAGGCACACCTTTCTTTGAGAAGTAGTGCCAACTGGGCATCTGGTACTGGGGCACTGCGATGGACATAAGGTCTCGAAAATCCTCTGTGTCCACCAGGCGGAAAGGCAGCATTTCTGTAGCCAAGAGCTTGCAGATGGTGAAATTCAACCTCTTAGCTTTCTCATGGCTAGGAGGAAATGGTCTTTTACTTGTCCACATCTGAGGGACCGAGGGCTAGTTATTGTGCTTAGACGGGGTTGATAAGGGTGTCCCCGGCAAACTGCCAGTCTGTGAGGAAGATGCAGGCGGACATGTTAGGTTGCCTTGATCCAAAGGTGGTGCTATCGATGTCGGACAGCGCTCAACACCAGCTGGTGTTACCACCTCCAAAGAAAATGATGACCTGCCAATCACGCTGGCTGTTGCGGGTAAAGAGGTGGCAGGTCTGCGCCCCAAAACAGGTGTGACTGCTGTCCCCCCAGTCACAGAGGATGAAGAGGCCGCGGATGCACAAGATATGGCAGACGGTGATTGGCCCGGCCGGCTAGGCCGCATTGTAGCACACTGAGCTTCCCACTGCAACTTATGCTTCATGTCCATGTGCCGGTTCATGCATGAAGTACTCAAACTATGTATTTTTTGGCCTCTACTTAGCTTTTGCTGACAAATGTTACAGATAACACGAGTTGGGTCATCTTTATCGATCTGAAAAAATGCCCAGGCTATGCAAGGCTTAGCACCCATGCGACCTGAAGAGCCACCACGACTTGTGGTGAGAGGCAGAGTTGTGTTTGAGGATGCAGTTGTTGACGTGCTTCCAGTACTACTTCTCTGTCCAGGAAGGCGCAACCTGACCTCGTCGTCACTAGCATCTTCCTCCACCTCCTCTGCTGACCTCATCTCTTGGCTGACTGTGGGTTGACAGTAAGTGGGATCTCCAACCTCATCATCATCACCCTGTGCGTTATCACACCCGTCGTCCTCAGAGCTAACCTGTTCCTGCCCTGACAAAAAACTAAAGTTGTCGCTCCAATCAGTTATTTGAGTCTCATCATCGTCTTCCTCATTGTCTCCACCAACAGGAGTTAGAGTTTGGGAATGAGGGTCTACATTATGGTCAGAACCTTCTGCGTCTGGTCCTGGATCCAACTCATAAAGATTCTGGGCATCAGTGCAGATCATTTCCTCGTCTGGATTCACAGAAGCGCTGGAGTCGACCTCTGATTCCCAGGCTATAGTATGAGTAAACAGCTCTGCAGACTCAACCATCTGTTCTATCTCATACTCAGACGGGCAGCTGGAGATTTGGGAGATGTGAGGAAGCAAGTGCGATTGGGGTGACACCTTTGAGGACTGGAGTATTTGTGATGTTGAAGTTGATGTGGAGGAGAGCCCACTTAAAGGAGCACTTGATATCCGTTGAAGCACCTGCTGTTTTTGTGCCTCATCTGGAATTTGTAGCGATTGGCGTGGCCGTAAGAAAGGGATCTTATCACATTGTCCGCTAAAAGAAGTAGACATTTTAGTTTGGCTGGAAGATGGTCTTTCTTCTGCAGATGTTACTGTTGCTTTAACACCTACCCCACGGACACAACCTTTTTTCCCCTTCCCAACACGCCTATTCCCCTTTCAACCAGCAGCAGGCCTTTTTCCACTCATTTTGGTGGTTAACTAATTCACAACTATGGAGTTCTTTGCACAAAAAAACAATGGATGGGAACCGAGCAGAGCTGAGTGGCCAAACTGTGGTATTAGGCCAAAATTATTGGCTGGGTTAGATGGAGAAAAAAATTATATTCGATTTGCAACCTGATGGAGGTCAGTATAGATGGACTAATAGAACAAGTCCCACACACAGCTAGAAGCCCAAATATTTTTTCAGAGGTAGATGCAGGAAAAAAATATATTCAGTTTGCAACCTGATGGAGGTCAGTATAGATGGACTAATAGAGAAAGTCCCACACACTGCTAGAAGGCCAAATATTTTTTCAGAGCTAGATGCAGACAAAAAATTATTTTGAATTTGCAACCTGATGGAGGTCAGTATAGGTGGACTAATAGAAAAAGTCCCACACACTGCTAGAAGGCCAAATATTTTTTCAGAGCTAGATGCAGAAAAAAATTATATTCAGTTTGCAGCCTGATGGAGGTCAGTATAGATCGACTAATAGAACAAGTCCCACACACAGCTAGAAGCTCAAATATTTTTTCAGAGGTAGATGCAGAAAAAAATTATATTCAGTTTGCAACCTGATGGAGGTCTGTATAGATGGATTAATAGAACAAGTCCCACACAGAGCTAGAAGCCCAGTATTTTTCAGAGGTAGATGCAGAAAAAAAAATTTTTTTAATTTGCAACCTGATGGAGGTCAGTATAGATGGACTAATAGAGAAAGTCTCACACACTGGTAGAAGGCCAAATATTTTTTCGAGCTAGATGCAGAAAAAAATTATATTCAGTTTGCAACCTGATGGAGGTCAGTATAGATGGACTAATAGAACAAGTCCCACACACAGCTAGAAGCCCACATATTTTTTCAGAGGTAGATGCAGATAAAAATTATTTTTAATTTGCAACCTGATGGAGGTCAGTATAGATGGACTAATAGAGAAAGTCCCACACACTGCTAGAAGGCCAAATACTTTTTCAGAGCTAGATGCAGATAAAAATTATTTTTAATTTGCAACCTGATGGAGGTCAGTATAGATGGACTAATTGAGAAAGTCCCACACACTGCTAGAAGGCCAAATATTTTTTCAGAGCTAGATGCAGAAAAAAATTATATTCAGTTTGCAACCTGATGGAGGTCAGTATAGATGGACTAATAGAACAAGTCCCACACACAGCTAGAAGCCCAAATATTTTTTCAGAGGTAAATGCAGATACAAATTATTTTTAATTTGCAACCTGATGGAGGTCAGTATAGATGGACTAATAGAGAAAGTCCCACACACTGCTAGAAGGCCAAATATTTTTTCAGAGCTAGATGCAGATAAAAATTATTTTTAATTTGCAACCTGATGGAGGTCAGTATAGATGGACTAATAGAGAAAGTCTCACACACTACTAGAAGGCCAAATATTTTTTCAGAGCTAGATGCAGAAAAAAATTATATTCAGTTTGCAACCTGATGGAGGTCAGTATAGATGGACTAATAGAACAAGTCCCACACACAGCTAGAAGCCCAAATATTTTTTCAGAGGTAGATGCAGATAAAAATTATATTCAGTTTTCAACCTGATGGAGGTCTGTATAGATGGATTAATAGAACAAGTCCCACACACAGCTAGAAGCCCAATATTTTTTCAGAGGTAGATGCTGAAAAAAATATATTCAGTTTGCAACCTGATGGAGGTCAGTATAGATGGACTAATAGAGAAAGTCCCACACACTGCTAGAAGGCCAAATATTTTTTCAGATCTAGATGCAGATAAAAATTATTTTTAATTTGCAACCTGATGGAGGTCAGTATAGATGGACTAATAGAGAAAGTCCCACACACTGCTAGAAGCCCAAATATTTTTTCAGAGCTAGATGCAGAAAAAAATTATATTCAATTTGCAACCTGATGGAGGTCAGTATAGATGGACTAATAGAATGATGCTATGCCGAAAAGATTTTACTTCACTAGGTGCAGTAAAAAAATTGGTATTCTATACACAGGTGGTATATCTTGCAACACAGATAGGCTACTCCACTGACTAACACACTCTGCAATAGGCCAAAAAGGATTAGCTTTGCTAGATTCAGCCAAATGCTGTGAAAAAAACTAGCACAGAGCGTTGTTCTACTCGAACTGTTCGCCAATCTCAAATTCGAGCTGTTTTGGGCAGTGTTCGAGCCGTTCGGCGAACACGAACGATTTGAGAAAAATTCGGCTGTTCGAGGTTATGTTCGATAACTGTTCGTGCACCAAAATCATAACTGGATTTTTTCTCAGTAATGATGAAAATGAATGCTAATACGCAGTTTGAGTGTACAGCGGGGTGGGGGGAGGGGCAGGGGATGGATCTCTGCAGGAATAATGAAGATCTCCAGTTTTTTTTCTCTTTCCCGCATTTACAGTGGGGAGGTGCAATCTGTCAGCCTATCAGCAGCGCACACACGGAGCGAAGTGCTTTTTTCACACAAGCAATGGCATGTGTCATTGGCAGTGTATGTCACATGTCCTTGCCCTATAAGACCAAGCCATTTTCCCCGTCGCCACCATTTTCTCACTGCTGCAGCTGCGTGTTAGACGGCACCGCTGTTGCTGTGTGTGCTATACCTTGTTAATTTCAAGCCAATTTTCGCACAAATCTACAGATAGCTTGGGAGTAGGGAATAGTTGTGATTGCAGTCCTTTTAAGGACTAGGTTACAGCATTTCCTACGACTTTTATCAGGCAGGTCTGTGCTCTTAAATAGATAGATTGTGGGAGTAAAGACTAATTGTAATTGCAGTCCTTTTCAGGACTAGGTTACATCAGTTCCTATCAGTTTTTGCCAGGCAGGTCTGTGCCAGTGCTGTGCAAGTTTTTTTCACAGCATTTGGCTGAATCTAGCAAAGCTAATCCTTTTTGGCCTATTGCAGAGTGTGTTAGTCAGTGGAGTAGCCTATCTGTGTTGCAAGATATACCACCTGTGTATAGAATACCAATTTTTTTACTGCACCTAGTGAAGTAAAATCTTTTGGGCATAGCATCATTCTATTAGTCCATCTATACTGACCTCCATCAGGTTGCAAATTGAATATAATTTTTTTCTGCATCTAGCTCTGAAAAAATATTTGGGCTTCTAGCAGTATGTGGGACTTGTTCTATTAGTCCATCTATACTAACCTCCATCAGGTTGCAAACTGAATATAATTTTTTTCTGCATCTAGCTCTGAAAAAATATTTGGCCTTCTAGCAGTGTGTGGGACTTTCTCTATTAGTCCATCTATACTGACCTCCATCAGGTTGCAAACTGAATATATCTTTTTTCTGCATCTACCTCTGAAAAAATATTGGGCTTCTAGCTGTGTGTGGGGACTTGTTCTATTAATCCATCTATACAGACCTCCATCAGGTTGCAAACTGAATATAATTTTTTTCTGCATCTACCTCTGAAAAAATATTTGGGCTTCTAGCTGTGTGTGGGACTTGTTCTATTAGTCCATCTATACTGACCTCCATCAGGTTGCAAACTGAAAATAATTTTTTGTCTGCATCTAGCTCTGAAAAAATATTTGGCCTTCTAGCAGTGTGTGGGACTTTCTCTATTAGTCCATCTATACTGACCTCCATCAGGTTGCAAATTAAAAATATTTTTTATCTGCATCCAGCTCTGAAAAAATATTTGGCCTTCTAGCAGTGTGTGGGACTTTCTCTATTAGTCCATCTATACTGACCTTCATCAGGTTGCAAATTAAAAATAATTTTTTGTCTGCATCTAGCTCTGAAGAAATATTTGGCCTTCTAGCAGTGTGTGGGAATTTCTCTATTAGTCCATCTATACTGACCTCCATCAGGTTGCAAACTGAATATATTTTTTTTCTGCATCTGCCTCTGAAAAAATATTTGGGCTTCTAGCTGTGTGTGGGACTTTCTCTATTAGTCCATCTATACTGACCTCCATCAGGTTGCAAATGAAAATTAATTTTTATCTGCATCTAGCTCTGAAAAAATATTTGGGCTTCTAGCAGTGTGTGGGACTTGGTCTATTAGCCCATCTATACTGACCTCCATCAGGTTGCAAATTGAATATAATTTTTTTCTGCATCTAACCCAGCCAATAGTTTTGGCCTAATACCACAGTTTGGCCACTCAGCTCTGCTCGGTTCCCATCCATTGTTTTTTTGTGCAAACAACTCCAGAGTTGTGAATTAGTTAACCACCAAAATGAGTGGAAAAAGGCCTGCTGCTGGTGGAAAGGGGAATAGGCATGTTGGGAAGGGGAAAAAAGGTTGTGTCCGTGGGGTAGGTGTTAAAGCAACAGTAACATCTACAGAAGAAAGACCATCTTCCAGCCAAACTAAAATGTCTTCTTCTTTTAGCGGACAATGTGATAAGATCCCTTTCTTACGGCCACGCCAATCGCTACAAATTCCAGATGAGGCACAAAAACAGCAGGTGCTTCAACGGATATCAAGTGCTCCTTTAAGTGGGCTCTCCTCCACATCAACTTCAACATCACAAATACTCCAGTCCTCAAAGGTGTCACCCCAATCGCACTTGCTTCCTCACAGCTACCAAATCTCCAGCTGCCCGTCTGAGTATGAGGTAGAACAGATGGTTGAGTCTGCAGAGCTGTTTACTCATACTATAGCCTGGGAATCAGAGGTCGACTCCAGCGCCTCTGTGAATCCAGACGAGGAAATGATCTGCACTGATGCCCAGAATCTTTATGAATCGGATCCAGGACCAGACGCAGAAGGTTCTGACCATAATGTAGACCCTCATTCCCAAACTGTAACTCCTGTTGGTGGAGACAATGAGGAAGACGATGATGAGACTCAAATACCTGATTGGAGCGACAACTTTAGTTTTTTGTCAGGGCAGGAACAGGTTGGCTCTGAGGACGACGGGTGTGATAGCGCACAGGGTGATGATGATGAGGTTGGAGATCCCACTTACTGTCAACCCACAGTCAGCCAAGAGATGAGGTCAGCAGAGGAGGTGGAGGAAGATGCTAGTGACGACGAGGTCAGGTTGCGCCTTCCTGGACAGAGACGTAGTACTGGAAGCACGTCAACAACTGCATCCTCAAACACAACTCTGCCTCTCACCACAAGTCGTCGTGGCTCTTCAGGTCGCATGGGTGCTAAGCCTTGCATAGCCTGGGCATTTTTTCAGATCGATAAAGATGACCCAACTCGTGTTATCTGTAACATTTGTCAGCAAAAGCTAAGTAGAGGCCAAAAAATACATAGTTTGAGTACTTCATGCATGAACCGGCACATGGACATGAAGCATAAGTTGCAGTGGGAAGCTCAGTGTGCTACAATGCGGCCTAGCCGGCCGGGCCAACCACCGTCTGCCATATCTTGTGCATCCGCGGCCTCTTCATCCTCTGTGACTGGGGGGACAGCAGTCACACCTGTTTTGGGGCGCAGACCTACCACCTCTTTACCCGCAACAGCCAGCGTGATTGGCAGGTCATCATTTTCTTTGGAGGTGGTAACACCAGCTGGTGTTGAGCGCTGTCCGACATCGATAGCACCACCTTTGGATCAAGGCAACCTAACATGTCCGCCTGCATCTTCCTCACAGACCGGCAGTTTGCCGGGGACACCCTTTTCAACCCCGTCTAAGCACAATAGCCAGCCCTAGGTCCCTCAGATGTGGACAAGTAAAAGACCATTTCCTCCTAGCCATGAGAAAGCTAAGAGGTTGAATTTCACCATCTGCAAGCTCTTGGCTACAGAAATGCTGCCTTTCCGCCTGGTGGACACAGAGGATTTTCGAGACCTTATGTCCGTCGCAGTGCCCCAGTACCAGATGCCCAGTCGGCACTACTTCTCAAAGAAAGGTGTGCCTGCGCTCCACCAGCATGTCGCACACAACATCACCGCTTCTTTGACAAACTCTGTGTGTGACAGGGTGGATTTCACCACAGACACTTGGACGAGTAGGCATGGACAGGGGCGTTACATGTCGCTGACTGGGCACTGGGTAACTATGGTGACAGCAGGACAAGGGGCTGCTGTCCATGTCTTGCCGTCCCCACGAGATGTGCGTCAATCCTCTTTATGTCAAAGTTCCTCCACTGCTTCTGCCTCCTCAACCTCCTCTCGGTCTTCCACCTGCACCCAAAGCCTGTCTGGTCATGCCACAAGCTTTCTAACTGCGCAGAAGGGATCCTGCACACCTCCTTACTATGCTGGCAGTAGGGCTCAACGTCATCAGGCGGTTTTTACTTTGAAATGTGTGGGAAATGTGAGTCACAGCTGTGGTCAGCTCTGGAGAACCAATTTCATGAATGGTTGTCTCCACTGGACCTGAAACCAGGGAAGGCCGTGTGCGACAATGCTGCAAACCTGGGTGCGGCCCTTCGCCGGGGCAATGTCACACACGTGCCTTGTATGGCTCACGTGTTGAACCTGGTTGTCCAGCAATTTTTAGCCCACTATCCCAGACTAGATGGCCTTCTGCAGAGGGCACGGTCGCTGTGTGCTCACTTCCGCCGTTCACATCCCGCAGCTCAGCGACTTACATCTCTACAGAAGTCGTTGGGCCTGCCACTTCACCGGCTAAAATGCGATGTGCCTACCCGGTGGAATTCAACTCTGCACATGTTGCAGCGACTGTGGCAGCACCGACAAGCCCTGGTGCAATACGTTCTGACGTATAGCCTGGGCCAACGAGATCCGGAGGTGGGGCTAATCACGCTGGAGGAGTGGTCTCAGATCAGGGACCTATGAACCCTTCTGCACAGTTTTGAAATGGCGACGAAGATGTTTAGTGCTGACGATGCCATTATCAGCATGACTATTCCGGTGATTTACATGCTGGAGCACATGTTAAACAGAATTCGGAGTCAGGTGGTGGCACAAGAGGAGGTGGAGGAAGTAGAGGAGGAGGAGTTGTATGCGGAAGGTCTAACATCTGCAAGTTCCAGACGGTCGGCAGCACCAAGGCGGCAGGCATGTGAGGGTGGGGGAGATGGTTTTACCAGGGTGCATGGTAGCAGCCAAACTAGTGAGGAAGGTGCAGGAGCCCAGGAAGAAGTGGAGGACGAACTGATGGAAGACTCATCAGAAGAGGGAGACCTTGATCACATTTCTGTTGTGCGAGGTTGGGGAGAGAGGACAGAGGAAGGAAGCATGATTGTTACCTCGCCACCAACACAACAGGGACTTGGTGCTCCTGGATGCGCAACACACATGAGTGCCTTCTTGCTGCACTACCTGCAACATGACCCTCGAATTGTGAGAATTAGAAATAATCCTGACTACTGGGTTGCCACACTGTTAGATCCCCTGTACAAAAGTAAATTTGCAGAAATTATTCCTGCCATAGAAAGGGATGCACGCATGCAGGAGTATCAGCAGAGACTGTTGCAGAATCTTACATGTGCTTTTCCACAAAACACCAGTGGTGCACGTAGTGAATCTCACAGTTCCAACTTGCCAACCGTGGGACCGTCAAGTGTTCAGCACTCAAACCGTAACAGAACCACAGTATCTGCTGGTAACATCAATTTTGCGGAATCATTTCACCACTTTTTTAGCCCATCCTTTGCAAGGCCACAGGAGACAAGAAGTCTGACACATAGTCAACGCCTAGAGACGATGGTACAGGAGTATCTCCAAATAAACATTGAAGCCATGACTGTGTCACTGGACCCTTGCTCTTTTTGGGCTTCCAATCTGGATAAATGGCCGGAGCTAGCCACTTACACCTTGGAGATCTTGTCATGCCCCGCAGCCAGCGTTCTGTCTGAATGTGTGTTCAGCGCTGCTGGTGGTGTGCTGACAGATAAGTGCACGCGGCTCTCCACTGATAATGTAGACAGACTCACGTTCATAAAGATGAACAAATCATGGATCCGAAATGACTTTTCTACCCCTGTGTCATCCTGGGGAGAGTAAAAGCTTGATGATTGGTTAAAATCACCCTACCAACCGTTTTAAGCTTTCAAATTACTAATCATGTTTATCTGTATCTTGACTGGAAAATAATTTGGGCTTTGTAGCAGTGTGCAGCACTGATCCTATTAGCCCATCTATACTAAGCTCCACCAGATTTAAAATTAATAATAATTTTTAGCTGCATCTAGCCCGGAAAATAATTTTGGGGCTCCGAGATGCGCAATACACATAAGTGCCTTCTTGCTGCACTACCTGCAACATGACCCTCATATTGTCAGAATTCGAAGTAATCATGACTACTGGGTTGCCACACTCTTAGATCCCCCAAACTTTTCGATCAACCTTTTCATTTTAATAAAGACCAAAAAAATGGTCATTTTTGAAATTATAAGCATTAGCAGGTTATTAGAAACTGAAATCAAACAGTTTTCAACTCAAAACTTTATTCTAGGTGATGTTACATTTTCACATAGGACCCCTTGTTCGAAAGGAGCTTCTGAACTCTCTCGTCCATTGAATTTGTCAGGTTTTGGATGGTTTCTGCTTCAATTGTTTTGCATGAGGACAGAATACCCTCCCAGAGCTGTTGCTTAGATGTGAACTGCCTCCCGCCATCATAGACACTCCTTTTGATGATGCTCCAGAGGTTCTGAATGGGGTAGAGGTCAGGGGAGCATGGGGGTCACACCATAAGTTTGTCCCCTTTTATGCCCATATCAGCCAGAGATGCAGATGTTTTATGTGCAGCATGAGATGGTGCATTATCATGCAAAAAAATGATCTTGCTGTGAAATACATGGTTCTTCTTCTTGAACCATGGCAGAAAGTGCTGTTTGAGAAAATCCACATACATTATGGAGTTCATCTTTAGCGCCTTCAGGGATCCTAAAGGGGCCGACAATCTCTCTCCCCATGATTTCAGCCCAAAACATTACTCCACCTCCTCCTTGTTGGCGCTGTAGCCGTGTTTGCGTGGGGTGTCCATCAACCAGCCATCCTCCACTCCATCCATCTGGACCATCGAGCGCTGCATGGCACTCATCCGTGAACAAAACAGTTTTGAAATCATTCTTCATGTAATGTTTGGCCCACTGGAGCCATTTCTGCTTGTGTGAAGTGGATAGAGGAGGTCGACAGGATGGCATATGCACAGCTGCAAACCTCTGAAGGACCCTGCATCTTGTTGTTCGGGGGACGTTGGAGGCACCAGCAGCTTCAAAAACTTGTCTGCTGCTATGACAAGGCTTTTCTGCCGCTGCTCTTTTAACGTGACGTAATTGCCTGTAGGAAAGAGTCCTCAATTTGGCCTTATCAGCACGCACACGTGTGTACTGTGAATCAGCTACATACTTCTTGATTGCCAAGACACTTCATCCTGATCATCGCACAATGTTGATGGTAGTGATGCCTTGACCTAAACACTCCACAATTTGTTGCTTCTCAGCAGCCGACACATCCTTTTTCTTTCCCATTTTGGCAGAAAATGTAGGCTGCTTAATAATGTGAGACAGCCTTCTTAAGTAGTCTTGCCTTTCATTGGACACACCTGCCAAACTAATTAGCACAGGTGTCTGCAATTGCTTACAGTGATATAAAGAGCCCTGACACACATCACCATCAATGAGTTTAACTGACAAACAAACAAATTCTTCCCTTATCACTCCTAAACACTTTTTGCATAATAATTTGGAACACAGTGTACATGTGCTTTTCCACAAAACACCAGTGGTTCACGTAATGAATCTTACAGTTCTAACTTGCCAACCGTGGTCTGTATGGAGTTGTTCAATAAAGGGCCCAAAATTAAGATAACATAGATGGGAGAGGTCTCTATGAATAGGAATTCCTAAGTATTTGATGCCCTGTGAGGGCTAGGCAAAGGGAAAGTTGGACTGGATGGAATCCTATATGGATTTGGGGAGGGAGACATCGAGGACCTCAGACTTCGCTGCATTGATTTTAAAATTTGACCATGTAACAAAGTGATCTATTTCAGCCATAACAGCATGGATGGATATATGTGATTGAGTGATATATACTAGGACATCATCAGCAAATAGAGAGCACTTGTACTCGGTGCCTCCCACCTCAATCCACCTAATATTGGGGTTATGGCGAATTGATGAGAGCAGGTGCTCCGTCACTAGGATGTATAAGAGAGGGGACAGAGGACATCACTGCCTTGTCCCATTGGTGATTGTGAAAGGTGATGAAAATGTTCTGATGCACCCCTTGGGCCTTGGGACACCCGGAGCCGGACCCTTTTTGGTGGATGCTGGTGGTTGTAGTCTTCGTGGCGGCGACCCGATTCCGTGGCTCAGGGTGGTCAAACCAGTGGTGGAACTATTTATGTGGTTTTGATGTTTAAATGTCCGACTACGCCACCCGTGGATTGCGGTCAGAGTGAACCGCCGCTGCAGGGCAGACCGCTGAGGCTGGTGTTGTGGGTGCAGCAGAGCGTAGCCTATCTCCCCACGGGAGGAGTATAGCCTCAGGGCAGTGTATGCGGAAGATGGGGGTGATGGTGCAGGGCAGCAGCAGTAACGACACGGAGTCAGTGATGCAGTCCAGGGCCTTTAATCACAGTTCTTATTATCCAGACCACTTCTGCAGGTAACGGCTGCCCACGTCGTACTGTGCTCACCAGGTGAGGGGCTCAGACAACTCCCAGATAACTTTGGAGCGCTTCACAGGACCCCCTTTGTGTGTCCTTTGTCTGGCCTTTCTTACCAACACTTCTGTCCGGCTGCCTCGGGCCTCCTCTTGGTAAACTTGGCGCCAGTTTCCCTGACCCTATGTGCTGCCCTCCTAGCGGGTGTAGCGAGGGGCTGCGCCACATAAAATGTCACAGCCTCCGGTTTCTAGCTGAGGGTCGTTTCCTGCCTCCACTAGTTTCGGGGACCGGTCTCCCCCTTTGGCCCCTCCACGCAGGTGGATTCGGGCGTGCGGTGGCGACTCGCCCGTCCGCACCCCTGGGATCCCTTCATTCCTCGTTCCTGGAGCCTTCTCCGCTCCTCTTCCTTCCTTCTCCCTCTTCCAGGCCTGGGCCTCTGTTACTAGGCCCGCCTCCGGAGCAGAGCTCATGCAGAGCCCCTGCTCCCTGCCACTTCTGCTCAGACTTCTCTGCACTGAACTAAGATGGTGCCCACCTTTTATACTCCCTTCTCAATGCACCCAGGAACTGCTTCCTCCCTGCTCCTGCACTACAGGGTTCCACTTCCTCAGTGTTCCCTCCCCCCACTCCAGCCAGGGACAGGGACTGTCGTGCCCATCTCAGGGGCATATTGGTCGCCCTGCCCCACGGCAATGTGGTGTAATGCATGCAGGTGTCGGGTCCTGATCCACACTCCATCCTTACCTGAGAGTGAGATATCACACCTCTGGGTGAGGTGCAATACCTCTGTAGCAACCGAGCCCTCAGGGTGCTACAGTTCCATTTATCTTCAGCCTAGGTGACGTATTGCGATACAGGGCCGTGATTTTGGCTATAAAAGGGTCCCCTAGACCCCTACCCCAAGCTTTTTAAGAGAATCATATATGGCGTGCCAGGAGACTCTATGGAATGCTTTCTCAGCATCCAACGAGAGTATCTAATTACAAATTTTTAACTGCATCTAGCCCAGGAAATACTTTGTGCCTAGTAGCAGTGTCTGCTAGTCAGCGGATTATCCCGGCTGTTAAGCAAGCTACACCACCTGTAGTTTGGACACTTAATTTTTTCAAAGGAAATGCTTCGGGACCACGGGATACTCAGTGAAGAGCATCAGGAGGCACCCCAAGGCATAGGGGCTGGGACTGGCAGTAGGATGCCTTGCGGTGGACAGCCGAGCTCGATCCTTATAAAAGCTTTTTAACTGCAGCAGCTTTAGTGGACGCTACTGGAGCTGGAATTACGCGGCTGCTGGCATGAGACTTGCCCTCCAATAGATCCTTGTAAATGGATTTAAAGTGTATTCATTCAAATTAGAGAGACAATTTAAATTAAAAAGCTTAGAGCTGCCTCCACCACAGGGGGCTCGCTCGACCCACCAGCGGACAGGCACCAGTGTTGGGAGAGGGGGGCTGGCCGTCAGGGTTCACCGCGGCTCTGGCACAAACCCGGCGACACGGAGGTGGCACGGGCAGGAGCGGACTGAACGTGTCGGCTTCTCACTTTTTGGATTTTAGAAGGGCATGCCTATATCTGTGTCTCCCCCTCCTTTTACTCCTACATCTCTTTTCTTTTCTCATGACTATATGTACTTGTCACTTTTCCATGTGTTAGTTGTGTCTTCTGAGCAGTTTGTCAGCTTTTGGACACCTTTGAAGGTGTTTTCTATGTGTTTCTATGTGTTTTTGTTTGCCTGCCATTGGTTTTAACGGTGTTCGAAGGTGTTCGACGAACAGTTCGACGAACAGTTCGGCGAACACATGGGTGTTCGACGAACCGAACCGAACTCGAACACTATGGGCGTGGCTCAACACTACTAACTAGTCCTTTTGTGGGGGTGAAATTAAGCTTTGTGTAGACTGAGTAAGCAAACCTTTTTTTTCTGTTGCTACCAAGAGTAAAAAAAGATATATATCATATTGTCATTTTGTGGCATTGAAATTCAGCTGTTTTCAGAGTAAAAAAATCAATTTTTTCTGTTGTCAATAAGAGTAAAAAAAGACAACAGTTTTTTCTGTGACAAACATGATACAGTCCGCTACAAACCATCATGTCCTTTTGTGACAGTGAAATTAAGTTGTATGCAGATGTAAGAAAACCTTTTTTTTTCTGTGAGTTACGTGACACTGCATGCCATATGTCACCTTGTCATTTTGTGGCGGTGAAATTCAGCTGTTTTCAGAGTAAAAAAATCTATTTTTCTGTTGCTAACGGGTAAAAATTATTTTTTTCTGTGACAAACGTGATACAGGCCACCATAAGCCAACTAGTCCTTTTGTGGCGGTGAAATTAAGCTGCGTGTAGACTGAGTAAACAAACCATTTTTTTCTGTTGCTAACAAAAGTCTTTTTTTTTCTGTGACAAACGTGCTACAGTACTTCATATGTCACCTTGTCATTTTGTAGCATTGAAATTCAGCTGTTTTCAAAGTAAAAAAAACTATTTTTTCTGTTGCTAATCAGAGTAAAAAAATAAAATTCTGTGACAAATGTAATACAGTCTGCCATAAGCCACTTAGTACTTTTGTGGCGGTGAAATTAAGCTGTGCATAGACTGAGTAAACAAAAAATTTTTTTCTGTTGCTAACAACAGTAAAAAAAAAAAATTCTGTGACAAATGTGATACAGTACGTCATATGTCACCTTGTCATTTTGTGGCAGTGAAATCCAGCTGTATGCGGAGGTCATGCAGAGTAAAAAAAAGGATTATTTTTTCTGTGACTAACGTGATACAGCAGGCTAGATCTCAGTTTGAAATATCTTGGAGTGTATAGTCAATGTTATACAGGCCTCATCCACAGTAAGAAAATACTTTCTTCTCTTACTAATGTGATACAATAGGGGACATATGAATTTGAAATAGTTTGGAGAATATCTCGCATGTTATAAAGGCCTCATTGACACAAAAAAATACTTTCTTCTGTTAATAACATCAGTCAGTAGGGGACATCTCAGTTTGAAATAGTTTGGAGCAAATCTGCTATGTTATACAGGCGTCATCCACACTAAAATAAATACTTTCTTCTGTTACCAACGTTATACAGCAGGAGATATCTCAGTTTGAAACAGTTTGAAGCATATCTGCTATGTTATACAAGCGTGTTCTACACTACACTAAAAAATACTTACTTGTGTTACTAACATGATGCACTAGGCTGCCAAAGCAGGGTGGATTACTGAAATCGAGGGGGGGTTGGTGATACCAGACAAACTGTTAGTGAAGGTGCAAGAGGCGAGGAACAAATGGAGGAGGAAGGGGTGATAGGCGAGTAACAGTCAGAAGATGAAGAGGATAATCATCCCCTCTTTGTTCGTGTTTGGCGGGAGGGGACAGAGGAAACAAGCATCAGAGTTCCCCAGCCACCAACACAGCATGGGCTTGGACCTCATAGAAGAGCCTGACATATGAGTGTCTTCTTGCTGCACTATCTGCAACATGATCCCCATACAGTTAGGATTCAAAATAGTGCTGACTAGTGATGAGCAAACAAGGTCACCACTAGTGTTGAGCCACCCCCGTAGTGTTCGAGTTCGGTTCGGTTCGTCGAACACCCGTATGTTCGCCGAACTGTTCGTTGAACTGTTCGTCGATCACCTTCGAACACCGTTAAAACCAATGGCAGGCAAACAAAAGCACATAGAAACACATAGAAAACACCTTCAAAGGTGTCCAAAACCTGACAAACTGCTCAGAAGACACAACTAACACATGGAAAAGTGACAAGTACATATAGTCATGCAAAAAGAAAAGAGGTGGAGGAGTAAAAGGAGGGGGAGACACAGATATAGGCATGTCATGCCCTTCTAAATCCAAAAAAGTGCGAAGCCGACACGGCCAGTCCGTTCCTGCCCGTGCGACCTCCGTGTCTCTGGGTTTGTGCCAGAGCCACGGTGAACCCTGACAGGCAGCCCCCCTCTCCCAATACTGGTGCCTGTCCGCTGGTGGGTCAAGCGAGCCCCCCTGCGGTGGAGGCAGATCTTAGCTTTTTAATTTAAAGTGTCTCTCTAATTTGAATGAGTACACTTTAAATCCTTTTACAAGGATCTATTGGAGGGAAAGTCTCATGCCAGCAGCAGCGGTAATTCAAGCTCCAGTAGCGTCCACTAAAGCTGCTGCAGTTAAAAAGCTTTTATAAGGATCGAGCTTGGCGGTCCACCGCAAGGCGTCCTACCGCCAGTCCCAGCCCCTGTGCCTTGGGGTGCCTCCCCGATGCTCTTCAATGAGTGTCCCGGGGGCCCGAACCATTTCCTTTTAAAAAATTAAATGTCCAAACTACAGGTGGTATAGCTTGCTTAACAGCTGGGATAATCCGCTGACTAGCAGACACTGCTACTAGGCACAAAGTATTTCCTGGGCTAGATGCAGTTAAAAATTTGTAATTAGATACTCTCGTTGGATGCTGAGAAAGCAATCCATAGAGTCTCCTGGCACGCCATATATTATTCTCTTAAAAAGCTTGGGGTAGGGGTCAGGGGGACCCTTTTATAGGCAAACGCAATACGTCACCTAGGCTGAAGATAAATGGAACATTTTCATCACCTTTCATAATCACCAATGGGACAAGGCAGGGATGTCCTCTGTCCCCTCTCTTTTACATCCTAGTGATGGAGCACCTGCTCTCATCAATTCGCCATAACCCCAACATTAGGTGAATTGAGGTGGGAGGCACCGAGTACAAGTGCTCTGCATTTGCTGATGATGTCCTAGTATATATCACTCATTCACATATATCCATCCCTGCTGTTATGGTGGAAATAGATCACTTTGTTAAATGGTCAAATTTTAAAATCAATGCAGTGAAGTCTGAGGTCCTCGATGTCTCCCTCCCCAAATCCATACAGAATTCCATCCAGTCCAACTTTCCCTTTGCCTGGCCCTCACAGGGTATGAAATACTTAGGAGTTCGTATTCATAGAGACCTCTCCCGTCTATGTTATCTTAATTTTGGGCCCTTTATTGAACAACTCCATACAGACCACGGTTGGCAAGTTAGAACTATAAGAGTCCCTACGTGAACCACTGGTGTTTTGTGGAAAAGCACATGTACACTGTGTTCCAAATTATTATGCAAAGAGTGTTTAGGAGTGATAAGGTAAGAATTTTTTTGTTTGTCAGTTAAACTCATTGATGGTGATGTGTGTCAGGGCTCTTTATATCACTGTAAGCAATTGCAGACACCTGTGCTAATTAGTTTGGCAGGTGTGTCCAATGAAAGTCAAGACTACTTAAGAAGTCTGTCCCACATTATTAAGCAGTCTACATTTTCTGCCAAAATGGGAAAGAAAAAGGATGTGTCGGCTGCTGAGAAGCAATAAATTGTGGAGTGTTTAGGTCAAGGCATGACTACAATCAACATTGCCAAGACACTTCATCCTGATCACGCACAATCAAGAAGTATGTAGCTGATTCACAGTACACACGTGTGCGTGCTGATAAGGGAAAATTGAGGACTCTTTCCTACAGGCAATTATGTCAGGTTAAAAGAGCAGCGGCAAAAAAGCATTGTCATGGCAGCAGACAAGTTTTTGAAGCTGCTGGTGCCTCCAACATCCCCTGAACAACAAGATGCAGGGTCCTTCAGAGGTTTGCAGCTGTGCGTAAGCCATCCTGTCGACCTCCTCTATCCACTGTACACAAGCAGAAACAGCTCCAGTGGGCCAAACAATACATGAAGACTGACTTCAAAACTGTTTTGTTCACGGATGAGTGGCGTGCAACGCTCGATGGTCCAGATGGATGGAGTGGAGGATGGCTGGTTGATGGACACCCCATGCAAACAAGGCTACGGCGCCAACAAGGAGGAGGTGGAGTAATGTTTTGGGCTGGAATCATGGGGAGAGAGATTGTCGGCATCTTTAGGATCCCTGAATGGGTAAAGATGAACTCCATAATGTATGTGGAGTTTCTCAAACAGCACTTCCTGCCATGGTTCAAGAAGAAGAACCGTGTATTCCGCGGAGGGAATTCTGTCCTCATGCAAAACAATTGAAGCAGAAACCATCCAAAACCTGACAAATTCAATGGACGAGAGAGTTCAGAAGCTCCTTTCGAACAAGGGGTCCTATGTGCAAATGTAACATCACCGAGAATAAAGTTTTGAGTTGAAAACTGTTTGATTTCAGTTTGTAATAACCTGCTAATGCTTATAATTTCAAAAATGACCATTTTTTTGTTCTTTATTAAAATGAAAAGGTTGATCGAAGAGTGTGGGGGATCTAAGAGTGTGGCAACCCAGTAGTCAGGATTATTTCGAATTCTGACAATCTGAGGGTCATGTTGCAGGTAGTGCAGCAAGAAGGCACTCATGTGTCTTGCGCATCTAGGAGCCCCAAAATTATTTTCTGGGCTAGATGCAGCTAAAAATTATTATTAATTTGAAAGCTGGTGGAGCTTAGTATAGATGGCCTTATAGAATCAGTACTGCAAACTGCTACAAGGCCCAAATTATTTTCCAGCCAAGATACAGATAAACATGATTAGTAATTTTAAATCTGGTGGAGTTTAGTATAGATGGCCTAATAGAATCAGTACTGCAAACTGCTACAAGGCCCAAATTATTTTCCAACAAAGATACAGATAGACATGATTAGTAATTTTAAATCTGGTGGAGTTTAGTATAGATGGCCTAATAGAATCAGTACTGCACACTGGTACAAGGCCCAAATTATTTTCCAGCCAAGATACAGATAAACATGATTAGTAATTTGAAAGCTTAAAACAGTTGGTGAGGTGATTTTAACAAATCATCAAGCTTTTACTCTCCCCAGGATGACACAGGGGTAGAAAAGTCGTTTCGGATCCATGATTTGTTCATCTTTATGAACGTGAGTCTGTCTACCTTATCAGTGGAGAGCCGCGTGCGCTTATCTGTTAGCACACCACCAGCAGCGCTGAACACACGTTCAGACAGAACGCTGGCTGTGGGGCATGACAAGATCTCCAAGGCGTAAGTGGCGAGCTCCGGCCATTTATCCAGAATGGAAGCCCAAAAAGAGCAAGGGTCCAGTGACACAGTCATGGCTTCAATGTTTACTTGGAGATACTCCTGTATAATCGTCTCTAGGCGTTGACTAATGGGTCAGACTTCTTGTCTCCTGTGGCCTTGCAAAGGATGGTCTAAAAAAGTGGTGAAACGATTCCGCAAAATTGATATTACCAGCAGATACTGTGTTTCTGTTACGTTTTGAGTGCTGAACACTCGACGGTCCCACGGTTGGCAAGTTGGAACTGTGAGATTCACTACGTGCACCACTAGTGTTTTGTGGAAAAGCACATGTAAGATTCTGCAACAGTCTCTGCTGATACTCCAACATGCGTGCCTCCCTTTCTATGGCAGGAATCATTTCTGCAAATTTACTTTTGTACCGGGGATCTAAGAGTGTGGCAACCCAGTAGTCAGGATTATTTCTAATTCTCACAATTCGAGGGTCATGTTGCAGGTAGTGCAGCAAGAAGGCACTCATGTGTCTTGCGCATCCAGGAGCACCAAGTCCCTGTTGTGTTGGTGGCGAGGTAACAATCATGCTTCCTTCCTCTGCCCTCTCCCCCCAACCTCGCACAACAGAAATGTGATCAAGTTCTCATCTGATGAGTCTTCCATCAGTTCGTCCTCCACTTCTTCCTGGGCTCCTGCACCTTCCTCACTAGTTTGGCTGCTACCATGCACCCTGGTAAAACCATCTCCCCCACCCTCACATGCCTGCCGCCTTGGTGCTGCTGACCGTCTGGACCTTGCAGATGTTAGCCCTTCCGCATACAACTCCTCCTCCTCTACTTCCTCCACCTCCTCTTGTGCCACCACCTGACTCAGAATTCTGTTTAACATGTGCTCCAGCATGTAAATCGCCAGAATAGTCATGCTGATAATGGCATCGTCAGCACTAAACATTTTCGTCGCCATTTAAAAACTGTGCAGAAGGGTGCATAGGTCCCTCATCTGAGACCACTCCTCCAGCGTGATTTGCCCCACCTCTGGATTCTCATTGGCCCAGGCTATACGTCAGAACGTATTGCACCAGGGCTTGTCGGTGCTGCCACAGTCGCTGCAACATGTGCAGGGTTGAATTCCACCGGGTAGGCACATCGCATTTTAGCAGGTGAAGTGGCAGGCCCAACGACTTCTGTAGAGATGTAAGTCGCTGAGCTGCGGGATGTGAACGGCGGAAGTGAGCACACAGCGACCGTGCCCTCTGCAGAAGGCCATCTAGTCCGGGATAGTGGGCTAAATATTGCTGGACAACCAGGTTCAACACGTGAGCCATACAAGGCACGTGTGTGACATTGCCCCGGCGAAGGGCCGCACCCAGGTTTGCAGTATTGTCGCACACGGCCTTCCCTGGTTTCAGGTCCAGTGGAGACAACCATTCATGAAACTGGATCTCCAGAGCTGACCACAACTCCTCAGCTGTGTGACTCACATTTCCCAGACATTTCAAAGTAGTAACCGCCTGATGCCATTGAGCCCTGCTGCCAGCATAGTAAGGAGGTGTGCAGGATACCTTCTGCGCAGTTAGAAAGCGGGTGGCATGACCAGACAGGCTTTGGGTGCAGGTGGAGGACCGAGAGGAGGTTGAGGAGGCAGAAGCAGTGGAGGAACTTTGAGATAAAGAGGATTGACGCACAACTCGTGGGGATGGCAAGACTTGGACAGCAGCCCCTTGTCCTGCTGTCACCATAGTTACCCAGTGCCCAATCAGCGTCATGTAACGCCCCTGTCGATGCCTACTCGTCCAAGTGTCTGTGGTGAAATTCACCCTGTCACACACAGAGTTTCTCAAAGAAGCGGTGATGTTGTGTGCGAAATACTGGTGGAGTGCAGGCACACATTTCTTTGAAAAGTAGCGCTGACTGGGCATCTGGTACTGGGGCACTGCGACGGACATAAGGTCTCGAAAATCCTCTGTGTCCATCAGGCGGAAAGGCAGCATTTCTGTAGCCACAAGCTTGCAGATGGTGAAATTCAACCTCTTAGCTTTGTCATGGCTAGGAGGAAATGGTCTTTAACTTGTCCACATCTGAGGGACCGAGGGCTGGCTGTTGTGCTTAGACGGGGTTGAGAAGGGTGTCCCCGGCAAACTGCCGGTCTCTGAGAAAGATGCAGGCGGACATGTTAGGTTGCCTTGATCCAAAGGTGGTGCTATCAATGTCGGACACCGCTGAATACCAGCTGGTTTTTCCACCTCCAAAGAAAATGATGACCTGCCAATCACGCTGGCTGTTGCGGGTAAAGAGGTGGCAGGTCAACATCCTAAAACAGGTGTGACTGCTGTCCCCCCAGTCACAGAGGATGAAGAGGCCGCGGATGCACAAGATGTGGCAGACGGTGGTTGGCCCGGCCGGCTAGGCAGCATTGTAGCACAGTGAGCTTCCCACTGCAACTTATGCTTCATATCCATGTGCCGGTTCATGCATGAAGTACTCAAACTATGTATTTTTTGGCCTCTACTTTGCTTTTGCTGACAAATATTACAGATAACATGAGTTGGGTCATCCTTATCGATCTGAAAAAATGCCCAGGCTATGCAAGGCTTAGCACCCATGCGACCTGAAGAGCCACCACGACTTGTGGTCAGAGGCAGAGTTGTGTTTGAGGATGCAGTTGTTGACGAGCTTCCAGTACTACGTCACTGTCCAGGAAGGCGCAACCTCGTCATCACTAGCATCCTCCTCCACCTCCTCTGCTGACCTCATCGACTGGCTGACTGTGGGTTGACAGTAAGTGGGATCTCCAACCTCGTCATCATCACCCTGTGTGTTATCACACCCGTCGTCCTCAGAGCCAACCTCTTTCTGCCCTGACAAAAAACTAAAGCTGTCGCTCCAATCAGGTATTTCAGTCTCATCATCGTCTTCCTCATTGTCTCCACCAACAGGAGTTACAGTTTGGGAACGAGGGTCTACATTATGGTCAGAACCTTCTGCGTCTGGTCCTGGATCCGACTCATAAAGATTCTGGGCATCAGTGCAGATCATTTCCTTGTCTGGATTCACAGAAGCTCTGGAGCCGACCTCTGATTCCCAGGCTATAGTATGAGTAAACAGCTCTGCAGACTCAACCATCCATTCTACCCCATACTCAGGTGGAGACTTGGCAGCTGTGAGGAAGCAAGTGCGATTGGGGTGACACCTCTGAGGACTGGAGTATTTGTGATTTTGAAGTTGAGATGGAGGAGAGCCCACTTAAAGGAGCATTTGATATCCGTTGAAGCACCCGCTGTTTTTGTGCCTCATCTGAAATTTGTAGCGATTGGCGAGGCCGTAAGAAAGGGATCTTATCACATTGTCTGCTAAAAGAAGTAGACATCTTAGTTTGGCTGGAAGATGGTCTTTCTTCTGCAGATTTTACTGTTGCTTTAACACCTTCCCCACGGACACAACCTTTTTTCCCTTCCCAACATGCCTATTCCCCTTTCCACCAGCAGCAGGCCTTTTTCCACTCATTTTGGTGGTTAACTAATTGACTAATTGGAGTTGTTTGCACAAAAAACAATGGATGGGAACCTAGCAGAGCTGAGTGGCCAAACTGTGGTATTAGCCCAAAAGTATTGGCTGGGCTAGATGCAGATAAAACTTATTTTGAATTTGCAACCTGGTGGAGGTTAGTATAGATGGACTAATAGAACAAGTCCCACACACTGCTACAAGCCGAAGCCAAAATATTGTTTTAGAGCTAGATGTAGATAAAAATTATTTTGAATTTGCAACCTGGTGGAGGTTAGTATAGATGGACTAATAGAACAAGTCCCACACACTGCTGCAAGCCGAGGCCCAAATATTTTTTCAGAGCTAGATGCAGATAAAAATTATTTTGAATTTTCAACCTGGTGGAGGTTAGTATAGATGGACTAATAGAACAAGTCGCACACACTGCTACAAGCCCAAGCCCAAATATTTTTTCAGAGCTAGATGCAGACAAAAATTATTTTGAATTTGCAACCTGGTGGGGGTTAGTATAGATGGACTAATAGAACAAGTCCCACACACTGCTACAAGCCGAAGCCGAAATATTTTTTCAGAGCTAGATGCAGATAAAAATTACTTTGAATTTCCAACCTGGTGGAGGTTAGTATAGATGGACTAATAGAATGATGCTATGCCCAAAAGGTTTTACTTCACTAGGTGCAGTAAAAAATTTTATATTCTATACACAGGTGGTGTAGCTTGCAACACAGATAGGCTACTCCACTGACTAACACACACTGCAAGAGGCCAAAAACGATTTGCTTTGCTAGATTTAGCCAAATGCTGTGAAAAAAACTTGCACAGCACTGGCAGAGACCTGCCTGGCAAAAAGTGATAGGAACTGATGTAACCTAGCCCTCAAAAGGACTGCAATTACAATTAGTCTTTACTCCCAACCTATCTATTTAAGAGCACAGACCTGCCTGATAAAAGTCGTAGGAAATTATGTAACCTAGTCCTCAAAAGGACTGCAATCACAACTCTTCCCTACTCCCAAGCTATCTGTAGATTTGTGCGAAAATTGGCCTGAAATTAACACTGAAAGTACAGCGCACACAGCAACAGCGGTGCCATCTAACACGCAGCTGCAGCAGTGAGAAAATGGTGGCGACGGGGAAAATGGCTGGGTCTCATAGGGCAAGGACATGTGACATACACTGCCAATGACACATGCCCTTGCTTGTGTGAAAAAAAGCACTTCGCTCCGTGTGTGCGCTGCTGATAGGCTGACAGACTGCACCTCCCCTCTGTAAATGCGGGAAAGAGAAAAAAAAATGGAGATCTTCATTATTTTTGCAAAGATCCATCCCCTGCCCCTCCCCCCGCCCCGCTGTACACTCAAACTGCGTATTAACATTAATTTTCATCATTACTGAGAAAAAATCCAGTTATGATTTTGGTGCACGAACAGTTATCGAACATAACCTCGAACAGCCGAATTTTTCTCAAATCGTTCGTGTTCGCCGAACGGCTCGAACACCGCCCAAAACAGCTCGAATTTGAGATTGTCGAACAGTTCAAGTCGAACACCGCTCATCTGTAATCACCACTGCTCGGTACTCGCTCGAGTATCTCAATGCACAAGATGCTCGGCGCTCTGCGAGTATTTCCTGTTTGCTCGGGTGAGAGATCGGGTCTCCTCCCTGCATGTTTGGCACTCTTTAGAGAGCCAATGAATATGCATGGATTGCCTGCAACACACTATAATGCCGTAGCTTGTTGGTTGTGACATTACAGTCATTGGCTGGCCGCACAGCATCATCAGCTCTATATAAGACCTGATGACTTACATGCTCGTCACAGTCACTCCAGCATCAGACAGTGTAGGGAGAGGTGCTGCTGAGTTAGGGAGAGATTTGCTTGTTTCTTAGTTAGTGTAGGTGTATCACAGCATCTATATATATCCATCGGAACTAACAGTCCTTCTGCAGACTAATCCAGCTGCATCTATACAGTGGTGACAGCAGGAGTTAGGCAGGCAGTGTATGTGGCAGACTGCAGTGCATAAAGCAAGGGGGTCCATTGAACTTCCGGTAGTCTAGATATTTCACATCATATATATATATATATATATATATATATATATATAGTACAGACCAAAAGTTTGGACACACCTTCTCATTTAAAGATTTTTCTGTATTTTCATGACTATGAAAATTGTACATTCACACTGAAGGCATCAAAACTATGAATTAACACATGTGGAATTATATACTTTACAAAAAAGTGTGAAACAACTGAAAATATGTCTTATATTCTAGGTTCTTCAAAGTAGCCATCTTTTGCTTTGATCACTGCTTTGCACACTCTTGGCATTCTCTTGATGAGCTTCAAGAGGCAGTCACCGGAAAATGTCTTCCAACAATCTTGAAGGAGTTCCCAGAGATGCTTAGCACTTGTTGGCCCTTTTGCCTTCACTCTGCGGTCCAGCTCACCCCAAACCATCTCGATTGGGTTCAGGTCTGGTGACTGTGGAGGCCAGGTCATTTGACGTAGCACCCCATCACTCTCCTTCTTGGTCAAATAGCCCTTACATAGCCTGGAGGTGTGTTTGGGGTCATTGTCCTGTTGAAAAATAAATGATGGTCATACTAAACGCAAACCGGATGGAATAGCATGCAGCTGCAAGATGCTATGGTAGCGATGCTGGTTCAGTATGCCTTCAATTTTTAATAAATCCCCAACAGTGTCACCAGCAAAGCACCCCCACACCATCACACCTCCTCCTCCATGCTTCACGGTGGGAACCAGGCATGTAGAGTCCATCCGTTCACCTTTTCTGCGTCGCACAAAGACACGGTGGTTGGAACCAAAGATCTCAAATTTGGACTCATCAGACCAAAGCACAGATTTCCACTGGTCTAATGTCCATTCCTTGTGTTCTTTAGCCCAAACAAGTATCTTCTGCTTGTTTCCTGTCCTTAGCAGTGGTTTCCTAGCAGCTATTTTACCATGAAGGCCTGGAGCACAAAGTCTCCTCTTAACAGTTGTTGAAGAGATGTGTGTGCTGCTAGAACTCAGTGTGGCATTGACCTGGTCTCTAATCTGAGCTGCTGTTAACTGAGGCTGGTGACTCGGATAAACTTATTCTCAGAAGCAGAGGTGACTCTTGGTCTTCCTTTCCTGGGGCGGTCCTCATGTGAGCCAGTTTCTTTGTAGCACTTGATGGTTTTTGCAACTGCACTTGGGGACACTTTCAAAGTTTTCCCAATTTTTCGGACTGACTGACCTTCGTTTCTTAAAGTAATGATGGCCACTTGTTTTTCTTTACTTAGCTGCTTATTTCTTGCTATAATACAAATTCTAACAGTCTATTCAGCAGGAGTATCAGCTGTGTATCCACCAGACTTCTGCACAACACAACTGATGGTCCCAACCCTATTTATAAGGCAAGAAATCCTACTTATTAAACTTGACAGGGCACACCTGTGAAGTGACAACCATATCCGGTGCCTACCTCTTGAAGCTCATGAAGAGATTGTCAAGAGTGTGCAAAGCAGTCATATAAGCAAAAGGTGGCTACTTTGATGAACCTAGAATAGAAGACATATTTTCAGTTGTTTCACACTTTTTTGTTAAGTATATAATTCCACATATGTTAATTCATAGTTTTGATGCCTTCAGTGTGAATGTACAATTTTCATAGCCATGAAAATACAGAAAAATCTTTAAATGAGATGATGTGTCCAAAGTTTTAGTCTACACTGTATATATATATATATATATGTATATATATATATATATATATATATATATATATATATACACAGTATATATATATATATATATATATATACATATACATATTGTTACGGGTCCGGGTGGTGGAACCTCTGTGCTTCAGTCCAAGGAGGGACCAGAGGGCCGTAAACAAGTGCCTACTCGGACTGACTCAGGTCACACGGTGGCTTAGTCGACTCCATGAACAAGGGAGGGACAGGGCAGGTGAACCAGGTGCCACTCTGGGACCGACCTTGTGTGAGAGCAGCTGACTCCCACAGGTCAGTTGACAGATGCTGACCGGTACAGCGGATGAGCACGGCAGGAAGGCTGGCGGGTGATCCGGGTAGATAAGTAGGCAGGTACGGCTGATAGCCAGACAGGTGCTCTGGGTAGGCAAGCTGGTGACCAAGGCAGATAGCCAGAAAGGTACTCCGGGTAGGCAAGCAGGCGGGTATGTCGGATAGTCAGACAGGTGCTCCGGGCAGGCAAGCTGGCAGGCACAACAGGTCTGGAAGGTGTTCCAGGTACCCAGGCTCGTGGGCATGGCAGGTAACTGGCAGGTGCTCTGGGTAGGCAGGCTGGCGGGCATGGCAGATAACTGGCAAGTGCTCTGGGTAGGCAAGCTGGCAGGAACAGCGATAGACAGACTGGCGGGCAGGACTGTTAGACAGGCTGGTGGACAGGACTGTTAAAAAGACTGCGGGACAGACCTGAGGGCTGAGCAAAGTGTTAGCACACAAAACAACATCCTTGCACAGGCACCTCTCAATTTGGAGGAGGTGTCTTATAAAGGGGAAGTCCTCTGGCCATTGGCTGGGGACTCTTTAGGGCTGCGCGCGGCCCCTATAAGAGGGAGGGAGTGCGCGCACGCATGCACTCTAAGCACAGTGCTTGGGAAGCTGCACGCAGGGTGCGCCACAGCAGCAGCAGTAGGTGAGCAGGAAGATGCTGGACCGGGACCGCGGCGGTGAGGGGAACGGCATTTCTGCCCAGCAGGAGGCAGAGACGCCGATGTTACAGTACCCCCCCTTTACGCCCCCTCACCTTTAGGCCCGCGAGAAATTTTTTAAGAAGATGAGGGGCATGAATGTTCTCCCTGGGATCCCAAGACCTCTCCTCAGGGCCAAACCCCTTCCAATCCACAAGAAAGAATGTCTTTCCAATTACCCTCTTGGTGGTCAAAATATTCTCTACCTCAAAGATGTCCTCAGCGGAGACTGGAGCTGGGGTGGTATCTGGATTGTCAGAGAAAGAATTAAGAACAACTGGTTTGAGGAGAGATACATGAAAGGAGTTGGGTATCTGTAAGGTGACCCGGAGTTTCAGCTTGTAAGCCACGGGTTTTTTTTTAAATTTGGTTCAGAACCTCGAACAGAATGATGAACCACAGACCCAACTTATAAGAATGTATCTTGAGACGGACATATTTGGAGGAAAGCCAGACCTTGTCTCCAGGATGGAATTGAGGTGGATCCAGACGTCTCATATCAGCATGTTTCTTCATCCTCTCAGAGGACAGAAGAAGCAGAGATCTAGTGTCTTCTCAAATAGGCGAAAATTTGCTGACAAGAGACTCCACGGCAGAATTGTCCACTGAAGAGGAGACGGGAAATGGAATCAGGGGGTGTCGACCATAGACCACAAAAAATGGGGATTTAGTAGAAGACTCTCTCTCATGGTTGCTATAGGAGAACTCTGCCCAAGGCAAGAGCTCAACCAATTGGTATGGTGAGCGTTGACAAAGTGCCGAAGAAAGCTGGTAAGGATCTGATTGATACGTTCCACTTGACCATTGGACTGAGGATGATAAGCAGAAGTGAAATCCAAAGAGACATCCAGCAGCTTGCATGTGGCTCTCCAGAAGCCTAAGAGAATTGAACTCCGCGATCCGAGACAATGTAGAGGAGTAGGCCGTGAAGATGGAAGATGTGATGGATGAAGTCCTTAGCCAGCACAGATGCAGATGGAAGACCAGGCAGAGGGATGAAGTGGGCCATTTTAGAAAAGCGGTCGGTGACCACCCAAATGACAGTACAACCGGCAGAAACAGGGAGATTTATGATGAAGTCCATTGCAATGTGTTTCCACGGAGCGGAAGGCACTGGAAGAGGAAGGAGATGGTCGGCTGGAAGGTGCCTGGGAACCTTGTTACGGGTACAAGAGGAACAAGACGCGACAAAGTTTGCAGCATCCTTGCGCAGGGAAGACCACCAGTAATGTTGGGCAACGAGCAGAAAGGACTTCCTCTCGCCATCATGACCGGCTAGTTTGGATGAATGGCCCCAGAGTAGAACCTTCTTCCGATCCGGAACCGGTACAAATGTCCTACCGGGTGTAAGATGAGATAGGTCAAACGGAGCAATTGTCATGGGTCAATGATATGTAGGGGCTCCTCATCTTGGTCGGAAGACAGGATTGTGTGCGATAGAGCATCAGTTTTAATGTTCTTGTCCGCTGGGCGGTATTGCAGAGTGTAGCAGAATCGGGCAAAGAAAAGAGACTACCTGGCCTGACGCATATTTAGTCTTTAGGTGTTCTGGAAATAAACAAGGTTCTTATGGTCAGTGTAGATGACCACAGGGTGCAGAACCTCCTCAAGCAAATAGTGCCACTCCTCCAGCGCTAACTTGATGGCCAGCAGCTCTCGATCTCCTATAGAGTAGTTGCGTTCGGACAAGGAGAAGAGCTTGGAGAAGAATCCGCAGGTCACCATTCGCCCAGATGAGGATTTCTGGGTGAGCACTACTCCGGCCTCGGAGTAAGAGGCGTCAACCTCCAGGAAGAACTGCTCGTTGCAATCCGGACGGTGTAGCACAGGAGCAGAGGAGAAGGCTTGCTTAAGGGAGATGAAGGCCTTCTCATCTTCGGAAGTCCATTCCCTGGGATTTGATTGTTTACGGGTGAGCGCAGAGCCCATTTCTCCTCCTAGCAGTCCGGGAGGAGAAATGAGGAATGAAGAGGCGGTAATAGTTTGTGAAGCCCAGGAATTGTTGAATCGCCTTCAACCCCTCTGGTCGGGGCCACTTTAAGATGGCAGACACCTTCTCGGGATCCATCCGCAGACCAGTCTCGCAGATAATATAACCCAGGAATGGCAGAGAGGTCTGCACAAAGAGGCATTTCTTGTATTTAGCGTACAGGAGATTCTTCCAGAGCCAGAGAGAAAACCAAGATATCTTCCAGGTACACCACCACGCAAGAATGCAGGAGATCTCGGAAGATGTCGCTCACCAGCTACTGGAAGATGGCTGGAGCATTACAGAGACAGAAGGGCATCACGCGGTATGCGTAGTGACCATCCTGGGTGTTGAATGCCGTCTTTCACTTGTCTCTCTGGCGAATCCGGACCAAATTGTACGCCCCATGAAGATCCAGCTTGGTGAAGATCTTCGCGCCTTTAAGGCGGTCAAACAGCTCTGAAATGAGAGGCAGGGGGAACTTATTTCTGATGGTAATCTGGTTTAGGCCCCTGTAATTGATACAGGGACGTAGAGAGCCGTCTTTCTAAGTTGACGAAGAAGAATCCTGCTCCAGCAGGAGAGGTGGATTTCTGGATAAATGCCCTAACAAGATTCTCTTCTATGCACTCAGACATGGCATGGGTCTTGGCCACCGTCAAAGGGTAGATTCACCCGCGGGGAGGAGAAGCACCAGGTACCAGGTCGATGGGGCAGTCATGCGGCCTATGAGGAGGTAGTGTCTCAGCTTCCTTTTTGTCAAAGACGTCTGCATGTACCAGTAGAGTGCCGGTAGGCCAGGTAGATTAGCCGGAGTAGACAGGGGTCGAGCAGGACGAACCGGAACCAGACAGGACTCATGGAATTCCTGACCCCAACGGAGCACTTCACCAGATCTCTAATTCAGGACGGGCTCATGTCTTTGTAACAAGGGTAGACCAAGTAAGAGGGAGTGAGAGAGACCGGACAGCACAAGAAAGAAGATCTTCTCCGAGTGAAGTATTCCCACCTGAAGGGTTACAGGCTCAGTGATAAGCAAGTTGGTTTCCGGGAGTACCTTTCCATCCACAGAGGCAACCGCCAACGGTTCAGCCAGAAGAACAGTAGGAGTCTGATAACGCTCCACAATGGTCTGTTGAATGAGGTTCCCAGCGGCTCCGGAATCCAAATGGGCAATCTCGAAGAAGCGGGTCTCACCACTGGAAATGGAAACAGGCAGAGTCAAGGACAGAGATGATTTACTCTTGCCTAGGATGACCTCTCCGAGTGGTCTTAGACACTGGAGTTTCCCGGCCTCACCGGGCAGGAACAGATCAGATGCTCTATACTGCCACAGTACAAGCAACTCCTCTCTGCTTGGCGTGTCTCCAGGTGAGACTTGACTATCTTGGTTTGGTCATTTTGCATAGGCTTTGACGAACATGCCCGGGAGATTGCTGGTTGCGAGGATTGCCTTTGGAATATTGGAGCGAGACGCCGAAATCTTATCTCCCTGGTCGTCTCCTTAGCACTTTCCAGAAAACAGATGTCAATCCGGGTAGTTAATGACAACAGGTCATCCAGGGTGGAAGGGATGTCACGACTGGCTAGCTCAGCCTTGATCTGTCTGGAAAGTCCCTCCCAAAAGGTGGACACCAGGGCCTCATTTTTCCAGGCAAATTCAGATGCGAGGTTTTGGAAACATACAGCATACTAGCCCACAGTGAGACTCCCTTGTCGGAGACGGAGACGTGTGGAGGCAGTGGAAGATTTTCATCTGGGCTCATTAAAATCCTTCCAGAAGGCAGCAAGGAAAGGCAGAAGATCAGACACCAGGGGATCTCCTCTTTCCCACAGAGGGTTTAGCCATGCCAACGCCTCTCCGGTGAGGTGAGAAATGATGAATGCCACCTTGGCCCGGTCAGAGGGGAACTGATGTGCCAGGAGTTCAAAGTGCAGCGTGCACTGATTTAAGAAGCCCCGACATAAGACAGGGTCACCACCAAAACATGGAGGCATAGAGAGCTGGGGTCCAAAGCCAGGTGGCAGATCATCACTGGGATGAAGTACTGCCGGAGCGGGTGCCGCTTGGCTAGAGATGGACACAGTCGGGGTGGACAGTGTGTCCAGGTGAGAGTGGACTGTCCGCAGATAGGAAAGGATAGTATCCTGTTGGGATCTCTGGCAAAACACCTCTTGGTATGTGTGACTAACGCGTCGTCTGTAAGCACTACCATGGGAGATGGGGGACTCGGAGTTGGGTTCTTTGATGTAGAGATAGGGTACAGACATGGCCCGGACCCGACCCGTGCCCAGGGTCATCACACTAAAATAAAAGAGATGGTACGGGCTTATCCGGGTTGAGTGGCTGATCTCGACTACGTCACCTGTGGCACCTGGTGAAGGCCACCAGCGCCGCTGCAGTCCGCTGAGGCATGGTGTTACGGCAGCCGCCGTTGTTACTACTCCCCACAGGTGGAGCAGGGCCTCAGGGCAGAGGGACAGGATGGAGGGGGTAGTAGTCTAGGAGGTCTGGTGCTGTGTGGCGTGGTGTAATGCAGAATAAAGAGTCCGGAGGCCATAGGGTTTAACTTCCAGTTTTTTTTTACTCACATTGTAGAGAACAGCTGCAAGGCTTCTCCCTGCTCCTCTCAGAGTTCTGCGGTCACCAGAGACGGGGGGGTCTGACAACCTCCGAGTAAGTCCAGTGTTCAATCAGGACACCGCACCAGAGTGTTCCTAGACTTCAGACCGCGTCCCTTTCCTGTCTGTGTGTGTGTAGATAGGCCAGGTCTCCCTCTGAACTCCTCTCAAAAAAAGGGTACGGGTGGCAGCTTCGCTCCTTCCGTTACCCGGTGGGATCCTCAGGGCCTACCGGGCTTTCCCAACCAGGACGTGGAGTAGCAAGGTCGGGTGTCGGGGGCCAATACCCCTCTTGCAGCCGGAATCCCTCTGAATATATCAGGTTGGCGAGAACAGGTGGCGTATACCGCTCCGTCTGCATCCTCCCTGGGATCCATTTGCTGGGAAGCTACACTCCTGAGCTCCGGGCCTTCTTGGTCATGGTCCTTGACTGGGCTAAGACATTCATTATCTGCAACCTGCCCCTCGACCCAAGGCCAAGGTACGAGGGCTGTGTCTCCATCCGATGCAGGCCCACACATGATCCGCATTCAGGGTAGGAGGTCACAGTAGAACAGTCAAAGAACCATCATGGGGCAGACTGAAGGACAGCCTGACGAGCTGACCGACAGAAAGTACGGACCATGAACCAAGATGGCTGTGTATTAAATATTAAATTTTTAAGTGTCACTAAAATGTGAGTCCTCCACCCTCACCCACTAAATGGTTCCCCTATCTCTTGGTTCCCCAGTCTCCCAATAACCAGGAGGGCAGCACCTAGTGCATTCTAGCCCCCTCTGGTGGGAAAAGTGTGGTGTTGGATGTGAAGGAAGTTTCTGACCATCGCACTGTTCTTACCTCAGAGGAGGAACACTACACTCCATTAGGGAAGTGCAGCATCCCTGTGGCGGTCGAACCTTCAGGGGCACCACATTCCCCCCTGGTGAAACATAGCACGTCTGCGGGCTGCAAGAGAGTAACACCTAGGAAAGTTTTCTTTTTATATAACAATAAACCATCTTCCCTTTATGGGAGGCACATCTTCTTAAACGTTTCAAACATAATATACAAAACAAAAGTACAAAGGTATAAAAGTATAAAATTATAAAAGTGCTAGCATTATCCAGAGACATTTATGCACAGACAGACTGATTAAATTGCAAGGGCAAGGAGTCAGTTCAGAAGCATGAGGGACCTGTCCCAAACCCCCAATGTGGGTCCTGGGGTGGCTGCAAGGCATGAAGATCCTGAGTTGGACCTCCAGGAGAGCCACCCTGACAGGTTTTTCTTCTGAGGTCTGAGGTAGAAATATCCGTGGTTTTACTTAAACCAATAAGGAACACCTGAAGAGATGCAAACTATGTACAGGGTAAGAGTCTGTCTGCTGCAAGTCCGCAGGGACCAATGTCTCTAGAAACCGGGGGTATAAATCAAAAACATAAACACAAACAATATAACTTTAAACAGGTTACAGCCGCTGGGGCTGCTTAAATCTCGGGTTCCCTCCTGGGTAAAGGCTGGTTCCTCCCGACAGAGGCTGAGCGGTCCTCAGAGGCTGAGCGCGAGGGGGCATCGCTCCCGGACACCTTGTGGACATCCAGGGCGTACCACCCCCGCACCCTATGGTGGCGGGTGTAAGTAACTACGTCACCCGGGAAGAGGTTCCTGCCAGGGTGTCCCTTCTTCAGCCGCGGCTCGACATCCCGCCTGCTGACGAAGACATCGTCCTGATACTGGGGACTCCTTATGAACCCCCACCCCGCCTCATGGTGGAAGCGGATGACTTGCCCTTCCACACGGGGACTTGGACGGGTTGCCTCTTCCTGTCAGGCCTGGGACTTGGCAGCCTGGGCCTGTACCTCGAGGCGCTCGCAGCAGACCTCCCTCTGGCGTTGCTCCCGAGTGCGTTGGAGAATCTGCTCACGGCACCGCTCACTCTTCCTCTGCGCTTCAGCTCGGGTCTCCCGGGGGAAGCCCACCAGGTCCCCCCCCTGGTTGTCCCAGGCCCACTCCTCAGCCTCCGGCCAGGTGACTGTCGGTGCGGGTAGCGGTGTCATAAGGGGTTGCTGCGGGTCCTCTACAAGCATGGACCAGTCCGGGTTGGGGCCAGTGGACACCCTTGCAGCCTCAGGCGCTTCTGATTCGGGAGTTGGGCGGCAGTGCAGGTCTCCACCTATAGCTGAAGCTTGCAGCTCCGGGGCAAAGACCTGCTCCTAGGTGACAGCGCCGGGCAGGAGATACTCAGTCATGAGGTTCAGTATGGGCATGGTAGGTTCAGCAGCCGGGGCAGGGGCAGTACACTCACCCGCCTCCGGGCTGCTCGCGATCTCTGTCACCGCTTCCCCCTGAGCTCCAGCTCCTTGGCGGCGGGTCCGGATGCGCAGCAGCATTTCTTCCCGCCACACAGCAGACGCCACCTCCTGGGCCTCCTTCAGTCTCCACATAAGACCCGGGGCTTAATGATGGAAAAACTCTATGCCTCCCACTGTAAGAACTCTGCCACTTTGCTCCCTTCCAGGTGAAGGACCTGGGCCGGGTTCAGAAGGCTCCGTTTGTTGCGCTCCAGCAGCGTCCATGTCCGCTCCCGAAGGTCGCCAAACTCCAACTGCAATGGCCGCAACTGGTTGTTTTTCTTCTTCCTCCTCTTTTGGGGCAGTTCCTGGGCGGTATGCTGACAGGCCCGCCTTCTTTCAGCCCATCCGGTTTGACGGGCATTACCCCGCGGACAGTCTCTGATGGAAGGGGCGGTCCGCACGTTTGGCGCCATGCGGGAGCCCAGCCCACGATAGGAGGTATTAGAAGGCCATCTTTCCACAGCATTGTGGCGCCTGTTCTTCTTGGGCGGGCGCCATTTTAAGTGAAAATGACAGTCCAAGGTGTAAGGCACACAGTACCCGGTAGCAATGGGTAATTCCTTCCTTTGCTGCGGGCACGCGATCCTGCCGACTACGCCAAGTTTGTGTGACTCACGCGTGTCTTCTGTAAGCCCTACCCTGGGAGATGGGGGACTCGGAGTCGGGTCCTTTGATGTAGAGATGGGGTGCAGCTGTGGCCCGGACCCGACCCGTGCCCATGGTCGTCACACTAAAACAAAAGAGATGGTACGGGCTTATCCGGGTTGAGTGGCTGATCTCGACTACGCCACATGTGGCACCTGGTGAAGGCCAACAGCGCCGCTGCAGTCCACTGAGGCATGGTGTTATGGAAGCCGCCATTGTTACTACTCCCCACAGGCGGAGCAGGGCCTCAGGGCAGAGGGACAGGATGGAGGGGGTAGTAGTCTAGGAGGTCTGGTGCTGTGTGGCGCAGTGTAATGCAGAATAAAGAGTCCGGAGGCCGTAGGGTTTAACTTCCAGTTTTTTTTTACTCACGTTGTAGAGAACAGCTGCAAGGCTTCTCCCTGCTCCTCTCGGAGTTCTGCGGTCACCAGAGACGGGGGGGTCCGACAACCTCCGAGTAAGTCCAGTGTTCAATCAGGATCCCGCACCAGAGTGTTCCTAGACTTCAGACCGGGACCCTTTCCTGTCTGTGTGTGTGTAGATAGGCCGGGTCTCCCTCTGAACTCCTTTCAGAAAAAGGGTACGGGTGGCAGCTTCGCTCCTTCCATTACCCGGTGGGATCCTCAGGGCCTACCGGGCTTTCCCAACCAGGACGTGGAGTAGCAAGGTCGGGTGTCGGGGGCCGGTACCCCTCTTGCAGCCGGAATCCCTCTGAATATATCAGGTTGGCGAGGACAGGTGGCGTATACCGCTCTGTCTGCAACCTCCCTGGGATCCATTTTCTGTGGAGCTACATTCCTGAGCTCCGGGCCTTCTTGGTCATGGTCCTTGACGGGGCTGAGACATTCATTATCTGCAACCTGCCCCTCGACCCAAGGCCAAGGTACGAGGGCTGTGTCTCCATCCGATGCAGGCCCACACAGGATCCACGTTCAGTGTAGGAGGTCACAGTAGAACAGTCAAAGAACCATCATGGGGCAGACTGAAGGAGAGCCTGACGGGCTGACCGACAGAAACGACGGACCATGTACCAAGATGGCTGTGTATTAAATATTAAATTTTTAAGTGTCACTAAAATGTGAGTCCTCCACCCTCACCCACTAAATGGTTCCCCTATCTCTTGGTTCCCCAGTCTCCCGATAATCAGGAGGGCAGCACCTAGTGCATTCTAGCCCCCTCTGGTGGGAGAAGTGTGGTGTTGGATGTGAAGGAAGGGTCCTGACCATTGCACTGTTCTTACCTCAGAGGAGGAACACTACACTCCATTAGGGAAGTGCAGCATCCCTGTGGCGGTCGAACCCTCAGGGGCGCCACAGGTACAGGTCTGAGAGCGAAGGAGCCTGGGAGCCACCGGGTTCCATGGCCTATGCAAACTGTTACTGGTCCGGGAGGAGGAACCTCTGTGCTTCGTTGCAAGGAGGGACCAGAGGGGCGTAACTAAGTGCCTACTCGGACCAACCCAGATCACACGGTGGCTTAGTCGACTCCGTGAACCAGGGAGGGACCGGGCAGGTGAACCAGGTGCCACTCTGGGATGACCTTTTGTGAGAGCAGGTGAATCCCACGTGTCAGATGACAGGAGCTGACCGGTACAGCGGATGAGCACGGCAGGAAGGCTGGTGGGTGATCCGGGTAGATAACAAGGCAGGTACGGCTGATAGCCAGACAGGTGCTCCAGGTAGGCAAGCTGGAGGGCACGGCATATAACTGGCTAGTGCTCCAGGTAGGCAGGCTGGCGGGCACAGCAGGTAACTGGCAGGTGCTCCAGGTAGGCAGGCTGGTGGGCACGGCAGGTAACTGGCAGGTTCTCCGAGTAGGCAGGCTGGTGGGCACGGCCGGGGACTCTTTAGGACAGCGCGCGTTCTACTCCTTCATTGGAGTCCAACTGTGTTTAATTAAACTGATAGGACTTGATTTGGAAAGGCACACACCTGTCTATATAAGACCTCACAGATCACAGTGCATGCCAGACCAAATGAGAATCATGAGCTCAAAGGAACTGCCCAAGGAGCTCAGAGACAGAATTGTGGCAAGGCACAGATCTGGCCAAGGTTATAAAAGAATTTCTGCATTTCTCAAGGTTCCTAAGAGCACAGTGGCCTCCATAATCCTTAAATGGAAGAAGTTTGGGACCACCAGTAGTCTTCCTAGATCTGACCATCCAGCCAAACTGAGCATTCATTGGAGAAGAGCCTTGGTGAGAGAGGTAAAGAAGAACCCCAAGATGCGTAGTGACCATCCTGGGTGTTGAATGCCGTCTTTCACTTGTCTCTCTGGCGAATCCGGACCAAATTGTACGCCCCATGAAGATCCAGCTCAAAAAAACTCCTCTCAAAAAAAGGGTACGGGTGGCAGCTTCGCTCCTTCCGTTACCCGGTGGGATCCTCAGGGCCTACCGGGCTTTCCCAACCAGGACGTGGAGTAGCAAGGTCGGGTGTCGGGGGCCAATACCCCTCTTGCAGCCGGAATCCCTCTGAATATATCAGGTTGGCGAGAACAGGTGGCGTATACCGCTCCGTCTGCATCCTCCCTGGGATCCATTTGCTGGGAAGCTACACTCCTGAGCTCCGGGCCTTCTTGGTCATGGTCCTTGACTGGGCTAAGACATTCATTATCTGCAACCTGCCCCTCGACCCAAGGCCAAGGTACGAGGGCTGTGTCTCCATCCGATGCAGGCCCACACATGATCCGCATTCAGGGTAGGAGGTCACAGTAGAACAGTCAAAGAACCATCATGGGGCAGACTGAAGGACAGCCTGACGAGCTGACCGACAGAAAGTACGGACCATGAACCAAGATGGCTGTGTATTAAATATTAAATTTTTAAGTGTCACTAAAATGTGAGTCCTCCACCCTCACCCACTAAATGGTTCCCCTATCTCTTGGTTCCCCAGTCTCCCAATAACCAGGAGGGCAGCACCTAGTGCATTCTAGCCCCCTCTGGTGGGAAAAGTGTGGTGTTGGATGTGAAGGAAGGTTCTGACCATCGCACTGTTCTTACCTCAGAGGAGGAACACTACACTCCATTAGGGAAGTGCAGCATCCCTGTGGCGGTCGAACCTTCAGGGGCACCACATTCCCCCCTGGTGAAACATAGCACGTCTGCGGGCTGCAAGAGAGTAACACCTAGGAAAGTTTTCTTTTTATATAACAATAAACCATCTTCCCTTTATGGGAGGCACATCTTCTTAAACGTTTCAAACATAATATACAAAACAAAAGTACAAAGGTATAAAAGTATAAAATTATAAAAGTGCTAGCATTATCCAGAGACATTTATGCACAGACAGACTGATTAAATTGCAAGGGCAAGGAGTCAGTTCAGAAGCATGAGGGACCTGTCCCAAACCCCCAATGTGGGTCCTGGGGTGGCTGCAAGGCATGAAGATCCTGAGTTGGACCTCCAGGAGAGCCACCCTGACAGGTTTTTCTTCTGAGGTCTGAGGTAGAAATATCCGTGGTTTTACTTAAACCAATAAGGAACACCTAAAGAGATGCAAACTATGTACAGGGTAAGAGTCTGTCTGCTGCAAGTCCGCAGGGACCAATGTCTCTAGAAACCGGGGGTATAAATCAAAAACATAAACACAAACAATATAACTTTAAACAGGTTACAGCCGCTGGGGCTGCTTAAATCTCGGGTTCCCTCCTGGGTAAAGGCTGGTTCCTCCCGACAGAGGCTGAGCGGTCCTCAGAGGCTGAGCGCGAGGGGGCATCGCTCCCGGACACCTTGTGGACATCCAGGGCGTACCACCCCCGCACCCTATGGTGGCGGGTGTAAGTAACTACGTCACCCGGGAAGAGGTTCCTGCCAGGGTGTCCCTTCTTCAGCCGCGGCTCGACATCCCGCCTGCTGACGAAGACATCGTCCTGATACTGGGGACTCCTTATGAACCCCCACCCCGCCTCATGGTGGAAGCGGATGACTTGCCCTTCCACACGGGGACTTGGACGGGTTGCCTCTTCCTGTCAGGCCTGGGACTTGGCAGCCTGGGCCCGTACCTCGAGGCGCTCGCAGCAGACCTCCCTCTGGCGTTGCTCCCGAGTGCGTTGGAGAATCTGCTCACGGCACCGCTCACTCTTCCTCTGCGCTTCAGCTCGGGTCTCCCGGGGGAAGCCCACCAGGTCCCCCCCCTGGTTGTCCCAGGCCCACTCCTCAGCCTCCGGCCAGGTGACTGTCGGTGCGGGTAGCGGTGTCATAAGGGGTTGCTGCGGGTCCTCTACAAGCATGGACCAGTCCGGGTTGGGGCCAGTGGACACCCTTGCAGCCTCAGGCGCTTCTGATTCGGGAGTTGGGCGGCAGTGCAGGTCTCCACCTATAGCTGAAGCTTGCAGCTCCGGGGCAAAGACCTGCTCCTAGGTGACAGCGCCGGGCAGGAGATACTCAGTCATGAGGTTCAGTATGGGCATGGTAGGTTCAGCAGCCGGGGCAGGGGCAGTACACTCACCCGCCTCCGGGCTGCTCGCGATCTCTGTCACCGCTTCCCCCTGAGCTCCAGCTCCTTGGCGGCGGGTCCGGATGCGCAGCAGCATTTCTTCCCGCCACACAGCAGACGCCACCTCCTGGGCCTCCTTCAGTCTCCACATAAGACCCGGGGCTTAATGATGGAAAAACTCTATGCCTCCCACTGTAAGAACTCTGCCACTTTGCTCCCTTCCAGGTGAAGGACCTGGGCCGGGTTCAGAAGGCTCCGTTTGTTGCGCTCCAGCAGCGTCCATGTCCGCTCCCGAAGGTCGCCAAACTCCAACTGCAATGGCCGCAACTGGTTGTTTTTCTTCTTCCTCCTCTTTTGGGGCAGTTCCTGGGCGGTATGCTGACAGGCCCGCCTTCTTTCAGCCCATCCGGTTTGACGGGCATTACCCCGCGGACAGTCTCTGATGGAAGGGGCAGTCCGCACGTTTGGCGCCATGCGGGAGCCCAGCCCACGATAGGAGGTATTAGAAGGCCATCTTTCCACAGCATTGTGGCGCCTGTTCTTCTTGGGTGGGCGCCATTTTAAGTGAAAACGACAGTCCAAGGTGTAAGGCACACAGTACCCGGTAGCAATGGGTAATTCCTTCCTTTGCTGCGGGCACGCGATCCTGCCGACTACGCCAAGTTTGTGTGACTCACGCGTGTCTTCTGTAAGCCCTACCCTGGGAGATGGGGGACTCGGAGTCGGGTCCTTTGATGTAGAGATGGGGTGCAGCTGTGGCCCGGACCCGACCCGTGCCCATGGTCGTCACACTAAAACAAAAGAGATGGTACGGGCTTTTCCGGCTTGAGTGGCTGATCTCGACTACGCCACATGTGGCACCTGGTGAAGGCCAACAGCGCCGCTGCAGTCCACTGAGGCATGGTGTTATGGAAGCCGCCATTGTTGCTACTCCCCACAGGCGGAGCAGGGCCTCAGGGCAGAGGGACAGGATGGAGGGGGTAGTAGTCTAGGAGGTCTGGTGCTGTGTGGCGCAGTGTAATGCAGAATAAAGAGTCCGGAGGCCGTAGGGTTTAACGTCCAGGTTTTTTTTACTCATGTTGTAGAGTACAGCTGCAAGGCTTCTCCCTGCTCCTCGCGGAGTTCTGCGGTCACCAGAGATGGGGGGGTCCGACAACCTCCGAGTAAGTCCAGTGTTCAATCAGGATCCCGCACCAGAGTGTTCCTAGACTTCAGACCGGGACCCTTTCCTGTCTGTGTGTGTGTAGATAGGCCGGGTCTCCCTCTGAACTCCTTTCAGAAAAAGGGTACGGGTGGCAGCTTCGCTCCTTCCATTACCCGGTGGGATCCTCAGGGCCTACCGGGCTTTCCCAACCAGGACGTGGAGTAGCAAGGTCGGGTGTCGGGGGCCGGTACCCCTCTTGCAGCCGGAATCCCTCTGAATATATCAGGTTGGCGAGGACAGGTGGCGTATACCGCTCTGTCTGCAACCTCCCTGGGATCCATTTTCTGTGGAGCTACATTCCTGAGCTCCGGGCCTTCTTGGTCATGGTCCTTGACGGGGCTGAGACATTCATTATCTGCAACCTGCCCCTCGACCCAAGGCCAAGGTACGAGGGCTGTGTCTCCATCCGATGCAGGCCCACACAGGATCCACGTTCAGGGTAGGAGGTCACAGTAGAACAGTCAAAGAACCATCATGGGGCAGACTGAAGGAGAGCCTGACGGGCTGACCGACAGAAACGACGGACCATGTACCAAGATGGCTGTGTATTAAATATTAAATTTTTAAGTGTCACTAAAATGTGAGTCCTCCACCCTCACCCACTAAATGGTTCCCCTATCTCTTGGTTCCCCAGTCTCCCGATAATCAGGAGGGCAGCACCTAGTGCATTCTAGCCCCCTGTGGTGGGAGAAGTGTGGTGTTGGATGTGAAGGAAGGGTCCTGACCATTGCACTGTTCTTACCTCAGAGGAGGAACACTACACTCCATTAGGGAAGTGCAGCATCCCTGTGGCGGTCGAACCCTCAGGGGCGCCACAGGTACAGGTCTGAGAGCGAAGGAGCCTGGGAGCCACCGGGTTCCATGGCCTATGCAAACTGTTACTGGTCCGGGAGGAGGAACCTCTGTGCTTCGTTGCAAGGAGGGACCAGAGGGGCGTAACTAAGTGCCTACTCGGATCAACCCAGATCACACGGTGGCTTAGTCGACTCCGTGAACCAGGGAGGGACCGGGCAGGTGAACCAGGTGCCACTCTGGGATGACCTTTTGTGAGAGCAGGTGAATCCCACGTGTCAGATGACAGGAGCTGACCGGTACAGCGGATGAGCACGGCAGGAAGGCTGGTGGGTGATCCGGGTAGATAACAAGGCAGGTACGGCTGATAGCCAGACAGGTGCTCCAGGTAGGCAAGCTGGAGGGCACGGCATATAACTGGCTAGTGCTCCAGGTAGGCAGGCTGGCGGGCACGGCAGGTAACTGGCAGGTGCTCCAGGTAGGCAGGCTGGTGGGCACGGCAGGTAACTGGCAGGTTCTCCGAGTAGGCAGGCTGGTGGGCACGGCCGGGGACTCTTTAGGACAGCGCGCGTTCTACTCCTTCATTGGAGTCCAACTGTGTTTAATTAAACTGATAGGACTTGATTTGGAAAGGCACACACCTGTCTATATAAGACCTCACAGATCACAGTGCATGCCAGACCAAATGAGAATCATGGGCTCAAAGGAACTGCCCAAGGAGCTCAGAGACAGAATTGTGGCAAGGCACAGATCTGGCCAAGGTTATAAAAGAATTTCTGCATTTCTCAAGGTTCCTAAGAGCACAGTGGCCTCCATAATCCTTAAATGGAAGAAGTTTGGGACCACCAGTAGTCTTCCTAGATCTGACCATCCAGCCAAACTGAGCATTCATTGGAGAAGAGCCTTGCTGAGAGAGGTAAAGAAGAACCCCAAGATCACTGTCGCTGAGCTCCAGAGATGCAGTAGGGAGAAGGGAGAAAGTTCCACAAAGTCAACTGTCACTGCAGCCCTCCACCAGTCGGGCCTTTATGGCAGAGTGGCCCAATGGAAATCTCTCCTCAGTGCAAGACATATGAAAGCCCACAGAGCGTTTGCTCAAAAACACATTACGGACTCCCATACTATGAGAAATAGAATTCTCTGGTCTGATGAGATGAAGATAGAACTTTTTGGTGATAATTCTAAGCGGTATGTGTGGCGAAAACCAGGCACTGCTCATCACCTGCCCAATACAATCCCAACAGTGAAACACGTTGGTGGCAGCATCATGCTATGGGTGTGTTTCAGCTTTTGGAACAGGACGACTGGTTGCAATTGAAGGAAGCATGAATGCAGCCAAGTACAGAGATATCCTGGATGAAAACCTCTTCCAGAGTGCTCTGCACGTTAGACTTGGCCGAGGGTTCCCTTCCAACAAGACAATGACCCTAAGCACATAGCTAAAATAACAAAGGAGTGGCTTCAAAACAACTCTGTGACCATTCCTGACTGGCCCAGCCAGAGCCATGACCTAAACCCAATAGAGCATCACTGGAGAGAAGTAAAAATGGCTGTCCTCCAACGTTCACCATCCAACCTGACGGAACTGGAGAGGATCTGCAAGGAAGAATGGCATAGGATCCCCAAATCCAGGTGTGAAAAACTTGTTGCATCATTCCCAAGAAGACTCTTGGCTGTACTAGCTCAAAAGGGTGCTTCTACTGCTTCTACCCAATACTGAGCAAAGGGTCTGAATACTTATGACCATGTGATATTTCAGTTTTTCTCTTTTAATACATTTGCAAAAATTTCCACATTTCAGTTTTTGAAACATTTGTTTTTGAAAAATTTAATGGGGTCTCAATACTTTCCGTACCCACTGTATAAATATATAATATATAAAGCTGAATGTGTGTGTGTGTGTATGTATGTGTGTATGTCCGGGATTGGCATCTGCACCATCGCAGCTCATTGCTAAGATGGGGCCCCGACATGGGATACTCAACACACACTTGGATATGAACACACACACAAAATGCGCCACACACTACCACGTGCTTGAACACATATACCACCCTCAGCACACGCAAAACTCATCTCACAAAGATTTATCAGGCTGCCAATAGCAACCAATCACAGCTCAGCTTCTATTTTGCTACAGTTTATTAATCTTAGCTGTGATTGGTTAATATAGGCAACAAAGGACATTCTCAGTTTAACAAAGCTTGTGTAAGGTAATAAGATGTCAGTTAGGGTGTGTTGGTGGAAAGGCTGCTGTCAGTCACATTACTTCTATGTGAGAGGATATAGAAACTGCCAGTTACAGACTATTTTTACCACAATAATGCCTCATAAGAAAAGGAATTTCATGGCACGAATGTCAGCTGATGCAAAAAGAAAAGCTGCATTACGGGTCAATGAATAATGTGAAGACCGAGAAACAAGGCTGACACACATGAGAACAGCAGCTGCTTCCTCAAGAGCCAATGAACTTTCTGAGCAGAGGGAAGTGAGGCTTGCAGACAAGAGAACAGGAGATGCTTCCTAAAGGGCCAATGAACTTGCTGAGGAGAGGGAAGCGAGGCTTGCAGACATGAAAACAAGAGCTGCTTTCTCAAGAGCCAATGAACTTTCTGAGGAGAGGGAAGTGAGGCTTGCAGACATGAAAACAAGAGTTGCTTCCTCAAGGGCCAATGAATTTTCTGAGGAGAGTGAAGCGAGGCTTGCAGACATGAAAACAAGAGCTGCTTCCTCAAGGGCCAATGAACTTTCTGAGGAGAGAGAAGCGAGGCTTGCAGATAAGAGAATGACGATTACAAGGTTGTTATTCGAGCTGACAAAACACCACAAGGTGAACATCAGCGACGTTTCAATGCTCCCACATTTGATGAGGTAGCCATCTTGATTGTAGGTAATGATTTTCAAAGCCGTGACATTGTGCTTCAGAAAAGGAACAATAGTTTGCAACGAGTAGCAGAAACTCACAGGTCCTATGATGCTCTGCAATATCCAATCAGCTTTTGGCAGGGACAGGATGGCTATCACTTTGGAATACCTCACACAGATCCTACAACAGACAACACTTCAGGAAAAAAAGTGTCTGCCATGGACTTCTATGCATATAGGATCATGACAAGATTTGCAGAGGAAAATCACATCTTGAAAGGCAAACACCTCTTCCACCAATTTATTGTTGACATGTATGCAAAGATTGAGAGTGAACGTCTTTTATATATCTGACTAAATCAAAAGAAGCTCAGGGCAGAGGAATATATTCACCTTAGAGATGCTGTTGCAAATGATGCTGATCCAAAAGAGTTGGGGAAAATTGTTATTCTTCCATTAACTGTCACTGGAAGCCCACGACACATGCATGAATGCATGAATATCACAGGATGCAATGACTTATGTGAGAAAGTATGGCCATCCAGATCTTTTCATCACCTTTACTTGCAATCCTGCCTGGGAGGAAATTGGAGGGCACCTGTTGCCAGGCCAAAAAACAGTGATTCACCATGACCTTATTGCTCGGGTTTTCAAACAGAAACTTTCAAAAATGACTAATCTCATCACAAAATCACATATTTATGGTGAGACGCAGTGCTGGATGTATTCAGTTGAATGGCAAAAAAGAGTCCTTCCTCACGCCCACATCTTGATTTGGCTGAAGCAAAAAATACAGCCTACCGAAATTGACAATATCATCAGTGCCGAATTGCCAGACCCTCAGATTGACCCATTGCTGTTTGACACCATCACAAAAAACATGACTCCGTGTGGGAGTCTCAACACAAATTCTACCTGTATGATTGATGGCAGGTGTTCAAAGCATTACCCATGATCTCTGGTTCAAGAAACCCAAACAGGACAAGATGGATATCCAGTCTACTGAAGAAGAAAACCAGGAGATGGTGGTTTCATAGCAAAGCTCAAAATGCGTGTTGGATCATCACTCCAAGAGATAGAAATTGACAACAGGTGGATAGTGCCTTACAACTCTTTGCTCTCAATAATCTTCCAGGCCCACATAAATGTCGAATCTTGCCACTCTGTGAAATCAATCAAGTATATCTGCAAATATGTCCACAAAGGAAGTGATCAAGCAGTTTTTGAACTCCAGAAAAATGGACCTATTATTGATGAAGTGGAGGCATTCCAGATGGGCAGGTACATACGTATTTTTTTTTAAATTATTTCATGAAATTCATTAAATAATAATAATAATAAAAAAAGGGTTACCTATATTGTTGTGTCAGGCCAGGTACAAATAGGCATCTGGTGGTTGGGGGCAGCCCGTTCCTGGATGCTGTACCTGGCTGGCATACAAAAATATGGCGAAGCCCACGTCAAAATTTTTGGGAAAAATTAATTAAAAAATAAATAATAATTTAGGGACTGCATCTTTATTAACCCCTCAAGTGTCATTTAGTGTTAAAATAAAGGATTTATCAAAAAAAATTGGGGTGGGATCCCCCATAATTTTAGTCTCTAGCGGAGGTTAAGCAGACGGCTGGGGCAGATGTTTGAAGCCTGGGAAGGGGGTAATACCCACGGAGCTTCCCAGGCTACTAATATCAGCCCCCAGCTGAATACCTAGCCTTTACTAGCTATTAAAATGGGGGACCCAAAAAAAAATGACGTGGGGTCCCCTTATTTTAATAGCTAGCAAAGGCTAGGTGTAGTGCCGGCGTCCCTGCCCTCTGCTAGGCAGGGACGCTGCTCCCCTCACCGCTCTGCTCCGTGCCCGGCATCTTCCCCCCGCTCTGCTGTCAGCGCGCGCTCCGTCCCGGCGTCCTCCTCCTGCTCTGCTCTCAGCGCGCGCTCCTTCCCGGCCCTGTGCTTAGGGCGCGCGCGCGCGCGCTCCCCTCCTCTTAAAGGGGCCGCGCGCGCCGCCCTAAAGAGTCCCCGGCCAATGGCCGGAGGACTTCATCATATATAAGGCACCTCCTCCAAAATGGAGGTGCCCGAGCAATGTTGTTTGCACCTGTGTCTCACCTGTGCTTCAGCCCTCAGGTCCCGTTGCCAGTTTCCTGCCAGTTTCCTGCCAGTTTCCTGCTAGTTACCTGCCAGTTACCTGCCTGATTCCTGCCTGAATACTTGTTACCTGTCTGCCAGTCTGAGGTCCGACGGTCTGCCTTACTACTCCTGTCAGTCTGTCTAAAGGACCAGCCTGCCCGCTCACCTGGGAGCGCATATCAGCTACCTGCCTGCTTGCCTGAGGTCCGACGGTCTGCCTTACTACTCCGGTCAGTCTGTCTATGGACCAGCTTGCCCGCTCACCTGGGAGCGCTTCTCCGTTATCTGCCTGCTTGCCAGCCCGGAGGCTCCGTTGTCACGTGCTGTGACCACCAGCTATCTCAGAGACTCTTGCCCGCTCACCTGGGAGCGCATCTCCGTTACCTGCCTGCTTGCCAGCCCGGAGGTCCCGTTGTCACGTGCGGTGACCACCAGCTATTCCAGTGACTCTTGCCCGCTCACCTGGGAGCGCTTCTCCGTTACCTACCTGCCTGCCAGCCCGGAGGTTCCGCCGTCACGTGCCGTGACCACCTGCTATTCCAGAGACTCTCGCTTGCTCACCTGGGAGCTAGCCTACCCGGAGGCTCTGCCATCACAGGTCGTACCTACCCCTTACCCAGAGACTGCCCTGATCACTTGCCGTAACTCCCTGTCCGTTCACCCAGAGACTGCCACCCGCTCCCTTACAAGGGCCGCCCCCTTGTATAGTAGCTCAGAGGTTCCGCCTCCCGGACCCGTTACAGTCCGCCTCCCGGACCCGTTACAGTTTGCTCGGGCCATGGAACCCGGTGGCACCCAAGCTCCCTCGCTCACGGACCTGTGTCATGAACTGTCCCGTCAAAGGTCCCAACAGGAGTCCATCCTGGGTCACCTGCGGAATGTCAATACTCGCCTGGACACTCTGACTGCACCACCTGCAGCCACTGCCAGTACCATGACTCGCAACCCGGCAGCTCCGCTACCCATTAATACCATGGTAACCTATCCCGGTCCCCGGCTGTCTGCACCTCCTCGCTTCGGAGGCGACTCCGTCCAGGCTTGGGGCTTCATAAATCAGTGCACCCTGCACTTTGAACTTTTGTCCCATCAGTTTAATTCCGACCGGGCCAAAATTGCCTTTATCATGTCCCATCTCACCGGGGAGGCCCTGGCCTGGCTAAATCCTCTATGGGAGAGAGGAGACCCCCTGGTGTCCAACTTGCCTGCTTTTCTCTCGGCTTTCCGGAAAGTCTTCGACGAACCCGGACGGAAGACCTCATCCGCATCCTCTCTGCTACGCCTCCGTCAGGAGGGTCTCACCGTGGGCCAATATGCCATACGGTTCCGCACCCTTGCCTCGGAGCTGGCTTGGGATAACGACGCTCTGGTATCCGTCTTCTGGGAGGGTCTGTCCGGTCGTATTAAAGATGAACTTGCTGGTCGGGACATTCCTACCTCTCTCGATGATCTAATAACCCTTGCCACCCGGATTGACCTACGGTTCCAGGAGCGTGCCAAAGAGGTCACCCGTGAGAGAAGGATTCCACGTTTAGCTCCTACTTTCCAGAAACCCGTCATTCCCTCCATCTCTCCCCAGGTACACTCTCCTGAGCCTATGCAGGTCGACCAGACCAAGATGGTCAAAACCCGTCAGGACTCACGCCGTGCCGAGGGGAGCTGCTTCTACTGTGGCAGTAAGGAGCACCGGATCCGTGCCTGCCCGGAGAGGTCGGGAAACGCCTGTGTCTAGGTTCGCTCAGAGAGGTCCACCTAGACAAGAATAAATCCTCTCCATCCCTGCTGTTGTCAGTTTCGATCATCTACGGGGAGAACCGTTATTTCGAACTAGCCCAACTTGACTCTGGAGCAGCCGGGAACCTTATTTCACAGTCCCTGGTTGAGAAATACCGCATCCCCACCAAACCTCTGGCTGTACCCTTGTCTGTCGCTGCCGTGGATGGGGGCCTCTTACCTCGCCCCATTCAACTCATCACCGAATCCATTACCCTGCAGGTGGGAATGCTGCATTCTGAAAGTATCTCCTTTCATGTTCTGCCTGGACTCTCTCACGCCCTCTTGCTAGGTCTGCCCTGGCTCCAGAGACATGCACCCGTGCTAGACTGGCAAACCGGAGAGGTCCTTCGCTGGGGACAAGACTGTCATAAAACCTGCCTGGTTCCCGTCCATCCCGTCCGTCCCTCTCCTACCCCAGCTAATCTACCTGGACTTCCGATTCCTTATTGGTCTTATGCAGATGTCTTTAATAAAAAGGAGGCAGAGACATTACCACCACATAGACCATACAACTGTCCCATCGATCTGCTACCCGGTACTACTCCTCCCCGTGGGCGTATCTATCCTTTATCCGCTGCTGAGACCCGGTCAATGTCCGAATATATTGAGGAGAATCTGGCCAGAGGATTCATCCGGAAATCTACCTCCCCGGCGGGAGCAGGCTTCTTTTTCGTCAAAAAGAAGGACGGCTCTCTCCGTCCCTGTATAGACTATAGAGGCCTAAACCTGATCACGGTGAAGAATAAGTACCCCCTTCCGCTCATTCCAGAATTATTTGATCGTCTGAGGGGGGCTAGGATCTTCACCAAACTGGACCTTCGTGGGGCGTACAACCTGGTTCGTATTCGTCAGGGGGATGAATGGAAGACGGCATTCAACACCCGGGACGGCCACTATGAATACCTGGTAATGCCCTTTGGTCTCTGTAACGCTCCTGCCGTCTTTCAAGAGTTGGTCAATGACATCTTCCGGGACCTTCTCTACTCCTGCGTAGTGGTGTATCTGGACGACATCTTGGTCTTCTCTCCGGATCTCCAGACTCACCGGAGGGACGTTCGTCAGGTCCTGCTCAGGCTAAGGCAGAACCATCTCTACGCTAAATTTGAGAAGTGCCTCTTTGAGCAGACCTCGCTTCCGTTTCTGGGCTACATTATCTCTCAGACCGGCCTACAAATGGATCCTGAGAAACTGTCTGCCATCGAGAAATGGCCCCGACCGGAGGGGTTGAAGGCCATTCAGCGATTCCTGGGCTTCGCCAACTACTACCGCCTCTTCATACCACACTTCTCTTCCCGGACGGCCCCAATTTCTGCGCTCACCCGTAAAGGTACTAATCCCAAAGAGTGGCCACCCGAAGCAGAGGAGGCCTTTCTTTCCCTTAAACAGGCCTTCTCTTCCGCCCCGGTGCTGCATCGCCCAGATGGCAACAAGCAGTTCTTCCTGGAAGTTGACGCCTCCTCCTCTGGAGCCGGAGCGGTACTTACTCAAAAATCATCTTCCGGGAGGATGGTAACTTGTGGCTTCTTCTCTAAACTCTTCTCCTCCTCTGAGCGCAACTATTCCATAGGAGACCGAGAGTTATTGGCCATCAAACTGGCATTGGAGGAGTGGCGTTACCTGCTCAAGGGGGCTCTTCACCCGGTAATAATTTACACTGACCACAAGAACTTGGCTTACCTCCAGCATGCCCAGAGACTTAACCCGCGCCAAGCCCGGTGGTCCTTGTTTTTTGCTCGTTTTGATTTTGTCCTTCATTTTCGCCCGGCTGACAAAAACGTCAAGGCGGACGCCTTGTCTCGGTCCTTTCTGGTGTCTGATCTCGAGGAGGATCCGAAACATATCATCGATCCCGCCAGAGTAATGCAGGTGGCTCCCGTGAGTCTAAATCGTCTTCCTCCTGGTAAGACGTTCGTACCAGTACCTGATCGGGAGAAGATCCTACACTGGGGTCATTCGTCTAAACTAGCTGGCCATGCCGGTCAGAAAAAGACCCTCCAGCTTATTACCCGGCACTACTGGTGGCCTAACCTGCACAAGGATGTAATAGACTTTGTTTCTGCCTGTGTGTCCTGCGCCCGCAACAAAGTTCCGAGACACCTGCCGGCCGGCCGCCTGCTACCTCTGCCAGTACCTGCTGCCCCCTGGCAGCATATAGCGATGGACTTCATTACTGATCTGCCCGTCTCTGCCGGTTGTACGGTCATTTGGGTGGTCGCTGACCGCTTCTCCAAGATGGCTCACTTCATTCCACTGCCAGGTCTTCCGTCTGCACCCGAGCTGGCTAAAGACTTTATCCGCCACATCTTCCGTCTTCATGGCCTGCCCCGTCACATCGTGTCGGATCGTGGGGTACAGTTCACTTCCCGTTTCTGGAGAGCCACTTGTAAATTGCTGGACGTCACCCTGGACTTCTCCTCCGCTTACCACCCACAGTCTAATGGTCAAGTGGAGCGGATCAATCAGAACCTGACCAGTTACCTTCGGCACTTCGTTAATGCCCACCATTCTGACTGGGTGGATCTCCTGCCATGGGCCGAATTCTCGTACAACAATCACGAGAGCGAGTCTTCCTCCAAATCCCCGTTTTTTGTAGTCTACGGTCAGCATCCTCGGATCCCGTTTCCCGTCTCCACCTCGGCGGACAATCCGGCTGCGGAATCTCTTGTTAACAAATTTTCCTCCATATGGGAGAGTACCCGGTCCGCACTCCTTCTGTCATCCGAGCGTATGAAAAGACACGCTGACAAAAAACGTCTGGACCCTCCTCAATTCCGCCCTGGGGATAAAGTCTGGCTCTCGTCCAAATATGTCCGGCTCAAGATCCCTTCCTATAAGTTAGGGCCTCGGTTCATCGGCCCACTAGAGGTCATCAGTCAGATCAACCCGGTGACCTATAAATTGAAACTCCCGGCCAACTTACGGATCCCTAACTCCTTCCATGTGTCTCTCCTCAAACCTGTGGTGCTTAACTCTTTTTCCAAGTCTACAGGTACGCCTCCTGCTCCGGTTTCTGCTGAGGACGAGTTTGAGGTAGAGAACATTCTTGCCACCAAAAGGGTAAGAGGAAAGACCTTTTTCCTGGTAGATTGGAAGGGGTTTGGTCCTGAGGAGAGAACGTGGGAGCCCCGGGAGAACATCCATGCCCCTCTCATCCTAGCTAAATTTCTGTCTGGCCTAAAAAAGGGGGGGCCTAAAGGGGGGGGGGTACTGTAGTGCCGGCGTCCCTGCCCTCTGCTAGGCAGGGACGCTGCTCCCCTCACCGCTCTGCTCCGTGCCCAGCATCTTCCCCCCGCTCTGCTGTCAGCGCGCGCTCCGTCCCGGCGTCCTCCTCCTCCTCTGCTCTCAGCGCGCGCTCCTTCCCGGCCCCTGTGCTTAGGGCGCGCGCGCGCGCGCTCCCCTCCTCTTAAAGGGGCCGCGCGCGCCGCCCTAAAGAGTCCCCGGCCAATGGCCGGAGGACTTCATCACATATAAGGCACCTCCTCCAAAATGGAGGTGCCCGAGCAATGTTGTTTGCACCTGTGTCTCACCTGTGCTTCAGCCCTCAGGTCCCGTTGCCAGTTTCCTGCCAGTTTCCTGCCAGTTTCCTGCTAGTTACCTGCCAGTTACCTGCCTGATTCCTGCCTGAATACTTGTTACCTGTCTGCCAGTCTGAGGTCCGACGGTCTGCCTTACTACTCCTGTCAGTCTGTCTAAAGGACCAGCCTGCCCGCTCACCTGGGAGCGCATATCAGCTACCTGCCTGCTTGCCTGAGGTCCGACGGTCTGCCTTACTACTCCGGTCAGTCTGTCTATGGACCAGCTTGCCCGCTCACCTGGGAGCGCTTCTCCGTTATCTGCCTGCTTGCCAGCCCGGAGGCTCCGTTGTCACGTGCTGTGACCACCAGCTATCTCAGAGACTCTTGCCTGCTCACCTGGGAGCGCATCTCCGTTACCTGCCTGCTTGCCAGCCCGGAGGTCCCGTTGTCACGTGCGGTGACCACCAGCTATTCCAGTGACTCTTGCCCGCTCACCTGGGAGCGCTTCTCCGTTACCTACCTGCCTGCCAGCCCGGAGGTTCCGCCGTCACGTGCCGTGACCACCTGCTATTCCAGAGACTCTCGCTTGCTCACCTGGGAGCACACATCTACCATCTGCCTGCTAGCCTACCCGGAGGCTCTGCCATCACAGGTCGTACCTACCCCTTACCCAGAGACTGCCCTGATCACTTGCCGTAACTCCCTGTCCGTTCACCCAGAGACTGCCACCCGCTCCCTTACAAGGGCCGCCCCCTTGTATAGTAGCTCAGAGGTTCCGCCTCCCGGACCCGTTACAGTCCGCCTCCCGGACCCGTTACACTAGGCAGACATCTGGGGGCTCATATTAATAGCCCAGGAAGGGTGCCATGAATATTGGCCCCCTCCCAGGCTAGAAACAGCAGCCCTCATCCGCCCCAGATTTGGCACATCCTATTTGTGCGCCAAATCTGGCGCTTAGCCTCGCTCTTCCACGCTGCCCTGTAGCGGTGGCAGGGGGTAATAGTGGTGGGGTTCATGTCAGCGCCAGCTGCCATGAAGCCCAGGTTAGTAATGATGGGCATCTATAAGACACCCCCATTACTAACCTACGGAGTGTTAAAAAGAAACAACACACACTACACCCAGAAAAAATAATTTATTTGAAATAAAACACACCATTTTATTTAATTCTTAGTTTACTAAAAAAAAAAATAGTTACCTGTCCACATTCCTGCGCTGATCTCCCATGCACAGCTGTCACATCTGGAGATGTGACAGCTGTCATTGCTGCTGTAAGCTCACACTGCCGGGAACACGTCCGCTCCCGGCAGCGTGTGCCCCTGACTGAGGTCACCGGAGTGCATTCAGTCAGCGCTGCTCCGGTGACCTCCTTTACGGCCCTGCTGTACCATGGGAATTTCTCACGGTCAGCGGAGCCGTAAAGGAGGTCACTGGAGCAGCGCTACCTGAACTCCGGCGAACCCGCTTATGCAATGATGGGCTGCTTTACGGCCTCGTCATTGTAGCGGCGGCAGCGGTTTTGAGCGGTCACATTTTATGTGGCTGCTCTAAACTGGAGATCATCGTGGGACACTCGATTTGGACTACTACGGAGCGGTAAGGATAAAATTGTGGTTTATTATTTTATATTTTATTACAGGAGATCGATGACTTCGGGGAATTAGGTGTCTAGGTGAGTATAGGTGTATTTTTTTATTTTTTACTTTATTTTAGGTGGCGATCAGCGGGGACAGGTAATGTATAAACTAATTTATTTTAGGTAACCACTGGCCACAAATGAAATGTATTTAAAATTTATTGGGGACCAAAAACAAAAAAAAAAAATATGGGGGTCTAAAAAAATAAAACATGTATAGGGGCCAACATAACATATGGGGCAGTTTAAAGGACACAGTAGGGCAATTTAAATAGCAGGATCAGGCTGATGGGAACTACTGCTCCCATCGAGCTGATCCTGCTTGCACGAGTGGACTGGCGACAGACATAGGCCGATGGGAGTAGTGGTGTCACATCGGCCTATGTCTGCCTGCACGCAGACACCCGCAGACATCGCGCAGACACCGGCAGATACCCGCAAACACCCGCATACACCGGCAGACACCGCGCACACACCAATCATACATCAAACCACATACATCAGGGAGCGGGGAGTGCAGCACAGAACGGGAAAGACGGCGGTGAAGTCTTTTCACTGCCGGCTTCCCCGCCCGGGTCCTTCGCTCCCCACTCCTTGGTGCTGCGCACCCCGCCCGGTCCTAACTTTGGATCGGGATGGGAGGTGGAGGGGGGAGCGGAGGATCAGGATGGGAGGCTGCGGGGAAGCAGTATGGGGCTGTGAGATTGTTTAAAATCCGGTGGCTTTTTACCACCCGCCGGTTTTTAAACAATCAGGAGAATTCTCCCACGCTGGGATGGCATTCTGATGACAGGCTGGATCGCAGCTGAGCACTTCCATCCAGCTTGTCATCCTTCAGAGACACTGCAGAGTACAGGCATTATGGGAACTTCCGATTCCGGTATCCGACATTCTAAAAGCATCGGAACTCAGTATAGGAACTTAGATTCCGCGAATATCGGTCGATACCCGATATTTCAGTATCGGAATGCTCAACACTAAACAGCAGTTATTAACCCAGGTGAAACCGGGTAGTACAGCTAGAAGTACATAAAGCTATATCTCATATTAGTGTGCTGCAAGCCAAAAATAAAAGAAAACATGTATTTAACTATGCATCTATATATTTAGATCAGATTACTACAACAATGGCCCTTTCACAATTGTGGAAAGACAGAGGCACCCGTATTCAATATATCCAGAAATGTTGTATTATATCTGAAACTCAGGCTTGTACTAATCTCAATGACATTCAATATACACTACTCGAAAAAATAAAGGGAACACTCAAATAACACATCCTAGATCTGAATGAATGAAATATTCTCATTGAATACTTTGTTCTGTACAAAGTTGAATGTGCTGATAACAAAATCACACAAAAATCATCAATGGAAATCAAATTTATTAACCAATGGAGGCCTGGATTTGGAGTCACCCCCAAAATTAAAGTTGAAAAACACACTACAAGCTGATCCAACTTTGATGTAATGTCCTTAAAACAAGTCAAAATGAGGCTCAGTAATGTGTGTGACCTCCAATTGCATGTATGACCTCCCTACAATGCCTGGGCATGCTCCTGATGAGGCTGAGTATTGTGTGTGGCCTCCACGTGCCTGTATGACCTCCCTACAACGCCTGGACATGCTCTTGATGAGGATGCAGATGGTCTCCTCTGGGATCTCCTCCCAGACCTGGACTAAAGCATCCGCCAACTCCTGGACAGTCTGTGATGCAACGTGACGTTGGTGGATGGAGCGAGACATGATGTCCCAGATGCGCTCAATTGGATTCAGGTATGGGGAATGGGCAGGCAAGTCCATAGCTTCAATGCCTTCATCTTGCAGGAACTGCTGACACACTCCAGCCACATGAGGAATTAGCATTGTCCCTTAGGAGGAACCCAGGGCCAACATATTGTCTCACAAGGGGTCTGAGGATCTCATCTCGGTACCTAATGGCAGTCGGGCTACCTGTGGCGAGCACATGGAGGGCTGTGTGGCCCTCCAAAGAAATGCCACCCCACACCATTACTGACCCACTGCCAAACCAGTCATGCTGAAGGATAATGCAGGCAGCAGATCGCTCTCAACGGCGTCTCCAGACTCTGTCATGTCTGTCACATGTGCTCGGTGTGAACCTGGTTTCATCTGTGAATAGCACAGGGCACCAGTGGCGGCTTTGCCAATCCTGGTGTTCTGTGGCAAATGGCAAGCGTCCTGCACGGTGTTGGGCTGTGAGCACAACCCCCATCTGTGGACGTCAGGCCCTCATACCACCCTCATGGAGTAGGTTTCTAACCGTTTATGCAGACACATGCACATTTGTGGCCTGCTGGAGGTCATTTTGCAGGGCTCTGGCAGTGCTCCTCCTGTTTCTCCTTGCACAAAGGCGGAGGTAGCGGTCCTGCTGCTGGGTTGTTGCCCTCCTACGGCCCCCTCCACGTCTCCTGGTGTACTGGCCTGTCTCCATTGTAGCGCCTCCAGCCTCTGGACACTACACTGACAGACACAGCAAACCTTCTTGCCACAGCTCACATTGATGTGCCATCCTGGATGACCTGCACTACCTGAGCAACTTCTGTGGGTTGTAGAGTTCGTGTCATGCTACCACGAGTGTGAAAGCACATCCAACATTCAAAAGTGACCAAAACATCAGCCAGAAAGCATTGGTACTGAGATGTTGTCTGAGGTCCCCACGTGCAGAACCACTCCTTTATTGAGGGTGTCTTGATAATTGCCAATAATTTCCATCTATTGTCTATTCCATTTGCACAACAGCATGTTGTTAGAAACCTCCTGTTAGTTTTTTCTATCTTGTGTTTTGCGGTCACGTCACCATCTGCCTATATATTCCAGCTCTGCCTTTCTGGCTTTGCTGGACTTCAGTGTTGTTTGACTGTTTTGCTAGCCTGGTGCTACGGTGCCTTTCTCTGCCAGTTTTCTTGGTCCTCTGGGACCTCTAGTACTTTTTGTCAGTTTGTATTTTGTGTTCTACAACAATTTCTGTTTAGGAGGTGTCCCATTTTTGTCCCAGTCCTTAGTTCTTTTAGGGACCCCTCCCTTAATTCTATAGGTCTTCGTTCAGACTAGCCGAGGAAGAAGGCGGGTCTGTTCACTAGGAACAGGCAGCCCGCTACATCGTAGGGATTCAACCTAATCTTACTGTAGGGACAGCTTTCCCATATCTTTCCTTAGTTCTTGTTGCAGATCATAACAGTAAGTCCAGCCCAAAAAACTTAAAGGAAAGAAATTCAGAGTTCAGTATGGTTTCCGTCCAGGATTTGGCTCAACGCTTGCAGGGATTGTCTCTGGAGGTGGCCGAGCTCCAGCAACACGTGAGTAGCTGTTCTGGAGCACATTTTGTCAAACCCAAGGTAGGACTGCCTGATGTTTTTTATGGTAAACAGCAAGATTTTTTTTCGTTTAAAAATGCTTGTTTGTTATATTTTCATTTGAGACCAAGATCCTCTGGGAATGAATCACTGGTTTTATTATGTCACTTTTGCGCAAAGAACCACAGGGGTGGGACTTTTCTCTCCAGCCTAATGATCCGTGTTTAATGTCTGTTGAAGATTTTTTTTCTGCTATGGGGCTATTATATGACAATCCTGATCAAATCTCATCTGCTGAATCAGAACTTAGAGATTTGAATCAGGGGTCAGATGATGTTGAAAATTATTGCACACACTTCAGGAGATGGGCCTCAGAAGTTAAATGGAATGATTATGCACTGAGATGTTTATTTCTTGCTGGCCTGAGTGAAAGGTTTAAGGATTTGCTATTTGCATTCCCTGCACCTGCGACTCTGCAGGAAGCTATGCAGTTAGCTGTTCGTGTGGACAGGAGACAGAGGTCCATGGTGAATGATGTAAAAACTCCAGTAATGTCAGGTCCTAGATCCCAGAAAATATGCTCTGACAGCGGAGAACCAATGGAGGTGGGGGCAATGTCACTCCGCTCTCAGGAAAGAGACCGGAGGTTCGCCGAGGGTTTATGTCTTTATTGTGGTAAAGCTGATCATTTGATTAAGTATTGTGAGCGTCGTTTAAGTAAAGAAAAAAAAAAGGTCAGTTACGCCCGTATAGCTTGTTTACGCTCTGCAGGAGTATTTCTTTCTGGGAGTACTACTCTGCAGGGAGATTTGATTGAATTTCAGGTATTTGTGGATTGTGGTTCAACACTTAATGTGATTGATAAAGGGTTTTTGGAAAACCTTAAATTGAAATCCAAACCTTTGTGATCATCTATTTCTGTGGTTGCAATTGATAACACTCCTTTGAAATGTATTACTCACAAGACTGCTGCATTTTCCCTCACTATCAATTGAGTTCACGAAGAAATTTTGCACTTGGTTGTTTTGGATAATTTGCCCTCTCCAGTTGTTGTAGGATTGCCTTGGTTAAGACTGCACAATGCTTTATTGGACTGGTCTACTAATGTGATTAAGTCTTGGAGTCCGAAGTGCTATGATAAATGTTATAATGGTCGCATTGCGGCTGTGGAAAAAGGGGAATTACCTGTACCTATTCAAGATTTTTGGAGGGTGTTTTCGGAAGAGGAGTTGCAAGTTTATAATTGCGCCATTGAGTTTGTTCCGGGTGCTACTCTACCCAAAAGTCGCTTGTTTAATCTGACTATCCCTGAAAGAAAGGCTTTGGAGGAGTACATAGAGACTAGCCTGGCTGCTGGTCACATTAGACCTTCTAAGTCGCCTGTGGCAGTTGGATTCTTCTTTGTTAAAAAAAACGACCGCAGTTTACGTCCATGTCTGGATTTTCGTGAAATTAATAAGATTACCGTACGCAATTCCTACCCATTGCTGTTAATTCCTGACTTGTTTAACCAGTTAGTGAGAGCCAAGTGGTTCTCCAAAATTGATCTCCGAGGGGCATACAATTTGTTACGAGTGAAGGAGGGTAATGAATGGAAAACTGCTTTTAACACTCCGGTAGGTCATTTTCAGAATCTGGTGATGCCTTTTGGTCTTACCAATGCACCTGCATTTTTTCAGAACCTTATTAATGACGTCCTGAGACCTTTGATTGGTAAGAATGTGGTTGTGTATTTGGATGACATTTTGATTTTTTCGCCAGATCTGGAGTCCCATTAGCAGAGTGTACGTGAAGTTTTGCAGTTATTGAGTGATAATTCATTCTTTGCTAAACTGGAGAAATGTGAGTTCGCTGTGCAGAAAATTAGTTTTTTGGGCTACATTGTCTCCAGCGAGGGCTTTGAGATGGACCCGGTGAAGGTTCAGGCTGTGCAGGAATGGCCTAGGCCTGTTGGTTTGAAATCTATACAGAGATTTTTGGGTTTTGCCAATTATTACAGGAAATTCATTAAGAATTTTTCTGTAATTGTTAAACCTCTAACCGATCTCACCAAGAAAGGTGCGAATACGGCCCAGTGGACTACTGAGGCCATTGAAGCGTTTGAGTATCTCAAAGAGAGGTTCAGTTCTGCCCCTATACTTATGCAGCCTGATGAGACCAAGCCTTTTTTGGTGGAGGTCGATGCTTCATCGGTGGGGGTCAGAGCAGTTTTGTCTCACGAGAACAAGGGTGGAGTAAATCCTTGTGCCTTCTTTTCGAGGAAATTTTCAGAAACCGAACTGAATTAAGATCTTGGAAATCGGGAGTTGCCGGCTATTAAACTTGCGTTTGAACATTGGCGTCATTTTTTGGAAGGAGCTAGATTTCCTATTCAGGTTTTCACAGATCATAAGAATTTGATCTATCTGGATGCTGCCAAGCGCTTGAATGCCCGTCAAGCTAGGTGGGCACCTTTTTTTTCTCGGTTTCATTTTTCTGTTACCTATATCTATGGTACTAAGAATGTTAAAGCCGATGCTTTATCTCGCAGCTTCTCTCCTACGGTCGGTGCCGAGGAGGAGCAGAGCATTTTACAGAAAGGAGTTGTGGTGGTGGCTTTGGACTCCATTTTGGAGAATGGGATTCTGAAAGCTCAAGATGATGCCCCATCTAACACTCCCCATGGGAGGTTGTTCGTGCTTAGAGCTTTTAGGAGAGATTTGTTTGTGGAGTGTCATGAGTCTCGGTTGGCAGGTCATCCAGGAATTTCGAAAACTAAGAGACTTATCAGTCGCAGTTTTTGGTGGCCTGGATGGCAGAAGGAAGACATCAAGTGGGTGCGTCAATGTACTGTGTGTGCTAGGTCAAAGGCTTCACATACTCCTGCTGCGGGGTTGCTTTGCCCTCTGTAAGTTCATAGTGCGCCTTGGATGCATCTCACAATGGATTTTATTACTGATCTTCCTTTGTCCGAAGGTTTTACTGTCATCTGGGTGGTCGTGGACCGTTTTATTAAGATGTGTCACTTGGTTCCATTCATTAAGTTGCCCTGCGCCAAGACACTCGCTAAGGTGTTTGTTAAGGAGATTGTCAAACTCCATGGCTTTCCCACTAGTGTTGAGCCACCCCCGTAGTGTTCGAGTTTGGTTTGGTTCGTCGAACACCCGTATGTTTGCCGAACTGTTCGTCGAACACCGTCGAACACCATTAAAACCAATGGCAGGCAAACAAAAACACATAGAAACTCATAGAAAACACATAGAAAACAATTCAAAGGTGTCCCAAAGCTAACAAACTGCTCAGAAGACACAACTAACACATGGAAAAGTAACAAGTACATATAGTCATGCGAAAAGAAAAGAGGTGGAGGAGTAAAAGGAGGGGGAGACACAGATATAGGCATGTCATGCCCTTCTAAAATCAAGAAAGGCTGGAGTAAAAATCTAAAATCAGCCTACCAACACCCAGACGTCGTGACAAGAAAATTAAAAAAATTTATATCTTTAGGTAGAATGGCGGTTCCATTCAGAACACTTTCCTTACAAGACGTAGTGGTATCCCCGTTCTGAGTTGTGCCAAAAACGGAACCCAATACATTCGGACTAATCCACCATTTGTCATATCCAAGGGGCAGGTCCGTAAACGACAACATCGACGCGGAACCAAGTACAGTAGTATATACTGTACATCCTTTGACAAGGCAATCAGGCGGATCAAGAAGTTGGGTAGGGTCACCCTAATGGCCAAAACAGACATTGATGCGGCGTTCCGGTTACTTACTACCTGTGCCTCCGAATAGTGTTCACCTATTGGGCTGCTTCTAGGAAGGAGCATACTATATACAGTCATATGAAAAAGTTTGGGCACCCCTATTAATCTTAAGCTTAATGTTTAATAAAAATTGGTGTTTTTGCAACAGCTATTTCAGTTTGATATATGTAATAACTGTTGGACACAGTAATGTTTCTGCCTTGAAATGAGGTTTATTGTACTAACAGAAAATGTGCAATCTGCATTCAAACAAAATTTGACAGGTGCATAAGTATGGGCACCCTTATCATTTTCTTGTTTTAAATACTCCTACCTACTTTTTACTGACTTACTAAAGCACTTTTTTTGGTTTTGTAACCTCATTGAGATTTGAACTTCATAGCCAGTTGTATGCAATCATGAGAAAAGCTACTTAAAGTGGCCACTTGCAAGTTGTTCTCATGTTTGAATCTCCTCTGAAGAGTGGCATCATGGGCTCCTCAAAACAACTGTCAAATGATCTGAAAACAAAGATTATTCAACATAGTTGTTCCGGGGAAGGATACAAAAAGCTGTCTCAGAGATTTAACCTGTCAGTTTCCACTGTGAGGAACATAGTAAGGAAATGGAAGAACACAGGGACAGTTCTTGTTAAGGCCAGAAGTGGCAGGCCAAGAAAAACATCATAAAGGCAGAGAAGAAGAATGGTGAGATCAGTCAAGGACAATCCTCAGACCACCTCCAGAGAGCTGCAGCATCAACTTGCTGCAGATGGTGTCACTGCGCATCGGTCAACTATACAACGCACTTTGCACAAGGAGAAGCTGTATGGGAGAGTGATGCGAAAGAAGCCGTTTCTGCAAGCACGCCACAAACAGAGTTGGCTGAGGTATGCAAAAGCACATTTGGAGAAGCCAATATCTTTTTGGAAGAAGGTCCTGTGGACTGATGAAACCAAGATTGAGTTGTTTGGTCATACAAAAGGCGTTATGCATGGTGGCAAAAAAACACAGCATTCCAAGAAAAACACTTGCTACCCACAGTAAAATTGGGAGGAGGTTCCATCATGCTTTGGGGCTGTGTGGCCAATGCCGGAACTGGGAATCTTGTTAAAGTTGAGGGACGCATGGATTCCACTCAGTATCAGCAGATTCTTGATAATAATGTTCAAGAATCAGTGATAAAGTTGAAGTTACGCAGGGAATGGATCTTTCAGCAAGACAATGATCCAAAACACCGCTCCAAATCTACTCAGGCATTCATGCAGAGGAACAATTACAATGTTCTGGAATGGCCATCCCAGTCCCCAGACCTGAATATCATTGAACATCTGTGGGATCATTTGAAGAGGGCTGTCCATGCTCGGCGACCATCAAACTTAACTGAACTGGAATTGTTTTGTAAAGAGGAATGGTCAAAAATACCTTCATCCAGGATCCAGGAACTCATTAAAAGCTACAAGAAGCGACTAGAGGCTGTTATTTTTGCAAAAGTAGGATCTACTAAATATTAATGTCACTTTTCTGGTGAGGTGCCCATACTTATGCACCTGTCAAATTTTGTTTGAATGCAGATTGCACATTTTCTGTTAGTACAATAAACCTCATTTCAAGGCAGAAACATTACTGTGTCCAACAGTTATTACATATATCAAACTGAAATAGCTGTTGCAAAAACACCAATTTTTATTAAACATTAAGCTTAAGATTAATAGGGGTGCCCAAACTTTTTCATATGACTGTAGATCACTGTTTGCCCATGGGGTGCTCCAGATCCTGCTCACAATTTGAGGCGTTTAGTTGCTTCCTCGAATGGGTTGTAATGGACGTTTCTAAGGGGGCACATATTATCCATAACCTCGACAACTTCTTATGCCTGGGCCCAAACGATTCGCCACAGTATGAATACACGTGGTAGTCCACCTGTGAGAAGGAGAGAGCTGGAGGGAGAGCGGACACCACAGAGCCGAGGGGCTTGATGGAGAACGGAAGAAGGAAAGAGGGCAAGGGAGGTAAGGGAGTACAGTGGAAGGCCGACCTGAGCTCCCCCACGTTCCTGCTGGGCGGGGAACAGCCCTGGGAAGAAAAGCCGCTTGCGCATCCCTTTGAGGTTACGGGCGCGAGCGGGCAGAGGGACTACACTGGAGTGCGAAGCCGACACGGCCAGTCCGTTCCTGCCCGTGCGACCTCCGTGTCGCCGGGTTTGTGCCAGAGCCGTGGTGGACCCTGACGGCCAGTCCCCCTCTCCCAATACTGGTGCCTGTCCACTGGTGGGTCGAGCCCCCCCACGGTGGGGGGGAGTAACATCTGCAGAAGAAAGACCATCTTCCAGCCAAGCTAAGATGTCTACTTCTTTTCGTGGACAATGTGATACGATCCCTTTCTTACGGACACGCCCATCGCTACAAATTCCAGATGAGGCACAAAAACAGCAGGTGCTTCAGCGGATATCAAGTGCTCCTTCAAGTGGGCTCTCCTCCACCTCAACTTAAACATCACAAATACTCCAGTCCTCAGAGGTGTCACCCCAATCGCACTTGCTTCCACAACATCTTCCAAATCTCCAGCTGCCCGTCTGAGTATGGGGTAACACAGATGGTTGAGTCTGCACAGCTGTTTACTCATACTATAGCCTGGGAAACGGAGGTCTGCTCCAGAGCTTCTGTTAATCCAGACGAGGAAATGATCTGCACTTATGCCCAGAATCTTTATGAGTCTGATCCAGGACCAGATGAAGAAGGTTCTGAGCATAATGTAGACCCTCGTTCCCAAACTGTAACTCCTGTTGGTGGAGACAATGATGAAGACGATGATGAGACTCAAATACCTGATTGGAGCGACAACTTGACTTTTCGGTCAGGGCAGGAAGAGGTTGTCTCTGAGGACGATGGGTGTGAGAACACACAGGGTGATGATGACGAGGTTGGAGATCCCACTTACTGTCAACCCACAGTCAGCCAGTCGATGAGGTCAGCAGAGGAGGTGGAGGATGTGACTAGCCCAGGGGATGGGGATAACTCGGTACCCGGGCCTTTGCCTGGCCTTTGGGATGTCGCGGTGGTCGGCTCCCGGGCCCGTACCCTGGGGTCACTCTTTAAAAGGGTGGATAATTGTTAATTTTATAAGAGTTTGTGATGCCACCTGTGGTATCTGGTGAGAAGCACCAGCGCTGCAGCAGTCCACTGATGCCGGTAATAAGGCAGCTTGATGGTATAGCTCCCCACAGGTGGAGCTAGGCCTCAGAAAAGCGTATGCAGGGGGAATGCAGGACAGGCGAGACCCGGCTGGGTCAGAGCAAGAACGGGAACGGACACGGTAGTCACTTCAGTACCTTTTACTGGTGGAAATTCAAGCACATCCCGGAGCACTTTCGGGTGAAGGGTGCATATCAGGATCCTCCCCAAAGAGCGGGTGTAGGGCTTCCTGTTTCTTGCCTTTATGTAGTAAGTTTCTGACCTGCCTGGAGCTAGACCTAACTTTGTCTCTGTCCTGCGCTGGCTGACCTTGTGGTAGGGCCATGTTTTGGAGTTCCCGCTCCCAGTATGCGGGGCCTAAGCGTCTCCTGGCTTTGTTACGTATCAGCACCTTAGCGATCCTGGGACTTGTAGTTCTCCAGGGATTCCGGTTATGCCTTACTGGGTCATAGTGATCCCGGTAAGATCGGATCTGGTGTCCGGTAAATGCTTCGGGTTGAGCTGATTAAGCTCCTCTGCCCCCTATGTACTAACTCTCCACTCGCCTTCGGCCTACTCGGGCCCTCACTAGGCTATACACACTAACGGCAGCTTGCCGTGCTTCACCGATCTTATGGCGCCGGCACACCTTAAGCTCTAACTGGGCTCCCTGAATCTAGCTAACAGGAGCCTCGTGCTCCACTGCTGAACTATTAACTGAGTTCTCTAGACTAGACTGAGCTCCACTGCAGACTGACCTCTCTTAGGCTTCTCTACTGCAGGAACTCTTCAGAGGAACTGAACGGCCTAGCTCCACCTTCCCTATTTATATCGCTAACGGGCTCCCTCTGCAGGTCTGAGGTGGAAGGTGGAGATGTGTGAATGTTTATGGGGGGCTCTTGTGGAGGATTCCATCAATGCACTCTTCTAGGATCTGTGATACCAAGCGCAGCTGGGCGTCACAGATGCTATTGACAACGAGGTTAGGTTGCGCCTTCCTGGACAGAGATGGAGTACAGGAAGCACGTCAACAACTGCATCCTTAACCACAACTCTGCCTCTGACCACAAGTCGTAGCGGCTCTTCAGATCGCATGGGCTCTAAGCCTTGCATAGCCTGGGCATTTTTTCAGATCGATAAGGGTGACCCAACTCGTGTTATCTGTAGTGTTGAGAGAACATGCTCGACACTGCTCGGTACTCGCCCGAGCATCACGCTACTCGGGATGTTCGGCGAGCACCGAGCATTTCCCGGTTACTCGGGCGGGAGCTCGGGTCTCCGCCCTGCATGTTTGGCGCTCTTTACAGAGCCAATGAACATGCAGGGATTGCCAGCCAGTCACTGTAATGCCGCAGCCATGTTGTTTGTGAGCATTACAGTGATTGGCTGGCCGCACAGCGTCACCTCGAGTATTTAAAACCGGGCGCCGCCATCTTGGACACAGTCGCTCCGGATCAGACAGTGTAGGGACAGCGCTGCTGATTTAGGGAGAGATATATCCTGCAAAATAGTTAGTGTAGGGTCTGTAAAGGCTGCCAGATCAAACAAACAGTCCTTCTCAGGACTAATATCAATCCCAGGTATATCAGGCAGGCAGGCAGGCTGTATAGGAGACACAGTGGTTATACTAGCAAACGCTGCATTACAGTCCTGTGTGCTGCTCCTGTTGCTGAAATTGCTGGACTTAGCTCCAGGTCCCGGGGGCCAGGAAAAATCTTTTTTTTTTATCTAAATCCTCTTTTTTTTTTCCTCCTTCACAATGTACAAATACCCATCTTATTAACCTTTTGGTGTCCCCCCCACAAAAAAAAAAGTGTGCCTCTGATTTTTCAGACACAAATATATCTGTTGAAAATAGTCTGGTGTAGGCCAGAGAAATAGAAGTGTGGTTTTGCAGTTCTATGGGCCATTTGTATCTAAAAAAAACAGCTTGAGTGTGTCGCTCACTGTTCAGCCGCAAATATATATATTTAAAAAAGTCTGGTATACACCAGTAAATTATTACTATGGTTTTGATGTTCCACGGTAAAACATCTCTATTATCCTGTTTTTGGCATTTTTTGCTCTATAAAAATAATAATAGTGTCTCCCTGATTTTTCAGACACAAATATATCTGTTGAAAATAGTCTAGTGTAGGCCAGAGAGACAGAAGTGTGCTTTTGCTGTTCCACGGTAAAAAATCTCTATTATCCTGCTTTTTGCATTTTTTGCTGTAAAAAAAAAAAATAATAGTGTCTCCCTGATTTTTCAGACACAAATATATCTGTTGAAAATAGTCTGGTGTAGGCCCGAGAAATACAAGTGTGGTTTTGCAGTTCCACGGTACAAACCGCTGTATTATCCACTTTTGGGCCATTTGTATCTAACAAAACAGTTTGAGTGTGTCGCTCACTGTTCAGCCGCAAATATATATATATTCAAAAAAGTCTGGTATACACCAGTAAATTATAACTGTGGTTTTGCTGTTCCACGGTAAAACATCTCTATTATCCTGCTTTTGGCATTTTTTGCCGTAAAAAATAAATAGTGTCTCCTGATTGTTCAGACACAAATATATCTGTTGAAAATAGTCTGGTGTAGGCCCGAGAAATACAAGTGTGGCTTTGCAGTTTCACGGTTCAAACCTTTGTATTATCCACTTTTGGGCCATTTGTATCTAAAAAAAACAGTTTGAGTGTGTCGCTCACTGTTCAGCCGCAAATATATATATATTCAAAAAAGTCTGGTATACACCAGTAAATTATAACTGTGGTTTTGCTGTTCCACGGTAAAACATCTCTATTATCCTGCTTTTGGCATTTTTTGCCGTAAAAAATAAATAATGTCTCCTGATTGTTCAGACACAAATATTTCTGTTGAAAATAGTCTGGTGTAGGCCCGAGAAATACAAGTGTGGCTTTGCAGTTTCACGGTTCAAACCTCTGTATTATCCACTTTTGGGCCATTTGTATCTAAAAAAAACAGTTTGAGTGTGTCGCTCACTGTTCAGCCGCAAATATATATATATTTTAAAAAGTGTGGTATACCCCAGTAAACAATAACTGTGGTTTTACCATCCCAAGGTAAAAAATCTCTATTATTCAGGTTTTGGTAGCTTTTTCCGTAAAGAAAAACAGTAGAGTCTCCTGACTGTTGTGACACAAAAATATATCTGTTGAAAATAGTCTTGTGTAGGCCCGACATCCCAGTGTGGTTTCGCAGTTCCACGGGTCAAATCGCTGTACTATCCAGTTTTTGGCCTTTGGTATGTAAAAAAAAAGCAGTTTGAGTGTGTCGCTCACTGTTCAGCCGCAAATATCTCTATTTAAAACAGTGTGGTATACCCCAGGAAACAATAACTGTGGTTTTCCTCTTCCACGGTTCTAATCTACTCTTTATTACCCTTTTCCATTGATAGTGCAAGTGTAAGCTATTTTACTTAATTTACAATGGGCAAGGTGCGTGGCAAGGGACGTGGAAGTGGACCTTCTGGTGATGGTTCGTGCAGAGGACGGGGCCGTGGCCAAGGTGAAAATGTGCCACAACCAACAGCCACATCTTCTCGCTCCCACTTCTTGACCGAATTACTAGGGAAGCACAGAACAACACCAGTATTGAGAACTGATCAGTGTGAACAGGTTATTAATTGGATAGCAGACAATACTTCCAGTTACCTGGGCACCACCACCTCCGGTCTGTCTTCCACATGGTCAACTCTTAGTAGCAGTGAGTCTCGACCGCATACTCCTCCTCACCCTGATGCTCCTTGCTCCCACCATGCCGAGTGTCGTCAGACAGCAAGTGATCCCACACTTGGACACTCTGAAGAGCTGTTCACTGGTCCATTTCCATATTTGGGCCCCTCGCCTGCTACGCTTGAAGTGGTGGAAGAGGAGATCCCATGTTGCGATGCCCAAATATTTGAACAGCCACGGCCACAGGAAGTCGACGTTGGCAATCTGTCACAAGAGGTGGACGATGACGAGACACAATTGCCAGGAAGTGAGGAGGAGGATCATGGTGCGTAAGTGGAAGAGGAGGAGGTGGTGGATGATCTAGTAACTGACCCAACGTGGAAGGAGGACATGCAGAGTGAGGCCAGCAGCACACAGTGGGAGGGAGGCAGAGTACCCCAACAGGCAGGAAGAAGCAGTGTGGTGGCCGCAGACAGAAGGCAGGCAACCGTTCCCCGTAACACCAACACGAGGGACGTTGCCAGTACAAGCGGTAGGTCTTCCAGAGTCTGGAATTTTTTTAAAGACTCTGCTGATAACCCCAAAAAGGCCATATGTTCCACCTGCCATGCCAGCATCAGCAGGGGTGAAAAAACTACCAGCCTGACCACCACCAGCATGATCAGGCACATGGCAGCAAAGCACCCGACTTTGTGGGGCGAAACCCAGGGTCCACGACCAGTGTCAGCGGGTGTCACCACTGCTTCTTCCACTGTTGTGCATGCAATAGAACCCCCTGTTGTGTGTGCAAGGCAATCCCCTGTCCATACTGCATGTAAAGATGCCCCCTCCTCTCAGTCTTCACTTGTTATGGCAGTTTCTCAAGAAACAGCATCAACGTCCACGTCCACGACCCACCGCAGCGTTCAATTGTCCATATCCCAGACCTTTGAACGAAAGCATAAATTCGCAGCTAATGCCCCACAGGCCACAGTCCTAAATTCGCACATTTCACGACTGCTTGCATTGGAAATGCTGCCTTTTAGGCTGGTGGAGACGGAATCCTTCCGCAATCTTATGGCGGTGGCCGTCCCTCTTTACTCGGTCCCCAGCCGACACTATTTTGGCCGGTGTGCCATCCCCGCACTACACAAGCACGTGTCCCAAAGCATCTGCCGTGCCCTCAACAACGCAGTTACTGGGAGAGTCCACCTGACAACGGACACGTGGACAAGTGCTTGTGGCCAGGGACGGTACATCTCTCTGATGGTACACTGGGTAAACATAGTGGAAGCCGGGACCCAGTCGGACCTTGGGACGGAACACATCCTCCCCACACCAAGGATTGCGGGCCCTATGTCAGTCAGAGTTGCCCCCACAGTGTACAGCTCCTGCGCATCTTCCTCCTCCTCCTCATGTTCAGCCTCCATCTCAGATATCACCACATCAGTTACAAGCTGGAAGCATTGCAGTACTGCCTCCGCCAAGCGGCAACAGGCTGTGCTGAAACTCATAAGCTGCTTGTGAGTTGTGGACAGCTGTGAAAGAGCAGGCAGATCTGTGGCTGAGACCGCTGAACCTACATCCTGGCATGGTCGTGTGTGACAATGGCCATAACCTGGTGGCGGCTCTGAGGCGAGGTGAGATCACACACGTACCATGCCTGGCTCATGTGCTTAACCTCGTGGTTCAGTGGTTTCTTAAATCGTACCCCGAGGTGCCAGATCTGCTCGTGAAAGTACGCCGCCTGTCAGCTCATTTTCGCAAGTCGGCTACAGCTTCCGCCACCCTTGCTGTGATGCAGCAGCGTTTGCAGCTTCCGGCACACCGACTGGTGTGTGATGTCCCACACGTTGGAACTCTACCCTCCACATGTTGCAAAGGATTTGTGAGCAGAAGAGAGCAGTTGTGGAGTACCAGCTGCAACAAGGCCGTCGATATTCAGGTCAGAATCCACACATAAGACCTCAGGAGTGGACCTGGATGTCTGACATATGTACCATCCTGACAAACTTTGAGGAGGCCACCAAAATGGTGAGTGGCGATGACGCCATCATTAGTCTCAGCATCCCACTTGTCTGTCTTTTGCAACGCTCTCTGCAGAGAATTAAAGAGGAGGCATTGCAGCCAGAGTATGATGAGATGGATCAAGAAGCCGTAGCGGGCGATTACACACAGCCCAGCCTCATCTCATCCCAACGTGCATTGGGGGACAATGAGGGAGAGGAGGAGGAGGAGGAGGAGGAAGAACAGGAGCTGCTATCATGCGTTGTAGACGGTAGTACCTGTACAAGTGTCATACCGTCGGTTCAGCGTGGGTGGCCTGAGGACAGGGGGGAGGAGGAAGAGGAGGAGGAGGAGGAGGAGGAGAGCATGGTCAGTCGTCATCTTGGTGAGGACACGGAAATCTTGCCCGTTACCAGTCTGGCATGCATGGCTGACTTTATGTTACGCTGCCTTAACCGTGACCCTCGCATTGTCAAAATGTTGGGTGACAGTCATTACTGGTTGGTGACACTTGTAGACCCCCGCTACAAGGAGAACTTTCACTCTCTTATTCCTGAGGTGTAGAGGTCTACAAAAATGGGGCAATACCAGAAGGCCCTTGCTGCAGAACTCTTAAAAAAATTCCCATCTGAACACGATAGCGGCAGAGGTCACAGTTCGTTGCCCAACCAAGGCGTACAGGCAAGAGAGATGCAACTCCAATCCAGCAGAGGCAGGGGAACACTGTCAACGTTCTGGGACAGTTTTGTGACACCCGCCCAGCCTACAGGCCCTGAGGCGCGGGGTACTCTCACAAGGAGTGGAAAGTTTCAAAAGATGGTGAGGGAGTACCTTGCCGATCGTACCAGTGTCCTCCGTGATTCCTCTGTGCCTTTTAATTATTGGGTATCCAAGCTGGACACTTGGAATGAACTCGCTCTGTACGCCTTGGAGGTCCTGGCCTGCCCTGCCGCTAGCGTCTTATCGGAGCGTGTTTTTAGTGCCGCTGGGGGAATTATAACTGATAAGCGCACTCGCCTGTCAACTGACAATGCTGACAAGCTGACCCTTATCAAAATGAACAAGGGCTGGATTGGGCCAGACTTCTCATCACCATCAAATGACAGCAGAGTAACATAAAGTCAAATCCACTGTGTTATTTCGGGAGGTGTATTCACATGCACCGCTTCACACCCACACATGGGTATACGCTTCCTCGTTTCGGCTGTTTAATCTTCTTCTCCTTATCCTCAGCCTCCACCACCACTATACCACCAGGGTGCCAGCATTGCAAGTTCCTCCATCCTAATTTTTGGCAGCGTTTGCTGGGAAAGCATAAGCAAATAACATGGGACACCCATTCCCCAATAATGGGACTTATGTTTGTAATATGCTGTACTGCATGGCTCATGTAAGGGGCATTGTAAGTTGCTCCGCCCTAATTTTTGGCAGCTTTTGCTTGCAAGGCATAAGCAAATACTATGGGACACCCACTCCCCAATAATGGGACTTATGTTTGTAATATGCTGTACTGCATGTGACGCGCCCCCTGGGCCGTGTGTACACGTGTGTGGGATACCTGATGCCGGGTCTCTGGGGTCTGTAGTCTCCGTGGCGGTGACCCGGTCCCGTGGCTCAGGCTGGTCAAACCAGTGGCAGTCTTTCTTAGGTTTTGAGGTTAATTGTCCGACTGCGCCACCCGTGGATTGCGGTCAGGGAGTACCACCGCTGAGAGGCAGACCGCTGAGGCTGGTGTTGTGTGCGCAGCATAGAATGGGATAACTCCCCTCGGGAGGAGTATAGCCTCAGGGCAGTGAGTGTGGATGATGGGGGTGATGGTGCACGAGCGCAGCAGGAACGACTCAGAGTCTTTGCAGTGCAGTTCAGGGTCTTTACTGATGATTATAAGGTAGACCCTCCCGGGCATACTGGCTAGCATAAGAGGCCTGGTCAGTCTGTGAGCAAGCAGGAGTTCCCCTGGCCAGGTGGAGTTGTAGGCCTCCCCGTCTGTCTGCACTCTTCCTGGCTACCTTGCTGTAAGCGGGTAGAAGTAGCCCACGTCCCAGAGTGTACCGTGTAGTGCTCACCCGTATGGCTGGCGACTTGGGGCCTTCTGTTAGCCTCCACTCCACGACGGCGGTGCTGGTCCCTTGCTTGTGACTGAGCCTCCGGGCTTCTATGGCCAGAGGACCTGAAATCCCCTGCCGGCTTGTTTCTGCTGCTGGATATATAAGTCCTCACAGCTTCGGACTCCTGTGTCCGGTTCCTATTGTCTTCTGCCTGGGCGAGCTCTGCTCAGCTTCCAGCCCCTGGTCTTTAGCTCCTAGCTCCTACAGAGCTCCTTGCTGTTACTTTTCCTTGCTCTCACTCTGACTCTGACTGTTCTCTGACTCACTCAACCCCGCCCCAGATCCAGTTTATAAGGGCAGAATTCTCCCCTCCCAGGACTGGGGCAGGAGGATGTTGCATGTTTAAGGGATCCTGACCAGGAAACCTCCCACTTGCTCTCCGACGTAATATCTCTATTACTGTGGTGACCAGACCCCTGGGGTGCCACACATGGCTCTTGTAAGGGGCATTGCAGTTCCTCATAATTTTTGGAAAGCCTTCCATTCACTGCTTAGGCCAACAGTGCACGGGAGACCCAGTTGCTATAAATAAAAAAAAAGGTTTAGTTAACGCCCTCTGACCTCCATGTCATTTCCAAGGGGCATTGGAGTGGCTCGAAATTTTTGGTAGGCATTGCACTCACTGTATGCCCTATAACTGTGTAGCCGAACCACTCCTTTTGTTACAGAAACATATCCTACAAGACATATCTGGTTGACTGGCCTGATATTGATGTGAATGGTCCCTGTTCCTCCTGCTCTTTCTCCTTTGCCACCACCTCATCCATCATTTATCACCTGAAGCTTTGTTTTAACGGGAGTCATAGAACTGGGATAGTAGCAGGAAAACATCCAGCAATCCTCGGAGGAGGTAGGATATGCGCCAAAACGCGGACCAACTCAGGCCTAGCCGCTACTACATACATGCGCTTGCATTCCAAGAAAACAAAGCAGATGCTAACTTCTATCATCATCATCATGCTCCTCACCTAGGCACTCTCAACTCCCCTGATGGAGAAGCCAGGGTCCACCGGAGGAGTCTGGTTCTCTGGTGGGCTCGTCCTATGCTGCCCTAAAGCAGGCCAGGCTAAGAAAAGTGTGGGGAAGGTGACAGGAGAAATCAGGGCAGCTGGGGACCGAGTATGGACACCTGGCCGCCACCTGGCGGCTGGGGACCGAGCGTGGACACCCGGCCGCCGGGCAGCTGGGGACAGAGTATGGATACCTCGCTGCCGAAGCGGCCATGAGGTAGTGGCCAGCTTCGGCCTCCTCCAAACTAAAAGGCCCCATTTCAAGTGAAAGCTAGCAGTATGGTATTGCAGCCTGCGGGTGGGTGGGTGGTTGGCTGCATATTTTCGCTGGCATTGCAAGGAATGGGGGAGGTACAATTGAACACTGCCCTGGGACAAGGACTTGCACGGGGATAGTTGCAAGTCTGCATCTTCTGATGCGGCAAGGATCACTTCTGATGGGCACACTTTTAGACAGTGACCTGGGGGTCAGAGATGCTTCCAGGGGTCTTCCCCATGCTGATCCCTTGTCTTTTCAGCGCTGTATGCATGTGTCACACAGCACATGGCCAGATAAGGTTGTAAAATGTTGAAATGACATTTCCCGGTGAACGCATTTGTCACGGTTGAAAGCATTACAAAAGTGCAAAAACGCATGAAAAATGTTACTTGTGAACATAGCCCAAGGTGTGGAGGAGTATTTTTGTTTTTGGTTATTTATTTTACCTTATACACAAGTTTTTACCCTGGAAATGAAATTCCTTAACATATTTCACAGGAAAACCGTTTCAGTTTCGTTTTTGAACGTTTTATTGTGAGCCCGCAAAAGTGGCTTAATACCTCTGACCACGTTGTTGACAGCAGTGACCTGAGGGTCAGAAATGCTTCCAGGGGCGATCCCCATGCTGCCCCCATGTCTTTTGAGCACTGTCACTATCGTTTTGGGCACTTTTTAGGCTTTCTACAGACTGCTGGGGGTGCTGCCGCAAAAATGCTCGGGTCTCTCATAGACTAACATTGGGCTCGTTGCTCGGGTCGAGCATCCGAGTATCACGGTAAGCTCGGCCCGAGCTTCGAGCACCCGAGCATTTTAGTGATCGCTCAACACTATCAGTCGTCATCTTGGTGAGGACAAGGAAGTATTGCCCGTTAACAGTCTGGCACCCATGGCTGACTTTATGTTACGCTGTCTTAACCGTGACCCTCGCATTGTCAAAATGTTGGGTGACAGTCATTACTGGTTGATGACACTTTTAGACCCCCTCTACAAGGAGAACTTTCACTCTCTTATTCCTGAGTTGGAGAGGTCTACAAAAATGGGGCAGTACCAGAAGGCCCTTGCTGCAGAACTATTAAAAAACTTCCCATCTGAACACGGTAGCGGCAGAGGTCACAGTTCGCTGCCCAACTAAGGCATACAGGCGAGAGAGACGCAACTCCAATACAGCAGAGGCAGGGGAACACTGTCAATGTTCTAGGACAGTTTTCTGAGACCTGCCCAGCTTACAGGCCCTGAGGCGCAGGGTACTCTCACAAGGAGTGGAAAGTTTCAAAAGATGGTGAGGGAGTACCTTGCCGATCGTACCAGTGTCCTCCGTGATTCCTCTGTGCCTTTTAATTATTGGGTATCCAAGCTGGACACTTGGAATGAACTCGCTCTGTACGCCTTGGAGGTCCTGGCCTGCCCTGCCGCTAGCGTGTTATCGGAGCGTGTTTTTAGTGCCGCTGGGGGAATTATAACTGATAAGCGCACTCGCCTGTCAACTGACAATGCTGACAAGCTGACCCTTATCAAAATGAACAAGGGCTGGATTGGGCCAGACTTCTCATCACCATCAAATGACAGCAGAGTAACATAAAGTCAAATCCACTGTGTTATTTCGGGAGGTGTATTCACATGCACCGCTTCACACCCACACATGGGTATACGCTTCCTCGTTTCGGCTGTTTAATCTTCTTCTCCTTATCCTCAGCCTCCACCACCACTATACCACCAGGGTGCCAGCATTGCAAGTTCCTCCATCCTAATTTTTGGCAGCGTTTGCTGGGAAAGCATAAGCAAATAACATGGGACACCCATTCCCCAATAATGGGACTTATGTTTGTAATATGCTGTACTGCATGGCTCATGTAAGGGGCATTGTAAGTTGCTCCGCCCTAATTTTTGGCAGCTTTTGCTTGCAAGGCATAAGCAAATACTATGGGACACCCACTCCCCAATAATGGGACTTATGTTTGTAATATGCTGTACTGCATGTGACGCGCCCCCTGGGCCGTGTGTACACGTGTGTGGGATACCTGATGCCGGGTCTCTGGGGTCTGTAGTCTCCGTGGCGGTGACCCGGTCCCGTGGCTCAGGCTGGTCAAACCAGTGGCAGTCTTTCTTAGGTTTTGAGGTTAATTGTCCGACTGCGCCACCCGTGGATTGCGGTCAGGGAGTACCACCGCTGAGAGGCAGACCGCTGAGGCTGGTGTTGTGTGCGCAGCATAGAATGGGATAACTCCCCTCGGGAGGAGTATAGCCTCAGGGCAGTGAGTGTGGATGATGGGGGTGATGGTGCACGAGCGCAGCAGGAACGACTCAGAGTCTTTGCAGTGCAGTTCAGGGTCTTTACTGATGATTATAAGGTAGACCCTCCCGGGCGTACTGGCTAGCATAAGAGGCCTGGTCAGTCTGTGAGCAAGCAGGAGTTCCCCTGGCCAGGTGGAGTTGTAGGCCTCCCCGTCTGTCTGCACTCTTCCTGGTTACCTTGCTGTAAGCGGGTAGAAGTAGCCCACGTCCCAGAGTGTACCGTGTAGTGCTCACCCGTATGGCTGGCGACTTGGGGCCTTCTGTTAGCCTCCACTCCACGACGGCGGTGCTGGTCCCTTGCTTGTGACTGAGCCTCCGGGCTTCTATGGCCAGAGGACCTGAAATCCCCTGCCGGCTTGTTTCTGCTGCTGGATATATAAGTCCTCACAGCTTCGGACTCCTGTGTCCGGTTCCTATTGTCTTCTGCCTGGGCGAGCTCTGCTCAGCTTCCAGCCCCTGGTCTTTAGCTCCTAGCTCCTACAGAGCTCCTTGCTGTTACTTTCCCTTGCTCTCACTCTGACTCTGACTGTTCTCTGACTCACTCAACCCCGCCCCAGATCCAGTTTATAAGGGCAGAATTCTCCCCTCCCAGGACTGGGGCAGGAGGATGTTGCATGTTTAAGGGATCCTGACCAGGAAACCTCCCACTTGCTCTCCGACGTAATATCTCTATTACTGTGGTGACCAGACCCCTGGGGTGCCACACATGGCTCTTGTAAGGGGCATTGCAGTTCCTCATAATTTTTGGAAAGCCTTCCATTCACTGCTTAGGCCAACAGTGCACGGGAGACCCAGTTGCTATAAATAAAAAAAAAGGTTTAGTTAACGCCCTCTGACCTCCACGTCATTTCCAAGGGGCATTGGAGTGGCTCGAAATTTTTGGTAGGCATTGCACTCACTGTATGCCCTATAACTGTGTAGCCGAACCACTCCTTTTGTTACAGAAACATATCCTACAAGACATATCTGGTTGACTGGCCTGATATTGATGTGAATGGTCCCTGTTCCTCCTGCTCTTTCTCCTTTGCCACCACCTCATCCATCATTTATCACCTGAAGCTTTGTTTTAACGGGAGTCATAGAACTGGGATAGTAGCAGGAAAACATCCAGCAATCCTCGGAGGAGGTAGGATATGCGCCAAAACGCGGACCAACTCAGGCCTAGCCGCTACTACATACATGCGCTTGCATTCCAAGAAAACAAAGCAGATGCTAACTTCTATCATCATCATCATGCTCCTCACCTAGGCACTCTCAACTCCCCTGATGGAGAAGCCAGGGTCCACCGGAGGAGTCTGGTTCTCTGGTGGGCTCGTCCTATGCTGCCCTAAAGCAGGCCAGGCTAAGAAAAGTGTGGGGAAGGTGATAGGAGAAATCAGGGCAGCTGGGGACCGAGTATGGACACCTGGCCGCCACCTGGCGGCTGGGGACCGAGCGTGGACACCCGGCCGCCGGGCAGCTGGGGACAGAGTATGGATACCTCGCTGCCGAAGCGGCCATGAGGTAGTGGCCAGCTTCGGCCTCCTCCAAACTAAAAGGCCCCATTTCAAGTGAAAGCTAGCAGTATGGTATTGCAGCCTGCGGGTGGGTGGGTGGTTGGCTGCATATTTTCGCTGGCATTGCAAGGAATGGGGGAGGTACAATTGAACACTGCCCTGGGACAAGGACTTGCACGGGGATAGTTGCAAGTCTGCATCTTCTGATGCGGCAAGGATCACTTCTGATGGGCACACTTTTAGACAGTGACCTGGGGGTCAGAGATGCTTCCAGGGGTCTTCCCCATGCTGATCCCTTGTCTTTTCAGCGCTGTATGCATGTGTCACACAGCACATGGCCAGATAAGGTTGTAAAATGTTAAAATGACATTTCCCGGTGAACGCATTTGTCACGGTTGAAAGCATTACAAAAGTGCAAAAACGCATGAAAAATGTTACTTGTGAACATAGCCCAAGGTGTGGAGGAGTATTTTTGTTTTTGGTTATTTATTTTACCTTATACACAAGTTTTTACCCTGGAAATGAAATTCCTTAACATATTTCACAGGAAAACCGTTTCAGTTTCGTTTTTGAACGTTTTATTGTGAGCCCGCAAAAGTGGCTTAATACCTCTGACCACGTTGTTGACAGCAGTGACCTGGGGGTCAGAAATGCTTCCAGGGGCGATCCCCATGCTGCCCCCATGTCTTTTGAGCACTGTCACTATCGTTTTGGGCACTTTTTAGGCTTTCTACAGACTGCTGGGGGTGCTGCCGCAAAAATGCTCGGGTCTCTCATAGACTAACATTGGGCTCGTTGCTCGGGTCGAGCATCCGAGTATCACGGTAAGCTCGGCCCGAGCTTCGAGCACCCGAGCATTTTAGTGATCGCTCAACACTATCAGTCGTCATCTTGGTGAGGACAAGGAAGTATTGCCCGTTAACAGTCTGGCACCCATGGCTGACTTTATGTTACGCTGTCTTAACCGTGACCCTCGCATTGTCAAAATGTTGGGTGACAGTCATTACTGGTTGATGACACTTTTAGACCCCCTCTACAAGGAGAACTTTCACTCTCTTATTCCTGAGTTGGAGAGGTCTACAAAAATGGGGCAGTACCAGAAGGCCCTTGCTGCAGAACTATTAAAAAACTTCCCATCTGAACACGGTAGCGGCAGAGGTCACAGTTCGCTGCCCAACTAAGGCATACAGGCGAGAGAGACGCAACTCCAATACAGCAGAGGCAGGGGAACACTGTCAATGTTCTAGGACAGTTTTCTGAGACCTGCCCAGCTTACAGGCCCTGAGGCGCAGGGTACTCTCACAAGGAGTGGAAAGCTTCAAAAGATGGTGAGGGAGTACCAGCGTCCTCCGTGATTCCTCTGTGCCTTTTAATTATTGGGTATCCAAGCTGGACACTTGGAATGAACTCACTCTGAATGCCTTGGAGGTCCTGGCCCGCCCTGCCGCTAGCGTGTTATCGGAGCGTGTTTTTAGTGCCGCTGGGGGAATTATAACTGATAAGCGCACTCGCCTGTCAACTGACAATGCTGACAAGCTGACCCTTATCAAAATGAACAAGGGCTGGATTGGGCCAGACTTCTCATCACCACCAAATGACAGCAGAGTAACATAAAGTCAAATCCACTGTGTTATTTCGGGAGGTGTATTCCCATGCATCGCTTCACACCCACACGTGGGTATACGCTTCCTCATTTCGGCTGTTTTTTGCTCTTCTCCTTATCCTCAGCCTCCACGACCACTATACCACCAGGGTGACCATGGTCCATGTTGCCAGCATTGCAAGTTCCTCTGTCCTAATTTTTGGCAGCTTTTGCTTGGAAGGCATAGGCAAAGACTATGGAGACCCACTCCCCAATAATGGGAATAATGTTTTTAATATGCTGTACTGCATGGCTCTTGTAAGGGACATTGCAAGTTCCCCCTTCCTAATTTTTGGCAGCTTTTGCTTGGAAGGCATAGGCAAAGACTATGGGAGACCCACTCCCCAATAATGGGAATAATGTTTTTAATATGCTGTACTGCATGGCTCTTGTAAGGGACATTGCAAGTTCCCCCTTCCTAATTTTTGGCAGCTTTTGCTTGGAAGGCATAGGCAAAGACTATGGGAGACCCACTCCCCAATAACGGGAATAATGTTTTTAATATGCTGTACTGCATGGCTCTTGTAAGGGGCATTAAAATCGTCTTGTTAAGCTACTGTGACCTCCACGTCTCTTCCAAGGGTCGTTAATATTGTCTTTTTATTCCACTGCGACCTCCACCACTCTTCCAAGGGGAATTAAAAGCGTCTTGTTAAGCTACTGTGACCTCCACGTCTCTTCCACAGGGCGTTGATATTGTCTTTTTATTCCACTGTAACCTCCACCACTCTTCCAAGGGGCATTGATATTGTCTTTTTATTCCACTGCGACCTCCACCACTCTTCCAAGGGGCATTAAAACCATCTTGTTAAGCTACTGCGACCTCCACATCTCTTCCAAGGGGCATTAAAACTGTCTTGTTAAACCACTCTGAACTCCACGTCTCTTCTAAGGGGCATTAAAACCGTCTTGTTAAACCACTCTGAACTCCACAGCTCTTCCAAGGGGCATTGACATGTTGTTTTTAATTACCTCTAACCTCCACGACTCTTGCAACTGGCATTGCATTTCCTCCTAATTTTTGTCCGCTTTTGCTTTTCAATGCATAGGCGAACACTAAGGGAGACCCACTCGCCAATAATGGGTAGAAGGTTTTTAATAAGCTGTAATCCACGTATGTTTCAAGGGGCATTGAGTGCCTAATAATTTTTGGAAAGCCTTCCATTCCCTGCTTAGGCCAACAGTGTACAGGAGACCCAGTTGCTATAAATGGAAAAAACGGTTTAGTTAAGGCCCTCTGACCTCCATGTCACTTCCAAGGGGCATTGGAGTGCCTCGAAATTTTTGGTAGGCATTGCATTCACTGTATGCCTTATAACTGTGTAGCTGAACCGCTCCTTTTGGTACAGAAACATATCCTACAAGACATGTGTGGTTGGCTGGCCTGATATTGATGTGAATGGTCCCTGTTCCTCCTGCTCTTTCTCCTTTGCCACCACCTCATCCATCATTCATCACCTGAAGCTTTGTTTTAACGGGAGTCATAGAACTGGGATAGTAGCAGAAAAACATCCAGCAATCCTCGAAGGAGGTAGAATATGCGCCAAAACGCTGACCACCTGAGGCCTAGCTGCTACTACATACATGCGCTTGCATTCCAAGGAACAGAAAGCTAAGGAGGTGGATGGCCTCATGATCATTAATAATTTACTCTTTGTGTAGGAGGCCGACCACTGCTGCTGTCTACCTTCTGAACTTTGTGTTGAAGCCTGATTGACCCATGACCCGCAATCCTCTATGTCTGGAGGACGTGTTGCATCCCAGTGTCCAACTGTGTCCCGGCTTCCATAATATTAACCCAGTGTGAAGGCGTCAGTGAGATGGACCATTCCTGGCCACATTCACTTGTCCACGTGTTTGTGGTTAGGCTGTCCTTCCCACTAAATGCACTGGGGAGGGCACAGGTAATGTTTGGGTATGCGCGCTTGTGTATAAGGCGCACCGGGACAAATAGGGGCGGCTGGGGACCGTTTATAGACACCCGGCCGCCCCCTGGCGGCTGGGGACCAAGCGTGGACACCCGGCCGCCGGGCGGCTGGGGACTGAGTATGACTACCAGGCTACCGACGCAGCCATGACGTGGTGGCCAGATTCCACCTCCACATGCCTAAAAGGCCCAATTTCAAGTGCAAGCAAGCTAGCAGTATGGTATTGCAGCCTGGGGGTGGGGGGTGGCAGGCTGCATACTTGCGCTTGTATTGCAAGTTATGGGGGAGGTACAATTGAACACTGCTCTGGGACAAGGACTTGCACGGGGATAGTTGCAAGTCTGCATCTTCTGATGCGGCAAGGATCACTTCTGATGGGCACACTTTTAGGCAGTGAGCTGGGTGTCAAAGATGCTTCCAGGGGTCTTCCCATGTCTTTTTAGCACTGTATGCATGTGTCACACAGCACATGGCCAGATAAGGTTGTAAAATGTTAAAATGACATTTCCCGGTGAATGCATTTGTCACGGTTGAAAGCAATACAAACGTGCAAAAACGCATAAAAAATGCTACTTGTGAACATAGCCCAAGGTGTGGAGGAGTATTTTTGTTTTTGGTTATTTATTTTACCTTATACACAAGTTTTTACCCTGGAAAGGATGTTCCTTAACCCTTTTCCGACCTGGTCAGTAATAGTACGCACCAGGTCGGGAAGGCCGGTTCAGCGGGGGCTCCGGCTGTGAGCCCGCACTGAAGCGAGCACATGTCAGCTGATTATTGGAATCGCAATCCACCCGCGGCTGTTAACATGTTAAATCTCTGACAGTGGCATTTAACTCGCGCTTCCGGGAGTCCTAAGCCCCGCCCATCAGTGACCCCGTCACGTGATCGCGGGTCACCAATGGGTGGGCATGACAACTCAGGGTCTGCAGCAGACGCCTGTGGTTGTCATGTCTCAATTGCTATGAGCGCCACCTAGTGGTCAGCGCTCATAGCAAGTGAGCATTTCTCCTGCATACAAGCGATCTGCTCATCGCTTGTATGCAGTAGAAGCAATCAGACAACTGCTGCTTCTAGTCTCCTCTGGAGACTATAGAAGCAAGCAGAAAGTGTAAAAAAAAGTTTTTAAAAAAATAAAAAAAATAAAAAATATATAAAAGTTTAAGTCACCCCCCTTTCGCCCTATTCAAAATAAAATATATATATATATAAAAAAAAAACCACATACACATATTTGGTATCGCCGCATTCAGAATCGCCCGATCTATCAATATAAAAGAAGAATTAATACAATCAGTAAACTGCGTAACGAGAAAAAAATTTTAAACACCACAATTAAGTTTTTTTGATCGCTACAACTTTGCAATAAAATGCAATAACGGGCGATCAAAACATCGGATCTACCCCCAAATGGTATCAATAAAAACGTCAGCCCGGCACGCAAAAAATAAGCCCTCACCTGGCCCCAGATCCAGAAAAATGGAGAAGCTAAGGGTCTCGGAAAATGGCATCATTTTTTTTGTTTTTTTTTAGCAAGCTTTGGATTTTTTTTTCACCACTTAAATAAAAAAGAACCTATACATGTTTGGTGTCTATGAACGACCTGGAAAATAATGATGGCAGGTCAGTTTTAGCAATCTGTGAACGAGGTAAAAAAAGGACCCAAAAAACAACTGTGGAATTGCATTTTTTTTGCAGTTTCACTGCACTTGGAATTTTTTTCTAATTTTCCAGCACACGATATGGTAAAACCAGTGATGGTGTTTAAAAGTACAACTCGTCCCGCAAAAAATAAGCCCTCATATGGCCATATTGAACGAAAATTAAAAAAGTTCTGGCTCTGGGAAGAAGGGGAGCAAAAAAGGAAAACACAAAAACAGAAAGACCCATGGTCGTTAAGGGGTTAACATATTTCACAGGAAAGCACTTTCACTTTCGTTTTTGAACGTTTTATTGTGAGCCTGTAAAAGTGGCTTAATACCTCTGACCACGTTGTTGACAGCAGTGACCTGGGGGTCAGAAATGCTTCCAGGGGTGATCCCCATGCTGTCCCCATGTCATTTGAGCACTGTCACTATCGTTTTGGGCACTTTTAGGCTTTCTACAGACTGCCGGGGGAGCCGCCGCAAAAATGTTCGGGTCTCCCCTAGACTAACATTGGGCTCGTTGCTCGGGTCGAGCACCCGAGTATCACAGTGAGCTCCGCCTGAGCTTCGAGCACCCGAGCATTTTAGTGCTCGCACAACACTAGTTATCTGTAATATTTTTCACCAAAAGCTAAGTAGAGGCCAAAAAATCCATAGTTTGAGTACTTCATGCATGAACCGGCACATGGATATGAAGCATAAGTTGCAGTGGGGAGCTCAGTGTGCTACAATGCTGCCTAGCGGGCCGGGCCAACCACCGTCTGCCTCATCTTGTGCATCCGCGGCCTCTTCATCCTCTGTGACTGGGGGGACAGCAGTCACACATGTTTTTGGATGCAGACCTGCCACCTCTTTACCCGCAACAGCCAGTGTGATTGGCAGGTCATCATTTCATTTGGAAGTGGAAACACCAGCTGGTGTTGAGCGCTCTCCGACATTGAGAGCACCACCTTTGGATCAAGGCAACCTAAATTTTCCGCATGCATCTTCCTCACAGACCGGCAAGTTTGCCGGGGACACCCTACTCAACCCCGTCTAAGCACAACAGCCAGCCCTCGGTCCCTCAGATGTGGACAAGTAAAAGACCATTTCCTCCTAGCCATGACAAAGCTAAGAGGTTGAATTTCACCATCTGCAAGCTGTTGGCTACAGAAATGCTGCCTTTCCGCCTGGTGGACACAGAGGATTTTCGAGACCTTTTGTCCGTCGCAGTGCCCCAGTACCAGATGCCCAGTCGGCACTACTTCTCCAAGAAAGGTGTGCCTGCGCTCCACCAGCATGTCGCACACAACATCACCGCTTCTTTGAGAACCTCTGTGTGTGACAGGGTGCATTTCACCACAGACACTTGGGCGAGTAGGCATGGACAGGGGCGTTACATGTCGCTGACTGGGCACTGGGTAACTATGGTGACAGCAGGACAAGGGGATGGTGTCCAAGTCTTTCCTTCCCCATGAGTTGTACGTCAATCCTCTTTATCTAGAAGTTCCTCCACTGCTTCTGCCTACTCAACCTCCTCTCGGTCCTCCACCTGTACCCAAAGCCTGTCTGGTAATGCCACCCGCTTTCTAACTGCACAGAACGAATCCTGCACACCTCCTTACTATGCTGGCAGCAGGGCTCAATGGCATCAGGCGGTGTTTACTTTGAAATGTCTGGGAAATGTGAGTCACACAGCTGAGAAGTTTTGGTCAGCTCTGGAGACCCAGTTTCATGAATGGTTGTCTCCAGGGAAGGGCTGCAACCAGGGAAGGCCGTGTGCGACAATGCTGCAAACCTGGATGCGGCCCTTCGCCGGGGCAATGTCACACACGTGCCTTGTATGGCTCACATGTTGAACCTGGTTGTCCAGCAAGTTTTAGCCCACTATCCCGGACTAGATGGCCTTCTGCAGAGGGCACGGTCGCTGTGTGCTCACTTCCGCCGTTCGCATCCCGCAGCTCAACGACTTACATCTCTACATAAGTCGCTGGGCCTGCCAGTTCACCGGCTGAAATGCGATGTGCCGACACGGTGGAATTCAACTCTGCACATGTCGCAGCGACTGTGGCAGCACCGACAAGCCCTGGTGCAATACGTTCTGACGCATAGCCTGGGCCAATGAGATCCAGAGGTGGGGCAAATCACGCTGCAGGAGTGGTCGCAGATCAGGGAGCTATGAAGTTGACGCACCCCCTGGGCCGTGGCGTACCCGGAGCCGGTAGATGCTGGGGGTTGTAGTCACTGTGGCGGCGACCCGGTCCGTGACCCAGGGCGGTCAATCCAAGGGTAATTTGTATATATGGGTTTTATAATGTCCGACTACGCCACCTGTGGAGTGCGGCCAAAGGGGCCGCCGCTGCGGAACAGTCCTCTGAAGCTCATGGTTTTGCAGCAATGGTATTATTAATCCCCACAGGAAGAGTGTAGCTTCAGGGCAGTGTGGGTGGATGATGGTGGTTGTAGTGCAGGGAGTCAGTAATGAACACAGAGTCCGTGTGATGCAGTCCCAAGATCTTTACTCACAGTTGTTGCAGTCCAGATTACAGGTACCAGAGCAATCTCCCCCATCGTGCTGTGTGTACTCAGTGAGGGGCTCAGTCCACCCCCAGATAGCTCCAGAGTACTTAGCAGGACCCCCTTCTGTGTGTCCTTTCTCTGGCCTTCTCCCTGCACCTCACACCCAGTGACACTTCTATCCTGTATCCTCGGGCCTTGGCGGGCGATGTGTGTTCCGTCCCCTGGGTCCTATGTGGCTACCTTCTTAGTGAGACTGGTGTGGACTTTGGCCTGCAGTACATGAAATTCTGCAGCCTCCGGTTTCTAGTTGAGCCTTGCTGTTTCTCCGCTAGTTGAGGGACCGGTTCCCCTTATCTGGCCTGACCCCTCTACCTCCTTGTAGTAGCGGGCGTACGGGTGGCCTTCTGCACGGCCCGTACTCCTAGGGTCCCTTCGGTTCCTGGAGCCTTCCTGCTCCCACTCCTCTCTTCTCTCCTTCAGTCCTGGGCCTCCCAGGCTAGGCCCGCCTTCAGAGCAGAGCTCATGCAGAGCCTCTGCTCCTGTCACTTCTCCTCTGACTGGCTTGCTCTTTCTAAGATGGCTTCCTATTTATACTCTCCCTGTCATGTGCTCCCCTAAGCTGCTTTCTCCACCCACACCCACTACATAGGACCCTCCCACCAGCTAGGGACCTGGGACTGTGCTCTCCCTTAGGAGCAATCTCGCCCTACCACCACTGCGGGTATGTGTTGGATGCAGGTGTTAGGGTCCCGAGCCATACTCCTTCCTTACCTGAGGGTGAGATACCACACCTCTGGGTGAGATGCAGTACCTCTGTGGTGACTGAACCCTCAGGGGCGCCACACACCCTTCTGCACAGTTTTGAAATGGCGACGAAGATGTTTAGTGCTGACGACGATGCCATTATCAGCATGACTATTCTGGTGATTTACATGCTTGAGCACACGTTAAACAGAATTCAGAGTCAGGTGGTGGGACAAGAGGAGTTGGAGGAAGTAGAGGAGGAGTCGTATGCAGAAGGGATAACATCTCCAAGGTCCAGATGGTCGGCAGCACCAAGGCGGCAGGCATGGGAGGGTGGGGGAGAGGGATTAACAAGGGTGCATGGTAGCAGCCAAACTGTTGAGGAAAGTGCAGGAGCCGAGGATGAAGTTTAGGACGAACTGGCGATGGGCATGTAAGACTCATCAGATGAGGGAGACCTTGATCACATTTCTGTTGAGCGAGGTTGGGGGGAGAGGGCAGAGGAAGGAAGCATTATTCTTACCTCGCTACCAACACAACAAGGACTTGGTCCTCCTGGATGCGCAAGACACATGAGTGCCTTCTTGCTGCACTACCTGCAACATGACCCTCGGATTGTCAGAATTCAAAGTAATCCCGACTACTGGGTTGCCACACTCTTAGATCCCCGGTACAAAAGTAAATTTGCCGAAATAATCCCTACCATAGAAAGGGATTCACGCATGCAGGAGTATCAGCAGAGGCTGTTGCAGAATCTTACATGTGCTTTTCCACAAAACACCAGTGGTGCACATAGTGAATCTCACAGTTCTAACTTGCAAACCGTGGGACTGTCGAGTCTTCATCACTCAAACCGTAACAGTAACACAGTATCTGCTGGTAACAGCAATTTTGTGGAATCGTTTCACCACTTTTTTAGACCATCCTTTGCAAGGCCACAGGAGACAAGAAGTCTGACACATAGTCAACGCCTAGAGAGGATGGTACAGGAGTATCTCCAAGTGAACATCGAAGCTATGACTGTGTCACTGGACCCTTGCTCATTTTGGGATTCCAATCTGGAAAAATGGCCGGAGCTCGCCACTCACGCCTTGGAGATCTTGTCATGCCCTGCAGCCAGTGTTCTCTCTGAACGTGTGTTCAGCGCTGCTGGTGGTGTGCTGACAGATAAGCGCACGCGGCTCTCCACTGAGAATGTAGACAGACTCACGTTCATAAAGATGAACAAATCATGGATCCGCAAGGACTTTTCTACCCCTGTGTCATCCTGGGGAGACTAAAAGCTTGAGGATTTGGTAAAATCACCTCACCAACCGTTTTAAGCAACTCTGGGGCAATTGATGCCACTTAAGTGGTGTCTGTGCCTCAATTTTTGGAAAAAATGGAGACTCTTTTTGGAGTCCCCTTGCTGTGTTTTACGTGACGTTGGCATCGTCAATTCCAGGTGGGTTGGGTCGCCCCCCCCCCCCCCTTTTAACTGTAATAAACTACATACACTATGGCTTGGGGTAACACAGATGGTTGAGTCTGAAGAGCTGTTTATTCAGAGGTCTGCTCCAAAGCTTCAGTGTCTGCTAGTCAGCGTAGAATTTTTAACTGCATCTAGACTAGGCAATACTTTGGGCGTAGTAGCCCAGCTGCAAAGCAAGCTGCACCGCCTTTGTATCTAATAAGAATTTTTAAATGCATCTAGCCTAGGCAGACTGTGGGGACCCCCAACCAAACCCAGACACTCAGCCCACCTACCGCCCCCCTTTCCTTGACAATACAATAATGTAACTCTTACAACTGGATGGGTGAGGATCGGTCACAGCTTTATTAACTCTTTATACTCATTCCATTAGAAAGGCATTTTATTTCTAAAATAATTCAGCTTGTTGCAGCATGCCCTGGGTCTCCACATCGGCAAGTTGGCCAACAAGTGTAACTCTCCAACATGTCCTTTCTATTTCCAGGCCACGGAGGATCCTGCGTACTCGTATGCAGGACTCTGACCCCCATCCATCACTCTTAACGCTTGTTCCACTCCGTCCTGGAGACCTGACAGGAATATGTCCAGTCCAATATCCATTAAGTGAACACCGTCGGGCCGTGTGAGGCCTGCTTTATCTCCTTCCAGTTGTCGGTGTTGTATCACTACACCGCCTCTGTCTCTTCTAAATTTTGCCATCCGAATATTTATTACCCGCCTTGTCCGTTCGATGGCCGTGATGTCTCGCGCACCTTGCCATACCGCTATCGGCACAATCTCTGACCATACAATAGTTAGTTTTGTGAAAAATTCTCTGAAGCGCTGTGTCTAGTTTCATTATTGCCATTAGTTATGCGCTCTTGTGATGACCTAGGTCGTTTCCCCCGGCCTGTATAACTAAGATGACCGGACCTCTTGCCTCTCCCTACCTTGATTACCTCCATTAGTACCTGTGGCCATAGCAGGCCTCTAATACCTCTCCAGTTGAAATATGTGTTATGAAACTCTAATTTCCTCCCGCCTGGGTGGACTTTCGCCCTTTTTTCTGCCCAATATATATGCGAGTGGCCTATCACCCACACTGTTGGCTTAGCGTCACCTGTAAAAGAAACAAACCACGTTAGGATAACAAGTCCGATCTTATGTATCTCGCCAAACACGTGGATCGCCATCTCCGTACCCTCTGAACTTCCGTTTCTGACAGTCCTGCTCTTGCTGCTTCCATGGCCGCGCCTATGCGGAATGAGTGTGTCCCGTAATCTTTGGGGTGGTTCCCTGCCGATGTTATGCATTTATTAAATATAGCTTGGAACTGGTATCTTGATAATGGCGTTCCATCAATGTGTGATAGGAAGAAATTACTTTGTGATCTGATGGTTATATATGTTTTTACTATTGTTACCCGACTCAGTGTACCGTTTGTGGGCTGTAGAAGTACCCAAGTGCCCCTGCCCGCTGGAACAGTTTTCGATTGGCGTATGCGTAGACATATTGCATTATTGGCTATGACTACGTCCTGGTGTAATAAGCCTCCACTGGTGGTAATTTTTGGATTGAGGGACTTATTCGCTTATGCATAGCGCCCCGAAGAAGGCGATCGCAAATGCAGTAGACAGTAGTGTTGCTTCAAATTGTGAGTGTCATGTTAATGGTGTTAGGGATATGATGTGAGAAATCAGTTTTAGTGACACGGGACGGGACGTCTACACTCCTGACTTGGCTGACCCCTTTTCCACCCTTTTATGGATTGTCTGATGATGAATCTCTTTGTCACATCTCCCCAATTCAGTAGATGGAAGTGAAATGCTACTCCGGTCAGACACCGCTGCGCTGATGCCCCTCATATGCCCCTCATCATTAGCTGGTGGATAAATTCTATGGTGACTTGTAATCTGGCTTGTTCACATTGGTCAACCCGTCTGCCTGCTACTAGTCGTGTCCACTCTTCCCATGCCTTACCGTATGCTTGACATGTCGACGGGGCAACTGACGCTCTGATTAATGGCATCAACTATTTGCCACTACATCCCATAGGGAGGGTGGGCAACTGTTGCCCGATGGGTGGGCGTTAGGGAGGAGCTCTGTGAAAATCTGCCAATTGAATTGTGATAAAGACTTAGCAGCAGCTTTAGACCCCTACATTGTGTTTTTGGCACAGGAATGCTAGCCGGCGTAGAAGGCCTAGCACTGGGAGAGACGATGATGCCATCTTATTAATGCAGTGCGCTAGGCTGGTGTTTTTTGCTATGAAGCGTATATATTTGTTAGCCAGGAGCAAGCCCCCTATTTCTATTGCTACCACTATTGGGAAGAAAAATTATTTTCCGGGCTAGATGCAGCTAAAAATTATTATTAATTTCAAAGCTGGTGGAGCTTGGTATAGATGGCCTAATACAATGAGTACCACACACTGCTACTATGCCCAAAATTATTTTCCAGGCAAGATGCAGCTAAAAATTATTATTAATTTCAAAGCTGGTGGAGCTTGGTATAGATGGCCTAATACAATGAGTACCACACACTACTACTATGCCCAAAATTATTTTCCAGGCAAGATGCAGCTAAAAATTATTAGTAATTTGAAAGCTGGTGGAGCTTAGTATAAATGGCCTAATACAATGAGTACCACACACTGCTACTATGCCCAAAATTATTTTCCAGGCAAGATGCAGCTAAAAATTATTATTAATTTCAAAGCTGGTGCAGCTTGGTATAGATGGCCTAATAGAAGGAATACCACACACTGCTAATATGCCCAAAATTATTTTCCAGGCAAGATGCAGCTAAAAATTATTATTAATTTGAAAGCTGGTGGAGCTTGGTATAGATGGCCAATACGATGAGTACCGCACACTGCTACAAGCCCAAATATTTTTTCAGAGCTAGATGCAGATAAAAATTATTTTAAATTTGCAACCTGGTGGAGGTTAGTATAGATGGACTAATAGAACAAGTCCCACACACTGCTACAAGCCCAAATATTTTTTCAGAACTAAATGCAGATAAAAATTATTTTGAATTTGCAACCTGGTGGAGGTTAGTATAGATGGACTAATAGAATGATGGTATGCCCAAAAGGTTTTACTTCACTAGGTGCAGTAAAAAAAATTGTATTCTATACACAGGTGGTGTAGCTTGCAACACTGATAGGCTACTCCACTGACTAACACACACTGCAAGAGGCAAAAAGGATTTGCTTTGCTAGATTTAGCCAAATGCTGTGAAAAAAACTTGCACAGCACTGGCACAGACCTGCCTGGCAAAAACTGATAGGAAATTATGTAACCTAGCCCTGAAAAGGACTGCAATTACAATTAGTCTTTACTCCCAACCTATCTATTTAAGAGCACAGATCTGCCTGATAAAAGTCATAGGAAATGATGTAACCTAGTCCTCAAAAGGACTGCAATCACAACTCTTCCCTACTTCCAAGCTATCTGTAGATTTGTGCGAAAATTGGCTTGAAATTAACACTCAAAGTATAGCGCACACAGCAACAGCGGTGCAGTCTAACATGCAGCTGCAGCAGTGAGAAAATAGTGGCGACGGGAAAAATGGCTGGGTCTTATAGGGCAAGGACATGTGACATACACTGCCAATGACACATGCCTTTGCTTTTGTGAAAAAAAGCACTTCGCTCCGTGTGTGCGCTGCTGATAGGCTGACAGATTGCACCTCCCCACTGTAAATGCGGGAAAGAGAAAAAAAAATGGAGATCTTCATTATTCCTGCAGAGATCCATCCCCTGCCCCTCCCCCCGCCCCGCTGTACACTCAAACTGCGTATTAACATTAATTTTCAGCATTACTGAGAAAAAATCCAGTTATGATTTCGGTGCACGAACAGTTATCGAACATAACCTCGAACAGCCGGATTTTTTTCAAATTGTTCGTCGAACGGCTCGAACACCGCCCAAAACAGCTCGAATTAGAGATTGGCGAACAGTTCGAGTCGAACACCGCTCATCTCTAGTTCCCACAGATATTGCTTCTGATAGAGGACCTCAGTTTGTGGCTCGCTTTTGGCCTGCTTTTTGTGACAGGTTTGAAGTCCATTTGTCATTTTCGTCCGGTTATTATCCTGTGTCTAATGGATAGACTGAAAGAAAGAACCAGGATGTTGAACAGTTTGGCGCACAATCAAGAGGTGTGGTCTGAGTTTCTGCCTCTCGCAGAATTTGCTCTTAACAATCATACATCCTCTTCTGCTGGGTGTTCTCCTTTTTTTTGTTGCACTAGGAGACATCCGTCTTTTGGTTCGTTCTCCAAATTAGGGTCGGCGGTGCCGAAGGAGGAGAATTTTTCCAGTGATTTGGAGAGAGTTTGGACTAATGTACGTTGCAACCTTCAAGATGCTAACAAGAAGTCCAAGAAGTATTTTGACAGGAAACGTAAGGAGGTTTTGTTTACTGTGGGTGACATGGTTTTGTTGTCCTCGAAGAACCTGCGGTTGAGGATTCCCTCTAAAAAACTGGGTCCGAAGTTTCTGGGTCCATTTAAGGTGCTTCAGGTTGCTAACCCGTCTGCTGTTAGGTTGGATATCCCTACTTCCTGGAAGATTAATCCTGTGTTTCATGTTTCCTTGTTGGAAAAGGCTGATGTATCTGATAGGGACGCCACTGTCACAGTTCCCCCTGTGGTGGAAGACTGCGAATTTGAAATTTTGCGTATCTTGAATTCTAGATGGCATAGAGGGAGATTACAGTATCTTGTCTCCTGGAAGGGTTACGGTCTTGAAGACAACTCCTGGGTAAGGACGGATGATGTCTCTGCTCCTAGGCTTGTTAATGTTATGTTCTGCTACCAAAGCTAAGGAAAGAGAGGAGATCTGTCCCTACTATAAGACTCAGCTGAATCCCTACGATGTAACAGGGAACCTGATCCTGCGATCAGACCTGCTAAAGTCCTAATCTAGTCTGTACGGAGACCTATAGATTTGGGGAGGGAATCCCTACAAGTACTAAGGACTGGGAGGAATATGGGACACCTCCTAACAGAAATAGCAGCAGACAGACGAACAAACAAAATAGATAGAACTTAGAGGTCCGTAGACCAAGCAAACTAACAGAGTTAGATACAGAGCACAGGCTAGCTAGAAAGTAGATATACAATGAAGTCCAGCAAAGCCAGAAGGGCGGAGCAGGATTAAATAGGCCAACAAGGTCATGTGACCAGCAAAGGAAAAAAAACCTAACAGCAAGGTTCTAACAGTACCCCCCCTTCTAAGAGGATCCTCCGGATCCCCTAGGACCAGGCTTATCAGGAAATCTCCTGTGAAACGCTCTGATAAGTCTGGACGCGGAAACATCATCTGACCTCACCCAAGAGTTATCCTCGGGTCCGAAACCTTTCCAGGCCACAAGATACTGCAAACTACCTCTATACCGTCTAGAGTCAAGGATGCGAGAAATTTCATATTCCCCGTCCTCCACCACCGGAGGAACAGAGGCAGAGGCGTCACCATCCGACACAACAGCTTTTTTTAACAGAGAGACATGAAAGACCGGATTAATTCTCCAGGAGGTAGGAACCTCCAACCTAACAGCAGATTGGTTGACAACCTGAAGCACCTTAAAGGGCCCTACAAACTTGGGACCCAATTTCTTAGAAGGAATCCTCAACCGCAGATTCCTAGAGGACAACCAAACCATGTCACCAACAGCGAACAAAACCTCCTGTCGTTTCCTATCAAAGTAGTCTTTAGATTTTCTGTTGGCCTCCTGAAGATTACCACGCACATCCGTCCAAACTCTTTCCAAATCACCGGAAAAATTCTCCTCCTCAGGCACGGCAGATCCCAACTTGGAGAACGACCCAAACGACGGATGTCTCCCAGAACAACAAAAAAAAGGCGAACAACCAGCAGAAGAAGATGTATGATTGTTCAGAGCAAATTCGGCAAGTGGCAGAAACTCAGACCACCCCTCTTGATTGTCTGCCACAAAACAACGCAAGAACTGCTCAACATCCTGGTTTTTCCTTTCTGTCTGGCCATTAGATTCAGGATGATATCCGGACGAAAACGACAAATGAATTCCCAACCTGTCACAAAAGGCACGCCAAAAACGAGCCACGAACTGAGGACCCCTATCAGAAACAATGTCAGTAGGAACGCCATGAAGTCTGACAATTTCCTTGACAAAGGCCTTAGCGAGAGTTTTAGCGCAGGGCAGTTTGACGAAGGGAACCAAGTGACACATCTTGCTAAAACGGTCCACGACCACCCAGATGACAGTAAAACCCTCAGAGGGGGGAAGGTCAGTTATAAAGTCCATAGCCAAATGTGTCCAAGGAGCACTGGGGACCTCCAAAGGACAAAGCAACCCCGCAGCAGGAGTATGTGAGGACTTAGATCTAGCACATATAGTACATTGGCGCACCCACTTAATGACTTCCTTCTGCCATCCAGGCCACCAAAAACTGCGACCCACCAGTCTCTTGGTCTCAGAGATTCCGGGATGACCTGCCAACCGAGATTCGTGACACTCAACAAACAAATCTCTCCTAAAGGTCCCAGGCACAAACAACCTCCCATGAGGAGTGTTAGATGGGGCATTCTCCTGAGCTTTAAGAATCTCATCTTCCAAAACGGAGTCTAAAGCAGCTATCACAACACCTTCTTGTAAAATGTTTTCCTCTTTCTCAGCACCGACTATGGGAGAAAAACTGCGAGACAAGGCATCCGCCTTAACATTCTTAGTACCAGGGATGTAAGTAACGGAGAAATTAAACCGCGAGAAAAACAGTGCCCACCTAGCCTGACGGGCATTCAGGCGCTTGGCAGCGTCAAGATATATCAGATTTTTATGATCCGTAAGAACCTGAACGGGAAATTCCGCACCTTCCAAGAAGTGGCGCCAGTGTTCAAATGCGAGTTTAATAGCCAATAATTCCCGATTACCAATATCGTAATTCAATTCAGTCTCCGAAAATTTTTTTGAAAAAAATGCACAGGGATGTAATCCATCCCCGTTATCCTGAGACAATACTGCGCCAACCCCCACAGAGGAAGCATCAACCTCAACCAAAAACGGCCTAGTAACATCAGGCTGCATAAGGATGGGAGCAGAGGTGAACCTCTCCTTGAGATACACAAAAGCTTCAATGGCCTCAGAAGACCACTGAACCGCATCAGCACCTTTCCTGGTGAGATCAGTCAGAGGTTTGACAATACTAGAAAATTTTTTTATGAATTTTCTATAGTAATTGGCGAAACCCAAAAACCTCTGTATTGATTTCAAACCAATAGGCCTAGGCCATTCCTGCACAGCCTGAACCTTAACCGGATCCATCTCAAAACCTTTGTTGGAGATAATGTAGCCCAAAAAACTAATTCTCTGTACAGCGAACTCACATTTCTCCAGCTTAGCAAAAAGCGAATTGTCCATTAATAACTGTAATACCTCACGCACGCTCCGCCAATGAGACTCCAGATCTGGCGAATAAATCAAAATGTCATCCAAATACACAACCACATTTTTACCGATCAAAGGTCTAAGGATGTCATTAATCAGATTCTGAAAAAATGCAGGAGCATTAGTAAGACCAAAAGGCATAACCAGATTCTCAAAATGACCCACAGGAGTGTTAAAAGCAGTCTTCCATTCATCACCCTCCTTCATGCGCAACAGATTGTATGCCCCCTTAAGGTCAATTTTAGAGAACCACTTGGCCCCCAATAACTGGTTAAACAGATCAGGAATCAATGGCAGTGGGTAAGGATTGCGTACCGTAATTTTGTTAATCTCACGAAAATCCAGACAAGGACGTAAACCGCCGTCCTTTTTTTTTACAAAAAAAAATCCAACCGCCACAGGAGACTTAGAGGGCCTAATGTGACCGGCGGCCAAACTTGTCTGTATGTATTCCTCCAAAGCCTTCCTCTCAGGAATAGTAAGGTTAAATAAACGACTTTTAGGAAGAGTCGCTCCAGGGACAAATTCAATAGAACAATCATAGTCTCTATGGGGAGGCAAAACCTGCGATTCTTTCTCAGAAAAAACTCTCCAAAAATCCTGAATAGGAACAGGCAATTCTCCCCTATCCAAAGCTGCAATACGCCCGTTACAACACTTGTCATAACATTTATGGCTCCAGGATTTAATTTCACTGGTAGACCAATCCAGTACAGGATTGTGAAATTTTAACCAGGGCAAACCCAATATTACTGGAGAAGGCAAGTTATTCAACACTACCAAATCCAATTTCTCATGGTGAACACCATTAATAGTGAGAGGAAATTCACTGACCTTGAGAGTAATATTCTTCAAAGGGGAGCCATCCACAGAAACCACAGCAATGGGGGATGATAAAGGTTCAGGTTTTAAATTGAGTTTTTCCACGAATCCCCCATCAATAACATTCAGTGTAGACCCGCAATCAACAAACACCCGAAATTCCATTAATTTTTCCTGAGCAATCGTGGAAGCAGCTAAAAATATACCCTTGGAATTTAAACAGGCAATACGGGCGTGACTGACCATTTTTTTTTCTTTCTTCATACGAAGCTCACAGCCTTTAATCAAATGACCAGATTTTCCACAATAGAAACACAAGCCTTCTGAAAAACGACGGTGTTTTTCTTGAGAGCGAGGTGCCACCGATCCAATCTCCATCGGTTCACCACTGTTAGTACACACATTATCATAACCAGAAACTGACATAGCAGAGGATTTGCTCTCATTAACCCTAGCACGCAGTCTTCTGTCCACCCGTATAGCTAATTGCATAGCCTGTTGCAAATCCTCAGGTGTAGGATAAGCAATTAGCAGGTCTTTAACCTTTTCACTGAGCCCAGCAAGAAATAGACTTTTCAGAGCAGAATCGTTCCACCCTGTTTGAGTGGACCAACGACGAAAATGTGTACAATATTTTTCCATATTACCTGATCCTTGTTTTAAACGTCTCAACTCAGTCTCAGCTGATGCCACACGGTCAGGATCATCATATAATAGTCCTAAAGCAGAAAAAAAACTATCCACTGATCTGAAGCATGTATCACTAGGTTGCAAAGAAAAGGCCCACTCCTGAGGCTCTTTGCGCAAAAGTGACATTATGAACCCTACGCGCTGGGATTCATCCCCAGAGGACTTGGGTCTCAAACGAAAATACAATAAGCAAGCATTTTTAAATGAAAAAAATTCTCGATGTTCACCAAAAAATAAATCCGGCAAACATACCTTAGGCTCCAAGAAATATGCTCCAGGACAGTTACTCACGTGCTGACGGAGCTCGGCCACTTCCAGAGAGAGTCCCTGCAGGTGTTTAGCCAAATCCTGAACCGACACCATGATGGAACAAAAAAAAATCTTTCCTTAGAGAATTTACAGGCTGGACTTACTGTTATGTTCTGCTACCAAAGCTAAGGAAAGAGAGGAGATCTGTCCCTACTATAAGACTCAGCTGAATCCCTACGATGTAACAGGGAACCTGATCCTGCGATCAGACCTGCTAAAGTCCTAATCTAGTCTGTACGGAGACCTATAGATTTGGGGAGGGAATCCCTACAAGTACTAAGGACTGGGAGGAATATGGGACACCTCCTAACAGAAATAGCAGCAGACAGACGAACAAACAAAATAGATAGAACCTAGAGGTCCGTAGACCAAGCAAACTAACAGAGTTAGATACAGAGCACAGGCTAGCTAGAAAGTAGATATACAATGAAGTCCAGCAAAGCCAGAAGGGCGGAGCAGGATTAAATAGGCCAACAAGGTCATGTGACCAGCAAAGGAAAAAAAACCTAACAGCAAGGTTCTAACAGTTAAAGCTTTCCACAGGAGGTTTCCGGATAGGCCTGAAGGATCCGGAGGATCCTCATAAAAGAGGGGGTACTGTTAGAACCCTACTGTTAGTTTTTTCTATCTTGTGTTTTGTGGTCACGTGACCATCTGCCTTTATATTCCAGCTCCACCCTTCTGGCTTTGCTGGACTTCAGTGTTGTTTGACTGTTTTGCTAGCCTGGTGCTTCAGTGCCTTTCTCTGTCAGTTTTCTTGGTCCTCTGGGACCTCTAGTACTTTTTGTCAGTTTGTCTTTTGTGTTCTACAACAATTTCTGTTTAGGAGGTGTCCCATTTTTGTCCCAGTCCTTAGTTCTTTTAGGGACCCCTCCCTTAATTCTATAGGTCTTCGTTCAGACTAGCCGAGGACGAAGGCGGGTCTGTTCACTAGGAACAAGCAGCCCGCTACATCGTAGGGATTCAGCTTAGTCTTACTGTAGGGACAGCTTTCCCCTATCTTTCCTTAGTTCTTGTTGCAGATCATAACACATGTGAAATTGATTGTCAATCAGTGCTGCTTCCTAAGTGGACAGTTTGATTTCACTGAAGTTTGATTTACTTGGAGTTATATTCTGTTGTTTAAGTGTTCCCTTTATTTTTTTGAACAGTGTATAAAAACACTTTTAAGAGAATTGGAAACAGCACTATTATCAGAAATGAAGGATTTATGGGAAATAGCCTCACTAACCCAATATTTAAAATATGAACAAATACAATGGGACTTGCTGTACAAAAAAATGAACAGGTGATTTTTGGAAATCCTACTATTCAACAAGAGTGGGAAAATATGTGTTTCGAATAAAAAAAAATTTTTTTATTTATTATTCAAAAAGACGAGATAATGTCCGTGTTACTGAAGTGTCCAACATCTCTGAAAATATCCTCAAATGGGTTAAGAGAAAATAAACTTATCAGAAAACAAAATACATTTCGGAGAAATAACATCCCCCTTTCATGCAAAAGTTTTGGAAAGCTGTTTTAACAAAGACCACTCTATAGCGTCAGCAAAATGTTTTACGCTGGACGAATATCATCTATCTACAGAATATTCTAAAAAATCTCATGGTGATAGTATATTTGAAATCTCCATTTACGATAATTCGAGTAGGTCTTCATAGATCAGTCCCCTTTGTATATACATCTTGTTTAAAATACCAAGCCCTGTCTCCATGTATCATATTCTCAAACAATACCAAGGGAAATACAAGGAAAGCTAATAGTTCCTCTGGGCCCTATAATAATAGTATTGTGTTTGAGGGCTGTGACTCCATTTCTTCAGGGGATGTCCCTGAGGACCCCATATGTGATTTATCTGACACCATATTCATTCAATTCTGGATGAAAACAACGTTCTCTCTGAAGCAATATATGAGAATGAGGGAATGGAACCAGATCATTTTATTAAAATGTTACTGGGAAGAACACATCAATTCTTCTCTTTAGAGAATAGGAGAAAAACGAAGCAATCTACAAATCAGGATGGAATTAGGGAGTTTCATGATTATGGAAATGGAAAGAAAAGTAAAAATAAAAGTAATAAAGCTATAATGAATAAACAGGTAGTCATTGAAGAAATGGAAATAAAAAGATCAAAACAAGGGGTTCTGGGAATATAAGAAATTAATCCAATATTAGTCGGGATTTTTTTCAAGGCTCCTCATAAAATGATAAATAATAAAGTAAAGTGGGGGGGTAGGGGCAGTGGATATACTCAAAAGAAAATACAGTTTAAATAAAGAAGAGTTATCCTTATTACATAAAGGTTTGAAATTTGTCCCTTCTTCCTATTTTAACCATTTTGAAGCATTTATTGGCTTTTCACAGTTCACACGATATCTAGCTCTTAAAAAATATTTTTAAATAAATCAGATTAATTGGCTAAAAACAACTAAGTCTGAGTATATCCAAACCACACTTGCCGAAAAATCTAAATTCAACCTTATTAACCAATATTCTGCAGCCAAAGAAACCTTTGAAACCATGGTGATTATGGAATTATGATTAATTATTATAAGGAAGAATAATAAATTATTTAATAAATGATGCAAAGTTATCTTGAAAGAACATAAAACTCTGATATCACTGCAAAAAAAATCTGAATATTATAATACATCCAGCCGATAAAGGGCGGAGTACAATCTACTAAATGCTTTATTCTTCTTGTGAACATTGTACAACATGTAACATCTACACCAAACAGGTTACATCTATTTATTCTTCACCTGTATCAGGTGTAAATGTGTTAACCTGGTTGGTTCATTCACCCCTTGAAGTTGTCAGTCCTGCACCGACCTCTATGTGTTTTGTGTAGGTCACACAATGTGCTGCCAGTTGTGGTTTACTAGCGGAGCGGTCAGAAATCACTAAATCATCAACACTTTTTCATCTACTTTTTGCGGTGAGTTACTCGCCCCTTGGCATTTGCTTGAGCAGCTAAAGGGATTGTATAGTTGTACAACAGGCCTTTCAGCGCAGTGGAATCTAATTTATTATCAATGAGGATTCTGTGCTCGATGAGAAATCGGGGACATCAGAGAAGGAGTTTGATGGCATCGGTAATACATAGTGCAGGTGACATCAATTAAAGAGATCCTCTAGTGTGGAACCATCTTGTCCTGTGGTCAGCTCTGGAGAAGGTAATGCCGCACGTGCTGTTGGGAGAGAAGGCTCAATACTTTGAAACAATGACAGGCTTTGCAAAATGAAAATAAGCCACGGTTGTGGAAGGCTTTAATAGACTAGGAACTACAGATCTCCATTAGCACCAGAAGTAACATCACCTACGAATTTGGAAAAGTCAAACCTTCCAGATGAAGCGTCATGTTGTCCTCCTGCCCCTTCTTGCCACGCTTAGGTGGCACCTGATTAGTGTTAATATGATCACCATTATTATTGTCATGGTACTCTACTGTATGTTGTACTTGCCCCTTCCTCCTCATCGAAAAGGAAACGATCTATTTTTGATTGTGTGTGGAGGAAACAGTCATGCACTCACAGTCATCCACAGGGTTTCCACATAAACTTGCATCGTGTCATGTGGCTGTTGGTGTAGTTGCTGTCTTACCAGCTTTGGATTCTGCTGACTTTTGAGAAATGATGACTTGTACTCAGCCTCTTTGGAAGATGCTAATCCACCATTTATTCTCCAGAAAAGAGTTCCAACTCTCTGCCTTCACGTGCAGAAGAACATAGGCCTCTCTCCGAACTTGCCATTAAGCTCCAAAATGCTCTCCACTATAGATACCTGGAGTGGTAACTATGACCAAGGATGAATAGAAAAAGACTTGGCACTCAAAGGGCAATTGCAGTGAACAGAAGAGATGTTTATTCAGGCAATCATAAATGGTTAAACATTTTCAGTTCTATATTAGGGCCTTCATCAGAGGTGATTGCGGAGAGGTCTGGGTTGGGCTGCCAAATAGAAGCGAGGTGAATGAAGAGCACTTTTCCTGCAGCGATGAGCATAAAATTCACAGCACTTCTATTTGGCAGCCCACCCCAGACCTCTCAGCAATCAGCTCTGATGAAGGCCCTAAAATGGGATCGAAAACGTTTAACCATTTATGATTGCCTAAATAAACATCTCTATACTGTTCACTGCAAATTCCCTTTGAGTGCCAAGTCTTTTTTCTAAATGTGACTATGAGTTGGAACCCTACTTGTGCACCATATCTCATACGTGGAGTGCCGTATATCTATTCACACTATGGCCAAGGATAATATATGAATTGCACAGCTCACTGGGTAGATGTTTTCAGTGATAGCAATGTACCAACTGGAGCACATTGGTGAGGCCTCTGCGACTGGGAGCTACTGATGTTTTCATCACCACCTGCCAGTTATCTGTCTCCCCCTACACATCCTCCAGACCCTGCTCAACTGACTCAACCTTATCCCCAACAAGCACATTGCACATCATTAATTCTACATAACACCATCTTACTTTTTGCTCATGCAATGCAAAGCACTGCCAAGCAGAGAAAAGCCAAATGGCGTAATAGATGCTGCTGTGCATCAAGCGAAGATGAGTGCGTTTACTGAAACTTGTAATTGTTGTGAGAAAAAATACCCAGAAGATTCAGGCAGCTTTATGGTCAGGTAAAATAACTCATGCTCCATGCACGGCCTGAGTATTGATTTAATAGTGCAAGATTTCTTTTGTAAATATACACATACATACAATATACATATACATCTTGATAGGGGTGGTGGCTATGGCCAGAAAAGTGTCGGCACATTTCAATAGGTCTTATATGGCAAAGCAAGCCCTGCTGGCTTTGCAAAATAATGAGCTTTTAGAGCAACTCCTGGTTTGCAACTTTGCAATCTCCTGGAATTCGATGATGTAAATATTGCATCTGTATGAATTGCGCATAGTGATGATGGACTACATCATGTAGCAGTAAAATTAGTGCATGGGTTACTTTGAGATTCGATAATGACAGCTAATGAGTGATGGACCTACTGAAGCCCTTTGAAGAGGGACACATGAGGAATCAGTGATGTAATCCTGCTAATATCCTGGAAAAGCACAAATTTTCTCCTGTTTAGCGTCACCCTGTGTCTGTTGGGGACCGGTAAGATCCATATCACACGCTGTAGGATTAGGAGGAAGAAGAGGAGGAGGAGGAACAGGAGCAGCAGCAGGAAAAAGTGGAGCAGGACATAGACTTGGCACAGGCAGGGAATGAGGCAGAGAGTCAAAGCAAAAATGATGATGATTATGATGCTGGCCATGGCAACCAACTGTCACAGCGGGGCCACAACAATGAAAGAAAGTGGACCTCAGTTGTGCTGGGGGGCATGGGAATCCGTATACTATGTTGCTTTTGGGAGAACAGGAGTATTGTTAACATGAAATAAAGTGATGGCTATTGGCTAGTCAGACTTTTAGACCTTTGCTATAGAAGGAAAATAGAAAAAAGGGAGTCCAATGTGGTCTGCTTCCAGGATTAGCTTTGTTAGCTGTGCAGCAAAGCTTTTGCTGAGCTAACACTTGGCGCCTTCACATCTGACCAACAGACCCCTCTTTGATCCACTCATGAAATGTTTTCCTGCCTGTGCCAATGTTAGGGTTAAAACAAGTAGCTGAGGAAGCAGAAGCAGTAACACCTTCAGTATGTTCAAAATGATGGACAAAATGTTTTTTATGCCATTGGAACGAGCTGATGCGCTTCAACAAGCACAGACACATCGTCTAAACAGAAAAGTTCAGTTGTACCTAGACTGTGTTCTTTTTCAGGCAGATTTTGTGAGCCCTGATCCTTTGGATTTCTAAATTAACAAGTTAGACCAGTGGTAATAAACTGGCCCGGTTTGGTACTCTAGTACTACTGTGTGCAAGAAACCTAACGTTTGTCAAAATGATTCAGGTATGAGAGAATCTAAATCTAAATTAAATCAAAACAATATCTGGTCTGACCACCCTTTGCCTTCAAAAACATACATTTTTCTACACAGAGTTTTGAAGGAATTTGGTAGATAGAGGATGTTCCAAACATCTTGGAGAACTAATCACAAATCTTGTGTGAATGTAGAATTTCGCAAATTCTCTAGTATCAAATGGATTAACTAAAGTAAAGATCAGGGCTTTGTGGAGATATATCATTGCTTCCATTACTCCTTGTTCTTCATTATGTTCAAGATAAATCTTACTGACATTGGATGCATGTTTGGGGTTGCTGTCCTGCTGTAGAATCGGATGCATCCCTGATGGCATTGCATGATATGGATAAGTATCGGTATGTACTGTATTTCTCAGCATTGAAGACACCATTAATCCTGACCAAATCCCCAGCTCCGTTTGGTGAAATGCAGCCCCAAACTTGCTAGGAATCTTGCTTTGCCTGCATACACTCATTATTATACCACTCTCCAGAATATCAGAGAACAACTGCCTTCTTTTACAGCCAAATATTTTACTCCTCAGTCCAGAGCACCTGCAGTCATTTTTCTGCTCCTCAGTTCCTATGTTTTTGTGCATAGTTGAGTCATTTTGCCTTGGTTCCATGTCAAATGTATGTTTTTTGGCTGCAATTTTTCCCATGAAAACCACTTCTGGCCATACTTCTCAGCACAAGTTTAAAGCTGGATCCACTAACTGCTGCCATTTCTGAACTGATAGCACTGCTCGACATCTTCTGATTTGGAGGAGAAGAAAGCATGATGTGTCTTTCATGTACTGCACTAACTTTTCCTGGCAGACCACTGTGTTTATGACCAAGGCCAGCATCACCACCAAGCGCACCTGGGCAAGTTCCAGGGCCCTGAGCAAGCGGGGGGCCCCACTCGCCATTGGGGACGCCATTGCACTATGGGGTCCATGAGTCGGGGGAACCCCCTGTGCTTAAACTGTTTGCAATACTTATCTCTCCCAGTTGCTTTGCAGCTCCGGTTTCTCCGGTGTCATCCACGTCTGCGGTCTCTGTGATATCTCAGGGCAGAGGGCGCGATGATGTCACTACAGTGCACCTTCTGTGCTGACCAATCAAAGTGCAGAAAGCCAGAAGATGCTGAAGAGACAGGACATGCAGCCAGCGAGGAGAGGTATTTGATTTTTTTTAATGTATGGAGCATTATATGTGGGCCATTATGTATGGATCATTGTATGGGGCCCATTATGCATGGAGCAATATATGCCGCCCATTTTGCACAGAGCATTATATGGGGCCCATTATGTATGGAGCATTATATGGGGCGCATTATGTATGGAGCATTATATGGGGTTCATTATTCTGTATGGAGCATTATATGGAGCTCATTATTCTGTATGGAGCATTATATGGGGTCCATTATTCTGTATGGAGCAATATATGGGGCCAATTCTATATGGAGCATTATATGGTGCCCATTTTGTATGGAGCACTATTTGGGACCCATTATTCTGTACGGAGCGTCATATGGGGTCCATTATTCTGTATAGAGCATTATATGGGGTCCATTATCCTGTATGGAGCAATATATGAAGTCCATTATTCTGTATGGAGCATTATATGGGGTCCATTATTCTGTATGGAGCATTATATGGAGTCCATTATTCTGTATGGAGCATTATATGGAGCTCACTATTCTGTATTGAGCATTATATGGGGTCCATTATTCTGTATGAAGCATTATATGGGGCCCATTATTCTGTATAAAGCATTATGTGTGGTCCATTATTCTGAATGGAGAATTATATGTGGCCCATTTTTCTGTATAAAGCAATATATGGGATCCATTATTCAGTATGGAGCATTATATGAGGCCCATTATGCATGGAGCATTATATGGGACACAATATGTATGGATCATTATATGGAGCTCATTGTTCTGTACGGAGCATTATATGGGGTCCATTATTCTGTATGGAGCATTATATGGGGCCCATTCTTTATGGAGCAATATATGGGGCCCATTTTGTATGGAGCATTATATGGGGCCCATTATGTATGGAGCATTATATGGGGTCCATTATTCTGTATGGAGCATTATATGGAGCTCATTATTCTGTATGGAGCATTATATGGGGTCCATTATTCTGTATGGAGCAATATATGGGGCCCATTATGTATGGAGCATTATATAGGGCTCATTTTGTATGGAGCATTATATGGGGCCCAATCTGTATGGAGCACTATATGGGGCCCATTATATTGCATGGAGCAATATATGGGGTCCATTATTCTGTATGGAGCATTATATGGAGCTCACTATTCTGTATGGAGCATTATATGGGGTCCATTATTCTGTATGGAGCATTATATAGGGCCCATTATTCTGTATAAAGCATTATGTGTGGTCCATTATTCTGAATGGAGAATTCTATGTGGCCCATTTTTCTGTATAAAGCAATATATGGGATCCATTATTCTGTATGGAGCATTATATGAGGCCCATTATGCATGGTCCATTATTCTGTATGGAGCATTATATGGGACTCAGTATGTATGGATAATTATATGGGGCTCATTATGTATAGAGAATTATATGGGGCCCATTATGTATGGAGCAATATATGGGGCACATTTTGTATGGAGCAATATATTATGCCCATTCTGTATGGAGCACTCTATGGGGCCAATTCTAGATGGAGCATTATATGGGGTCCATTCTGAATGGAGCAAAATATGGGGGCCATAATGAATGGAGTATTATATGGGGTCCATTATTCTGTATGGAACATTATATGAGGTATATTATTCTGTATGGAGCACTATATGGGGCCCATTTTTCTTTATGGAGCAATATATGAGGTCCACTATTCTGTATGGAGCATTATATGACGTCCATTATTTTGTATGCAGCAATATATGGGGCCCAATATTCTGTATGGAGCATTACATGATACTTTTGATGAGCGAGCACTAAAATGCTTGGGTACTCGTTGCTTGGGTCGAGCAAATTGGAATACTCAAGTGATCGATCGAAGTAACGAGCCCAATGTAAGTCTATGGGAAACTCGAGCATTTTTCAGGCGGCTCCCCCGGAAGTCTGCAGAGTGCCTAAAAATTGCCCAATTCGATTTGAACAGTGCTCAAATGACTTGGGAACAGCATGGGGAAGACCCCTGGAAGCATCTCTGACTCCCAGGTCATTGCTGTCAACAACGTTGTCAGAGTATTACGCCGCTTTTACAAACTCACAATAAAACATGCAAAAACTAAACCAAAATGGATTTTCCTGGGAAATATGTTAAGGAACATCCTTTCCAGGGTAATGACTTGTATATTAGGCAAAAGAAATATACAAAAACAAAAATGCTCCCCCACACCTTGGGCTATGTTCACAAGTAGCGTTTTTGATGCATTTTTGCACTTTTGCATTGCTTTCAAACAAGACAAATGCATTCACTGGGAAATGTCATTTTAACATTTTACAACCTTATCTGGCCATGTGGTGTGTGACATGATCAGACACATACTGTTTTAGTTATGAAGGAGGCACTCTGAAAGTCACAAAGCCTATTTTTATAAGGCCATCAGGCGGCCCTTACTATTCTTAAAGGGAATCTGTCACCACTTTGGAGTTATCAGACCTCTACTATGGGCATACAGGGTATAGAAATGTAATCTATACATACCTCTATAGCTCATAGCAGAGGTTTGATTGCAGAGAAATCTGTTTTTACAAACCCCGTTTTTCACAGGCTTGGCGTCCGGGGGACGCCAAGCAATCCCTGCCTATGTGCTTATTATAGCCCCAAATCCCCGCCTATATGCTTAATTATCAACATTTTCATTTTAATAAAGAACAAAAAAAATGGTCATTTTTGAAATTATAAGCATTAGCAGGTCATTACAAACTGAAATCAAGCAGTTTTCAACTCAAAACTTTATTCTAGGTGATGTTACATTTGCACATAGGACCCATTGTTCGAAAGGAGCTTCTGAACTCTCTCGTCCATTGAATTTGTCAGGTTTTGGATGGTTTCTGCTTCAATTGTTTTGCATGAGGACAGAATACCCTCCCAGAGCTGTTGCTTAGATGTGAACTGCCTCCCGCCATCATAGACACTACTTTTGATGCATTATCATGCATGAAATGATCTCGATGGTCCAGATGGATGGAGTGGAGGATGGCAGGTTGATGGACACCCCATGCAAACACGGGTACGGCGCTAACAAGGAGGAGGTGGAGTAATGTTTTGGGCTGGAATCATGGGGAGAAAGATTGTCGGCCCTTTTAGGATCCCTGAAGGGGTAAAGATGAACTCCATAATAATGAACTCCATAATGTATGTTGAGTTTCTCAAACAGCAATTCCTTCCATGGTTCAAGAAGAAGAACCGTGCATTCCGCAGCAAGATCATTTTCATGCATGATAATGCCCCGTCTCATGCTGCACATAACACATCTGCATCTCTGGCTGCTATGGGCATAAAAGGGGACAAACTTATGGTGTGGCCCCCATGCTCCCCTGACCTCAACCCCATTGAGAACCTCTGGAGCATCATCAAAAGGAGTGTCTATGATGGCGGGAGGCAGTTCACATCTAAGTAACAGCTCTTGGAGGATATTCTGTCCTCATGCAAAACAATTGAAGCAGAAACCATCCAAAAGCTGACAAATTCAATGGACGAGAGAGTTCAGAAGCTCCTTTCAGACAAGGGGTTCTATGTGCAAATGTAACATCACCTAGAATAAAGTTTTGAGTTGAAAACTGTTTGATTTCAGTGTGTAATAACCTGCTAATGCTTATAATTTCAAAAATGACCATTTTTTTGTTCTTTATTAAAATGAAAAGGTTGAAAACTCTGCTGTGCATAATAATTTGGAACATGCATTTTGAGTGCAGTTTGAGTTTTTTATTTTTTTAAAAATATACTGTTATCATAGGCAGATTGTACAAAAACCTTTCAATTGTACTCTAATAGTTATTTCACTGGAAAATTACAATGACTGCAATTAATATAGGTAATTTGGGAAAATCTGAGAAAATATTATTTGCATAATAATTTGGAACACAGTGTACTTTATTCCTGTGTCCATATTCCTGTGTTTTTTTTTTCATCCACATTCACCGACCTATCCCCCCTCCATCACCGCTGATCCATATCTGCCCCTCTCTCCTTCACTCTCCCATGTACAGCTCCCATGCTCTTCTGAATTTCCTGAAAAATCTCACTCTATCTTATCCAAAGGTATTGCACATGAAACCACGTCATAAATCCAAAAACTATCTGCTCTTTCTCTTTTTACTGCTACTAATTATTCCTAACTAGTGTTGAGCCACCCCCGTAGTGTTCGAGTTCGGTTCGGTTCGTCGAACACCCGTGTGTTCGCCGAACTGTTCGTCGAACTGTTCGTCGAACACCTTCGAACACCGTTAAAACCAATGGCAGGCAAACAAAAACACATAGAAACACATAGAAAACACCTTCAAAGGTGTCCAAAAGCTGACAAACTGCTCAGAAGACATAACTAACACATGGAAAAGTGACAAGTACATATAGTCATGCGAAAATAAAAGAGGTGGAGGAGTAAAAGGAGGGGGAGACACAGATATAGGCATGTCATGCCCTTCTAAAATCCAAAAAGTGAGAAGCCGACACGGCCACTCCGGTCCTGCCCGTGCCACCTCCGTGTCGCCGGGTTTGTGCCAGAGCCGCGGTGAACCCTGATGGCCAGCCCCCCTCTCCCAATACTGGTGCCTGTCCGCTGGTGGGTCGAGCGAGCCCCCCTGTGGTGGAGGCAGCTCTAAGCTTTTTAATTTAAATTGTCTCTCTAATTTGAATGAATACACTTTAAATCCATTTACAAGGATCTATTGGAGGGCAAGTCTCATGCCAGCAGCCGCGTAATTCCAGCTCCAGTAGCGTCCACTAAAGCTGCTGCAGTTAAAAAGCTTTTATAAGGATCGAGCTCGGCTGTCCACCGCAAGGCATCCTACTGCCAGTCCCAGCCCCTATGCCTTGGGGTGCCTCCTGATGCTCTTCACTGAGTATCCCGTGGTCCCGAAGCATTTCCTTTGAAAAAATGAAGTGTCCAAACTACAGGTGGTGTAGCTTGCTTAACAGCCGGGATAATCCGCTGACTAGCAGACCCTGCTACTAGGCACAAAGTATTTCCTGGGCTAGATGCAGTTAAAAATTTGTAATTAGATACTCTCGTTGGATGCTGAGAAAGCATTCCATAGAGTCTCCTGGCACGCCATATATGATTCTCTTAAAAAGCTTGGGGTAGGGGTCTAGGGGACCCTTTTATAGCCAAAATCACGGCCCTGTATCGCAATACGTCACCTAGGCTGAAGATAAATGGAACTGTAGCACCCTGAGGGCTCGGTTGCTACAGAGGTATTGCACCTCACCCAGAGGTGTGATATCTCACTCTCAGGTAAGGATGTAGTGTGGATCAGGACCCGACACCTGCATGCATTACACCACATTGCCGTGGGGCAGGGCGACCAATATGCCCCTGAGATGGGCATGACAGTCCCTGTCCCTGGCTGGAGTGGGGGGAGGGAACACTGAGGAAGGGGAACCCTGTAGTGCAGGAGCAGGGGGGAAGCAGTTCCTGGGTGCATTGAGAAGGGAGTATAAAAGGTGGGCACCATCTTAGTTCAGTGCAGAGAAGTCTGAGCAGAAGTGGCAGGGAGCAGGGGCTCTGCATGAGCTCTGCTCCGGAGGCGGGCCTAGTAACAGAGGCCCAGGCCTGGAAGAGGGAGAAGGAAGGAAGAGGAGCGGAGAAGGCTCCAGGAACGAGGAATGAAGGGATCTCAGGGGTGCGGAGGGGCGAGTCGCCACCGCACGCCAGAATCCACCTGCGTGGAGGGGTCAGGCCAAAGCGGGAGACCGGTCCCCGAAACTAGTGGAGGCAGGAAACGACCCTCAGCTAGAAACAGGAGGCTGTGACATTTTATGTGGCGCAGCCCCTCGCTACACCCGCTAGGAAGGCACCACATAGGGTCAGGGAAACTGGCGCCAAGTTTACCAAGAGGAGGCCCGAGGCAGCCGGACAGAAGGGTTGGTAAGAAAGGCCAGACAAAGGACACACAAAGGGGGTCCTGTGAAGCGCTCCAAAGTTATCTGGGAGTTGTCTGAGCCCCTCACCTGGTGAGCACAGTACGACGTGGGCAGCCGTTACCTGCAAACGTGGTCTGGATAATAAGAACTGTGAGTAAGGCCCTGGACTGCATCACTGACTCCGTGTCATTACTGCTGCTGCCCTGCACCATCACCCCCATCCTCCGCATACACTGCCCTGAGGCTATACTCCTCCCGTGGGGAGTTATGCTACGCTCTGCTGCACCCACAACACCAGCCTCAGCGGTCTGCCCTGGAGCGGCGGTTCACTCTGACCGCAATCCACGGGTGGCGTAGTCGGACATTTAAACATCAAAACCACATAAATAGTTCCGCCACTGGTTTGACCGCCCTGAGCCACGGAACCGGGTCGCCGCCACGGAGACTACAACCACCAGCATCCACCAAAAAGGGTCCGGCTCCAGGTGTCCCAAGGCCCAGGGGGCGCGTCAGAACATTTTCATCACCTTTCACAATCACCAATGGGACAAGGCAGGGATGTTCTCTGTCCCCTCTCTTATACATCCTAGTGACGGAGCACCTGCTCTCATCAATTCGCCATAACCCCAATATTAGGTGGATTGAGGTGGGAGGCACCGAGTACAAGTGCTCTCTATTTGCTGATGATGTCCTAGTATATATCACTCAATCACATATATCCATCCATGCTGTTATGGCTGAAATAGATCACTTTGTTACATGGTCAAATTTTAAAATCAATGCAGCGAAGTCTGAGGCCCTCGATGTCTCCCTCCCCAAATCCATATAGGATTCCATCCAGTCCAACTTTCCCTTTGCCTGGCCCTCACAGGGTATCAAATACTTAGGAATTCCTATTCATAGAGACCTCTCCCATCTATGTTATCTTAATTTTGGGCCCTTTATTGAACAACTCCATACAGACCACGGTTGGCAAGTTAGAACTGTAAGATTCACTACGTGAACCACTGGTGTTTTGTGGAAAAGCACATGTACACTGTGTTCCAAATTATTATGCAAAAAGTGTTTAGGAGTGATAAGGGAAGAATTTGTTTGTTTGTCAGTTAAACTCATTGATGGTGATGTGTGTCAGGGCTCTTTATATCACTGTAAGCAATTGCAGACACCAGTGCTAATTAGTTTGTCATGTGTGTCCAATGAAAGGCAAGACTACTTAAGAAGGCTCTCTCACATTATTCAGCAGCCTACATTTTCTGCCAAAATGGGAAAGAAAAAGGATGTGTCGGCTGCTGAGAAGCAACAAATTGTGGAGTGTTTAGGTCAAGGCATGACTACAATCAACCATGGGTGATGAGCAGGATGAAGTGTCTTGGCAATCAAGAAGTATGTAGCTGATTCACAGTACACACGTGTGCGTGCTGATAAGGGCAAATTGAGGACTCTTTCCTACAGGCAATTACGTCAGGTTGAAAGAGCAGCGGCAAAAAAGCCTTGTCATAGCAGCAGACAAGTTTTTGAAGCTGCTTGTGCCTCCAACGTCCCCCGAACAGCTAGATGCAGGGTCCTTCAGAGGTTTGCAGCTGTGCATATGCCATCCTGTCGACCTCCTCTATCCACTTCACACAAGCAGAAACGGCTCCAGTGGGCCAAACATTACATGAAGACTGATTTCAAAACTGTTTTGTTCACGGATGAGTGCCGTGCAGCGCTCGATGGTCCAGATGGATGGAGTGGAGGATGGCTGGTTGATGGACACCCCACGCAAACACGGCTACAGCGCCAACAAGGAGGAGTAATGTTTTGGGCTGGAATCATGGGGAGAGAGATTGTCGGCCCCTTTAGGATCCCTGAAGGCGCTAAAGATGAGCTCCATAATGTATGTGGATTTTCTCAAACAGCACTTCCTGCCATGGTTCAAGAAGAAGAACCGTGTATTTCACAGCAAGATCATTTTTCTGCATGATAATGCACCATCTCATGCTGCACATAAAACATCTGCATCTCTGGCTGATATGGGCATAAAAGGGGACAAACTTATGGTGTGACCCCCATGCTCCCCTGACCTCTACCCCATTCAGAACCTTTGGAGCATCATTAAAAGGAGTGTCTATGATGGCGGGAGGCAGTTCACATCTAAGCAACAGCTCTGGGAGGGTATTCTGTCCTCATGCAAAACAATTGAAGCAGAAACCATCCAAAACCTGACAAATTCAATGGACGAGAGAGTTCAGAAGCTCCTTTCGAACAAGGGGTCCTATGTGAAAATGTAACATCACCTAGAATAAAGTTTTGAGTTGAAAACTGTTTGATTTCAGTTTCTAACAACCTGCTAATGCTTATAATTTCAAAAATGACCATTTTTTTGGTCTTTATTAAAATGAAAAGGTTGATCGAAAAGTTTGGGGGATCTAAGAGTGTGGCAACCCAGTAGTCATGATTACTTCGAATTCTGACAATATGAGGGTCATGCTGCAGGTAGTGCAGCAAGAAGGCACTTATGTGTCTTGCGCATCTCGGAGCCCCAAAATTATTTTCCGGGCTAGATGCAGCTAAAAATTATTTTTAATTTTAAATCTGGTGGAGCTTATTATAGATGGCCTAATAGGATCAGTGCTGCACACTGCTACAAAGCCCAAATTATTTTCCAGTCAAGATACAGATAAACATGATTAGTAATTTGAAAGCTTAAAACGGTTGGTAGGGTGATTTTAAACAATCATCAAGCTTTTACTCTCCCCAGGATGACACAGGGGTAGAAAAGTCGTTTCGGATCCATGATTTGTTCATCTTTATGAACGTGAGTCTGTCTACATTATCAGTGGAGAGCCGCGTGCGCTTATCTGTCAGCACACCACCAGCAGCGCTGAACACACGTTCAGACAGAACGCTGGCTGCGGGGCATGACAAGATCTCCAAGGCGTAAGTGGCTAGCTCCTGCCATTTATCCAGATTGGAAGCCCAAAAAGAGCAAGGGTCCAGTGACACAGTCGTGGCTTCAATGTTTACTTGGAGATACTCCTGTACCATCGTCTCTAGGCGTTGACTATGTGTCAGACTTCTTGTCTCCTGTGGCCTTGCAAAGGATGGGCTAAAAAAGTGGTGAAATGATTCCGCAAAATTGATGTTACCACCAGATACTGTGGTTCTGTTACGGTTTGAGTGCTGAACACTTGACGGTCCCACGGTTGGCAATTTGGAACTGTGAGATTCACTACGTGCACCACTGGTATTTTGTGGAAAAGCACATGTAAGATTCTGCAACAGTCTCTGCTGATACTCCTGCATGCGTGCATCCCTTTCTATGGCAGGAATAATTTCTGCAAATTTACTTTTGTACCGGGGATCTAACAGTGTGGCAACCCAGTAGTCAGGATTATTTCTAATTCTCACAATTCGAGGGTCATGTTGCAGGTAGTGCACAAGAAGGCACTCATGTGTGTTGCGCATCCAGGAGCACCAAGTCCCTGTTGTGTTGGTGGCGAGGTAACAATCATGCTTCCTTCCTCTGTCCTCTCCCCCCAACCTCGCACAACAGAAATGTGATCAAGGTCTCCCTCATCTGATGAGTCTTCCATCAGTTCGTCCTCCACTTCTTCCTGGGCTCCTGCACCTTCCTCACTAGTTTGGCTGCTACCATGCGCCCTGGTAAAACCATCTCCCCCACCGTCACATGCCTGCCGCCTTGGTGCTGCCGACCGTCTGGACCTTGCAGATGTTAGCCCTTCCGCATACAACTCCTCCTCCTCTACTTCCTCCACCTCCTCTTGTGCCACCACCTGACTCCGAATTCTGTTTAACATGTGCTCCAGCATGTAAATCACCGGAATAGTCATGCTGATAATGGCATCGTCAGCACTAAACATCTTCGTCGCCATTTCAAAACTGTGCAGAAGGGTGCATAGGTCCCTGATCTGAGACCACTCCTCCAGCGTGATTTGCCCCACCTCTGAATCTCGTTGGCCCAGGCTATACGTCAGAACGTATTGCACCAGGGCTTGTCGGTGCTGCCACAGTCGCTGCAACATGTGCAGAGTTGAATTCCACCGGGTAGGCACATCGCATTTTAGCCGGTGAAGTGGCAGGTCCAACGACTTCTGTAGAGATGTAAGTCGCTGAGCTGCGGGATGCGAACGGCGGAAGTTAGCACACAGCGACCGTGCCCTCTGCAGAAGGCCATCTAGTCTGGGATAGTGGGCTAAAAATTGCTGGACAACCAGGTTCAACACGTGAGCCATACAAGGCACGTGTGTGACATTGCCCCGGCGAAGGGCCGCACCCAGGTTTGCAGCATTGTCGCACACGGCCTTCCCTGGTTTCAGGTCCAGTGGAGACAACCATTCATGAAATTGGTTCTCCAGAGCTGACCACAACTCCTCAGCTGTGTGACTCACATTTCCCAGACATTTCAATGTAAAAACCGCCTGATGACGTTGAGCCCTACTGCCAGCATAGTAAGGAGGTGTGCAGGACCCTTCTGCGCAGTTAGAAAGCTTGTGGCATGACCAGACAGGCTTTGGGTGAAGGTGGAAGACCGAGAGGAGGTTGAGGAGGCAGAAGCAGTGGAGGAACTTTGACATAAAGAGGATTGACGCACAACTCGTGGGGACGGCAAGACTTGGACAGCAGCCCCTTGTCCTGCTGTCACCATAGTTACCCAGTGCCCAGTCAGCGACATGGAACGCCCCTGTCCATGCCTACTCGTCCAAGTGTCTGTGGTGAAATGCACCCTGTCACACACAGAGTTTCTCAAAGAAGCGGTGATGTTGTGTGCGACATGCTGGTGGAGCGCAGGCACACCTTTCTTTGAGAAGTAGTGCCGACTGGGCATCTGGTACTGGGGCACTGCGACGGACATAAGGTCTCGAAAATCCTCTGTGTCCACCAGGCGGAAAGGCAGCATTTCTGTAGCCAAGAGCTTGCAGATGGTGAAATTCAACCTCTTAGCTTTCTCATGGCTAGGAGGAAATGGTCTTTTACTTGTCCACATCTGAGGGACCGAGGGCTGGCTATTGTGCTTAGACGGGGTTGATAAGGGTGTCCCCGGCAAACTGCCGGTCTGTGAGGAAGATGCAGGCGGACATGTTAGGTTGCCTTGATCCAAAGGTGGTGCTATCGATGTCGGACAGCGCTCAACACCAGCTGGTGTTACCACCTCCAAAGAAAATGATGACCTGCCAATCACGCTGGCTGTTGCGGGTAAAGAGGTGGCAGGTCTGCGCCCCAAAACAGGTGTGACTGCTGTCCCCCCAGTCACAGAGGATGAAGAGGCCGCGGATACACAAGATATGGCAGACGGTGGTTGGCACGGCCGGCTAGGCCGCATTGTAGCACACTGAGCTTCCCACTGCAACTTATGCTTCATGTCCATGTGCCGGTTCATGCATGAAGTACTCAAACTATGTATTTTTTGGCCTCTACTTAGCTTTTGCTGACAAATGTTACAGATAACACGAGTTGGGTCATCTTTATCGATCTGAAAAAATGCCCAGGCTATGCAAGGCTTAGCACCCATGTGACCTGAAGAGCCACCACGACTTGTGGTGAGAGGCAGAGTTGTGTTTGAGGATGCAGTTGTTGACGTGCTTCCAGTACTACGTCTCTGTCCAGGAAGGCGCAACCTGACCTCGTCGTCACTAGCATCTTCCTCCACCTCCTCTGCTGACCTCATCTCTTGGCTGACTGTGGGTTGACAGTAAGTGGGATCTCCAACCTCATCATCATCACCCTGTGTGTTATCACACCCGTCGTCCTCAGAGCCAACCTGTTCCTGCCCTGACAAAAAACTAAAGTTGTCGCTCCAATCAGGTATTTGAGTCTTATCATTGTCTTCCTCATTGTCTCCACCAACAGGAGTTACAGTTTGGGAATGAGGGTCTACATTATGGTCAGAACCTTCTGCGTCTGGTCCTGGATCCGACTCATAAAGATTCTGGGCATCAGTGCAGATCATTTCCTCGTCTGGATTCACAGAAGCGCTGGAGTCGACCTCTGATTCCCAGGCTATAGTATGAGTAAACAGCTCTGCAGACTCAACCATCTGTTCTACCTCATACTCAGACGGGCAGCTGGAGATTTGGGAGCTGTGAGGAAGCAAGTGCGATTTGGGTGACAACTTTGAGGACTGGAGTATTTGTGATGTTGAAGTTGATGTGGAGGAGAGCCCACTTAAAGGAGCACTTGATATCCGTTGAAGCACCTGCTGTTTTTGTGCCTCATCTGGAATTTGTAGCGATTGGCGTGGCCGTAAGAAAGGTATCTTATCACATTGTCCGCTAAAAGAAGTAGACATTTTAGTTTGGCTGGAAGATGGTCTTTCTTCTGCAGATGTTACTGTTGCTTTAACACCTACCCCACGGACACAACCTTTTTTCCCCTTCCCAACACGCCTATTCCCCTTTCCACCAGCAGCAGGCCTTTTTCCACTCATTTTGGTGGTTAACTAATTCACAACTCTGGAGTTGTTTGCACAAAAAAACAATGGATGGTAACCGAGCAGAGCTGAGTGGCCAAACTGTGGTATTAGGCCAAAACTATTGGCTGGGTTAGATGCAGAAAAAAATATATTCAGTTTGCAAGCTGATGGAGGTCAGTATAGATGGACTAATAGAGAAAGTCCGACACACTGCTACAAGGCCAAATATTTTTTCAGAGGTAGATGCAGAAAAAAATTATATTCAGTTTGCAACCTGATGGAGGTCAGTATAGATGGACTAATACAACAAGTCCCACACACAGCTAGAAGCCCAAATATTTTTTCAGAGGTACTGTAGATGCAGATACAAATTATTTTTAATTTGCAACCTGATGGAGGTCAGTATAGATGGACTAATACAACAAGTCCCACACACAGCTAGAAGCCCAAATATTTTTTCAGAGGTACTGTAGATGCAGATACAAATTATTTTTAATTTGCAACCTGATGGAGGTCAGTATAGATGGACTAATACAACAAGTCCCACACACAGCTAGAAGCCCAAATATTTTTTCAGAGGTACTGTAGATGCAGATAAAAATTATTTTTAATTTGCAACCTGATGGAGGTCAGTATAGATGGACTAATAGAGAAAGTCCGACACACTGCTAGAAGGCCAAATATTTTTTCCGAGCTAGATGCAGAAAAAAATTATATTCAGTTTGCAACCTGATGGAGGTCAGTATAGATGGATTAATAGAACAAGACCCACACACAGCTAGAAGCCCAATATTTTTTCAGAGGTAGATGCAGAAAAAAATATATTCAGTTTTCAACCTGATGGAGGTCAGTATAGATGGACTAATACACCAAGTCCCACACACAGCTAGAAGCCCAAATATTTTTTCAGAGGTACTGTAGATGCAGATACAAATTATTTTTAATTTGCAACCTGATGGAGGTCAGTATAGATGGACTAATACAACAAGTCCCACACACAGCTAGAAGCCCAAATATTTTTTCAGAGGTACTGTAGATGCAGATACAAATTATTTTTAATTTGCAACCTGATGGAGGTCAGTATAGATGGACTAATACAACAAGTCCCACACACAGCTAGAAGCCCAAATATTTTTTCAAAGGTAGATGCAGAAAAAAATATATTCAGTTTGCAACCTGATGGAGGTCAGTATAGATGGACTAATACAACAAGTCCCACACACAGCTAGAAGCCCAAATATTTTTTCAGAGGTACTGTAGATGCAGATAAAAATTAGTTTTAATTTGCAACCTGATGGAGGTCAGTATAGATGGACTAATAGAATGATGCTATGCCCAAAAGATTTTACTTCACTAGGTGCAGTAAAAAAATTGGTATTCTATACACAGGTGGTATATCTAGCAACACAGATAGGGTACTCCACTGACTAACACACTCTGCAATAGGCCAAAAAGGATTAGCTTTGCTAGATTCAGCCAAATGCTGTGAAAAAAACTTGCACAGCACTGGCACAGACCTGCCTGGCAAAAACTGATAGGAACTGATGTAACCTAGTCCTGAAAAGGACTCCAATTACAATTAGTCTTTACTCCCACAACCTATCTATTTAAGAGCACAGACCTCCCTGATAAAAGTCGTAGGAAATGCTGTAACCTAGTCCTTAAAAGGACTGCAATCACAACTATTCCCTACTCCCAAGCTATCTGTAGATTTGTGCGAAAATTGGCTTGAAATTAACAAGGTATAGCGCACACAGCAACAGCGGTGCCGTCTAACACGCAGCTGCAGCAGTGAGAAAATGGTGGCGACGGGGAAAATGGCTTGGTCTTATAGGGCAAGGACATGTGACATACACTGCCAATCACACATGCCCTTGCTTGTGTGAAAAAAAGCACTTCGCTCCGTGTGTGCGCTGCTGATAGGCTGACAGATTGCACCTCCCCACTGCAAATGCGGGAAAGAGAAAAAAAAATGGAGATCTTCATTGTTCCTGCAGAGATCCATCCCCTGCCCCTCCCCCCACCCCGCTGTACACTCAAACTGCGTATTAACATTAATTTTCATCATTACTGAGAAAAAATCCAGTTATGATTTTGGTGCACGAACAGTTATCGAACATAACCTCGAACAGCCGAATTTTTATCAAATTGTTCATGTTCGCCGAACGGCTCGAACACCGCCCAAAACAGCTCGAATTTGAGATTGGCGAACAGTTCGAGTAGAACAACGCTCATCTCTATTCCTAACCCTCATAGTTTTGAAGCCCAAGCTACCGATCTTCGTACTAGGTTCGAACAACGTGGCTATAGTCGGCGGTCAATTAAAAAAGGATATTATAGGGCAAAAGTAACACCTCGCACTGACCTTTTGTACAATTATAACAGACAATCCAAGTCAAGCCAGGATGTAATACGTTTCATATCTACGTATAATTCCCAGTGGGATAACATGTGTATGATCTTAAAGAAACACTGGCCAATACTTAGGACAGAACCGTCCATTGCTTTATCCCTGGGCCCATACCCGTCAATGACACCCAGGAGAGCCAGAAACCTACGAGATATGATTGTCCGGAGCCATTATGTTCCGAGCAATGGTACGTTTTTAGCCTCCTCCCAACCAACTATAGGATGTTTTCCATGTGGTCATTGTCTGGCTTGCTCTAATGTCCTACGCTCCCATACTTTTGACTCTGCTTCAGGAGATCGCCAATTTAAGATTCGCCAGTGGATCTCCTGTGGAACATCCAATGTAATATATTATGCTACCTGCAAGTGTTCCATCATTTATATTGGACTTACCTCGAGGGAGCTCAGGGTCAGGGTACGGAAGCACGTTAGGGACATTACAGCAGCCAGACAAGCGACGCACCCTTTAGAACTTAAGACACTTCCACGGCATTTCCGGCAGTTTCATAACTGCGATGCCAGATCTTTATTGGTCAGGGGTATTGAAGTGGTCCATCTCGGAGCCAGGGGTGGGAACATAAAGCAGAGATTAGCCCAACGGGAAGCAAGATGGATCACAATACTGGACACAATGGCCCCTAACGGACTCAATGAATCCCTAAGTTTTGCTTCATTTTTTGAGTTATATGGTTACTACCTGTGTGTGTTCTTTTATTTTATGGTTACTATTAATTTACTCTTATTGCTATGCATTTTTCCCCATTTTTATTTCCCCTTTTGTGTTATTTTTAACTTATGGCCAGTTATCAGACTGGTGCAGCACTATTGTGGTTTTATTCAATTTTTGTGTTGTCTGCAAAACTAACTTCTTTTATTGTTTGTTTTTCATATTTTTCATATATTTAGATCTGAACTATCCCAGGATTGACCAGTGTGAAAAGATTTTTCTAGACTATCATCCTTTTCTGTTTGGATAAATCAACCTACTGTGATGGGATATTCTGGTTTCCAAGATGATGACACCCTTGTGATGTTGGGATATGGAGACCTTACTAAATGATATTAATAACCCAAGTATATTACATTTAGTAACTGGTTTATAATTTCATAATCTGGTGTCTCTTCTATATAGTATTTATTCAATTATAGTTTCATGTTGGATATACATTTGCTCTGGTCTATTTACCCTCCTGTGATCCTGTTGTACGCGTGTGCCTGTCGCATTGGCGCTCCTGTCCCGCGATCTGGCATCTCTCTTGATTGCCGGGCTGCGGTGCAGGACCTGACATGTGATGCGCGTATGCGCCGTCCACACAGGATCATTGGATGAGATCGGACCATGTGACTTCTCACGTGACCGATCACATGGGTATTTCTCAGGTCCTTGCAGCACATTCCCTCACCTTCCCTTGAGAAAGCTGGACGTGTTCCCTGCGAAACGTGCGTTGGGAGGGAGAGTCACTAGTCCTTTCTTCCACCTGGTGGGGCACATTTTTATACTTTGAGGTAATGATTTTGTAGATATACATGGATGTTCATGGGGTACTTAGGGGGATCGATTATGATAAGGCACAGCTATATCATTGAGCTGTGGGCTCTAGGAGACGAGTATTACTGCCTATATGATTGCACTATATCATGCAGGAGATAGAGCACTAAGCTTTACAATATTGTTTATATATTCATCTCTTGTGATATACTACTGTTCCTCTCCATCTATCCCTATCGAGTCCCATGCTTTCTGATAAACGCAGGATTGATTGATCGATTCTCTACCTCTATGTGTCCCTGCTGCTTTTCGGTATTGCCATTCTTTTGTACACACATCCCTTGCACTTGCAGACTTTTAAATGTGTATTTTTTGCATCAATAAAGTTGTTATATTTTTGTACCAACCATCAAGACTTCATTTTCCTTTTTTCTATTCTATGCGTTTGAAGTGGTTGTTTCAGTGAAACCCTTCTGCAATTTTTTGTAGAGGTCTGTCCACTGAATATGTTTCTGAGCATTGTGGTTCTATTATTCCTAACCCCGGCCTACCCTCTACCAACTTCAACCTCTCCCCACCTCACATCAAAACCCTGCTAACGTTATTAACATCATCTGTACTCCTTCATCTCCTTCCTTTAATTGCGCACTGTGGAATCCACGGTCTGTATGCAACAAGCTTCCTTTCCTGCACAATTACTTTCTGACCAACTCTCTTAATCTGCTGACCCTCACTGAAACCTGGATCCAGGATTCTGACACTGTCTCCCCTGCCGCTATTTCTCATGGCAGCTTGCATTTTTCCCATTCCCCGAAACCTGCGAACAGACTTGGTGGTGGATTCGGCATACTCCTGTCCCCACAATGCACCTTCCAGGTCATCCCTCCAGTTCTATCACTCTCATTCCCTTCTTTTGAGGTCCACACCATCAGGCTCTTCCATCCCCTCTCCCTCAGAGTAGTAGTCGTATACCATCCCCCCAGCTCACCCACCCAGTTCCTTGACCAGTTTTCTGCCTGGCTGCTGCACTTCATGTCCTAAGATTTACCAACCCTTATCCTGAGAGGCTTCAACATCCCCATAAACAGACCCACATCTTCATCCACATCCCAGCTTCTATCTTTAACCACTTCTCTTTGCCTCTCACAGCTTTCAACCTCTGAGACACTCAAAGACGGAAACACCCTTGATCTGGTCTTTGTCCAGCTTTTTTCAATTCCCCACCTAGATAACTCCCCTTTTCCCCTCTCTGATCATAACATTCTCTCGTTCACGCTCACAAATCCCCGCCAGCCCCAGCACACTCCTACCTATCACAAATTCAGAAATCTACAAGCCATTAACCCTCATACACTTACAGACTCCCTTCCGTCATCACTGTCTCCAATCTCCTCTCTGTCCTGTCCTGATCTGGTTGTAAACCACTACAATGACACTCTCAGAAGCACGCTGGACCAAGTAGCGCCCCTCACCCTTTAAACGTCTAAACACAGAGTAAAATAGCCCTGGCTCACACCGCAAACCCGAGTTCTGCAGCGATGCTCTAGAAGGAAAACTTGCACACTGGAAAACTTTATCCACTATAAATTTATGTTAAAAACATATAACTCTGCTCTTCACCAAACAGAATTACTTCACCACCCTGATCTCCTCACTTTCCAACAACCCCAAAAAACTCTTTGACACCTTTCACTACCTCCTCAGTCCTAAGGCCCAGGCCCCCATCACGGACATTTGTGCAGAGGACTTGGCCTCCTACTTTACAGAGAAAATAGACACCATTCGTCAGGAAATCAGCTCCCAGCCACCAAGTGTCATGACTCCCATCCCTCCCCACATCCCCTCTGGATCCCTCTCCACATTTGACCCAGTCACAGAAGAAGAAGTCTGAAGGGTCCTCTCTTTTTATCATCTGACTACATGCACCACTGACCCCATTCCCTCACATCTACTCCAGTCTCTTTCTTCAGTCATCACTACTCACCTAACTAAAATCTTCTACCTCTCCCTCTCTTCTGGTATCTTCCCCTCCTTCTTCAAACACTCCATCATTACTCCATTATTAAAAAAAAACCTTCCTTGACCCTTCCTGCACAAACAACTACAGACCAGTCTCAAATCTTCCCTTCATCTCTAAACTCTTGGAGCGCCTGGTCTACTCCCACCATACCAGTTACCTCTCCATTCCCTCTCTTTTAGACCCATCACAGTCCGGCTTCCGCCCCCTACATTCTACAGAAACTGCACTCATAAAAGTAACCAATGACCTTCTGACAGCAAAACGTAATGGTGACTACTCTCTGCTCATTCTTCTTGAACTCTCAGCAGCTTTTGACACTGTTGACCACCACCTCCTACTCTCTATGCTCCACTCAGTCAGCATAAAGGACACTGCTCTCTCCTGGTTCTCCTCCTACCTATCTGTCCGCTATTCAGTGTATCGTTCACTGGCTCCACTTCTTCTCCCCTTCCTCTCACTATTGGGGTTCCTCAGGGTTCAGTCATTGGCCCTCTTCTCTTCTCTCTCTACACAGCCCCAATTGGACAGACCATCAGCAAATTTGGTTTTCAGTACCATTTTTATACTGATGACACACAACTATACACCTCATTCCCTGACCTTACCCCCACTGTACTACAGAACACCTGTGACTGACTGGCCACAGTTTCTAACATCATGTCCGCTCTCTATCTGAAATTCAATCTTTCCAAAACTGAACTTCTTCTGTTCACGCCCTCTACTCACCTCCCTAAATCTGACATCTCTCTCTCCGTGTGTGGCACCACAATAATGCTGATCCAGCAGGCACGTTGTCTGGGCATTGTCTTTGACACCAATCTTTCCTTCACCTACCATATACAATCTTTTGCATGCTATTGTTGCTTGCAGCTGAAGAACATCTCCAGAATCCGCCCCTTTCTCACCTTGGAAACAGCAAAAACCCTCACTGTTGCCCTGATCCACTCCCACCTTGACTACTGTAACTCTCTATTAATTGGCCTCCCCCTCACTCGACTTTCCCCTCTCCAGCCCATCCTTAATGCTGCAGCCAGGGTCATCTATTTGGCTAACAGTTACTCAGACTCCTCCGCTCTGTGCCAGTCATTGCACTGGCTGCCCATGAATTATAGGATCCAATTTAAATAGCTTGTTTTCACCCACAAAGCTCTCCACAGAGTCCCCCCCCATTAATCTCTTCCCTCATTTCTGTTAATTGGCCTACTCGTTCTCTACAGTCCACAAGTGACTTTCAACTAACATCCGCACTAATCCGTACCTCCCACTCCCGGCTTCAAGATTTCTCTCGAGCTGCACCTATTCTTTGGAATGTTCTACCCCAAGAAATTAGGATGAACCACAACTTACACAGTTCCCTAAAAACACACCTGTTTAGGGCGGCCTATCACGTTCCCTAATCAAAGTCCTTTTATATTCTTATAGCCCATCCCTTATTTCTCGAAACCCACATGCACTACAGATACTGGCTGGTGATGAGCTCATGCAGGCTTTATCTATCCCTCATCCCCTCAATATGGCTGGACCATCATTGTAAATAAGCCACTGTACTTTGTGTCACCCCCACCTCATTGTAGATTGCAAGCTCTTACGAGCAGGGCCATCAATATTTTTGCTTTAATTATTGTATTATCTTTAGCTATGTTACTTATGACTGTTGAATTTGAACCTCTGAATTGTAAAGCACTGCGGAATATGTTGGTGCGCTATATAAAGAAAGATTATCATTATTATTATTATTATTATTATTACTATTATAAAGGAGAGAGTCTCCTAGAGTGGTAATGCCCATTCTGTGACTGCAAGGGCTGGCAAAATTTGGGAAAAACCCCACTAACAATTTATTTACACATAGAGCTGGGCCACAGTAAAGAATACAACATGATCCCATAAGAAAGGGGAGGGTCTGCTATTCAGTTATAGGGTATGCAGTGAGTCCAACGCTGTCAAAATTTAGGAAAAACCCTACTAACAATTTAAAGACATATAGAGCTGGGTCACAGTAATAACATGTTCCCATTAGAAAGGAGAGAGTCTGCTATACAGTTATAGGGTATGCAGAGAGTGAAACGGCTGCCAAAATATAGGAAAAACCCTACTAACAATTTAAAGATACCCAGGACTGGGCCACAGTAGTGACATGTTCCCATTAGAAAAGAGATGGTATTCCGTACTGCTTGCCTATGCAGTGAAGGAACGACTGCCAAAAATTTGAAGTAATTCCAATGCCCCTCGTAAGAGACGTAGAGGTTGGAGGGCCTCCCGAAAACAATGTTCCCATTATTAAGAAGTGAGTCTCCCATACTGTTTGCCTATGCAGTGAAGCAATGGCTGCCAAAAATTTTGAGGAACTCCAATGCCCCTTGCAAGAGACGTAGAGATCAGAGGACCTCCTGAAAACAATGTTCCCATTATTAGGAAGTGGGTCTACAATACTGTTTGCTTATGCAGTTAAGCAACGGTTGCCAAAAATTTGAAGGAACTCCAGTGCCCCTTGCAAAAGACGTAGAAGTCGGAGGGCCTCTTGAAAACAATGTTCCCATTATTAGGAAGTTGGTCTCCCATACTTGTTTGCCTATGCAGTGAAGCAACGGTTATAATTCCACCAGCGACACTAAAAACCCGCTCTGACGAAATGCTAGCGACAGGGCAAGCCAGGACCTCCAAGGCATAGAGAGCCAGTTCATGCAATTTGTCCAGCTTGGATACCCAATAATTATAAGGCACAGCGGAATCACGGAGGATGTTGGTACGGTCGGTAAGGTATTCCCTCAGCATTTTCCAAATCTTTTCCCTCCTTGAGAGAGTACCCTGAGCCTCAGGGCCTGTGTGATGGGATGGTCTGGGAAAACTGTCCCACAACTTTGACAGTGTTCCCCTGTCTCTGCTGGATTACATTTGTGTCTCTATCGCCTGTACTCCTTGGTTGTCCAACGAACTGTGACATCTGCTGCCAGCGTTTTCAAATGGGATTTTTTTTTAATAATTTGCAACAAGGGCTTTCTCATACTGCACCATTTTAATAGGCCTGTCCTGCACGGGAATAAGAGACAGAAAGTTCTCCTTGTAGCGTGGGTCTAGAAGTGTCACCACTGCAAAAAGGCAAGACTTCCGTGTCCTCAACAAGAGGATGACTGACGATGCTCTCCTCATCATCCTCCTGCTCTTGACGGTATGACAGTTGTGCAGGTAGTTCCCTCTATAGCGCAGTCAACTAGCTCCTGTTCTGCCTCCTCCTCTTCCTCATTGTCACTAAATCCACGTTGGGATGAGATGAGGCTGGGCTGTGTGTAATCACCCTGTATGGTTCCTTCCTCTATCTCATCATGCTCCTCCTGCAATGCATCCCCTTTAATTGTGAGCAGAGAGCATTTCAGAAGACAAAGAAGCGGGATGATGGTCTTAATTATGGCGTCATCGCCACTCACCATCTTCGTGGAGTTCTCAAAGTTTTGGAGGATGGTACATATGTCTGACATCCATGTCCACTGCTGAGGTTTTATGTGTGGAGTCTTACCTGAATACCAACAGTCTTGTTGATGCTGGTAGTCAACAACTGCCCTCTTCTGCTCACAAATCCTTCCCAACATCTGCAAGGTAGAGTTCCAATGCTTATGGACATCACAGATCAGTCGGTGAGCTGGAAGCTGCAAACGCTGTTGAAGCATGGCAAGGGCGGAGGAAGCTGTAGCTACCTTTCTAAAATGAGCACACAGGCGGCATACTTTAACAAGAAGATCCGACAGATCCGGGTAGGTTTTGAGAAACCGCTGAACCACGAGGTTAAGAACATGGGCCAGGTACGTGTGTGAGCTTGCCTCGCCTCAGAGCCACCACCTGGTTCTGGCCATTGTTACACACGACCCTGCCTGGCTGTAGGGTCAGCATTGTTAGCCACAGATCTGCCTGCTCTTTCACAGCTGTCCACTACTTTTCAGCATTGTGTGGTTTGTCACCTAAGCATATTACCTTCAGCACTGCCTGTTGCCGCTTGGCCGAGGCAGTGCTTCAGTGCTTACAGCTTGCGACTGATGTGGTCATTTCAAAGATGGAGGCTAAGGAAGAGGTGCAGGAGCTGTAGAATGTGGGGACAACCCTAATTGACCCAGGGCTTGCAATCCTCGGTGTTGGGAGGAAGTGTTCCATCCCAAGATCCGAATTGGGTCCCGGCTTTCACTATATTAGCCCAGTGTGCCATCAACAAGATTTACCGTCCCTTCCCACAAGCACTTGTCCACATGTTCGTGGTTAGGTGGACTTTCCCAGAAACAATGTTGTTGAGGGAACGTCTAATGTTGTGGGATACGTGCTCATGTAATGTGGGGAGGGCACACGGGGAGAAATAGTGGCGGCTGGGGATGGAGTACAGAGGGACGGCCGCCGCCATCAGGTTGCGGAAAGCTTCCTCCTCCATGAGCCTAAAAAGCAACATTTCAAGCGCAAGCATTCGTAAAATGAGTGAATTTAGTAGTGTGGCTTGTGGGGTGTTTATTGCGTATTTGTGCTTGCGTTCCAAGAACTGGGGTAGGGACAACGGAACGCTGCGCTGGGACAAGAATGTGGATGTGCTTGCTAATGGTGCTAGTTTAGTGTTCAGTGACAGCTGTAGGGCAGGAGGCATCTTGGCATGTGCCATGGACAGGGGATTGTCGTGCATGCACAACAGCGGAAGAAGAAGTGGTGTCACCCGCAGACACTGTTGCTTGTCCCTGGGTTCGGCCCACTTAGTCAGGTGCTTTACTGCCTTGTGCCTGATCATACTGGTGGTGGTCAGGCTGCTAGTTTTGCTACCCCTGCTGATTCTGGCCTGGCAGGTGGTGCAAATGGCCTATTAGGGGTTATTGGCAGAGTCTTTAAAAAATAACCAGTCTCGGGAAGACCTAACAGTTGTACTGGCAACTTCCATCTTGTTGGAGTTACGAGGAATGCTTTCCGGCTTGTGTCTGCGGCCACCACACTACTTCTTCCTGCCTGTTGTGGTGCTATGCCTCCCTCCCCCTGTGTGCTGCTGTCCTCGCTCTGCATGTCCCCCTGCCAGGTTGGGTCAGTTACTATATCATCCACCACCTTGTCTTCCATTTTCGCACTCTGGTCTTCCTCCTGACTTTTTGCCTATTGTGCCTCATCATCATCATGCCCCTCTTGCGACAGTAATTGCACTTTCCCACCATCGCCTTTGTGTACCCGCGTCTGCTCTAATATTTGGGCATCGCTACATTCGTTCTCCTCTTGACTCACTTGAAGATGGCTGGGCAAGAGGCCCGAATCTACAAATGTGAACAGCTCTTCTGAGTGTCCAAGTGTGTGATCAGTTTTCTTCGGGCACTCGGCATGGTGCAAGGATGAAGTATCAGGGTGAGGAATATGCGATGTAGACTCACAGCTACTGAGACTTGACCATGTAGTAGACAGGGTGGTGGTAGTGGTGGCAAAGTGACTAGAAGAATTATCCGCTATCCAACCAACAACCTTTTGACACTGCTCTGTGTTCAATAGTGGTGTTTTGCGGTCCTCTAGTAAATGGGACAGGAATGTCAAGCGACAAGACGCACCTTGCCCATTTTTAATGGAGGACAATATTTTCCACGCTCGCAAGAAATGGCTGATTTTGGAACACAGTTATATGTAATACGTCTGACAGAGAACCACAATTTTAAATAGCAGGCCTGTAATTTACTAATATTATTCTACACAGAGACCTAGCGTGAATACCTTCACCGACACACTGCAACAGAATGGAAATGGAAGAAATGTCTGATTTTGGAACAGTCTTATAGGTGATATGTCTGACAGAGAACCACGGTTTTATATACAGTGGTGGCCAAAAGTATTGGCACCCCTGCAATTCTGTCAGATAATACTCAGTTTCTTCTTGAAAATGATTGCAATCACAAATTCTTTGGTATTATTATCTTCATTTAATTTGCTAGCAAGGAAAAAACACAAAAGAGAATGAAGCAAAAATCAAATCATTGGTCATTTCACACAAAACTCTAAAAATGGGCCGGACAAAAGTATTGGCACCCTCAGCCTAATACTTGGTTGCACAACCTTTATCCAAAATAACTGCGAACAACCGCTTCCGGTAACCATCAATGATTTTCTTACAATGCTCTGCTGGAATTGTAGACCATTCTTCTGCTCCAGGTCCCTGATATTTGAAGGGTGCCTTCTCCAAACTGCCATTTTGAGATCTCTCCACAGGTGTTCTATGGGATTCAGGTCTGGACTCATTGCTGGCCACCTTAGAAGTCTCCAGTGCTTCTCTCAAACCATTTTATAGTGCTTTTGGAAGTGTGTTTTGGGTCATTGTCCAGCTGGAAGACCCATGACCTCTGAGGGAGACCAAGCTTTCTCACACTGGGCCCTACATTATGCTGCAAAATTTGTTGGTAGTCTTCAGACTTCATAATGCCATGCACAAGGTCAAGCAGTCCAGTGCCAGAGGCAGCAAAGCAACCCCTAAACATCAGGGAACCTCCGCCATGTTTGACTGTAGGGACCGTGTTCTTTTCTTTGAATGCCTCTTATTTTTTCCTGTACACTCTATGTTGATGCTTTTTCCCAAAAAGCTCTACTTTTGTCTCATCTGACCAGAGAACATTCTTCCAAAACGTTTCTCAAGGCTTTCTCATGTAAGTGCTGGCAAACTCCAGCCTGGCTTTTTTATGTCTCGGGGTAAGAAGTGGGGTCTTCCTGGGTATCCTACCATACAGTCCCTTTTCATTCAGACGCCGACGAATAGTATGGGTTGACACTGTTGTACCCTTGGACTGCAGGGCAGCTTGAACTTGTTTGGATGTTAGTCGAGGTTCTTTATCCATCATCCGCACAATCTTGCGTTGAAATCTCTCGTTAATTTTTCTTTTCCCTCCACATCTTGGGAGGTTGGCCACAGTGCCATGGGCTTGAAACATCTTGATAACACTGTGCACGGAAGACACAGGAACATTCAGGTCTTTGGTCTTGAGATTGCTCATGCTTCCTCACAATTTGGTTTCTCAAGTCCTCAGACAGTTCTTTGGTCTTCTTTCTTTTCTCCATGTTCAGTATGTTACCTACAATGACACAGGACAGAGGTTGAGTCAACTTTAATCCATGTTAACTGGCTGCAAGTGTGATTTAGTTACCGCGAACACCTGTTAGGTGCCACATGTAAGTTACAGTTGCTGTTAATTACACGTTTTAGAGAAGCATCACATGATTTTTCAAACAGTGCCAATACTTTTGTCCACCCCCTTTTTTAGGTTTGTTGTTAAATTATATCCAATTTGGCTTTAGGACAATTGTTTTTGTGTTTTTTTTTATTGAAGACAAATTGAATGAAGATAATAAGACCAAAGAATTTGTGATTTCAATCATTTTCAGAAAGAAACTGAGTATTATCTGACAGAATTGCAGGGGTGCCAATACTTTTGGCCACCACTGTAGAAGGCCTGTAATTTGCTAATACTATTCTTCACAGACACCTAGTGTGAATAACTTGACCGACCCACTGTAAAAAAATGGAAAAGGTGGCTAATATTTTCCATGTTCAGTTTAAATTTCTGGATTTTTATCGCTGAAATATGGAACAGATCTTGCTTTATTCTGCAGTGAGAACAAGCAAATGGAGCAGAAAAATTGTGTACTCTGGATTACTTTTTAAGCAAATAACCAGGATAAAGATAAAAAAAAATTGCCCTGACCCCTGATATCTGGGGCTATGTCTACAAATATCTGTAATTATTACAGCAGCAGTAGACAGGTCATTCAATGGATCCTCTTGCGCCATATGTACTGCAGTCTGCCACAGACACTGCCTGCCTGCCTAACTATTAATATCACTACTGATTATATACAGCTGGATTAGTCCTCAGAAGGACTGTTAGTTCAGTTGGAGATATATATATATAATATATATATATATATATATATATATGATGTGGAATAGTTATACTAACTAGAAACAAGCAAATCTCTCCCAGATGCAGCAGCAGCTCTCCCTACGTTGCTTGATTCCGGGGTAAACTGTGACGAGCATAGCGGCTCCAGGTCTAATATAGACCCGATGACGCTGTGCAGCCAGCCAATCACTGTAATGCCCACAACCAACATGGCTATGGCATTACAGTGAGTGGCAGGCTATCCCTGCATGTTCAATGGCTCTCCAAAGAGCACCACACATGCAGGGAGGGGACCCGAGATCCCGCTGGAGCAAACCCCAGAAATACTCGCCGAGCACCAAGCTTGTAGAGCACAGTGATGCTTGGGCGATTAACGAGCAGTGGGGAGAACGTTTGCTCATCACTACATGAGACCCATTATTTTGTATGGCACAACATATGGGGTCCATTATTCTGTATGTAACATTATATGGGGTCCATTATTCTGTATGTTGCATTATATTGGGTCCATTATTCTGTATGGAGCATTATATGGAGCTCATAATTCTGCATGGAGCATTATATGGGGTCCATTATTCTGCATGGAGCATTATATGGGGTCCAATATTCTGTATGGAGCATTTTGTGGGGTCCATTATTCTGTATGGAGCATTATGTGGGGTCCATTATTCTATATGAAGCATTATACGGGGTACATTATTCTGTATGGAGCATTATACGGGGCTCAATATTCTGTATTGAGCATTATATGGGATCCATTATTCTGCATGGAGCATTATACGGGGTTCATTATTCTGTATTGAACATTATATGGGGTCCATTATTCTGTATGGAGCATTATATGGGGTCCATTATTCTGTATGGAGCATTATACGGGGCTCATTATTCTGTATTGAGTAGTATATGGGGTCCATTTTTCTGTATGGAGCATTATATGGGGCTCATTATTCTGTATGGAGCATCACATGGGGTCCATTATTTTGTAAGGAACATTATATTGGGCTCATTATTCTGTATGGAGCCTTATATAAGGTCCATTATTCTGTATGGAGCAATATATGGAGCTCATTATACTGTATGGAGCATTATATGGGGCCCATTATACTGTATGGAGGACTATGTGGGGCACATTATTCTGTATGGAGGACTATATAGGGTCATTATATTGTATGGAGGACTATGTGGGGCCATTATACTATATGGAGGACTATGTGTGGCCCATTATACTATATGGTAGACTATGTGGGGCTCATCATACTCTATGGAGGAATATGTAGTGCCCATTATAATGTATGGAGGACTATGTGGGGCCAATTATAATGTATGGAGGACTATGTCGGGCCCATTAGTCTGTATGGAGGACTATGTGGGGCCCATTATTCTGTATGGAGGACTATGTGGTGCCAAAAATACTGCATATATGACTATGTGGGCCCATTATTCTGTATGTAGGACTATGTGGAGCCATTATACTGTATGGAGGACTATGTGGGACCATTATACTATATGGAGGAATATGTGGTGCCCATTATACTGTATGGAGGACTATGTGGGGCCATTATTCTGTATGGAGGACTATGTGGGGCCATTATACTGTATGGAGGACTATGTGGGGCCCATTATACTGTATGGTGGACTATGTGGGGCCCATTATTCTGTATGGAGGACTATATAGGGTCATTATACTGTATGGAGGACTACGTGGGCCCATTATACTGTATGGAGGACTATGTGGGCCCATTATATTTTATGGAAGACTATGTGGGGCCATCATACTGTATGGAGGACTATGTGGGGCCCATTATACTGTATGGCAGACTATGTGGGGCTCATCATACTCTATGGAGGAATATGCAGTGCCCATTATAATGTATGGAGGACTATGTGGGGCCCATTATAATGTATGGAGGACTATGTGGGGCCCATTATTCTGTATGGAGGACTATGTGGGGCCCATTATTCTGTATGCAGGACTATGTGGTGCAAAAAATACTGCATATATGACTATGTGGGCCCATTATTCTGTATGTAGGACTATGTGGGGCCATTATACTGTATGGAGGACTATGTGGGCCCATTCAACTGTATGGTGGACTATGTTGGGCTGATCATACTGTATGGAGGACTATGTGGGACACATTATATGGTAAGGCGGACTATGCGGGGCTCAGCATACTGTATGGAGGACTATGTGGTGCCCATATTACTATATGGAGGACTATGTGGTGCCCATTATTCTGTATGGAGGACCATGTGGGGCCGTTGTACTGTATGGAGGATTATGTGGGGTCCATTATTCTGTATGGAGGACTATATAGGGTCATTATACTGTATGGAGGACTACGTGGGCCCATTATACTGTATGGAGGACTATGTGGGCCCATTATATTGTATGGAGGACTATGTGGGGCCCATTATTCTGTATGGAGGACTATATAGGGTCATTTTACTGTATGGAGGACTACGTGGGCCCATTATACTGTATGGAGGACTATGTGGGCCCATTATATTTTATGGAAGACTATGTGGGGCCATCATACTGTATGGAGGACTATGTGGGGCCCATTATACTGTATGGCAGACTATGTGGGGCTCATCATACTCTATGGACGAATATGTAGTGCCCATTATAATGTATGGAGGACTATGTGGGGCCCATTATAATGTATGGAGGACTATGTTGGGCCCATTATTCTGTATGGAGGACTATGTGGGGCCCATTATTCTGTATGTAGGACTATGTGGTGCCAAAAATACTGCATATATGACTATGTGGGCCCATTATTCTGTATGTTGGACTATGTGGGGCCATTATACTGTATGGAGGACTATGTGGGCCCATTCTACTATATGGAAGAATATGTGGTGCCCATTATACTGTATGGAGGACTATGTGGGGCCATTATTCTGTATGGAGGACTATGTGGGGCCATTATACTGTATGGAAGACTATGTGGTACCCATTATACTATATGGAGGAATATGTGGTGCCCATTATACTGTATGGAGGACTATGTGAGGCCAATATACTGTATGGAGGACTATGTGGGGCCCATTATACTGTATGGCGGACTATGTTGGGCTGATCATACTGTATGGAGGACTATGTGGGGCACATTATACGGTAAGGCGGACTATGCGGGGCTCATAATACTGTATGTAGGACTATGTGGTGCCCATATTACTATATGGAGGACTATGTGGTGCCCATTATTCTGTATGGAGGACTATGTGGGGCCCATTATACTGTATGGTAGACTATGTAGGGCTCATCATACTGTGTGGAGGACTATGTGGTGCACATTATACTGTATGGCGGACTATGTGGGGCTCATCATACTGTATGGAGGACAATGTGGTGCCCATTATACTGTATGGAGGAATATGTGGGGCCCATTATTCTGTATGGAGTACTATGTGGGGCCCATTATTCTGTATGGAGGACTATGTGGTACCAATAATACTGCATATGTGACTATGTGGGACATTTATACTGTATGGAGGACTATGTGGGCCCATTATTCTGTATGGAGGACTATGTAGGGCACATTATTCTGTATGGAGGACTATGTGGGGCCATTATACTGTATGGAGAACTATGTGGGGCACATTATTCTGTATGGAGGACTATGTAGGGCCATTATACTGTATGGAGGACTATGTGGAGCCATTATACTGTATGGAGGACTATGTGGGGCCATTATACTGTATGGAATACTCTGTGTGGCTCATCATACTGTATGGAGGACTATGTGGGGCCCATTATACTGTATGGCGGACTATGTGGGGCCATTATACTGTATTGAAAACTATGTGGGGCCATTATCCTGTATGGAGGACTATGTGGAGCCCATTATACTGTATGGAGGACTATGTGGGGCCATTATACAGTATGGAGGACTATGTGGGGCCATTATACTGTATGTAGGACAATGTGGGGCCATTATACTGTATGGAGGACTATGTGGGGCCCATTATACTGTATGGAGGACTATTTGGTTCCCATTACACTATATGGAGGACTATGTGGGGCATTGTACTATACCTATATTTTGTTGCCGCATCTGTGCATTATGAATCGTTGTATGTCTCAAAAGGGACCCACAGAGACTCTCACCCGAGGCTCATGAAAACCTGATGCTGGCCCGGGTACCCCAGCACCCCAATGCATCATCCAGTGGTGAGCTCGTAAGCTCATAACTAACACCTGTTTATTGGTATAATATTTTTTTTATTTTTTTGTTCTTTATTTTATGATTTATTTATTTTTTTATATTTTTACCATTTTTTTTTTACTTTTTTACTTTGTTCTTCTATGTGACTTTAACTTTTATTACTCTGATCACTGATATAATGAATTGCAATAGAAAAGCAAAGCATCATTGAGTCCATTATTCTGTATGGAGCATTATATGGAGCTCATAATTCTGCATGGAGCATTATATGGGGTCCTTTATTCTGCATGGAGAATTATTTGGGGTCCATTATTCTGCATGGAGCATTATGTGGGGTCCATTATTCTGTATGGAGCATTATGTGGGGTCCATTATTCTGTATTGAGTAGTATATGGGGTCCATTATTCTGTATGGAGCATTATATGGGGCTCATTATTCTGTACGGAACATCATATGGGGTCCATTATTTTGTATGGAACATTATATTGGGCTCATTATTCTGCATGGAGCCTTATATGAGGTCCATTATTCTGTATGGAGCAATATATCGAGCTCATTATACTGTATGGAGCATTGTATGGGGCCCATTATACTGTATGGAGGACTATGTGGGGCCCATTATTCTGTATGGAGGACTATGTGGGCACATTATTCTGTATGGAGGACTATATAGGGTCATTATACTGTATGGAGGACTACGTGGGCCCATTATACTGTATGGAGGACTTTGTGGGCCCATTATACTGTATGGAGGACTATGTGGGGCCATTATACTGTATGGAGGACTATGTGGGGCCTATTATACTGTATGGCAGACTATGTTGGGCTCATCATACTCTATGGAGGAATATGTGGTGCCCATTATACTGTATGGAGGACTATGTGGGGCCCATTATAATGTATGGAGGACTATGTGGGGCCCATTATACTGTATGGAGGACTAAGTGGGGCCCATTATTCTGTATGGAGGACTATGTGTTGCCAAAAATACTGCATATATGACAATGTGGGCCCATTATTCTGTATGGAGGACTATGTGGGCCCATTATACTATATGGAGGAATATGTGGTGCCCATTTTACTGTATGGAGGACTATGTGGGGCCATTATTCTGTATGGAGGACTATGTGGGGCCAATAAACTGTATGGAAGACTATGTGGGGCACATTATACGGTAATGAGGACTATGCGGGGCTCATCATACTGTATGGAGGACTATGTGGTGCCCATATTACTGTATGGAGGACTATGTGGTGCCCATTATTCTGTGTGGAGGACTATGTGGGGCCCATTATACTGTATGGCGGACTATGTGGGGCTCATCATACTGTATGGAGGACTATGTGGTGCCCATTATACTGTATGGAGGAATATGTGGTGCCCATTATTCTGTATGGAGTACTATGTGGGGCCAATTATTCTGTATGGAGGACTATGTGGTACCAATAATACTGCATATATGACTATGTGGGACCTTTATACTGTATAGAGGACTATGTGGGCCCATTAGTCTGTATGGAGGACTATGTAGGGCACATTATTCTGTATGGAGGACTATGTGGGGTCATTATACTGCATGGAGGACTATGTGGGGCCATTATACTGTATGGAGAACTTTGTGGGGCCATTATTCTGTATGGTGGACTATGTAGGGCCATTATACTGTATGGAGGACAATGTGGAGCCATTATACTGTATGGAGGACTATGTTGGGCCATTGTACTGTATGGAATACTCTGTGTAGCTCATCATACTGTATGGAGGACTATGTGGGGCCCATTATACTGTATGGTGGACTATGTGGGGCCATTATACTGTATTGAGAACTATATGGGGTCATTATACTGTATGGAGGACTATGTGGAGCCCATTATACTGTATGGAGGACTATGTGGGGCCATTATACTGTATGGAGGACTATGTGGGGCCATTATACTGTATGTAGGACAATGTGGGGCCATTATACTGTATGGAGGACTATGTGGGGCCCATTATACTGTATGGAGGACTATTTCGTTCCCATTACACCCATTACATCATCCAGTGGCGAGCTCGTAAGCTCATAACTAACACCTATTTATTGGTATAATATTTTTTATTTTTTTTATTTTTTTATTTTATGATTTATTTATTTTTTTATATTTTTACCATTTTTTTTTTACTTTTTTACTTTGTTCTTCTATGGGACTTTAACTTTTATTACTCTGATCACTGATATAATGAATTGCAATAGAAAAGCAAAGCATCATAGCTGTCAGTATTAGGCCACGTGAACACTTTCAGTATTTGGTCAATATTTTACATCAGTATTTGTAATCCAAAACCAGGAGTGGGTTATAAATACAGAAGTGGTGACTTATTTCTATTATACTTTTCCTCTGATTGTTCCTCTCCTGGTTTTGGCTACAAATACTGATGTAAAATACTGACCAAAAACTGAACGTGGCCTCACCCTGCCAGAAGCCATTTAGACCATGCTCTTGGGGTGTTCTCCTCAGGCTTCCATAGCTAACAGACGCGGAGGTTGTCATGATGTCTCGGGGGCTCCGATCGGAAGCGAGAGGGGGCCCCTCCTACACCGAGTGTCCTAAACATTGTGATCGATATAGATTGCAGCACTTAGGGGTTATACAGCCGGGGCAAGGAGGGCACCGCTGCTGACTGTGACAGCCGGAGGTCAGATATTACTTAAGCGATAGCACATACCCAGCTCCTGGGCCACGCACGGTTACCATGACATACCTATAAGTCATTGGTCGGGAAGCCCTGCCTGACCATGACATACAGGTATGTCAGATGTTGTGAAGGGGTTAAGTGATGTGGCAGTGGAGAAGATGACAAAAAGGCAATGGCATTTACCAGCCAAGGTCACAGAAAGGAACGTACAAGCAGAATACAGCAAATCCCCCTAGGAAAGATAGAGGTAACACAAGTGCGAAATACTGATGACACAACTAGAGATGAGCGTTGTTCTACTCGAACTGTTTGCCAACCTCAAATTTGAGCTGTTTTGGGTGGTGTTCGAGCCGTTCGGCGAACACGAACGATTTGAGAAAAATTCGGCTGTTCGAGGTTATGTTCGATAACTGTTCATGCACCAAAATCATAACTGGATTTTTTCTCAGTAATGATGAAAATTAATGTTAATACGCAGTTTGAGTGTACAGCGGGGTGGGGGGAGGGGCAGGGGATGGATCTCTGCAGGAATAATGAAGATCTCCATTTTTTTTTCTCTTTCCCGCATTTACAGTGGGAAGGTGCAATCTGTCAGCTTATCAGCAGCGCACACACGGAGCGAAGTGCTTTTTTTCACACAAGCAAGGGCATGTGTCATTGGCAGTGTATGTCACATGTCCTTGCCCTATAAGACCAAGCCATTTTCCCCGTCGCCACCATTTTCTCACTGCTGCAGCTGCGTGTTAGACGGCACTGCTGTTGCTGTGTGCGCTATACCTTGTTAATTTCAAGCCAATTTTCGCACAAATCTACAGATAGCTTGGGAGTAGGGAATAGTTGTGATTGCAGTCCTTTTAAGGACTAGGTTACAGCATTTCCTACGACTTATATCAGGCAGGTCTGTGCTCTTAAATAGATAGATTGTGGGAGTAAAGACTAATTGTAATTGCAGTCCTTTTCAGGACTAGGTTACATCAGTTCCTATCAGTTTTTGCCAGGCAGGTCTGTGCCAGTGCTGTGCAAGTTTTTTTCACAGCATTTGGCTGAATCTAGCAAAGCTAATCCTTTTTGGCTTATTGCAGAGTGTGTTAGTCAGTGGAGTAGCCTATCTTTGTTGCAAGATATACCACCTGTGTATAGAATACCAATTTTTTTACTGCACCTAGTGAAGTAAAATCTTTTGGGCATAGCATCATTCTATTAGTCCATCTATACTGACTTCCATCAGGTTGCAAATTGAATATAATTTTTTTCTGCATCTAGCTCTGAAAAAATATTTGGGCTTCTAGCTGTGTGTGGGACTTGGTCTATTAGTCCATCTATACTGACCTCCATCAGGTTGCAAACTGAATATCATTTTTTGTCTGCATCTAGCTCTGAAAAAATATTTGGCCTTCTAGCAGTGTGTGGGACTTTCTCTATTAGTCCTACTATACTGACCTCCATCAGGTTGCAAATTAAAAATAATTTTTATCTGCATCTAGCTCTGAAAAAATATTTGGCCTTCTAGCAGTGTGTGGGACTTTCTCTATTAGTCCATCTATACTGACCTCCATCAGGTTGCAAATTAAAAATAATTTTTTGTCTGCATCTAGCTCTGAAAAAATATTTGGCCTTCTAGCAGTGTGTGGGACTTTCTCTATTAGTCCATCTATACTGACCTCCATCAGGTTGCAAATTCAAAATAATTTTTTGTCTGCATCTAGCTCTGAAAATATATTTGGGCTTCTAGCTGTGTGTAGGACTTGTTGTATTAGTCCATCTATACTGACCTCCATCAGGTTGCAAACTGAATACAATTTTTTTCTGCATCTACCTCTGAAAAAATATTTGGGCTTCTAGCTGTGTGTGGGACTTGTTCTATTAGTCCATCTATACTGACCTCCATCAGGCTGCAAATTGAATATAATTTTTTTCTGCATCTAACCCAGCCAATAGTTTTGGCCTAATACCACAGTTTGGCCACTCAGCTCTGCTCGGTTCCCATCCATTGTTTTTTTGTGCAAACAACTCCAGAGTTGTGAATTAGTTAACCACCAAAATGAGTGGAAAAAGGCCTGCTGCTGGTGGAAAGGGGAATAGGCGTGTTGGGAAGGGGAAAAAAGGTTGTGTCCGTGGGGTAGGTGTTAAAGCAACAGTAACATCTGCAGAAGAAAGACCATCTTCCAGCCAAACTAAAATGTCTACTTCTTTTAGCGGACAATCCCTTTCTTACGGCCACGCCAATCGCTACAAATTCCAGATGAGGCACAAAAACAGCAGGTGCTTCAACGGATATCAAGTGCTCCTTTAAGTGGGCTCTCCTCCACATCAACTTCAACATCACAAATTCTCCAGTCCTCAAAGGTGTCACCCCAATCGCACTTGCTTCCTCACAGCTCCCAAATCTCCAGCTGCCCGTCTGAGTATGAGGTAGAACAGATGGTTGAGTCTGCAGAGCTGTTTACTCATACTATAGCCTGGGAATCAGAGGTCGACTCCAGCGCTTCTGTGAATCCAGACGAGGAAATGATCTGCACTGATGCCCAGAATCTTTATGAGTCGGATCCAGGACCAGACGCAGAAGGTTCTGACCATAATGTAGACCCTCATTCCCAAACTGTAACTCCTGTTGGTGGAGACAATGAGGAAGACGATGATGAGACTCAAATACCTGATTGGAGCGACAACTTTAGTTTTTTGTCAGGGCAGGAACAGTTTGGCTCTGAGGACGACGGGTGTGATAACGCACAGGGTGATGATGATGAGGTTGGAGATCCCACTTACTGTCAACCCACAGTCAGCCAAGAGATGAGGTCAGCAGAGGAGGTGGAGGAAGATGCTAGTGACGACGAGGTCAGGTTGCGCCTTCCTGGACAGAGACGTTGTACTGGAAGCACGTCAACAACTGCATCCTCAAACACAACTCTGCCTCTCACCACAAGTCGTGGTGGCTCTTTAGGTCGCATGGGTGCTAAGCCTTGCATAGCCTGAGCATTTTTTCAGATCGATAAAGATGACCCAACTCGTGTTATCTGTAACATTTGTCAGCAAAAGCTAAGTAGAGGCCAAAAAATACATAGTTTGAGTACTTCATGCATGAACCGGCACATGGACATGAAGCATAAGTTGCAGTGGGAAGCTCAGTGTGCTACAATGCGGCCTAGCCGGCCGGGCCAACCACCGTCTGCCATATCTTGTGCATCCGCGGCCTCTTCATCCTCTGTGACTGGGGGGACAGCAGTCACACCTGTTTTGGGGCGCAGACCTGCCACCTCTTTACCCGCAACAGCCAGCGTGATTGGCAGGTCATCATTTTCTTTGGAGGTGGTAACACCAGCTGGTGTGGAGCGCTGTCCGACATCGATAGCACCACCTTTGGATCAAGGCAACCTAACATGTCCGCCTGCATCTTCCTCACAGACCGGCAGTTTGCCGGGGACACCCTTATCAACCCCGTCTAAGCACAATAGCCAGCCCTCGGTCCCTCAGATGTGGACAAGTAAAAAACCATTTCCTCCTAGCCATGAGAAAGCTAAGAGGTTGAATTTCACCATCTGCAAGCTCTTGGCTACAGAAATGCTGCCTTTCCGCCTGGTGGACACAGAGGATTATCGAGACCTTATGTCCGTCGCAGTGCCCCAGTACCAGATGCCCAGTCGGCACTACTTCTCAAAGAAAGGTGTGCCTGCGCTCCACCAGCATGTCGCACACAACATCACCGCTTCTTTGAGAAACTCTGTGTGTGACAGGGTGCATTTCACCACAGACACTTGGACGAGTAGGCATGGACAGGGGCGTTACATGTCGCTGACTGGGCACTGGGTAACTATGGTGACAGCAGGACAAGGGGCTGCTGTCCAAGTCTTGCCGTCCCCACGAGTTGTGCGTCAATCCTCTTTATGTCAAAGTTCCTCCACTGCTTCTGCCTCCTCAACCTCCTCTCGGTCTTCCACCTGCACCCAAAGCCTGTCTGGTCATTCCACAAGTTTTCTAACTGCGCAGAAGGGATCCTGCACACCTCCTTACTATGCTGGCAGTAGGGCTCAACGTCATCAGGCGGTTTTTACTTTGAAATGTCTGGGAAATGTGAGTCACACAGCTGAGGAGTTGTGGTCAGCTCTGGAGAACCAATTTCATGAATGGTTGTCTCCACTGGACCTGAAACCAGGGAAGGCCGTGTGCGACAATGCTGCAAACCTGGGTGCGGCCCTTCGCCGGGGCAATGTCACACACGTGCCTTGTATGGCTCACGTGTTGAACCTGGTTGTCCAGCAATTTTTAGCCCACTATCCCAGACTAGATAGCCTTCTGCAGAGGGCACGGTCGCTGTGTGCTCACTTCCGCCGTTCGCATCCCGCAGCTCAGCGACTTACATCTCTACAGAAGTCGTTGGGCCTGCCACTTCACCGGCTAAAATGCGATGTGCCTACCCGGTGGAATTCAACTCTGCACATGTTGCAGCGACTGTGGCAGCACTGACAAGCCCTGGTGAAATACGTTCTGACGTATAGCCTAGGCCAACGAGATCCAGAGGTGGGGCAAATCACGCTGGAGGAGTGGTCTCAGATCAGGGACCTATGCACCCTTCTGCACAGTTTTGACATGGCGACGAAGATGTTTAGTGCTGACGATGCCATTATCAGCATGACTATTCCGGTGATTTACATGCTGGAGCACATGTTAAACAGAATTCGGAGTCAGGTGGTGGCACAAGAGGAGGTGGAGGAAGTAGAGGAGGAGGAGTTGTATGCGGAAGGGCTAACATCTGCAAGGTCCAGACGGTCGGCAGCACCAAGGCGGCAGGCATGTGAGGGTGGGGGAGATGGTTTTACCAGGGCACATGGTAGCAGCCAAACTAGTGAGGAAGATGCAGGAGCCCAGAAAGAAGTGGAGGACGAACTGATGGAAGACTCATCAGATGAGGGAGACCTTGATCACATTTCTGTTGTGCGAGGTTGGGGGGAGAGGACAGAGGAAGGAAGCATGATTGTTACCTCGCCACCAACACAACAGGGACTTGGTGCTCCTGGATGCGCAACACACATGAGTGCCTTCTTGCTGCACTACCTGCAACATGACCCTCGAATTGTGAGAATTAGAAATAATCCTGACTACTGGGTTGCTACACTGTTAGATCCCCGGTACAAAAGTAAATTTGCAGAAATTATTCCTGCCATAGAAAGGGATGCACGCATGCAGGAGTATCAGCAGAGACTGTTGCAGAATCTTACATGTGCTTTTCCACAAAACACCAGTGGTGCACGTAGTGAATCTCAAAGTTCCAACTTGCCAACCGTGGGACCGTCAAGTGTTCAGCACTCAAACCGTAACAGAACCACAGTATCTGCTGGTAACATCAATTTTGCGGAATCATTTCACCACTTTTTTAGCCCATCCTTTGCAAGGCCACAGGAGACAAGAAGTCTGACACATAGTCAACGCCTAGAGACGATGGTACAGGAGTATCTCCAAGTAAACATTGAAGCCATGACTGTGTCACTGGACCCTTGCTCTTTTTGGGCTTCCAATCTGGATAAATGGCCGGAGCTAGCCACTTACGCCTTGGAGATCTTGTCATGCCCCGCAGCCAGCGTTCTGTCTGAACGTGTGTTCAGCGCTGCTGGTGGTGTGCTGACAGATAAGCGCACGCGGCTCTCCACTGATAATGTAGACAGACTCACGTTCATAAAGATGAACAAATCATGGATCCGAAACGACTTTTCTACCCCTGTGTCATCATGGGGAGAGTAAAAGCTTGATGATTGGTTAAAATCACCCTACCAACCGTTTTAAGCTTTCAAATTACTAATCATGATTATCTGTATATTGGCTGGAAAATAATTTGGGCTTTGTAGCTGTGTGCAGCACTGATTCTATTAGGCCATCTATAATAAGCTCCACCAGATTTAAAATGACTAATCATGTTTATCTGTATCTTGACTGGAAAATAATTTCTGCTTTGTAGCAGTGTGCAGCACTGATCCTATTAGGCCATCTATACTAAGCTCCACCAGATTTAAAATTAATAATAATTTTTAGCTGCATCGAGCACGGAAAATAATTTTGGGGCTCCGAGATGCGCAAGACACATAAGTGCCTTCTTGCTGCACTACCTGCAACATGACCCTCATATTGTCAGAATTCGAAGTAATCATGACTACTGGGTTGCCACACTCTTAGATCCCCCAAACTTTTCGATCAACCTTTTCATTTTAATAAAGACCAAAAAAATGGTCATTTTTGAAATTATAAGCATTAGCAGGTTGTTAGAAACTGAAATCAAAGAGTTTTCAACTCAAAACTTTATTCTAGGTGATGTTACATTTTCACATAGGACCCCTTGTTCGAAAGGAGCTTCTGAACTCTCTCGTCCATTGAATTTGTCAGGTTTTGGATGGTTTCTGCTTCAATTGTTTTGCATGAGGACAGAATACCCTCCCAGAGCTGTTGCTTAGATGTGAACTGCCTCCCGCCATCATAGACACTCCTTTTGATGATGCTCCAGAGGTTCTGAATGGGGTAGAGGTCAGGGGAGAATGGGGGTCACACCATAAGTTTGTCCCCTTTTATGCCCATATCAGCCAGAGATGCAGATGTTTTATGTGCAGCATGAGATGGTGCATTATCATGCAAAAAAATGATCTTGCTGTGAAATACACGGTTCTTCTTCTTGAACCATGGCAGGAAGTGCTGTTTGAGAAAATCCACATACATTATGGAGTTCATCTTTAGCGCCTTCAGGGATCCTAAAGGGGCCGACAATCTCTCTCCCCATGATTCCAGTCCAAAACATTTCTCCACCTCCTCCTTGTTGGCGCTGTAGCCGTGTTTGCGTGGGGTGTCCATCAACCAGCCATCCTCCACTCCATCCATCTGGACCATCGAGCGCTGCATGGCACTCATCCGTGAACAAAACAGTTTTGAAATCAGTCTTCATGTAATGTTTGGCCCACTGGAGCCGTTTCTGCTTGTGTGAAGTGGATAGAGGAGGTCGACAGGATGGCGTATGCACAGCTGCAAACCTCTGAAGGACCCTGCATCTTGTTGTTCGGGGGATGTTGGAGGCACCAGCAGCTTCAAAAACTTGTCTGCTGCTATGACAAGGCTTTTTTGCCGCTGCTCTTTTAACCTGACGCAATTGCCTGTAGGAAAGAGTCCTCAATTTGCCCTTATCAGCACGCACACGTGTGTACTGTGAATCAGCTACATACTTCTTGATTGCCAAGACACTTCATCCTGATCATCGCACAATGTTGATTGTAGTCATGCCTTGACCTAAACACTCCACAATTTGTTGCTTCTCAGCAGCCGACACATCCTTTTTCTTTCCCATTTTGGCAGAAAATGTAGGCTGCTTAATAATGTGAGACAGCCTTCTTAAGTAGTCTTGCCTTTCATTGGACACACCTGCCAAACTAATTAGCACAGGTGTCTGCAATTGCTTACAGTGATATAAAGAGCCCTGACACACATCACCATCAATGAGTTTAACTGACAAACAAACAAATTCTTCCCTTATCACTCCTAGACACTTTTTGCATAATAATTTGGAACACAGTGTACATGTGCTTTTCCACAAAACATCAGTGGTTCATGTAGTGAATCTTACAGTTCTAACTTGCCAACCGTGGTCTGTATGGAGTTGTTCAATAAAGGGCCCAAAATTAAGATAACATAGATGGGAGAGGTCTCTATGAATAGGAATTCCTAAGTATTTGATACCCTGTGAGGGCCAGGCAAAGGGAAAGTTGGACTTGATGGAATCCTATATGGATTTGGGGAGGGAGACATCGAGGTCCTCAGACTTCGCTGCATTGATTTTAAAATTTGACCATGTAACAAAGTGATCTATTTCAGCCATAACAGCATGGATGGATATATGTGATTGAGTGATATATACTAGGACATCATCAGCAAATAGAGAGCACTTGTACTCGGTGCCTCCCACCTCAATCCACCTAATATTGAGGTTATGGCGAATTGATGAGAGCAGGTGCTCCGTCACTAGGATGTATAAGAGAGGGGACAGAGGACATCCCTGCCTTGTCCCATTGGTGATTGTGAAAGGTGATGAAAATGTTCTGATGCACCCCCTGGGCCTTGGGACACCCGGAGCCGGACACTTTTTGGTGGATGCTGGTGGTTGTAGTCTTCATGGCGGCGACCCGGTTCCGTGGCTCAGGGTGGTCAAACCAGTGGCAGAACTATTTATGTGGTTTTGATGTTTAAATGTCCGACTACGCCACCCGTGGATTGCGGTCAGAGTGAACCGCCGCTGCAGGGCAGACCGCTGAGGCTGGTGTTGTGGGTGCAGCAGAGCGTAGCATAACTCCTCACGGGAGGAGTATAGCCTCAGGGCAGTGTATGCGGAGGATGGGGGTGATGGTGCAGGGCAGCAGCAGTAACGACACGGAGTCAGTGATGCAGTCCAGGGCCTTTACTCACAGTTCTTATTATCCAGACCACGTCTGCATGTAACGGCTACCCACGTCGTACTGTGCTCACCAGGTGAGGGGCTCAGACAACTACCAGATAACTTTGGAGCGCTTCACAGGACCCCCTTTGTGTGTCCTTTGTCTGGCCTTTCTTACCAACCCTTCTGTCCGGCTGCCTCGGGCCTCCTCTTGGTAAACTTGGCGCCAGTTTCCCTGACCCTATGTGGTGCCTTCCTAGCGGGTGTAGCGAGGGGCTGCGCCACATAAAATGTCACAGCCTCCGGTTTCTAGCTGAGGGTCGTTTCCTGCCTCCACTAGTTTCGGGGACCGGTCTCCCCCTTTGGCCTGACCCCTCCACGCAGGTGGATTCGGGCGTGCGGTGGCGACTCGCCCGTCCGCACCCCTGGGATCCCTTCATTCTTCGTTCCTGGAGCCTTCTCCGCTCCTCTTCCTTCCTTCTCCCTCTTCCAGGCCTGGGCCTCTGTTACTAGGCCCGCCTCCGGAGCAGAGCTCATGCAGAGCCCCTGCTCCCTGCCACTTCTGCTCAGACTTCTCTGCACTGAACTAAGATGGTGCCCACCTTTTATACTCCCTTCTCAATGCACCCAGGAACTGCTTCCTCCCTGCTCCTGCACTACAGGGTTCCCCTTCCTCAGTGTTCCCTCCCCCCTCTCCAGCCAGGGACAGGGACTGTCGTGCCCATCTCAGAGGCATATTGGTCGCCCTGCCCCATGGCAATGTGGTGTAATGCATGCAGGTGTCGGGTCCTGATCCACACTCCATCCTTACCTGAGAGTGAGATATCACACCTCTGGGTGAGGTGCAATACCTCTGTAGCAACCGAGCCCTCAGGGTGCTACAGTTCCATTTATCTTCAGCCTAGGTGACGTATTGTGATACAGGGCAGTGATTTTGGCTATAAAAGGGTCCCCTAGACCCCTACCCCAAGCTTTTTAAGAGAATCATATATGGCGTGCCAGGAGACTCTATGGAATGCTTTCTCAGCATCCAACGAGAGTATCTAATTACAAATTTTTAACTGCATCTAGCCCAGGAAATACTTTGTGCCTAGTAGCAGTGTCTGCTAGTCAGCAGATTATCCCGGCTGTTAAGCAAGCTACACCACCTGTAGTTTGGACACTTAATTTTTTCAAAGGAAATGCTTCGGGACCACGGGATACTCAGTGAAGAGCATCAGGAGGCACCCCAAGGCATAGGGGCTGGGACTGGCAGAAGGATGCCTTGCGGTGGACAGCCGAGCTCGATCCTTATAAAAGCTTTTTAACTGCAGCAGCTTTAGTGGACGCTACTGGAGCTGAGACTTGCCCTCCAATAGATCCTTGTAAATGGATTTAAAGTGTATTCATTCAAATTAGAGAGACAATTTAAATTAAAAAGCTTAGAGCTGCCTCCACCACAGGGGGGCTCGCTCGACCCACCAGCGGACAGGCACCAGTATTGGGAGAGGGGGGCTGGCCGTCAGGGTTCACCGCGGCTCTGGCACAAACCCGGTGACACGGAGGTGGCACGGGCAGGAGCGGACTGAACGTGTCGGCTTCTCACTTTTTGGATTTTAGAAGGGCATGACATGCCTATATCTGTCTCCCCCTCCTTTTACTCCTCCACCTCTTTTCTTTTCGCATGACTATATGTACTTGTCACTTTTCCATGTGTTAGTTGTGTCTTCTGAGCAGTTTGTCAGCTTTTGGACACCTTTGAAGGTGTTTTCTATGTGTTTCTATGTGTTTTCTATGTGTTTTTGTTTGCCTGCCATTGGTTTTAACGGTGTTCGAAGGTGTTCGACGAACAGTTCGGCGAACACACGGGTGTTCGACGAACCGAACCGAACTCGAACACTATGGGTGGCTCAACACTAGACACAACCACTCTCATCCTACCAGTGGAGGGGGTGATTGTCCGGCATTAGAATTTCACCCAGATAAGACTTGCATTAGGCCGCTGGTCACATACAGGTATTGGACAGCTGGCAGCCGATCCCTCACCCCTACTATTAGATCTGGCGAGCTTCCCAGTGGTCTACCAGAGCACCACAGAAGGACCAGCCCCTGCTTCTAGAGGTCACACTTGGCTATGGGTGTTTGATGTACCGTTGCCAAAATCGAATATTGAAATAGATGCACAAACATTAAACCGTGCGTCACAGTGTTGATTTGCTGTTTGTGGAAGAAGGTTCTGGTTCAAAATTCTCCTACTGTTAACAAAAATCCTTAGATAGGAAGGTTGCATTACTGGGCTGGAACGTTCCCTGTCTTTTTCACGGACCGCTATGTCCGGACCCCAGTGATTCCACATTACTTATTCACTATGAGAACAAACATCAAACCTGTATCTACTGCACCTCCATGCGAAGCACGTGACTACAAAGTTGAAAAGTTGTTTTTTGTTGCTTTTTTTCCATTTTAAAAGTCACAATCTTCCTCGTGCAGACGCTTGACTGCCAACAGTTACCGGCCTTTTACACATAAAACTGGGATCACATTAATGGCCGTGAAATGGGTTAGATCCATCCCTAGGAGATCTTAGAAGGTCATACCTAGCTTTTTATGGAAATTGAAGGCTAAGCAGCACTTGCGATCTTAGACCATGTGACTTGCAACAAATTTATTTTTTGGGGAAAAATTAGGTGAATGTGGTGAATTTGGATTAAAAAAATAATCATTATTAATTAATATCCTTTAGATGCAATGCTCCAGGGTAACCTCGCTCTCCTTCAGAAGAAGAACATGTCTCTACTGCCACCTGCAGATAGTGACCCCGTAAGTCGGTCTGAGACCAATAAAATAGATTTGAAACGTGAAGGTAATAAAGTTTTTCTAATATATAAAAGTTTCTACTAGAACTGAAAATCAATTAATAAATTTGGATTTCATATGTGATTGGGATAATGTTGCAATTAAAAAAATGCTTCTAAAGGCTGTCTCAGGAGGGATATAGCTCAACGAAGAGATTCAACTAGACATGGAGACTTATTTTCAAGGCAATGGGGCTCTATGGGGGAAAAATGCAAAATGGCTCATACTGGCCTAAGCCAGGAACCCATGTGTAGATGGCATTGTTTCAGGATATCTGCCCCTCATTAGTACATGGCAGGATTCTGGCTAAGTGGCATCTCATTCAGCCAAACAATTAAACGAATGAGAGGCAAATATACTGAAACAGTGTTTTCTTTAGATGGACCTCTAGTTTAGGTCAGTATGAGATACTTTGCATAATGAAAATATAGGAAATTCACTTTTTAATTTTCTTTGTTACAACATTTAGAGTTTATTGTTGTAACATCCCTGGCGGTGTGCATGCATAGTGCACCACCTCCCACTATGCAAGACTGCAATCTTACCCATCAGTCCAGCCTACAAACCTTGCTCCAGTTCATGCTGTGTGCATGTCTCTTGTCTGATTGCTTAGGGCGGCGGCCCGGTTACTTCCTGATTCTTATAGCTGTTGTGGGTGTGCTCCTAATGTGTCCCCAGCCTATTGCTGTGAGTAACTGGATATTTAAACCCCCTCCACCCAGAAGGAGGGCCTGAGCAACACCTTCACTCAATTTGTCTTTGCAACTGAATTGCCAGGTCCTGTCCTGTATATTTTCAGTTTCCGCCACTCTGGGGGCTGCATACCCAGACCTGTTATCTCTGACTTCTAGTCTGTTTCCGCCACTCGGGGGGCTGCATACCCAGACCTGTTACCTGTGACTTCTAGTCTGCTTCTGCCACCCAGGGGGCTGTATACCCTGGCTCATTCTTGTATCTCATTGCAGTATCAGTTCCTGTCTGAACTGTCTCCTAGCCTGTTACCTGTTTGTCTAAATGTCCGTACCTTCCCTTTTCTTGCAGTGTCTGAACCTGCACCTAACTCCAACTTGTCGTCTCTGTACCTCTCTTTGTGAGTTTTGTGTCCACTCGCTACTACATAGTAAGTACCTTGTGCATATCTGGTTCTGCTTGTCCCTTTTCCCTTCCTCCGTATCTACCTCCTGTGTTCTAGCCATCATCCTGTATTTTCCAGTCTGTTCCATGTGAACAGAGTCCTGTCCTCTCTGCCTGCACCTTCAGCCCTGTTCGGCTCTGCTTGCTCACTGCACCAGCGGTTTCCTTCTGCTCTGCCTTGCCCACCGCTCTGGCAGTTCTGCTCTGCTCTGTGTTGTCCACCGCACCTGCGATTTTACTCTGCTCTGTCTTGTCCACCGCACCTGCAGTTTCGCTCTGCTCTGCCTTGTCCACCGCACGTGCGGTTTCGCTCTGCTCTGCCTTGTCCACTGCACCTGCGGTTTCGCTCTGCTCTGCCTTGTCCACCGCACCGGCGGTTTCGCTCTGCTCTGCCTTGTCCACTGCTCCGGCGGTTCCGCTCTGCTCTGCCTTGACCACCGCTCTGGCGGTTCCTCTCTGCTCTTCCTTGACCACCGCTCCAGCGGTTCCTCTCTGCTCTGCTTTGTCCACCCCTTCGGCGGTTCCACTCTGCTCTGCCTTGCCCACCGCTCCGGCGGTTCCTCTCTGCTCTGCCTTTACTCTGCTTGTCTACCACATTTGCGGCTCTGTTCCTGTCTCCCAGTCTGTACTGGACCCTATCCAGCCTGCGCTCCAACCTGCTAGTACCTCCCTGTTTGCACTCCAGCCGTGCTTGCCAGTATCTCCCTGTCTGCACACCAGCCGTGCTTGCCAGTATCTCCCTGTCTGCATTCCAGACGTGCTTGCCAGTGCCCACCTGTCTGCGTACCAGCCGTGTTTGCCAGTACCCACTTGTCTGCATACCAGCCGTGCTTGCCAGTACCCACCTGTCTGCATACCAGCCATGCCTGCCAATACCCACCTTTCTGTATGCAAGGTAGATACTTAGTTACGCCCCTCCAGGCACTCCTCGGTTCATGGTACAGTGGGATCACTAATCATACTCACGCCAGTCTGTCCGGGCGCGAGCGTAACAATTGTATTCACATTGTATTGTAATCTATGGAGTCCAGAACTATGAGATTATTTTATTATATAGTGTATTATAATCCATGGAGTCCAGATCTATGAGACTGTTATATTACAGTATATAGTGTATTGTAATCTATAGAGTCCAGATCTATGAGATTGTATATTATATAGTGTATTAGAATCTATGGAGTCCAGATCTATGAGATTATTATATTATATAGTATATTATAATCTATGAAGTCCAGATCTATGAGATTGTTATATTATACATTGTATCATGTTGTATTATATTCTATGGAGTCCAGATCTATGAGATTGTTATATTATATAGTGTATTATAATCTATGGAGTCCAAATCTATGAGATTGTTAGATTATATAGTGTATTATAATCTATGGAGTCCAGATCTATAAGATTGTTATATTATATAGTGTATTATAATCTATGGAGTCCAAATCTATGAGATTGTTATATTATACATTGTATTATATTGTATTATATTCTATGGAGTCCAGATCTATGAGATTGTTATATTATATAGTGCATTATAATCTATGAAGTCCAAATCTATGAGATTGTTAGATTATATTGTGTATTATAATCTATGGAGTCCAAATCTATGAGATTGTTAGATTATATTGTGTATTATAATCTATGGAGTCCAGATCTATGAGATTGTTATATTATACATTGTATTATAATCTATTGAGTCCAGATCTATGTGATTATTATATTATACATTGTATTATAATCTATGGAGTCCAGATCTATAAGATTGTTATATTATATAGTGACACAACAATATAGGGAAGCCCTTTTTTTCTTAATTATTTCATGAATTTCATGAAATAATTATAAAAAAAATATGTGGGGCTTCGCCCTATTTTTGTGTCCAGTCAGATACAACTAGGCAGCAGGGGGCTGTAATCTGCAGCGCAAATTGCAGTCCGCAGCCACCCCGGAAAATGGAGCTTACATAGAAGCGCCATCTTCTGGCGCTGTACCCAACTCATCCATGGACCTGGTGCGGTAGCTCACTGGGTAATAAAGGGGTTAGGGCCAGCTTGGTATTATCAGCTGGCCCTAAGCTCGAAATTCATGGGGTCACGCCAATATTAGACATGACCACCATGAATTTCTAGTAAAGTATTTAAAAAAAAACACAACACCCAGAATAAAGTCCTTTAATTGAAATAAACACAAAATTCTAAATTGTTCTAAATTAAACCATACTTACCATCACGCCCATTCCAGCTGAAGCCAACGATCTCCTGCAATAAAAGAAAAATAATAAAGCAACCTCATCCTTACCTTTTCATGGTTCCCAGGACAGCTTCAGCTCTGCTACATCGAGATGACAGACTGGACTGCAGTAGAAAGCTGCCATCCAGCCTGTCATCCCGCAGACACTGAGAGCGTAGGCATGCTTGCGCTCCTCAGTGTCTCGCTGTGACAGCATCCAGATGAGCCGAGGTCATGTCCAAGAACTCGGCTCACCTCAGGCAAGTCACTGACAGCGTGGGAAAATTCTCCTGCACTCAGCGCTTCAGCGTGAGAATTCTCCCACGCTGTCAGTGACGTACATGAGGTGAGCTGAGTTTATTGGACATGAGCTCACCTCATGCACGTCACTGACAGCGTGGGAAAATTTTCACGCTGAAGCACTGACTGCAGGAGAATTTTCCCACGCTGTCAGTGACGTACATGAGGTGAACTGAGTACATTGGACATGACCTCGGCTCATCTGGATGCCGTCACAGCCTGACACTGAGGAGCGCAAGCATGCCTGTTCTTCTCAGTGTCTGCAGTATGACAGGCTGGATGGCAGCGTTCTGCTGCGGTCCAGCCTGTCATCTCGATGTAGCAGAGCTGAAGCTGTCCTGGGAACCATCGAAAGGTAAGGATGATGTTGCTTTATTATTTTTCTTTTATTGCAGGAGATCGTTGGCTTCAGCTGGAATGGGTGTGATGGTAAGTATGGTTTAATTTAGAACAATAAAGAATTGTGTCTTTATTTCAATTAAAGGACTTTATTCTGGGTGTTTGTGTTTTTTTTTAACTTTGACTATGGGGTTAGTAATGGGGGTGTCTTATTGACGCCTCTTCCTTACTAACCTGGGCTTGATGTCAGCTGGCATTATAAGCTGACATCAACTCCAACCCTATTACCCCACTGCCACCGCTAAAGGGCAGTGGGAAGAGCGAGGCTTAGTGCCAGAATTGGCGCATCCTATGGATGAGCCATTTCTGGGACGACTGACGGCTGGTGTTTCTAGCCTGGGAGGGGGCCAATATTCATGGCACCCTTCCTGGGCTATTAATATCAGCCCCCAGCTCTCTGCCTAGCCTTTGCTAGCTATTAAAATAGGGGGGACCAAACGTAATTTTTTTTGGGGGGTCCCCCATTTTAATAGCTAGTAAAGGCTAGGTATTCAGCTGGGGGCTGATATTTGTAGCCTGGGAAGCTCCATGGGTATCACCCCCTTCCCAGGCTTCAAACATGTGCTCCAGCCATCTGCTTAACCTCCGCTAGAGACTAAAATTACGGCGAACCCCATGCCAATTTTTTTTTTAATAAATCCTTTATTTTAACACTAAATGACAAGTACAGTAACCAACACTGTCACTGTACTTCTTATATATGTGACTGACATGTTTCTATCTATCTAATCTATGTGTGATGCTCTATCTTTCTGTTCTAAATTGTCAGGTACCGCTGCTGAATTGCCGGCCGGCTTCTTTAAAGAGACGGTGCATGAAAACACTATTATTTTTATTAATAAATTTTTTACACTAAATGACAAGTACAGTAAGCAACACTGTCACTGTACTTATTATATATGTGACTGACATGTTTCTATCTATCTAATCTATGTGTGAAGCTCTATTCTTTATGTTCTAAATTGTCGGGTACCGCTGCTGAATTGCTGGCCGGCTTTTTTAAAGAGACGGTGCATGAAAACACTAATATTTTTATTAATAAATTCTTTACACTAAATGACAAGTACAGTAACCACACAGTCACTGGACTTCTTATATATGTGACTGACATGTTTCTATCTATCTAATCTATGTTTGATGCTCTATTCCTTCTTGTCTAAATTGTCGGGTACCGGTGTATGCCGCTGCTGAATTGCCGGCCGGCTTTTTTAAAGAGAGTGTCTTCTGAGCAGTTTGTCAGCTTTTGGACACCTTTCAAGGTATTTTCCATGTGTTTCTATGTGTTTTTGTTTGCCTGCCATTGGTTTTAACAATGTTCGATGGTGTTCTAAGGTGTTCGACGAACCGAACCCGAACACTACGGGGGTGACTCAACACTAATTATTATATTATATAGTGTATTATAATCTATAGATTCCAGATCTATGAGATTATTATATTATATAGTGTATTAGAATTTATGGAGTCCAGATCTATGAGATTGTCATATTATACATTGTATTATAATCTTTGGAGTCCAGATATAGAAAATTGTTATATTATATTGTGTATTATAACCTATGGAGTCCAGATCTATGAGATTCTTATATTATATGGTGTATTATAATCTATGGAGTCCAGATCTATGAGATTGTTATACTATATAGTGTATTATAATCTATGGATTCCAGATCTATGAGATTGTTATATTATATAGTGTATTATAATCTATGGGATCCAGATCTGAGATTATTATATTATATAGTGTATTATAATCTATGGAGTCCAGATCTATGCGATTATTATATTATATAGTGTATTATCATCTATGGGATCCAGATCTATGAGATTGTTATATTATATAGTGTATTATAATCTATGGAGTCCAGATCTATGAGATTATTATATTATATAGTGTATTATAATCTATGGAGTCCAGATCTATGATATTATTATATTATACATTGTATTATAATCTATGGAGTCCAGATCTATGAGATTATTATATTATACATTATATTATAATCTATAGAGTTCAGATCTATGGGTTTATTGTATTGTCCATTATATTCCACATGACTTTGAATCCTGCTGTATAACCAGATGACATATTGGCGCGGTCGTCACCGCTGTCCCTCTCCGCTCCCTCCCTCTCTCCTCACTACATGCATAAATCTGTAATTCTTCCAGGAGTCGGTCACCTGGATACATAATTACACAGGACGGAGGGTAATCAATGATAGAAAGTAATAACGACGCAGAGAACATGAGCGTCCTCCGCCTCCCACCTCACAATGCCGCCCGTGTAGAATTCCCCCGCCATATGCTGTTTATTCACCATCATAATTACAGGGCAGGAACCGAATTGTGGCTGTGACTCCAGAGAACAATGACGAGTTTATAGATATTTACAGCAGAGGAATATTCTGCTCCTTCATGGGGGAATTACCAGGATTGTAGAAACTGAATATTCTATTAACCAGTCTGTGACCGGAGAAAAACTGATGAACCGGGAATAATCATTAACTAAGTACAATACATGAAACCTATGACAGGACCATACATTGTAGTAAGTAGTGATCTAATGTAATAGACAAATCATTAGATCATACATTGTAATAAGTAGTGATCTAATGTAATAGAACAAATCATTAGTTCATACATTGTAATAAGTAGTGATCTAATGTAATAGCAAAAATCATTGGATCATACATTGTAATAAGTAGTGATCTAATGTAATAGACAAATCATTAGATCATACATTGTAATAAGTAGTGATCTAATGTAATAGACAAATCATTAGATCATACATTGTAATAAGTAGTGATCTAATGTAATAGACAAATCATTAGATCATACATTATAATAAGTAGTGATCTAATGTAATAGACAAATCATTAGATCATACATTGTAATAAGTAGTGATCTAATGTAATAGTACAAATCATTAGATCATACATTGTAATAAGTAGTGATCTAATGTAATAGACAAATCATTAGATCATATATTGTAATAAGTAGTGATCTAATGTAATATCACAAATCATTAGATCATACATTGTAATAAGTAGTGATCTTATATAATAGCACAAATCATTGGATCATACATTGTAATAAGTAGTGATCTAATGTAATAGCACAAATCATTAGATCATACATTGTAATAAGTAGTGATCTAATGTAATAGTCAAATCATTAGATCATACATTGTAATAAGTAGTGATCTAATGTAATAGACAAATCATTAGATCATACATTGTAATAAGAAGTGATCTTATATAATAGCACAAATCATTGGATCATACATTGTAATAAGTAGTGATCTAATGTAATAGTCAAATCATTAGATCATATATTGTAATAAGTAGTGATCTAATGTAATAGACAAATCATTAGATCATACATTGTAATAAGTAGTGATCTTATATAATAGCACAAATCATTAGATCATACATTGTAATAAGTAGTGATCTAATGTAATAGTCAAATCATTAGATCATACATTGTAATAAGTAGTGATCTAATGTAATAGACAAATCATTGGATCATACATTGTAATAAGAAGTGATCTAATGTAATAGACAAATCATTAGATCATACATTGTAATAAGTAGTGATCTAATGTTATAGTACAAATCATTAGATGATACATTGTAATAAGTAGTGATCTAATGTAATAGTCAAATCATTAGATCATACATTGTAATAAGTAGTGATCTAATGTAATAGACAAATCATTAGATCATACATTGTAATAAGTAGTGATCTAATGTAATAACACAAATCATTAGATCATACATTGTAATAAGTAGTGATCTAATGTTATAGTACAAATCATTAGATGATACATTGTAATAAGTAGTGATCTAATGTAATTAGAGATGAGCGTTGTTCTACTCGAACTGTTCGCCAATCTCAAATTCGAGCTGTTTTGGGCGGTGTTCGAGCCGGTCGGCGAACACGAACAATTTGAGAAAAATTCGGCTGTTCGAGGTTATGTTCGATAACTGTTCGTGCACCAAAATCATAACTGGATTTTTTCTCAGTAATGATGAAAATTAATGTTAATACGCAGTTTGAGTGTACAGCGGGGCGGGGGGAGGGGCAGGGGATGGATCTCTGCAGGAACAATGAAGATCTCCATTTTTTTTTCTCTTTCCCGCATTTACAGTGGGGAGGTGCAATCTGTCAGCCTATCAGCAGCGCACACACGGAGCGAAGTGCTTTTTTTCACACAAGCAAGGGCATGTGTCATTGGCAGTGTATGTCACATGTCCTTGCCCTATAAGACCAAGCCATTTTCCCCGTCGCCACCATTTTCTCACTGCTGCAGCTGCGTGTTAGACGGCACCGCTGTTGCTGTGTGCGCTATACCTTGATAATTTCAAGCCAATTTTCGCACAAATCTACAGATAGCTTGGGAGTAGGGAATAGTTGTGATTGCAGTCCTTTTAAGGACTAGGTTACAGCATTTCCTACGACTTTTATCAGGGAGGTCTGTGCTCTTAAATAGATAGGTTGTGGGAGTAAAGACTAATTGTAATTGGAGTCCTTTTCAGGACTAGGTTACATGAGTTCCTATCAGTTTTAGCCAGGCAGGTCTGTGCCAGTGCTTTGCAAGTTTTTTTCACAGCATTTGGCTGAATCTAGCAAAGCTAATCCTTTTTGGCCTATTGCAGAGTGTGTTAGTCAGTGGAGTAGCCTATCTGTGTTGCAAGATATACCACCTGTGTATAGAATACCAATTTTTTTACTGCACCTAGTGAAGTAAAATCTTTTGGGCATAGCATCATTCTATTAGTCCATCTATACTGACCTCCATCAGGTTGCAAATTAAAACTAATTTTTATCTGCATCTACCTTTGAAAAAATATTTCGGCATCTAGCAGTGTGTGGGACTTGTTGTATTAGTCCATCTATACTGACCTCCATCAGGTTGCAAACTGAATATATTTTTTTCTGCATCTACCTTTGAAAAAATATTTGGGCTTCTAGCTGTGTGTGGGACTTGTTGTATTAGTCCATCTATACTGACCTCCATCAGGTTGCAAACTGAATATATTTTTTTCTGCATCTACCTCTGAAAAAATATTGGGCTTCTAGCAGTGTGTCGGACTTTCTCTATTAGTCCATCTATACTGACCTCCATCAGGTTGCAAATTAAAAATAAATTTTATCTGCATCTACAGTACCTCTGAAAAAATATTTGGGCTTCTAGCTGTGTGCGGGACTTGTTGTATTAGTCCATCTATACTGACCTCCATCAGGTTGCAAACTGAATATGCTTTTTTCTGCATCTACCTCTGAAAAAATATTTGGCCTTCTAGTAGTGTGTCGGACTTTCTCTATTAGTCCATCTATACTGACCTCCATCAGGTTGCAAATTAAAAATAATTTTTATCTGCATCTACAGTACCTCTGAAAAAATATTTGGGCTTCTAGCTGTGTGCGGGACTTGTTGTATTAGTCCATCTATACTGACCTCCATCAGGTTGCAAACTGAATATATTTTTTTCTGCATCTACCTCTGAAAAAATATTTGGCCTTCTAGTAGTGTGTCGGACTTTCTCTATTAGTCCATCTATACTGACCTCCATCAGGTTGCAAATTAAAAATAATTTTTATCTGCATCTACAGTACCTCAGAAAAAATATTTGGGCTTCTAGCTGTGTGCGGGACTTGTTGTATTAGTCCATCTATACTGACCTCCATCAGGTTGCAAACTGAATATATTTTTTTCTGCATCTACCTCTGAAAAAATATTTGGCCTTCTAGTAGTGTGTCGGACTTTCTCTATTAGTCCATCTATACTGACCTCCATCAGGTTGCAAATTAAAAATAATTTTTATCTGCATCTACAGTACCTCTGAAAAAATATTTGGGCTTCTAGCTGTGTGCGGGACTTGTTGTATTAGTCCATCTATACTGACCTCCATCAGGTTGCAAACTGAATATATTTTTTTCTGCATCTACCTCAGAAAAAATATTTGACCTTCTAGTAGTGTGTCGGACTTTCTCTATTAGTCCATCTATACTGACCTCCATCAGGTTGCAAATTAAAAATAATTTTTATCTGCATCTACAGTACCTCTGAAAAAATATTTGGGCTTCTAGCAGTGTGTGGGACTATTTGTATTAGTCCATCTATACTGACCTCCATCAGGTTGCAAATTCAAAATAATTTTTTTCTGCATCTAACCCAGCCAATAGTTTTGGCCTAATACCACAGTTTGGCCACTCAGCTCTGCTCGGTTACCATCCATTGTTTTTTTGTGCAAACAACTCCAGAGTTGTGAATTAGTTAACCACCAAAATGAGTGGAAAAAGGCCTGCTGCTGGTGGAAAGGGGATTAGGCGTGTTGGGAAGGGGAAAAAAGGTTGTGTCCGTGGGGTAGGTGTTAAAGCAACAGTAACATCTGCAGAAGAAAGACCATCTTCCAGCCAAACTAAAATGTCTACTTCTTTTAGCGGACAATGTGATAAGATCCCTTTCTTACGGCCACGCCAATCGCTACAAATTCCAGATGAGGCACAAAAACAGCAGGTGCTTCAACGGATATCAAGTGCTCCTTTAAGTGGGCTCTCCTCCACATCAACTTCAACATCACAAATACTCCAGTCCTTAAAGGTGTCACCCAAATCGCACTTGCTTCCTCACAGCTCCCAAATCTCCAGCTGCCCGTCTGAGTATGAGGTAGAACAGATGGTTGAGTCTGCAGAGCTGTTTACTCATACTATAGCCTGGGAATCAGAGGTCGACTCCAGCGCTTCTGTGAATCCAGACGAGGAAATGATCTGCACTGATGCCCAGAATCTTTATGAGTCGGATCCAGGACCAGACGCAGAAGGTTCTGACCATAATGTAGACCCTCATTCCCAAACTGTAACTCCTGTTGGTGGAGACAATGAGGAAGACGATGATAAGACTCAAATACCTGATTGGAGCGACAACTTTAGTTTTTTGTCAGGGCAGGAACAGGTTGGCTCTGAGGACGACGGGTGTGATAACGCACAGGGTGATGATGATGAGGTCAGAGATCCCACTTACTGTCAACCCACAGTCAGCCAAGAGATGAGGTCAGCAGAGGAGGTGGAGGAAGATGCTAGTGACGACGAGGGCAGGTTGCGCCTTCCTGGACAGAGACGTAGTACTGGAAGCACGTCAAAAACTCCATCCTCAAACACAACTCTGCCTCTCACCACAAGTCGTGGTGGCTCTTCAGGTCGCATGGGTGCTAAGCCTTGCATAGCCTGGGCATTTTTTCAGATCGATAAAGATGACCCAACTCGTGTTATCTGTAACATTTGTCAGCAAAAGCTAAGTAGAGGCCAAAAAATACATAGTTTGAGTATTTCATGCATGAACCGGCACATGGACATGAAGCATAAGTTGCAGTGGGAAGCTCAATGTGCTACAATGCGGCCTAGCCGGCCGGGCCAACCACCGTCTGCCATATCTTGTGCATCCGCGGCCTCTTCATCCTCTGTGACTGGGGGGACAGCAGTCACACCTGTTTTGGGGCGCAGACCTGCCACCTCTTTACCTGCAACAGCCAGCGTGATTGGCAGGTCATCATTTTCTTTGGAGGTGGTAACACCAGCTGGTGTTGAGCGCTGTCCGACATCGATAGCACCACCTTTGGATGAAGGCAACCTAACATGTCCGCCTGCATCTTCCTCACAGACCGGCAGTTTGCCGGGGACACCCTTATCAGCCCCGTCTAAGCACAATAGCCAGCCCTCGGTCCCTCAGATGTGGACAAGTAAAAGACCATTTCCTCCTAGCCATGAGAAAGCTAAGAGGTTGAATTTCACTATCTGCAAGCTCTTGGCTACAGGAATGCTGCCTTTCCGCCTGGTGGACACAGAGGATTTTCGAGACCTTATGTCCGTCGCAGTGCCCCAGTACCAGATGCCCAGTCGGCACTACTTCTCAATGAAAGGTGTGCCTGCGCTCCACCAGCATGTCGCACACAACATCACCGCTTCTTTGAGAAACTCTGTGTGTGACAGGGTGCATTTCACCACAGACACTTGGACGAGTAGGCATGGACAGGGGCGTTACATGTCGCTGACTGGGCACTAGGTAACTTTGGTGACAGCAGGACAAGGGGCTGCTGTCCAAGTCTTGCCGTCCCCACGAGTTGTGCGTCAATCCCCTTTATGTCAAAGTTCCTCCACTGCTTCTGCCTCCTCAACCTCCTCTCGGTCTTCCACCTGCACCCAAAGCCTGTCTGGTCATGCCACAAGCTTTCTAACTGCGCAGAAGGGATCCTGCACACCTCCTTACTATGCTGGCAGTAGGGCTCAACGTCATCAGGCGGTTTTTACATTGAAATGTCTGGGAAATGTGAGTCACACAGCTGAGGAGTTGTGGTCAGCTCTGGAGAACCAATTTCATGAATGGTTGTCTCTACTGGACCTGAAACCAGGGAAGGCCGTGTGCGACAATGCTGCAAACCTGGGTGCGGCCCTTCGCCGGGGCAATGTCACACACGTGCCTTGTATGGCTCACGTGTTGAACCTGGTTGTCCAGCAATTTTTAGCCCACTATCCCAGACTAGATGGCCTTCTGCAGAGGGCACGGTCGCTGTGTGCTCACTTCCGCCGTTCGCATCCCGCAGCTCAGCGACTTACATCTCTACAGAAGTCGTTGGGCCTGCCACTTCACCGGCTAAAATGCGATATGCCTACCCGGTGGAATTCAACTCTGCACATGTTGCAGCGACTGTGGCAGCACCGACAAGCCCTGGTGCAATACGTTCTGACGTATAGCCTGGGCCAACAAGATTCAGAGGTGGGGCAAATCACGCTGGAGGAGTGGTCTCAGATCAGGGACCTATGCACCCTTCTGCACAGTTTTGAAATGGCGACGAAGATGTTTAGTGCTGACGATGCCATTATCAGCATGACTATTCCGGTGATTTACATGCTGGAGCACATGTTAAACAGAATTCGGAGTCAGGTGGTGGCACAAGAGGAGGTGGAGGAAGTAGAGGAGGAGGAGTTGTATGCGGAAGGGCTAACATCTGCAAGGTCCAGAAGGTCGGCAGCACCAAGGCGGCAGGCATGTGAGGGTAGGGGAGATGGTTTTACCAGGGCGCATGGTAGCAGCCAAACTAGTGAGGAAGGTGCAGGAGCCCAGGAAGAAGTGGAGGACGAACTGATGGAAGACTCATCAGATGAGGGAGACCTTGATCACATTTCTGTTGTGCGAGGTTGGGGGGAGAGGACAGAGGAAGGAAGCATGATTGTTACCTCGCCACCAACACAACAGGGACTTGGTGCTCCTGGCTGCGCAACACACATGAGTGCCTTCTTGTGCACTACCTGCAACATGATCCTCGAATTGTGAGAATTAGAAATAATCCTGACTACTGGGTTGCCACACTGTTAGATCCCCGGTACAAAAGTAAATTTGCAGAAATTATTCCTGCCATAGAAAGGGATGCACGCATGCAGGAGTATCAGCAGAGACTGTTGCAGAATCTTACATGTGCTTTTCCACAAAATACCAGTGGTGCACGTAGTGAATCTCACAGTTCCAACTTGCCAACCGTGGGACCGTCAAGTGTTCAGCACTTAAACCGTAACAGAACCACAGTATCTGCTGGTAACATCAATTTTGCGGAATCATTTCACCACTTTTTTAGCCCATCCTTTGCAAGGCCACAGGAGACAAGAAGTCTGACACATAGTCAACGCCTAGAGACGATGGTACAGGAGTATCTCCAAGTAAACATTGAAGCCACGACTGTGTCACTGGACCCTTGCTCTTTTTGGGCTTCCAATCTGGATAAATGGCCGGAGCTAGCCACTTACGCCTTGGAGATCTTGTCATGCCCCGCAGCCAGCGTTCTGTCTGAACGTGTGTTCAGCGCTGCTGGTGGTGTGCTGACAGATAAGCGCACGCGGCTCTCCACTGATAATGTAGACAGACTCACGTTCATAAAGATGAACAAATCATGGATCCGAAACGACTTTTCTACCCCTGTGTCATCCTGGGGAGAGTAAAAGCTTGATGATTGGTTAAAATCACCCTACCAAACGTTTTAAGCTTTCAAATTACTAATCATGTTTATCTGTATCTTGACTGGAAAATAATTTGGGCTTTGTAGCAGTGTGCAGCACTGATCCTATTAGGCCATCTATAATAAGCTCCACCAGATTTAAAATTAAAAATAATTTTTAGCTGCATCTAGCCCGGAAAATAATTTTGGGGCTCCGAGATGCGCAAGACACATAAGTGCCTTCTTGCTGCACTACCTGCAGCATGACCCTCATATTGTCAGAATTCGAAGTAATCATGACTACTGGGTTGCCACACTCTTAGATCCCCCAAACTTTTCGATCAACCTTTTCATTTTAATAAAGACCAAAAAAATGGTCATTTTTGAAATTATAAGCATTAGCAGGTTGTTAGAAGCTGAAATCAAACAGTTTTCAACTCAAAACTTTATTCTAGTTGATGTTACATTTTCACATAGGACCCCTTGTTCGAAAGGAGCTTCTGAACTCTCTCGTCCATTGAAATTGTCAGGTTTTGGATGGTTTCTGCTTCAATTGTTTTGCATGAGGACAGAATACCCTCCCAGAGCTGTTGCTTAGATGTGAACTGCCTCCCGCCATCATAGACACTCCTTTTAATGATGCTCCAAAGGTTCGGAATGGGGTAGAGGTCAGGGGAGCATGGGGGTCACACCATAAGTTTGTCCCCTTTTATGCCCATATCAGCCAGAGATGCAGATGTTTTATGTGCAGCATGAGATGGTGCATTATCATGCAGAAAAATGATCTTGCTGTGAAATACACGGTTCTTCTTCTTGAACCATGGCAGGAAGTGCTGTTTGAGAAAATCCACATACATTATGGAGTTCATCTTTAGCGCCTTCAGGGATCCTAAAGGGGCCGACAATCTCTCTCCCCATGATTCCAGCCCAAAACATTACTCCACCTCCTCCTTGTTGGCGCTGTAGCCGTGTTTGCGTGGGGTGTCCATCAACCAGCCATCCTCCACTCCATCCATCTGGACCATCGAGCGCTGCACGGCACTCATCCGTGAACAAAACAGTTTTGAAATCAGTCTTCATGTAATGTTTGGCCCACTGGAGCCGTTTCTGCTTGTGTGAAGTGGATAGAGGAGGTCGACAGGATGGCGTATGCACAGCTGCAAACCTCTGAAGGACCCTGCATCTTGTTGTTCGGGGGACGTTGGAGGCACAAGCAGCTTCAAAAACTTGTCTGCTGCTATGACAAGGCTTTTTTGCCGCTGCTCTTTCAACCTGACGTAATTGCCTGTAGGAAAGAGTCCTCAATTTGCCCTTATCAGCACGCACACGTGTGTACTGTGAATCAGCTACATACTTCTTGATTGCCAAGACACTTCATCCTGATCATCGCACAATGTTGATTGTAGTCATGCCTTGACCTAAACACTCCACAATTTGTTGCTTCTCAGCAGCCGACACATCCTTTTTCTTTCCCATTTTGGCAGAAAATGTAGGCTGCTTAATAATGTGAGAGAGCCTTCTTAAGTAGTCTTGCCTTTCATTGGACACACCTGACAAACTAGCACTGGTGTCTGCAATTGCTTACAGTGATATAAAGAGCCCTGACACACATCACCATCAATGAGTTTAACTGACAAACAAACAAATTCTTCCCTTATCACTCCTAAACACTTTTTGCATAATAATTTGTAACACAGTGTACATGTGCTTTTCCACAAAACACCAGTGGTTCACGTAGTGAATCTTACAGTTCTAACTTGCCAACCGTGGTCTGTATGGAGTTGTTCAATAAAGGGCCCAAAATTAAGATAAGATAGATGGGAGAGGTCTCTATGAATAGGAATTCCTAAGTATTTGATACCCTGTGAGGGCCAGGCAAAGGGAAAGTTGGACTGGATGGAATCCTATATGGATTTGGGGAGGGAGACATCGAGGGCCTCAGACTTCGCTGCATTGATTTTAAAATTTGACCATGTAACAAAGTGATCTATTTCAGCCATAACAGCATGGATGGATATATGTGATTGAGTGATATATACTAGGACATCATCAGCAAATAGAGAGCACTTGTACTCGGTGCCTCCCACCTCAATCCACCTAATATTGGGGTTATGGCTAATTGATGAGAGCAGGTGCTCCGTCACTAGGATGTATAAGAGAGGTGACAGAGAACATCCCTGCCTTGTCCCATTGGTGATTGTGAAAGGTGATGAAAATGTTCTGACGCGCCCCCTGGGCCTTGGGACACCCGGAGCCGGACCCTTTTTGGTGGATGCTGGTGGTTGTAGTCTTCGTGGCGGCGACCCGGTTCCGTGGCTCAGGGCGGTCAAACCAGTGGCGGAACTATTTATGTGGTTTTGATGTTTAAATGTCCGACTACGCCACCCGTGGATTGCGGTCAGAGTGAACCGCCGCTACAGGGCAGACCGCTGAGGCTGGTGTTGTGGGTGCAGCAGAGCGTAGCATAACTCCCCACGGGAGGAGTATAGCCTCAGGGCAGTGTATGCGGAGGATGGGGGTGATGGTGCAGGGCAGCAGCAGTAACGACACGGAGTCAGTGATGCAGTCCAGGGCCTTTACTCACAGTTCTTATTATCCAGACCACGTCTGCAGGTAATGGCTGCCCACGTCGTACTGTGCTCACCAGGTGAGGGGCTCAGACAACTCCCAGATAACTTTGGAGCACTTCACAGGACCCCCTTTGTGTGTCCTTTGTCTGGCCTTTCTTACCAACACTTCTGTCCGGCTGCCTCGGGCCTCCTCTTGGTAAACTTGGCGCCAGTTTCCCTGACCCTATGTGGTGCCTTCCTAGCGGGTGTAGCGAGGGGCTGCGCCACATAAAATGTCAGAGCCTCCGGTTTCTAGCTGAGGGTCGTTTCCTGTATCCACTAGTTCGGGGACCGGTCTCCCCCTTTGGCCTGACCCCTCCACGCAGGTGGATTCGGGCGTGCGGTGGCGACTCACCCGTCCGCACCCCTGGGATCCCTTCATTCCTCGTTCCTGGAGCCTTCTCCGCTCCTCTTCCTTCCTTCTCTTTCTTCCAGGCCTGGGCCTCTGTTACTAGGCCCGCCTCTGGAGCAGAGCTCATGCAGAGCCCCTGCTCCCTCTCACTTCTGCTCAGGCTTCTCTGCACTGAACTAAGATGGTGCCCACCTTTTATACTCCCTTCTCAATGCACCCAGGAACTGCTTCCTCCCTGCTCCTGCACTACAGGGTTCCCCTTCCTCAGTGTTCCCTCCCCCCACTCCAGCCAGGGACAGGGACTGTCATGCCCATCTCAGGGGCATATTGGTCGCCCTGCCCCACGGCAATGTGGTGTAATGCATGCAGGTGTCGGGGTCCTGATCCACACTCCATCCTTACCTGAGAGTGAGATATCACACCTCTGGGTGAGGTGCAATACGTCGGTAGCAACCGAGCCCTCAGGGTGCTACAGTTCCACTTATCTTCAGCCTAGGTGACGTATTGCGATACAGGGCCGTGATTTTGGCTATAAAAGGGTCCCCTAGACCCCTACCCCAAGCTTTTTAAGAGAATCATATATGGCGTGCCAGGAGACTCTATGGAATGCTTTCTCAGCATCCAACGAGAGTATCTAATTACAAATTTTTAACTGCATCTAGCCCAGGAAATACTTTGTGCCTAGTAGCAGTGTCTGCTAGTCAGCGGATTATCCCGGCTGTTAAGCAAGCTACACCACCTGTAGTTTAGACACTTAATTTTTTCAAAGGAAATGCTTCGGGACCATGGGATACTCAGTGAAGAGCATCAGGAGGCACCCCAAGGCATAGGGGCTGGGATTGGCAGTAGGATGCCTTGCGGTGGACAGCCGAGCTCGATCCTTATAAAAGCTTTTTAACTGCAGCAGCTTTAGTGGACGCTACTGGAGCTGGAATTACGCGGCTACTGGCATGAGACTTGCCCTCCAATTGATCCTTGTAAATGGATTTAAAGTGTATTCATTCAAATTAGAGAGACAATTTAAATCAAAAAGCATAGAGATGCCTCCACCACAGGGGGGCTCGCTCGACCCACCAGCGGACAGGCACCAGTATTGGGAGAGGGGGGCTGGCCGTCAGGGTTCACCGCGGCTCTGGCACAAACCCGGCGACACGGAGGTGGCACGGGCAGGAGCGGACTGGCCGTGTCGGCTTCTCGCTTTTTGGATTTTAGAAGGGCATGACATGCCTATATCTGTGTCTCCCCCTCCTTTTACTCCTCCACCTCTTTTCTTTTCGCATGACTATATGTACTTGTCACTTTTCCATGTGTTAGTTGTGTCTTCTGAGCAGTTTGTCAGCTTTTGGACACCTTTGAAGGTGTTTTCTATGTGTTTCTATCTGTTTTTGTTTGCCTGCCATTGGTTTTAACGGTGTTCGAAGGTGTTCGACGAACAGTTCGACGAACAGTTCGGCGAACACACGGGTGTTCGACGAACCGAACCGAACTCGAACACTACGGGGGTGTCTCAACACTAAATGTAATAGCACAAATCATTAGATCATACATTGTAATAAGTAGTGATCTATTGTAATATCATGAATAAGTAGATCATACATTGTAATAAGTAGTGATCTAATTTAATAGACAAATCATTAGATCATACATTGTAATAAGTAGTGATCTAATGTAATAGCACAAATCATTAGATCATACATTGCAATAAGTAGTGATCTAATGTAATAGTACAAATCATTAGATCATACAATGTAATAAGTAGTGATCTAATGTAATAGACAAATAATTAGATCATACATTGTAATAAATAGTGATCTAATGTAATAGCACAAATCATTAGATAATACATTGTAATAAGTAGTGATCTAATGTAATAGCACAAATCATTAGATCATACAATGTAATAAGTAGTGATCTAATGTAATAGACAAATCATTAGATCATATATTGTAATATGTAGTGATCTATTGTAATATCATGAATTATTAGATCATACATTGTAATAAGTAGTGATGTAATGTAATAGACAAATCATTAGATCATACATTGTAATAAGTAGTGATCTAATGTAATAGTACAAATCATTAGATCATACATTGTAATAAGTAGTGATCTAATGTAATAGCACAAATCATTAGATCATACATTGTAATAAGTAGTGATCTAATGTAATAGCACAAATCATTAGATCATACATTGTAGTAAGTGGTGATCTAATGTAATAGACAAATCATTAGATCGTATATTGTAATAAGTAGTGATCTAATGTAATATCATGAATTATTAGATCATACATTGTAATAAGTAGTGATCTAATGTAATAGCACAAATCATTAGATCATACATTGTAATAAGTAGTGATCTAATGTTATAGACAAATCATTAGATCATACATTGTAATAAGTAGTGATCTAATGTAATAGCAAAAATCATTAGATCATACATTGTAATAAGTAGTGATCTAAAGTAATAGCACAAATCATTAGATCATACACTGTAATAAGTGGTGATCTAATGTAATAGCACAAATCATTAGATCATACATTGTAATAAGTAGTGATCTAATGTAATAGTAAAAATCATTGGATCATACATTGTAATAAGTAGTGATCTAATGTAATAGAACAAATCATTGGATCATACATTGTAATAAGTAGTGATCTAATGTAATAGCACAAATCATTAGATCATACAATGTAATAAGTAGTGATCTAATGTAATAGACAAATCATTAGATCATATATTGTAATAAGTAGTGATCTATTGTAATATCATGAATTATTAGATCATACATTGTAATAAGTAGTGATCTAATGTAATAGCACAAATCATTAGATCATACATTGTAATAAGTAGTGATCTAATGTAATAGCACAAATCATTAGATCATACATTGTAATAAGTAGTGATCTAATGTAATAGCACAAATCATTGGATCATACATTGTAATAAGTAGTGATCTAATGTAAAAGACAAATGATTAGATCATACAATGTAATAAGTAGTGATCTAATGTAATAGACAAATCATTAGATCATACATTGTAGTAAGTAGTGATCTAATGTAATAGCACAAATCATTAGATCATACATTGTAATATGTAGTGATCTAATGTAATAGACAAATCATTAGATCATACATTGTAATAAGTAGTGATCTAATGTAATAGACAAATCATTAGATCATACATTGTAATAAGTAGTAATCTAATGTAATAGCACAAATCATTAGATCATACATTGTAATAAGTAGTGATCTAATGTAATAGACAAATCATTAGATCATACATTGTAATAAGTAGTGATCTAATGTAATAGACAAATCATTAGATCATACAATGTAATAAGTAGTGATCTAATGAAATAGTACAAATCATTAGATCATACATTGTAATAAGTAGAGATCTAATGTAATAGTACAAATCATTAGCTCATACATTGTAATAAGTAGTGATCTAATGTAATAGACAAATCATTAGATCATACAATGGAATAAGTAGTGATCTAATGTAATAGACAAATCATTAGATCATACATTGTAATAAGTAGAGATCTAATGTAATAGTACAAATCAGTAGATCATACATTGTAATAAGTAGTGATCTAATGTAATAGCACAAATCATTAGATCATACAATGGAATAAGTAGTGATCTAATGTAATAGACAAATCATTAGATCATATATTGTAATAAGTAGTGATCTATTGTAATAGACAAATCATTAGATCATACATTGTAATAAGTAGTGATCTAATGTAATAGTACAAATCATTAGATCATACATTGTAATAAGTAGTGATCTAATGTAATAGTACAAATCATTAGATCATACAATGTAATAAGTAGTGATCTAATGTAATAGACAAATCTATAGATCATACATTGTAATAAGTAGTGATCTAATGTAATAGCACAAATCATTAGCTCATACATTGTAATAAGTAGTGATCTAATGTAATAGACAAATCATTAGATCATACAATGTAATAAGTAGTGATCTATTGTAATAGACAAATCATTGGATCATACATTGTAATAAGTAGTGGTCTAATGTAATAGACAAATCATTAGATCATACATTGTAATAAGTAGTTATCTAATGTAATAGAAAAATCAATAGATCATACATTGTAGTTAGTAGTGATCTAATGTAATAGTACAAATCATTAGATCATACATTGTAATAAGTAGTGATCTAATGTAATAGACAAATCATTAGATCATACATTGTAATAAGTAGTGATCTAATGTAATTGACAAATCATTAGATCATACAATGTAATAAGTAGTGATCTAATGTAATAGTACAAATCATTAGATCATACATTGTAATAAGTAGTGATCTAATGTAATAGACAAATCATTAGATCATACATTGTAATAAGTAGTGATCTAAAGAAATAGCACAAATCATTAGATCATACATTGTAATAAGTAGTGATCTAATGTAATTGACAAATCATTAGATCATACAATGTAATAAGTAGTGATCTAATGTAATAGTACAAATAATTAGATCATACATTGTAATAAGTAGTGATCTAATGTAATAGTACAAATCATTAGATCATACATTGTAATAAGTAGTGATCTAATGTAATAGTACAAATCATTGGATCATACATTGTAATAAGCAGTGATCTAATGTAATAGACAAATCATTAGATCATACATTGTAATAAGTAGTGATCTAATGTAATAGACAAATCATTAGATCATACATTGTAATAAGTAGTGATCTAATGTAATAGTACAAATCAATAGATCATACATTGTAATAAGTAGTCATCTAATGTAATAGTACAAATCAATAGATCATACATTGTAATAAGTAGTGATCTAATGTAATAGTACAAATCATTTGATCATACATTGTAATAAGTAGTGATCTAATGTAATAGTACAAATCATTAGATCATACATTGTAATAAGTAGTGATCTAATGTAATAGTACAAATCATTAGATCATACATTGTAATAAGTAGTGATCTAATGTAATAGTACAAATCAACAGATCATACATTGTAATAAGTAGTGATCTAATGTGATAGACAAATCATTGGATCATACATTGTAACAAGCAGTGATCTAATGTAATAGACAAATCATTAGATCATACATTGTAATAAGTAGTGATCTAATGTAATAGACAAATCATTAGATCATACATTGTAATAAGTAGTGATCTAATGTAATAGTACAAATCATTAGATCACACATTGTAATAAGTAGTGATCTAATGTAATAGACAAATCATTAGATCATACATTGTAATAAGTAGTGATCTAATGTAATAGTACAAATCATTAGATCACACATTGTAATAAGTAGTGATCTAATGTAATAGACAAATCATTAGATCATACATTGTAATAAGTAGTGATCTAATGTAATAGACAAATCATTAGATCATACTTTGTAATAAGTAGTGATCTAATGTAATAGTACAAATCATTAGATCATACATTGTAATAAGTAGTGATCTAATGTAATAGACAAATCATTAGATCATACAATGTAATAAGTAGTGATCTAATGTAATAGACAAATCATTAGATCATACATTGTAATAAGTAGTGATTAGTGTTGAGCCACCCCCGTAGTGTTCGAGTTCGGTTCGGTTCGTCGAACACCCGTGTGTTCGCCGAACTGTTCGTCGAACTGTTCGTTGAACACCTTCGAACACCGTTAAAACCAATGGCAGGCAAACAAAAACACATAGAAACACATAGAAAACACCTTCAAAGGTGTCCAAAAGCTGACAAACTGCTCAGAAGACACAACTAACACATGGAAAAGTGACAAGTACATATAGTCATGCGAAAAGAAAAGAGGTGGAGGAGTAAGAGGAGGGGGAGACACAGATATAGGCATGTCATGCCCTTCTAAAATCCAAAAATTGAGAAGCCGAGACGGCCAGTCCGCTCCTGCCCGTGCCACCTCCGTGTCGCCGGGTTTGTGCCAGAGCCGCGGTGAACCCTGACGGCCAGCCCCCCTCTCCCAATACTGGTGCCTGTCCGCTGGTGGGTCGAGAGAGCCCCCCTGTGGTGGAGGCAGCTCTAAGCTTTTTAATTTAAATTGTCCCTCTAATTTGAATGAATACACTTTAAATCCATTTACAAGGATCTATTGGAGGGCAAGTCTCATGCCAGCAGCCGCGTAATTCCAGCTCCAGTAGCGTCCACTAAAGCTGCTGCAGTTAAAAAGCTTTTATAAGTATCGAGCTCGGCTGTCCACCGCAAGGCATCCTAGTGCCAGTCCCAGCCCCTATGCCTTGGGGTGCCTCCTGATGCTCTTCACTAAGTATCCCTGTGGTCCCGAAGCATTTCCTTTGAAAAAATTAAGTGTCCAAACTACAGGTGGTGTAGCTTGCTTAACAGCCGGGATAATCCGCTGACTAGCAGACACTGCTACTAGGCACAAAGTATTTCCTGGGCTAGATGCAGTTAAAAATTTGTAAGTAGATACTCTCGTTGGATGCTGAGAAAGCATTCCATAGAGTCTCCTGGCACGCCATATATGATTCTCTTAAAAAGCTTGGGGTAGGGGTCTAGGGGACCCTTTTATAGCCAAAATCACGGCCCTGTATCACAATACGTCACCTAGGCTGAAGATAAATGGAACTGTAGCACCGAGGGCTCGGTTGCTACAGACGTATTGCACCTCACCCAGAGGTGTGATATCTCACTCTCAGATAAGGATGGAGTGTGGATCAGGACCCGACACCTGCATGCATTACACCACATTGCCGTGGGGCAGGGCGACCAATATGCCCCTGAGATGGGCACGACAGTCCCTGTCCCTGGCTGGAGTGGGGGGAGGGAACACTGAGGAAGGCGAACCCTGCAGTGCAGGAGCAGGGAGGAAGCAGTTCCTGGGTGCATTGAGAAGGGAGTATAAAAGGTGGGCACCATCTTAGTTCAGTGCAGAGAAGTATGAGCAGAAGTGGCAGGGAGCAGGGGCTCTGCATGAGCTCTGCTCCGGAGGCGGGCCTAGTAACAGAGGCCCAGGCCTGCAAGAGGGAGAAGGAAGGAAGAGGAGCGGAGAAGGCTCCAGGAACGAGGAATGAAGGGATCCCAGGGGTGCGGACGGGCGAGTCGCCACCGCACGCCCGAATCCACCTGCGTGGAGGGGTCAGGCCAAAGGGGGAGACCGGTCCCCGAACTAGTGGAGGCAGGAAACGACCCTCAGCTAGAAACCGGAGGCTCTGACATTTTATGTGGCGCCGCCCCTTGCTCCACCCGCTAGGAAGGCACCACATAGGGTCAGGGAAACTGGCGCCAAGTTTACCAAGAGGAGGCCCGAGGCAGCCGGACAGAAGTGTTGGTAAGAAAGGCCAGACAAAGGACACACAAAGGGGGTCCTGTGAAGTGCTCCAAAGTTATCTGGGAGTTGTCTGAGCCCCTCACCTGGTGAGCACAGTACGACGTGGGCAGCCGTTACCTGCAGACGTGGTCTGGATAATAAGAACTGTGAGTAAAGGCCCTGAACTGCATCACTGACTCCGTGTCGTTACTGCTGCTGCCCTGCACCATCACCCCCATCCTCCGCATACACTGCCCTGAGGCTATACTCCTCCCGTGGGGAGTTATGCTACGCTCTGCTGCACCCACAACACCAGCCTTAGCGGTCTGCCCTGTAGCGGCGGTTCACTCTGACCGCAATCCACGGGTGGCGTAGTCGGACATTTAAACATCAAAACCACATAAATAGTTCCGCCACTGGTTTGACCGCCCTGAGCCACGGAACCGGATCGTCGCCACGAAGACTACCACCACCAGCATCCACCAAAAAGTGTCCGGCTCCGGGTGTCCCAAGGCCCAGGGGGTGCGTCAGAACATTTTCATCACCTTTCACAATCACCAATGGGACAAGGCAGGGATGTCCTCTGTCCCCTCTCTTATACATCCTAGTGACGGAGCACCTGCTCTCATCAATTCGCCATAACCCCAATATTAGGTGGATTGAGGTGGGAGGCACCGAGTACAAGTGCTCTCTATTTGCTGATGATGTCCTAGTATATATCACTCAATCACATATATCCATCCCTGCTGTTATGGCTGAAATAGATCACTTTGTTACATGGTAAAATTTTAAAATCAATGCAGCGAAGTCTGAGGCCCTCGATGTCTCCCTCCCTAAATCCATATAGGATTCCATCCAGTCCAACTTTCCCTTTGCCTGGCCCTCACAGGGTATCAAATACTTAGGAATTCCTATTCATAGAGACCTCTCCCATCTATGTTATCTTAATTTTGGGCCCTTTATTGAACAATTCCATACAGACCACGGTTGGCAAGTTAGAACTGTAAGATTCACTACGTGAACCACTGGTGTTTTGTGGAAAAGCACATGTACACCGCGTTCCAAATTATTATGCAAAAAGTGTTTAGGAGTGATAAGGGAAGAATTTGTTTGTTTGTCAGTTAAACTCATTGATGGTGATGTGTGTCAGGGCTCTTTATATCACTGTAAGCAATTGCAGACACCTATGCTAATTAGTTTGGCAGGTGTGTCCAATGAAAGGCAAGACTACTTAAGAAGGCTCTCTCACATTATTAAGCAGCCTACATTTTCTGCCAAAATGGGAAAGAAAAAGGATGTGTCGGCTGCTGAGAAGCAACAAATTGTGGAGTGTTTAGGTCAAGGCATGACTACAATCAACATTGTGCGATGATCAGGATGAAGTGTCTTGGCAATCAAGAAGTATGTAGCTGATTCACAGTACACACGTGTGCGTGCTGATAAGGGCAAATTGAGGACTCTTTCCTACAGGCAATTACGTCAGGTTGAAACAGCAGCGGCAAAAAAGCCTTGTCATAGCAGCAGACAAGTTTTTGAAGCTGCTTGTGCCTCCAACGTCCCCCGAACAACAAGATGCAGGGTCCTTCAGAGGTTTGCAGCTGTGCATATGCCATCCTGTCGACCTCCTCTATCCACTTCACACAAGCAGAAACGGCTCCAGTGGGCCAAACATTACATGAAGACTGATTTCAAAACTGTTTTGTTCACGGATGAGTGCCGTGCAGCGCTCGATGGTCCAGATGAATGGAGTGGAGGATGGCTGGTTGATGGACACCCCACGCAAACACGGCTACAGCGCCAACAAGGAGGAGGTGGAGTAATGTTTTGGGCTGGAATCATGGGGAGAGAGATTGTCGGCCCCTTTAGGATCCCTGAAGGCGCTAAAGATGAACTCCATAATGTATGTGGATTTTCTCAAACAGCACTTCCTGCCATGGTTCAAGAAGAAGAACCGTGTATTTCACAGCAAGATCATTTTTCTGCATGATAATGCACCATCTCATGCTGCACATAAAACATCTGCATCTCTGGCTGATATGGGCATAAAAGGGGACAAACTTATGGTGTGACCCCCATGCTCCCCTGACCTCTACCCCATTCAGAACCTTTGGAGCATCATTAAAAGGAGTGTCTATGATGGCGGGAGGCAGTTCACATCTAAGCAACAGCTCTGGGAGGGTATTCTGTCCTCATGCAAAACAATTGAAGCAGAAACCATCCAAAACCTGACAAATTCAATGGACGAGAGAGTTCAGAAGCTCCTTTCGAACAAGGGGTCCTATGTGAAAATGTAACATCACCTAGAATAAAGTTTTGAGTTGAAAACTGTTTGATTTCAGTTTCTAACAACCTGCTAATGCTTATAATTTCAAAAATGACCATTTTTTTGGTCTTTATTAAAATGAAAAGGTTGATCGAAAAGTTTGGGGGATCTAAGAGTGTGGCAACCCAGTAGTCATGATTACTTCGAATTCTGACAATATGAGGGTCATGCTGCAGGTAGTGCAGCAAGAAGGCACTTATGTGTCTTGCGCATCTCGGAGCCCCAAAATTATTTTCCGGGCTAGATGCAGCTAAAAATTATTTTTAATTTTAAATCTGGTGAAGCTTATTATAGATGGCCTAATAGGATCAGTGCTGCACACTGCTACAAAGCCCAAATTATTTTCCAGTCAAGATACAGATAAACATGATTAGTAATTTGAAAGCTTAAAACGGTTGGTAGGGTGATTTTAACCAATCATCAAGCTTTTACTCTCCCCAGGATGACACAGGGGTAGAAAAGTCATTTCGGATCCATGATTTGTTCATCTTTATGAACGTGAGTCTGTCTACATTATCAGTGGAGAGCCGCGTGCGCTTATCTGTCAGCACACCACCAGCAGCGCTGAACACACGTTCAGACAGAACGCTGGCTGCGGGGCATGACAAGATCTCCAAGGCGTAAGTGGCTAGCTCCGGCCATTTATCCAGATTGGAAGCCCAAAAAGAGCAAGGGTCCAGTGACACAGTCGTGGCTTCAATGTTTACTTGGAGATACTCCTGTACCATCGTCTCTAGGCGTTGACTATGTGTCAGACTTCTTGTCTCCTGTGGCCTTGCAAAGGATGGGCTAAAAAAGTGGTGAAATGATTCCGCAAAATTGATGTTACCAGCAGATACTGTGGTTCTGTTACGGTTTGAGTGCTGAACACTTGACGGTCCCACGGTTGGCAAGTTGGAACTGTGAGATTCACTACGTGCACCACTGGTATTTTGTGGAAAAGCACATGTAAGATTCTGCAACAGTCTCTGCTGATACTCCTGCATGCGTGCATCCCTTTCTATGGCAGGAATAATTTCTGCAAATTTACTTTTGTACCGGGGATCTAACAGTGTGGCAACCCAGTAGTCAGGATTATTTCTAATTCTCACAATTCGAGGGTCATGTTGCAGGTAGTGCAGCAAGAAGGCACTCATGTGTGTTGCGCATCCAGGAGCACCAAGTCCCTGTTGTGTTGGTGGCGAGGTAACAATCATGCTTCCTTCCTCTGTCCTCTCCCCCCAACCTCGCACAACAGAAATGTGATCAAGGTCTCCCTCATCTGATGAGTCTTCCATCAGTTCGTCCTCCACTTCTTCCTGGGCTCCTGCACCTTCCTCACTAGTTTGGCTGCTACCATGCGCCCTGGTAAAACCATCTCCCCCACCCTCACATGCCTGCCGCCTTGGTGCTGCCGACCGTCTGGACCTTGCAGATGTTAGCCCTTCCGCATACAACTCCTCCTCCTCTACTTCCTCCACCTCCTCTTGTGCCACCACCTGACTCCGAATTCTGTTTAACATGTGCTCCAGCATGTAAATCACCGGAATAGTCATGCTGATAATGGCATCGTCAGCACTAAACATCTTCGTCGCCATTTCAAAACTGTGCAGAAGGGTGCATAGGTTCCTGATCTGAGACCACTCCTCCAGCGTGATTTGCCCCACCTCTGAATCTCGTTGGCCCAGGCTATACGTCAGAACGTATTGCACCAGGGCTTGTCGGTGCTGCCACAGTCGCTGCAACATGTGCAGAGTTGAATTCCACCGGGTAGGCACATCGCATTTTAGCCGGTGAAGTGGCAGGCCCAACGACTTCTGTAGAGATGTAAGTCGCTGAGCTGCGGGATGCGAACGGCGGAAGTGAGCACACAGCGACCGTGCCCTCTGCAGAAGGCCATCTAGTCTGGGATAGTGGGCTAAAAATTGCTGGACAACCAGGTTCAACACGTGAGCCATACAAGCCACGTGTGTGACATTGCCCCGGCGAAGGGCCGCACCCAGGTTTGCAGCATTGTCGCACACGGCCTTCCCTGGTTTCAGGTCCAGTGGAGACAACCATTCATGAAATTGGTTCTCCAGAGCTGACCACAACTCCTCAGCTGTGTGACTCACATTTCCCAGACATTTCAATGTAAAAACCGCCTGATGACGTTGAGCCCTACTGCCAGCATAGTAAGTAGGTGTGCAGGATCCCTTCTGCGCAGTTAGAAAGCTTGTGGCATGACCAGACAGGCTTTGGGTGCAGGTGGAAGACCGAGAGGAGGTTGAGGAGGCAGAAGCAGTGGAGGAACTTTGACATAAAGAGGATTGACGCACAACTCGTGGGGACGGCAAGACTTGGACAGCAGCCCCTTGTCCTGCTGTCACCATAGTTACCCAGTGCCCAGTCAGCGACATGTAACGCCCCTGTCCATGCCTACTCGTCCAAGTGTCTGTGGTGAAATGCACCCTGTCACACACAGAGTTTCTCAAAGAAGCGGTGATGTTGTGTGCGACATGCTGGTGGAGCGCAGGCACACCTTTCTTTGAGAAGTAGTGCCGACTGGGCATCTGGTACTGGGGCACTGCGACGGACATAAGGTCTCGAAAATCCTCTGTGTCCACCAGGCGGAAAGGCAGCATTTCTGTAGCCAAGAGCTTGCAGATGGTGAAATTTAACCTCTTAGCTTTCTCATGGCTAGGAGGAAATGGTCTTTTACTTGTCCACATCTGAGGGACCGAGGGCTGGCTATTGTGCTTAGACGGGGTTGATAAGGGTGTCCCCGGCAAACTGCCGGTCTGTGAGGAAGATGCAGGCGGACATGTTAGGTTGCCTTGATCCAAAGGTGGTGCTATCGATGTCGGACAGCGCTCAACACCAGCTGGTGTTACCACCTCCAAAGAAAATGATGACCTGCCAATCACGCTGGCTGTTGCGGGTAAAGAGGTGGCAGGTCTGCGCCCCAAAACAGGTGTGACTGCTGTCCCCCCAGTCACAGAGGATGAAGAGGCCGCGGATGCACAAGATATGGCAGACGGTGATTGGCCCGGCCGGCTAGGCCGCATTGTAGCACACTGAGCTTCCCACTGCAACTTATGCTTCATGTCCATGTGCCGGTTCATGCATGAAGTACTCAAACTATGTATTTTTTGGCCTCTACTTAGCTTTTGCTGACAAATGTTACAGATAACACGAGTTGGGTCATCTTTATCGATCTGAAAAAATGCCCAGGCTATGCAAGGCTTAGCACCCATGCGACCTGAAGAGCCACCACGACTTGTGGTGAGAGGCAGAGTTGTGTTTGAGGATGCAGTTGTTGACGTGCTTCCAGTACTACGTCTCTGTCCAGGAAGGCGCAACCTGACCTCGTCGTCACTAGCATCTTCCTCCACCTCCTCTGCTGACCTCATCTCTTGGCTGACTGTGGGTTGACAGTAAGTGGGATCTCCGACCTCATCATCATCACCCTGTGCGTTATCACACCCGTCGTCCTCAGAGCCAACCTGTTCCTGCCCTGACAAAAAACTAAAGTTGTCGCTCCAATCAGGTATTTGAGTCTTATCATCGTCTTCCTCATTGTCTCCACCAACAGGAGTTACAGTTTGGGAATGAGGGTCTACATTATGGTCAGAACCTTCTGCGTCTGGTCCTGGATCCGACTCATAAAGATTCTGGGCATCAGTGCAGATCATTTCCTCGTCTGGATTCACAGAAGCGCAGGAGTCGACCTCTGATTCCCAGGCTATAGTATGAGTAAACAGCTCTGCAGACTCAACCATCTGTTCTACCTCATACTCAGACGGGCAGCTGGAGATTTGGGAGCTGTGAGGAAGCAAGTGCGATTTGGGTGACACCTTTGAGGACTGGAGTATTTGTGATGTTGAAGTTGATGTGGAGGAGAGCCCACTTAAAGGAGCACTTGATATCCGTTGAAGCACCTGCTGTTTTTGTGCCTCATCTGGAATTTGTAGCGATTGGCGTGGCCGTAAGAAAGGGATCTTATCACATTGTCCGCTAAAAGAAGTAGACATTTTAGTTTGGCTGGAAGATGGTCTTTCTTCTGCACCTACCCCACGGACACAACCTTTTTTCCCCTTCCCAACACGCCTATTCCCCTTTCCACCAGCAGCAGGCCTTTTTCCACTCATTTTGGTGGTTAACTAATTCACAACTCTGGAGTTGTTTGCACAAAAAAACAATGGATGGTAACCGAGCAGAGCTGAGTGGCCAAACTGTGGTATTAGGCCAAAACTATTGGCTGGGCTAGATGCAGAAAAAAATTATTTTTAATTTGCAACCTGATGGAGGTCAGTATAGATGGACTAATAGAACAAGTCCCACACGCTGCTAGAAGCCCAAATATTTTTTCAGAGATAAATGAAGAAAAAAATTATTTTTAATTTGCAACCTGATGGAGGTCAGTATAGATGGACTAATAGACCAAGTCCCACACACTGCTAGAAGCCCAAATATTTTTTCAGAGCTAGATGCAGAAAAAAATTATTTTTAATTTGCAACCTGATGGAGGTCAGTATAGATGGACTAATAGACCAAGTCCCACACACCGCTAGAAGCCCAAATATTTTTTCAGAGCTAGATGCAGAAATTTTTTTTATTCAATTTGCAACCTGATGGAGGTCAGTATAGATGGACTAATAGACCAAGTCCCACACACTGCTAGAAGCCCAAATATTTTTTCAGAGCTAGATGCAGAAATTTTTTTTATTCAATTTGCAACCTGATGGAGGTCACTATAGATGGACTAATAGACCAAGTCCCACACACTGCTAGAAGCCCAAATATTTTTTCAGAGCTAGATGCAGAAAAAAATTATTTTTAATTTGCAACCTGATGGAGGTCAGTATAGATGGACTAATAGACCAAGTCCCACACACTGCTAGAAGCCCAAATATTTTTTCAGAGCTACATGCAGAAAAAAATTATTTTTAATTTGCAACCTGATGGAGGTCAGTATAGATGGACTAATAGAACAAGTCCCACACGCTGCTAGAAGCCCAAATATTTTTTCAGATATAAATGAAGAAAAAAATTATTTTTAATTTGCAACCTGATGGAGGTCAGTATAGATGGTCTAATAGACCAAGTCCCACACACTGCTAGAAGCCCAAATATTTTTTCAGAGCTAGATGCAGAAAAAAAATATTTTTAATTTGCAACCTGATGGAGGTCAGTATAGATGGACTAATAGACCAAGTCCCTCACACTGCTAGAAGCCCAAATATTTTTTCAGAGCTAGATGCAGAAAAAAATTATTTTTAATTTGCAACCTGATGGAGGTCAGTATAGAAGGACTAATAGAACAAGTCCCACACGCTGCTAGAAGCCCAAATATTTTTTCAGATATAAATGAAGAAAAAAATTATTTTTAATTTGCAACCTGATGGAGGTCAGTATAGATGGTCTAATAGACCAAGTCCCACACACTGCTAGAAGCCCAAATATTTTTTCAGAGCTAGATGCAGAAAAAAAATATTTTTAATTTGCAACCTGATGGAGGTCAGTATAGATGGACTAATAGACCAAGTCCCTCACACTGCTAGAAGCCCAAATATTTTTTCAGAGCTAGATGCAGAAAAAAATTATTTTTAATTTGCAACCTGATGGAGGTCAGTATAGAAGGACTAATAGAACAAGTCCCACACGCTGCTAGAAGCCCAAATATTTTTTCAGAGATAAATGAAGAAAAAAATTATTTTTAATTTGCAACCTGATGGAGGTCAGTATAGATGGACTAATAGACCAAGTCCCACACACTGCTAGAAGCCCAAATATTTTTTCAGAGCTGGATGCAGAAAAAAATTATTTTTAATTTGCAACCTGATGGAGGTCAGTATAGATGGACTAATAGACCAAGTCCCACACACTGCTAGAAGCCCAAATATTTTTTCAGAGCTAGATGCAGAAAAAAATTATTTTTAATTTGCAACCTGATGGATGTCAGTATAGATGGACTAATAGAACAAGTCCCACACACTGCTAGAAGCCGAAATATTTTTTCAGAGCTAGATGCAGAAAAAAATTATTTTTAATTTGCAACCTGATGGAGGTCAGTATAGATGGACTAATAGACCAAGTCCCACACACTGCTAGAAGCCCAAATATTTTTTCAGAGCTAGATGCAGAAAAAAATTATTTTTAATTTGCAACCTGATGGAGGTCAGTATAGATGGACTAATAGACCAAGTCCCACACACTGCTAGAAGCCCAAATATTTTTTCAGAGCTAGATGCAGAAAAAAATTATTTTTAATTTGCATCCTGATGGAGGTCAGTATAGATGGACTAATAGACCAAGTCCCACACACTGCTAGAAGCCCAAATATTTTTTCAGAGATAAATGAAGAAAAAAATTATTTTTAATTTGCAACCTGATGGAGGTCAGTATAGATGGACTAATAGACCAAGTCCCACACACTGCTAGAAGCCCAAATATTTTTTCAGAGCTAGATGCAGAAAAAAAATATTTTTAATTTGCAACCTGATGGAGGTCAGTATAGATGGACTAATAGACCAAGTCCCACACACTGCTAGAAGCCCAAATATTTTTTCAGAGCTAGATGCAGAAAAAAATTATTTTTAATTTGCAACCTGATGGAGGTCAGTATAGATGGACTAATAGACCAAGTCCCACACACCGCTAGAAGCCCAAATATTTTTTCAGAGCTAGATGCAGAAAAAAATTATATTCAGTTTGCAACCTGATGGAGGTCAGTATAGATGGACTAATAGAATGATGCTATGCCCAAAAGATTTTACTTCACTAGGTGCAGTAAAAAAATTGGTATTCTATACACAGGTGGTATATCTTGCAACACAGATAGGCTACTCCACTGACTAACACACTCTGCAATAGGCCAAAAAGGATTAGCTTTGCTAGATTCAGCCAAATGCTGTGAAAAAAACTTGCACAGCACTGGCACAGACCTGCCTGGCAAAAACTGATAGGAACTGATGTAACCTAGTCCTGAAAAGGACTCCAATTACAATTAGTCTTTACTCCCACAATCTATCTATTTAAGAGCACAGACCTGCCTGATAAAAGTCGTAGGAAATGCTGTAACCTAGTCCTTAAAAGGACTGCAATCACAACTATTCCCTACTCCCAAGCTATCTGTATATTTGTGCGAAAATTGGCTTGAAATTAACAAGGTATAGCGCACACAGCAACAGCGGTGCCGTCTAACACGCAGCTGCAGCAGTGAGAAAATGGTGGCGACGGGGAAAATGGCTTGGTCTTATAGGGCAAGGACATGTGACATACACTGCCAATCACACATGCCCTTGCTTGTGTGAAAAAAAGCACTTCGCTCCGTGTGTGCGCTGCTGATAGGCTGACAGATTGCACCTCCCCACTGCAAATGCGGGAAAGAGAAAAAAAAATGGAGATCTTCATTGTTCCTGCAGAGATCCATCCCCTGCCCCTCCCCCCGCCCCGCTGTACACTCAAACTGCGTATTAACATTAATTTTCATCATTACTGAGAAAAAATCCAGTTATGATTTTGGTGCACGAACAGTTATCGAACATAACCTCGAACAGCCGAATTTTTCTCAAATTGTTCGTGTTCGCCGACCGGCACAAACACCGCCCAAAACAGCTCGAATTTGAGATTGGCGAACAGTTCGAGTAGAACAACGCTCATCTCTAGTAGTGATCTAATGTAATAGACAAATCATTGGATCATACATTGTAATAAGTAGTGATCTGATGTAATAGACAAATTATTAGATCATACATTGTAATAAGTAGTGATCTAATGTAATAGACAAATCAATAGATCATACATTGTAATAAGTAGTGATCTAATGTAATAGACAAATCATTAGATCATACATTGTAATAAGTAGTGATCTAATATAATAGTACAAATCATTAGATCACACATTGTAATAAGTAGTGATTTAATGTAATAGACAAATCATTAGATCATACATTGTAATAAGTAGTGATCTAATGTAATAGACAAATCATTAGATCACACATTGTAATAAGTAGTGATTTAATGTAATAGACAAATCATTAGATCATACATTGTAATATGTAGTGATCTAATATAATAGTACAAATCATTAGATCACACATTGTAATAAGTAGTGATTTAATGTAATAGACAAATCAATAGATCATACATTGTAATAAGTAGTGATCTAATGTAATAGACAAATCATTGGATCATACATTGTAATAAGTAGTGATCTGATGTAGTAGACAAATCATTAGATCATACATTGTAATAAGTAGTGATCTGATGTAATAGACAAATTATTAGATCATACATTGTAATAAGTAGTGATCTAATGTAATAGACAAATCATTAGATCATACATTGTAATAAGTAGTGATCTGATGTAATAGACAAATCATTAGATCATACATTGTAATAAGTAGTGATCTAATGTAATAGCACAAATCATTAGATCATACATTGTAATAAGTAGTGATCTAATGTAATAGACAAATCATTAGATCATACATTGTAATAAGTAGTGATCTAATGTAATAGACAAATCATTAGATCATACATTGTAATAAGTAGTGATCTAATGTAATAGCACAAATCATTAGATCATACATTGTAATAAGTAGTGATCTAATGTAATAGACAAATCATTAGATCATACATTGTAATAAGTAGTGATCTAATGTAATAGCACAAATCATTAGATCATACATTGTAATAAGTAGTGATCTAATGTAATAGACAAATCATTAGATCATACATTGTAATAAGTAGTGATCTAATGTAATAGTACAAATCATTAGATCACACATTGTAATAAGTAGTGATTTAATGTAATAGACAAATCATTAGATCATACATTGTAATAAGTAGTGATCTAACGTAATAGACAAATCATTAGATCATACATTGTAATAAGTAGTGATCTAATGTAATAGTACAAATCATTAGATCATACATTGTAATAAGTAGTGATCTAATGTAATAGACAAATCATTAGATCATATATTGTAATAAGTAGTGATCTAATGTAATAGACAAATCATTGGATCATACATTGTAATAAGTAGTGATCTAATGTAATAGACAAATCATTAGATCATACATTGTAATAAGTAGTGATCTAATGTAATAGCACAAATCATTAGATCATACATTGTAATAAGTAGTGATCTAATGTAATAGACAAATCATTAGATCATACATTGTAATAAGTATTGATCTAATGTAATAGACAAATCATTAGATCATGCATTGTAATAAGTAGTGATCTAATGTAATAGCACAAATCATTAGATCATACATTGTAATAAGTAGTGATCTAATGTAATAGACAAATCATTGGATCATACATTGTAATAAGTAGTGATCTAATGTAATAGACAAATCATTAGATCATACATTGTAATAAGTAGTGATCTAATGTAATAGACAATTCAATAGATCATACATTGTAATAAGTAGTGATCTAATGTAATAGACAAATCATTAGATCATACAATGTAATAAGTAGTGATCTAATGTAATAGACAAATCAATAGATCATACATTGTAATAAGTAGTAGTGTTGAGCCACCCCCGTAGTGTTCGAGTTCGGTTCGGTTCGTCGAACACCCGTGTGTTCGCCGAACTGTTCGTCGAACTGTTCGTCGAACACCTTCGAACACCGTTAAAACCAATGGCAGGCAAACAAAAACACATAGAAACACATAGAAAACACCTTCAAAGGTGTCCAAAAGCTGACAAACTGCTCAGAAGACATAATTAACACATGGAAAAGTGACAAGTACATATAGTCATGCGAAAATAAAAGAGGTGGAGGAGTAAAAGGAGGGGGAGACACAGATAAAGGCATGTCATGCCCTTCTAAAATTCAAAAAGTGAGAAGCCGACACGGCCAGTCCGCTAGTGCCCGTGCCACCTCCGTGTCGCCGGGTTTGTGCCAGAGCCGCGGTGAACTCTGATGGCCAGCCCCCCTCTCCCAATACTGGTGCCTGTCCGCTGGTGGGTCGAGCGAGCCCCCCTGTGGTGGAGGCAGCTCTAAGCTTTTTAATTTAAATTGTCTCTCTAATTTGAATGAATACACTTTAAATCTATTTACAAGCATCTATTTGAGGGCAAGTCTCATGCCAGCAGCCGCGTAATTCCAGCTCCAGTAGCGTCCACTAAAGCTGCTGCAGTTAAAAAGCTTTTATAAGGATCGAGCTCGGCTGTCCACCACAAGGCATCCTACTGCCAGTCCCAGCCCCTATGCCTTGGGGGGCCTCCTGATGCTCTTCACTGAGTATCCCATGGTCCCGAAGCATTTCCTTTGAAAAAATTAAGTGTCTAAACTACAGGTGGTGTAGCTTGCTTAACAGCCGGGATAATCCGCTGACTAGCAGACACTGCTACTAGGCACAAAGTATTTCCTGGGCTAGATGCAGTTAAAAATTTGTAATTAGATACTCTCGTTGGATGCTGAGAAAGCATTCCATAGAGTCTCCTGGCACGCCATATATGATTCTCTTAAAAAGCTTGGGGTAGGGGTCTAGGGGACCCTTTCATAGCCAAAATCACGGCCCTGTATCACAATACGTCACCTAGGCTAAAGATAAATGTAACTGTAGCACCCTGAGGGCTCGGTTGCTACAGAGGTATTGCACCTCACCCAGAGGTGTGATATCTCACTCTCAGGTAAGGATGGAGTGTGGATCAGGACCCGACACCTGCATGCATTACACCACATTGCCGTGGGGCAGGGCGACCAATATGCCTCTGAGATGGGCACGACAGTCCCTGTCCCTGGCTGGAGTGGGGGGAGGGAACACTGAGGAAGGGGAACCCTGTAGTGCAGGAGCAGGGAGGAAGCAGTTCCTGGGTGCATTGAGAAGGGAGTATAAAAGGTGGGCACCATCTTAGTTCAGTGCAGAGAAGTCTGAGCAGAAGTGGCAGGGAGCAGGGGCTCTGCATGAGCTCTGCTCCGGAGGCGGGCCTAGTAACAGAGGCCCAGGCCTGGAAGAGGGAGAAGGAAGGAAGAGGAGCGGAGAAGGCTCCAGGAACGAGGAATGAAGGGATCCCAGGGGTGCGGACGGGCGAGTCGCCACCGCACGCCCGAATCCACCTGCGTGAAGGGGTCAGGCCAAAGGGGGAGACCGGTCCCCGAAACTAGTGGAGGCAGGAAACGACCCTCAGCTAGAAACCGGAGGCTGTGACATTTTATGTGGCGCAGCCCCTCGCTACACCCGCTAGGAAGGCACCACATAGGGTCAGGGAAACTGGTGCCAAGTTTACCAAGAGGAGGCCCGAGGCAGCCGGACAGAAGGGTTGGTAAGAAAGGCCAGACAAAGGACACACAAAGGGGGTCCTGTGAAGCGCTCCAAAGTTATCTGGGAGTTGTCTGAGCCCCTCACCTGGTGAGCACAGTACGACGTGGGCAGCCGTTACCTGCAGATGTGGTCTGGATAATAAGAACTGTGAGTAAAGGCCCTGGACTGCATCACTGACTCCGTGTCATTACTGCTGCTGCCCTGCACCATCACCCCCATCCTCCGCAAACACTGCCCTGAGGCTATACTCCTCCCGTGGGGAGTTATGCTACGCTCTGCTGCACCCACAACACCAGCCTCAGCGGTCTGCCCTGCAGCGGCGGTTCACTCTGACCGCAATCCACGGGTGGCGTAGTCGGACATTTAAACATCAAAACCACATAAATAGTTCCGCCACTGGTTTGACCACCCTGAGCCACGGAACCGGGTCGCCGCCACGAAGACTACAACCACCAGCATCCACCAAAAAGGGTCCGGCTCCGGGTGTCCCAAGGCCCAGGGGGTGCATCAGAACATTTTCATCACCTTTCACAATCACCAATGGGACAAGGCAGGGATGTCCTCTGTCCCCTCTCTTATACATCCTAGTGACGGAGCACCTGCTCTCATCAATTCGCCATAACCCCAATATTAGGTTTATTGAGGTGGGAGGCACCGAGTACAAGTGCTCTCTATTTGCTGATGATGTCCTAGTATATATCACTCAATCACATATATCCATCCATGCTGTTATGGCTGAAATAGATCACTTTGTTACATGGTCAAATTTTAAAATCAATGCAGCGAAGTCGTTTCTCTTTTCCAGGCTGAATAGTCCTAGTTTTGCCAACCTCTCTGGGTATTGCAGTCCCTCCATTCCCCTTATTAATTTTGTTGCCCTACTTTGTACCTTTTCAAGCTCATTTATATCCTTTCTATATATTGGGGCCCATAACTGAGCACAGTATTCCAAGTGTGGTCTGACCAGTGCTTTGTACAGTGGAAGAACAATGTTCTCATCCTTTGCAGCTATACCTCTTCTGATACATCCCATTACCCTGTTTGCCCTTACAGCAGCAGCTTGACTTTGGGCACTCCAATTTAGTTTGCTATCAATCAAGATGCCCAAGTCCTTCTCCATCTCTGAATTCCCCAATGATTTCCCATTCAGTGAGTACTGGTGACTTCCATTTTTCCTTCCCATATGTATGACCTTACATTTCTCCTCGTTAAACCTCATTTGCCATTTAATGCTCCACCTACCCAGCTTATCCAAATCCCTCTGTAGGTCTTCACTATCCTCTTTTGTATTAATTGTTTTACATAACTTTGTGTCATCTGCAAATATTGATATTTTACTATTTATCCCGTTGACTATGTCGTTAATAAAGATATTAAATAACATTGGGCCTAGTACAGACCCCTGTGGTACCCCACTAGTGACGCTTACCCAATCTGAGTATATTCCATTTATAACCACCCTCTGCCTTCTATCCTTTAGCCAGTTAGCTACCCACTTGCAGACATTTTCGCCCAGCCCCATCATTCTCATTTTGTATACCAACCTATTATGTGGCACGCTATCGAACGCTTTTGAGAAGTCGAGATACACGACATCCACTGGTTCCCCCTGATCTACTCGAGAGCTAACCTCCTCGTAGAAGTCAATCAGGTTTGTTTGGCAGGAGCGATTCCTCATGAATCCATGTTGGTTCGGGGTTAATAGATTATTAGCATCAAGATGCTCCATGATTGCCTCATTAATAAAGCCTTCAAAAATGTTGCCCACAACGGACGTCAGACTCACCGGCCGATAGTTTCCGGTGTTACTTTTTGCTCCCTTTTTGAATATTGGCACTATATTCACCTGTCGCCAATCAAGTGGCACAGACCCAGTTTCAACAGAGTCCTTAAATATAAGATATAACGGTCTGTCTATCACATTACTTAGTTCCCTTAGTAAGCGTGGGTGTATGCCATCAGGTCCTGGTGATTTGTTTATTTTAATGTTACTGAGGCGTTTCTGTACCCCAACTTGGGTTAGATTAGTCATACTTAGTGGAGGATTAAGCTTGTCACTTCTCATTTCGCCTGTTAGTTCTTTTTCCTTTGTGAAAGTTGACGAAAAAAATTTATTTAATAGATTAGCTTTATCCTCATCTTTCTCTATGATTTTGCCTTCATCACTTTTTATCGGTCCAATATTATCCGATTTAATCCTTTTACTATTTATATACGTAAAGAACAGTTTGGGATTTGATCTACTTTCCCTAGCAATACGTCTCTCTGTTTCCTCCTTTGCTATTTTTATTTGTTTTTTGCAGGTTCTCGATTTTTCCTTGTAACACATTAGTGCCTCCTTGCTGTTTTCCTGTTTTAATCTCTTGAATGCCTCTTTTTTGCTATTTAACGCCCCTTTTACGTTCTTGTTCAACCATATTGGTTTCCTCTTATTTCTGGCCCTTTTATTCCCATACGGTATATACCTCTCGCACTGAGTATTCAGAATTCTTTTGAAGGTTTCCCATTTACTATTCGTATTCCTTTGATTAAGAACTTTGTCCCAGTCTATAAGTTGAAGGTTTTCTTTCAGCTGATCAAACTTCGCCCTCCTAAAGTTTGATGTTTTAGTTGTTCCCTTATTGATAACCCTACTGAAGGGCATTTTGAAGTCGATAATATTATGATCGCTATTACCTAGGTGCCCCCCTATCTGTACCTCAGTTATTCTATCAGGCCTATTAGTCAATATTAAGTCCAACACTGCCTTCCCTCTCGTTGGTTCCTGCACTAGTTGGGAGAGATAATTATCCTTGATATTTGTCAAGAACCTTTTACCTTTCTGCGATCTACAGGTTTCTGTTTCCCAGTCAATATCCGGGTAGTTGAAGTCCCCCATTACAATCACCTCATTATGTTTTGCTACTTTGTCTATTTGTCCTAATAGCAGTTTCTCATTCTCCTCTGTTATATTGGGTGGCTTATAGCAGACCCCCAGTAATATTTTATTATTATTTTTTGCCCCCTCTATCTCTACCCACATGGACTCGACCCCCTCTTCTCCCTCTCCTATATCTTCCCTTAGTCTGGGCTTTAGACGTGACTTTACATATAAGCAGACTCCTCCGCCCTTCCCCTGTTTCCGGTCCTTTCTAAATGAACTATAATCTGTTAAATTTACCGCCCAGTCGTAGCTGTCGTCTAGCCAAGTCTCTGTTATACCTACGATGTCATACCTCTCCTCCGATATAAGCGCCCGCAGCTCATCCGCCTTATTGGTCAGGCTTTTTGCGTTGGTCAGCATGCAAGATAAAACTTTGGGGTTATTTAGCATCCTATTCTTCTCTAACGATCTAACTGTACTATCCCCACCCCCCTCTCCACCCTCATTATATTCACTTCTCCCCTTCCTCCTTGCTTGCCTCACATCCCACCTATTTCCTTGGTTCCCCCCCCCGTTTCTAGTTTAAAAACTCCTCCAACCTATTAGCCATCTTCTTCCCCAGCACCGCTGCACCCTCCCCATTGAGGTGCAGCCCGTCCCTACGGTAGAGCCTGTAGCCGACAGCGAAGTCGGCCCAGTTCTCCATGAACCCAAACCCTTCTGCCTTGCACCAACTCTTTAGCCACTTATTCACCTCCCTAACCTCCCGTTGGCGCTCCTGTGTGGCTCGCGGGATTGGTAGTATTTCTGAGAAAACTACCTTGGAGGTCCTTGCCCTAAGCTTCCTACCTAGATCCCTGAAATCATTTTTAAGGACCCTCCATCTACCACTCACTTTGTCATTGGTGCCAATGTGGACCATGACCGCTGGGTCTTCGCCAGCCCCACCCAGTAACCTGTCAACCCGATCCGCGATGTGCCGGACTCGAGCGCCAGGGAGGCAGCACACCGTTCGGCGATCCCGGTCTTTGTGACAGATTGCCCTGTCTGTCCCCCTAATAATAGAGTCACCCACTACCAGGACCTGTCTAGCCTGCCCTACACTTCCCCCCTCCCCATCATTACTGGAGCATACACTCCCCCGGCGGTCAGAGGATCTGTCGTGCTCCAATAATGCCGGTTCTGAACCAGCCTTCCTATACTTCTTCCCTCTATCCCTTCTAACTGTTACCCAGCTCCCTGCCTGTTCAGCCTGCGCTTCCCCACTAAGCTCCACCCCCAGTGTTGACCCATTGAGTGTCTGCTTGGTGAGCAGCAAACTCTGTTCCATGTTGTCGATGCTCCTCAGTACCGCTATCTGAGCACTTAGATCCAGGATTTGGGCTTCCAAGTGCACGATATGCTCACATCTCTCGCAGCAGTATGGATCCCTGAGCGGTAGCTCAGGGAATGCATACATTGCGCAAGATGTACACTGCACGGCTCCGGCCAACATGGACGTCATTCTAAATATGGGGATACAGTCAGTATATATGTACAAGTACAAAACACAATTATTTATATATAGGTGTATGGACGGGGATCAATTAGGGATGTGCAAGTGTATCGATTAGATATCGGCGCGGGATCAGTTAAGTATGGACGGGGGATCAATTAAGTATCAATTAAGTATGGACGGGGGATCAGCTGAGTGGGTCAGGTGGATTAATTAAGTATGGACGGTGTGTCAATTAACTATGGACTGGGATCAATAAGTATGGACTGGGGAAATAATTAATTGTGGACTAGGGAATCAATCATTTAATTATGGACAGGGGGTTTAATTAAATAGGATGGGGGGTAAAGCAAATAAATAGGTATGGACGGTCGGTCAATTAACTAAGGACTGGGGATCAATAAGTATCAATAATGTCAATAAATATGGACTGGGGAAATAATTAATTGTGGTCTGGGGAATCAATCAATTAATTATGGACAGGGGTTAATTAAATATGGTGGGGGATAAGGCAAATAGATAGGGACTGGGGATGAGTAAAATTGGACAAGGGGAATCTATTAAATAGGACAAGGGGGATCAATCAATTATGGGCTGGGCGGGTCAATCATTTAAATGTGGTCAGGGGGATCACTTTAATATGGACGGGGGGTTGTCGGGGATCAATTAAATGAGGATGGGGGTGTCAATTTAATGTGGTCAGAGGGATCAGTTAAATATGGACGGGGGTGTTCAGGGGAATCAATTTAAATATGGACGGGGGTGATCAATTAAATATGGACGGGGGGTAATCAATTAAATATGGACTAGGGAATACAATACAATTACAATACAGATACAAATACAATACAGTACAGTACACACTTGGGTTCAGTAGGGCCGCTTATCGCGGCCTACTGCCCCTCACTCACCTCCTCTAGGGACGCTGCATGCTATCACAGTGCGCTTGTCCCTCCGGTCGCCTCTTACCGGTCCTCCTGATCACCTCCTGGTCACCACCACCTGGCACCCTCCGCTGGCCGGCACTGCACGCTGCCACAGCGCTCTCTTGCGCTCTTCCCTCCGGTCGCCTCCTACTGGTCCTCCCGGTCCGCTCGGTCACCTCCGCCTGGCTCTCCTCCCTTCCCAGGAGCTCTCTCCACACACAGCACAACTCTTGCAGCACACGGCAGGCTCCGCCTCCACCACTTCCTGTCAGGCCTCCTCCCACTTCCTGTCAGTGTTACAATATGGAATGTGTTACAATATGGAATTCACTCTGAGTGAGGAGACGGTAATGTCGGATTCACTAAACCAGTTCAAGCGGGGACTGGATGCTTTTCTAGATACCAGGCAGATTTCTGCATATACTTAAAAATAGAATAAAATAGTAGGTTGATACAGGGATTTATTCTGACTGCTGTTTTCAGAGTCGGGAGGGAATTTTTCCTCAGGTGAAGATTGGCTTAATCATTTGGGGTTTTTGCCCTCCTCTGGATCAACTTTAGCAATTACAGAACTAACAGGTCGAACTTGATGGACGCAAGTCTTTATTCGGCTTTACTAACTATGTAACTATGTAACTATGATCTAATGTAATAGCACAAATCATTAGATCATACATTGTAATAAGTAGTGATCTAATGTAATAGACAAATCATTAGATCATACATTGTAATAAGTAGTGATCTAATGTAATAACACAAATCATTAGATCATACATTGTAATAAGTAGGGATCTAATGTAATAGTAGAAATCATTAGATCATACATTGTAATAAGTAGTGATCTAATGTAATAGCACAAATCATTGTATCATACATTGTAATAAGTAGTGATCTAATGTAATAGACAAAACATTAGATCATACATTGTAATAAGTAGTGATCTAATGTAATAGACAAATCATTAGATCATACATTGTAATAAGTAGTGATCTAATGTAATAGTACAAATCATTAGATCATACATTGTAATAAGTAGTGATCTAATGTGATAGACAAATCATTGGATCATACATTGTAATAAGCAGTGATCTAATGTAATAGACAAATCATTAGTAGTGTTGATCCACCCCCGTAGTGTTCGAGTTCGGTTCGGTTCGTCGAACACCCGTGTGTTCGCCGAACTGTTCGTCGAACTGTTCGTCGAACACCTTCGAACACCGTTAAAACCAATGGCAGGCAAACAAAAACACATAGAAACACATAGAAAACACCTTCAAAGGTGTCCAAAAGCTGACAAACTGCTCAGAAGACACAACTAACACATTGGAAAAGTGACAAGTACATATAGTCATGCGAAAAGAAAAGAGGTGGAGGAGTAAAAGGAGGGGGAGACACAGATATAGGCATGTCATGCCCTTCTAAAATCCAAAAAGTGAGAAGCCGACACGATCAGTCCGCTCCTGCCCATGCCACCTCCGTGTCGCCGGGTTTGTGCCAGAGCCGCGGTGAACCCTGACGGCCAGCCCCCCTCTCCCAATACTGGTGCCTGTCCGCTGGTGGGTCGAGCGAGCCCCCCTGTGGTGGAGGCAGCTCTAAGCTTTTTAATTTAAATTGTCTCTCTAATTTGAATGAATACACTTTAAATCCATTTACAAGGATCTATTGGAGGGCAAGTCTCATGCCAGCAGCCACGTAATTCCAGCTCCAGTAGCATCCACTAAAGCTGCTGCAGTTAAAAAGCTTTTATAAGGATTGAGCTCGGCTGTCCACCGCAAGGCATCCTACTGCCAGTCCCAGCCCCTATGCCTTGGGGTGCCTCCTGATGCTCTTCACTGAGTATCCTGTGGTCCCGAAGCATTTCCTTTGAAAAAATTAAGTGTCCAAACTACAGGTGGTGTAGCTTGCTTAACAGCCGGGATAATCCGCTGACTAGCAGACACTGCTACTAGGCACAAAGTATTTCCTGGGCTAGATGCAGTTAAAAATTTGTAATTAGATACTCTCGTTGGATGCTCAGAAAGCATTCCATAGAGTCTCCTGGCACGCCATATATGATTCTCTTAAAAAGCTTTGGGTAGGGGTCTAGGGGACCCTTTTATAGCCAAAATCACGGCCCTGTATCACAATACGTCACCTAGGCTGAAGATAAATGGAACTGTAGCACCCTGAGGGCTCGGTTGCTACAAAGGTATTGCACCTCACCCAGAGGTGTGATATCTCACTCTCAGTTAAGGATGGAGTGTGGATCAGGACCCGACACCTGCATGCATTACACCACATTGCCGTGGGGCAGGGCGACCAATATGCGTCTGAGATGGGCACGACAGTCCCTGTCCCTGGCTGGAGTGGGTAGAGGGAACACTGAGGAAGGGGAACCCTTTAGTGCAGGAGCAGGGAGGAAGCAGTTCCTGGGTGCATTGAGAAGGGAGTATAAAAGGTGGGCACCATCTTAGTTCAGTGCCAAGAAGTCTGAGCAGAAGTGGCAGGGAGCAGGGGCTCTGCATGAGCTCTGCTCCGGAGGGGGGCCTAGTAACAGAGCCCCAGGCCTGGAAGAGGGAGAAGGAAGGAAGAGGAGCGGAGAAGGCTCCAGGAACGAGGAATGAAGGGATCCCAGGGGTGCGGACGGGCGAGTCGCCACCGCACGCCCGAATCCACCTGCGTGGAGGGGTCAGGCCAAAGGGGGAGACCGGTCCCCGAAACTAGTGGAGGCAGGAAACGACCCTCAGCTAGAAACCAGAGGCTGTGACATTTTATGTGGCGCAGCCCCTCACTACACCCGCTAGGAAGGCACCACATAGGGTCAGGGAAACTGGCGCCAAGTTTACCAAGAGGAGGCCCGAGGCAGCCGGACAGAAGGGTTGGTAAGAAAGGCCAGACAAAGGACACACAAAGGGGGTCCTGTGAAGCGCTCCAAAGTTATCTGGGAGTTGTCTGTGCCCCTCACCTGGTGAGCACAGTACGACGTGGGCATCCGTTACTTGCAGACGTGGTCTGGATAATAAGAACTGTGAGTAAAGGCCCTGGACTGCATCACTGGCTTCGTGTCGTTACTGCTGCTGCCCTGCACCATCACCCCCATCCTCCGCATACACTGCCCTGAGGCTATACTCCTCCCGTGGGGAGTTATGCTATGCTCTGCTGCACCCACAACACCAGCCTCAGCGGTCTGCCCTGCAGCGGCGGTTCACTCTGACCGCAATCCACGGGTGGCGTAGTCGGACATTTAAACATCAAAACCACATAAATAGTTCCGCCACTGGTTTGACCACCGTGAGCCACGGAACCGGGTCACCGCCACGAAGACTACAACCACCAGCATCCACCAAAAAGGGTCCGGCTCCGGGTGTCCCAAGGCCCAGGGGGTGCATCAGAACATTTTCATCACCTTTCACAATCACCAATGGGACAAGGCAGGGATGTCCTCTGTCCCCTCTCTTATACATCCTAGTGACGGAGCACCTGCTCTCATCAATTCGCCATAACCCCAATATTAGGTGGATTGAGGTGGGAGGCACCGAGTACAAGTGCTCTCTATTTGCTGATGATGTCCTAGTATATATCACTCAATCACATATATCCATCCATGCTGTTATGGCTGAAATAGATCACTTTGTTACATGGTCAAATTTTAAAATCAATGCAGCGAAGTCTGAGGCCCTCGATGTCTCCCTCCCCAAATCCATATAGGATTCCATCCAGCCCAACTTTCCCTTTGCCTGGCCCTCACAGGGTATCAAATACTTAGGAATTCCTATTCATAGAGACCTCTCCCATCTATGTTATCTTAATTTTGGGCCCTTTATTGAACAACTCCATACAGACCACGATTGGCAAGTTAGAACTGTAAGATTCACTACGTGAACCACTGGTGTTTTGTGGAAAAGCACATGTACACTGTGTTCCAAATTATTATGCAAAAAGTGTTTAGGAGTGATAAGGGAAGAATTTGTTTGTTTGTCAGTTAAACTCATTGATGGTGATGTGTGTCAGGGCTCTTTATATCACTGTAAGCAATTGCAGACACCTGTGCTAATTAGTTTGGCAGGTGTGTCCGATGAAAGGCAAGACTACTTAAGAAGGCTGTCTCACATTATTAAGCAGCCTACATTTTCTGCCAAAATGGGAAAGAAAAAGGATGTGTTGGCTGCTGAGAAGCAACAAATTGTGGAGTGTTTAGGTCAAGGCATGACTACAATCAACATTGTGCGATGATCAGGATGAAGTGTCTTGGCAATCAAGAAGTATGTAGCTGATTCACAGTACACACGTGTGCGTGCTGATAAGGGCAAATTGAGGACTCTTTCCTACAGGCAATTACGTCAGGTTAAAAGAGCAGCGGCAAAAAAGCCTTGTCATAGCAGCAGACAAGTTTTGGAAGTTGCTGGTGCCTCCAACGTCCCCCGAACAACAAGGTGCAGGGTCCTTCAGAGGTTTGCAGCTGTGCATACGCCATCCTGTCGACCTCCTCTATCCACTTCACACAAGCAGAAACGGCTCCAGTGGGCCAAACATTACATGAAGACTGATTTCAAAACTGTTTTTTTCACGGATGAGTGCCGTGCAGCGCTTGATGGTCCAGATGGATGTAGTGGAGGATGGCTGGTTGATGGACACCCCACGCAAACACGGCTACAGCGCCAACAAGGAGGAGGTGGAGTAATGTTTTGGGCTGTAATCATGGGGAGAGAGATTGTCGGCCCCTTTAGGATCCCTGAAGGCGCTAAAGATGAACTCCATAATGTATGTGGATTTTCTCAAACAGCACTTCCTGCCATGGTTCAAGAAGAAGAACCGTGTATTTCACAGCAAGATCATTTTTTGCATGATAATGCACCATCTCATGCTGCACATAAAACATCGGCATCTCTGGCTGATATGGACATAAAAGGGAACAAACTTATGGTGTGACCCCCATGCTCCCCTGACCTCTACCCCATTCAGAACCTCTGGAGCATCATCAAAAGGAGTGTCTATGATGGCGGGAGGTAGTTCACATCTAAGCAACAGTTCTGGGAGGGTATTCTGTCCTCATGCAAAACAATTGAAGCAGAAACCATCCAAAACTTGACAAATTCAATGGACGAGAGAGTTCAGAAGCTCCTTTCGAACAAGGGGTCCTATGTGAAAATGTAACATCACCTAGAATAAAGTTTTGAGCTGAAAACTGTTTGATTTCAGTTTCTAATAACCTGCTAATGCTTATAATTTCAAAAATTACCATTTTTTTGGTCTTTATTAAAATGAAAAGGTTGATCGAAAAGTTTGGGGGATCTAAGAGTGTGGCAACCCAGTAGTCATGATTACTTCGAATTCTGACAATATGAGGGTCATGTTGCAGGTAGTGCAGCAAGAAGGCACTTATGTGTCTTGCGCATCTCGGAGCCCCAAAATTATTTTCCGGGCTAGATGCAGCTAAAAATTATTATTAATTTTAAATCTGGTGGAGCTTAGTATAGATGGCCTAATAGGATCAGTGCTGCACACTGCTACAAAGCCCAAATTATTTTACAGTCAAGATACAGATAAACATGATTAGTAATTTTAAATCTGGTGGAGCTTATTATAGATGGCCTAATAGAATCAGTGCTGCACACTGCTACAAAGCCCAAATTATTTTCCAGCCAAGATACAGATAAACATGATTAGTAATTTGAAAGCTTAAAACAGTTGGTAGGGTGATTTTAACCAATCATCAAGCTTTTACTCTCCCCAGGATGACACAGGGGTAGAAAATTCGTTTCGGATCCATGATTTGTTCATCTTTATGAACGTGAGTCTGTCTACATTATCAGTGGAGAGCCGCGTGCGCTTATCTGTCAGCACACCACCAGCAGCGCTGAACACACGTTCAGACAGAACGCTGGCTGCGGGGCATGACAAGATCTCCAAGGCGTAAGTGGCTAGCTCCGGCCATTTATCCAGATTGGAAGCCCAAAAAGAGCAAGGGTCCAGTGACACAGTCATGGCTTCAATGTTTACTTGGAGATACTCCTGTACCATCGTCTCTAGGCGTTGACTATGTGTCAGACTTCTTGTCTCCTGTGGCCTTGCAAAGGATGGGCTAAAAAAGTGGTGAAATGATTCCGCAAAATTGATGTTACCAGCAGATACTGTGGTTCTGTTACGGTTTGAGTGCTGAACACTTGACGGTCCCACGGTTGGCAAGTTGGAACTGTGAGATTCACTACGTGCACCACTGGTGTTTTGCGGAAAAGCACATGTAAGATTCTGCAACAGTCTCTGCTGATATTCCTGCTTGTGTGCATCCCTTTCTATGGCAGGAATAATTTCTGCAAATTTACTTTTGTACCGGGGATCTAACAGTGTGGCAACCCAGTAGTCAGGATTATTTCTAATTCTCACAATTCGAGAGTCATGTTGCAGGTAGTGCAGCAAGAAGGCACTCATGTGTGTTGCGCATCCAGGAGCACCAAGTCCCTGTTGTGTTGGTGGCGAGGTAACAATCATGCTTCCTTCCTCTGTCCTCTCCCCCCAACCTCGCACAACAGAAATGTGATCAAGGTCTCCCTCATCTGATGAGTCTTTCATCAGTTCGTCCTCCACTTCTTCCTGGGCTCCTGCACCTTCCTCACTAGTTTGGCTGCTACCATGCGCCCTGGTAAAACCATCTCCCCCACCCTCACATGCCTGCCGCCTTGGTGCTGCCGACCGTCTGGACCTTGCAGATGTTAGCCCTTCCGCATACAACTCCTCCTCCTCTACTTCCTCCACCTCCTCTTGTGCCACCACCTGACTCCGAATTCTGTTTAACATGTACTCCAGCATGTAAATCACCGGAATAGTCATGCTGATAATGGCATCGTCAGCACTAAACATCTTCGTCGCCATTTCAAAACTGTGCAGAAGGGTGCATAGGTCTCTGAACTGAGACCACTCCTCCAGCGTGATTTGCCCCACCTCTGGATCTCGTTGGCCCAGGCTATACGTCAGAAAGTATTGCACCAGGGCTTGTCGGTGCTGCCACAGTCGCTGCAACATGTGCAGAGTTGAATTCCACCAGGTAGGCACATCGCATTTTAGCCGGTGAAGTGGCAGGCCCAACGACTTCTGTAGAGATGTAAGTCGCTGAGCTGCGGGATGTGAACGGGGGAAGTGAGCACACAGCGACCGTGCCCTCTGCAGAAGGCCATCTAGTCTGGGATAGTGGGCTAAAAATTGCTGGACAACCAGGTTCAACACGTGAGCCGTACAAGGCACGTGTGTGACATAGCCCCAGCGAAGGGCCGCACCCAGGTTTGCAGCATTGTCGCACACGGCCTTCCCTGGTTTCAGGTCCAGTGGAGACAACCATTCATGAAATTGGTTCTCCAGAGCTGACCACAACTCCTCAGCTGTGTGACTCACATTTCCCAGACATTTCAAAGTAAAAACTGCCTGATGACGTTGAGCCCTACTGCCAGCATAGTAAGGAGGTGTGCAGGATCCCTTCTGCGCAGTTAGAAAGCTTGTGGCATGACCAGACAGGCTTTGGGTGCAGGTGGAAAACCGAGAGGAGGTTGAGGAGGCAGAAGCAGTGGAGGAACTTTGACATAAAGAGGATTGACGCACAACTCGTGGGGACGGCAAGACTTGGACAGCAGCCCCTTGTCCTGCTGTCACCATAGTTACCCAGTGCCCAGTCAGCGACATGTAACGCCCCTGTCCATGCCTACTCGTCCAAGTGTCTGTGGTGAAATGTTCCCTGTCACACACAGAGTTTCTCAAAGAAGCGGTGATGTTGTGTGCGAAATGCTGGAGGAGCGCAGGCACACCTTTCTATGAGAAGTAGTGCCGACTGGGCATCTGGTACTGGGGCACTGCGACGGACATAAGGTCTCGAAAATCCTCTGTGTCCACCAGGCGGAAAGGCAGCATTTCTGTAGCCAAGAGCTTGCAGATGGTGAAATTCAACCTCTTAGCTTTCTCATGTCTAGGAGGAAATGGTCTTTTACTTGTCCACATCTGAGGGACCGAGGGCTGGCTATTGTGCTTAGACGGGGTTGATAAGGGTGTCCCCGGCAAACTGCCGGTCTGTGAGGAAGATGCAGGCGGACATGTTAGGTTGCCTTGATCCAAAGGTGGTGCTATCGATGTCGGACAGCGCTCAACACCAGCTGGTGTTACCACCTCCAAAGAAAATGATGACCTGCCAATCACGCTGGCTGTTGCGGGTAAAGAGGTGGCAGGTCTGTGCCCCAAAACAGGTGTGACTGCTGTCCCCCCAGTCACAGAGGATGAAGAGGCCGCGGATGCACAAGAAATGGTAGACGGAGGTTGGCCCGGCCGGCTAGGCCGCATTGTAGCACACTGAGCTTCCCACTGCAACTTATGCTTCATGTCCATGTGCCGGTTCATGCATGAAGTACTCAAACTGTGTATTTTTTGGCCTCTACTTAGCTTTTGCTGACAAATGTAACAGATAACACGAGTTTTGTTGAGCCACCCCCGTAGTGTTCGAGTTCGGTTCGGTTCGTCGAACACCTGTGTGTTCGCCGAACTGTTCGTTGAAATGTTCGTCGAACACCTTCGAACACCGTTAAAACCAATGGCAGGCAAACAAAAACACATAGAAACACATAGAAAACACCTTCAAAGGTGTGCAAAAGCTGACAAACTTCTCAGAAGACATAACTAACACATGGAAAAGTGACAAGTACATATAGTCATGCGAAAAGAAAAGAGGTGGAGGAGTAAAAGGAGGGGGAGACACAGATATAGGCATGTCATGCCCTTCTAAAATCCAAAAAGTGAGAAGCCGACACGTTCAGTCCGCTCCTGCCCGTGCCACCTCCGTGTCGCCGGGTTTGTGCCAGAGCCGCGGTGAACCCTGACGGCCAGCCCCCCTCTCCCAATACTGGTGCCTGTCCGCTGGTGGGTCGAGCGAGCCCCCCTGTGGTGGAGGCAGCTCTAAGCTTTTTAATTTAAATTGTCTCTCTAATTTGAATGAATACACTTTAAATCCATTTACAAGGATCTATTGGAGGGCAAGTCTCATGCCAGCAGCCACGTAATTCCAGCTCCAGTAGCGTCCACTAAAGCTGCTGCAGTTAAAAAGCTTTTATAAGGATCGAGCTCGGCTGTCCACCGCAAGGCATCCTACTGCCAGTCCCAGCCCCTATGCCTTGGGGTGCCTCCTGATGCTCTTCACTGAGTATCCCGTGGTCCCGAAGCATTTCCTTTGAAAAAATTAAGTGTCCAAACTACAGGTGGTGTAGCTTGCTTAACAGCCGGGATAATCCGCTGACTAGCAGACACTGCTACTAGGCACAAAGTATTTCCTGGGCTAGATGCAGTTAAAAATTTGTAATTAGATACTCTCGTTGGATGCTGAGAAAGCATTCCATAGAGTCTCCTGGCACGCCATATATGATTCTCTTAAAAAGCTAGGGGTAGGGGTCTAGGGGACCCTTTTATAGCCAAAATCACAGCCCTGTATCGCAATACGTCACCTAGGCTGAAGATAAATGGAACTGTAGCACCCTGAGGGCTCGGTTGCTACAGAGGTATTGCACCTCACCCAGAGGTGTGATATCTCACTCTCAGGTAAGGATGGAGTGTGAATCAGGACCCGACATCTGCATGCATTACACCACATTGCCGTGGGGCAGGGCGACCAATATGCCCCTGAGATGGGCACGACAGTCCCTGTCCCTGGCTGGAGTGGGGGGAGGGAACACTGAGGAAGGGGAACCCTGTAGTGCAGGAGCAGGGAGGAAGCAGTTCCTGGGTGCATTGAGAAGGGAGTATAAAAGGTGGGCAACATCTTAGTTCAGTGCAGAGAAGTCTGAGCAGAAGTGGCAGGGAGCAGGGGCTCTGCTTGAGCTCTGCTCCGGAGGCGGGCCTAGTAACAGAGGCCCAGGCCTGGAAGAGGGAGAAGGAAGGAAGAGGAGCGGAGAAGGCTCCAGGAATGAGGAACGAAGGGATCCCAGGGGTGCGGATGGGCGAGTCGCCACCGCACGCCCTAATCCACCTGCATGGAGGGGTCAGGCCAAAGGGGGAGACCGGTCCCCGAAACTAGTGGAGGCAGGAAATGACCCTCAGCTAGAAACCGGAGGCTGTGACATTATATGTGGCGCAGCCCCTCGCTACACCCGCTAGGAGGGCAGCACATAGGGTCAGGGAAACTGGCGCCAAGTTGACCAAGAGGAGGCCCGAGGCAGCCGGACAGAAGGGTTGGTAAGAAAGGCCAGACAAAGGACACACAAAGGGGGTCCTGTGAAGCGCTCCAAAGTTATCTGGGAGTTGTCTGAGCCCCTCACCTGGTGAGCACAGTACGACGTGGGCAGCCGTTACCTGCAGACGTGGTCTGGATAATAAGAACTGTGAGTAAAGGCCCTGGACTGCATCACTGACTCCGTGTCGTTACTGCTGCTGCCCTGCACCATCACCCCCATCCTCTGCATACACTGCCCTGAGGCTATACTCCTCCCGTGGGGAGTTATGCTATGCTCTGCTGCACCCACAACACCAGCCTCAGCGGTCTTCCCTGCAGCGGCGGTTCACTCTGACCGCAATCCACGGGTGGCGTAGTCGGACATTTAAACATCAAAACCACATAAATAGTTCCGCCACTGGTTTGACCACCCTGAGCCACGGAACCGGGTCGCCGCCACGAAGACTACAACCACCAGCATCCACCAAAAAGGGTCCGGCTCCGGGTGTCCCAAGGCCCAGGGGGTGCATCAGAACATTTTCATCACCTTTCACAATCACCAATGGGACAAGGCAGGGATGTCCTCTGTCCCCTCTCTTATACATCCTAGTGACGGAGCACCTGCTCTCATCAATTCGCCATAACTCCAATATTAGGTGGATTGAGGTGGGAGGCACCGAGTACAAGTGCTCTCTATTTGCTGATGATGTACTAGTATATATCACTCAATCACATATATCCATCCATGCTGTTATGGCTGAAATAGATCACTTTGTTACATGGTCAAATTTTAAAATCAATGCAGCGAAGTCTGAGGCCCTCGATGTCTCCCTCCCCAAATCCATATAGGATTCCATCCAGTCCAACTTTCCCTTTGCCTGGCCCTCACAGGGTATCAAATACTTAGGAATTCCTATTCATAGAGACCTCTCTCATCTATGTTATCTTAATTTTGGGCCCTTTATTGAACAACTCCATACAGACCACGGTTGGCAAGTTAGAACTGTAAGATTCACTACGTGAACCACTGGTGTTTTGTGGAAAAGCACATGTACACTGTGTTCCAAATTATTATGCAAAAAGTGTTTAGGAGTGATAAGGGAAGAATTTGTTTGTTTGTCAGTTAAACTCATTGATGGTGATGTGTGTCAGGGCTCTTTATATCACTGTAAGCAATTGCAGACACCTGTGCTAATTAGTTTGGCAGGTGTGTCCAATGAAAGGCAAGACTACTTAAGAAGGCTGTCTCACATTATTAAGCAGCCTACATTTTCTGCCAAAATGGGAAAAAAAAAGGATGTGTCGGCTGCTGAGAAGCAACAAATTGTGGAGTGTTTAGGTCAAGGCATGACTACAATCAACATTGTGCGATGATCAGGATGAAGTGTCTTGGCAATCAAGAAGTAGGTAGCTGATACACAGTACACACGTGTGCGTGCTGATAAGGGCAAATTGAGGACTCTTTCCTACAGGCAATTACGTCAGGTTAAAAGAGCAGCGGCAAAAAAGCCTTGTCATAGCAGCAGACAAGTTTTTGAAGCTGCTGGTGCCTCCAACGTCCCCCGAACAACAAGATGCAGGGTCCTTCAGAGGTTTGCAGCTGTGCATATGCCATCCTGTCGACCTCCTCTATCCACTTCACACAAGCAGAAACGACTGCAGTGGGCCAAACATTACATGAAGACTGATTTCAAAACTGTTTTGTTCACGGATGAGTGCCGTGCAGCGCTCGATGGTCCAGATGGATGGAGTGGAGGATGGCTGGTTGATGGACACCCCACGCAAACACGGCTACAGCGCCAACAAGGAGGAAGTGGAGTAATGTTTTGGGCTGGAATCATGGGGAGAGAGATTGTCGGCCCCTTTAGGATCCCTGAAGGCGCTAAAGATGAACTCCATAATGTATGTGGATTTTCTCAAACAGCACTTCCTGCCATGGTTCAAGAAGAAGAACCATGTATTTCACAGCAAGATCATTTTTGTGCATGATAATGCACCATCTCATGCTGCACATAAAACATCTGCATCTCTGGCTGATATGGGCATAAAAGGGGACAAACTTATGGTGTGACCCCCATGCTCTTCTGACCTCTACCCCTTTCATAACCTCTGGAGCATCATCAAAAGGAGTGTCTATGATGGCGGGAGGCAGTTCACATCTAAGCAACAGCTCTGGGAGGGTATTCTGTCCTCATGCAAAACAATTGAAGCAGAAACCATCCAAAACCTGACAAATTCAACGGACGAGAGAGTTCAGAAGCTCCTTTCGAACAAGGGGTCCTATGTGAAAATGTAACATCACCTAAAATAAAGTTTTGAGTTGAAAACTGTTTGATTTCAGTTTCTAATAACCTGCTAATGCTTATAATTTCAAAAATGACCATTTTTTTGGTCTTTATTAAAATGAAAAGGTTGATCGAAAAGTTTGGGGGATCTAAGAGTGTGGCAACCCAGTAGTCATGATTACTTCGAATTCTGACAATATGAGGGTCATGTTGCAGGTAGTGCAGCAAGAAGGCACTTATGTGTCTTGCGCATCTCGGAGCCCCAAAATTATTTTCCGGGCTAGATGCAGCTAAAAATTATTATTAATTTTAAATCTGGTGGAGCTTAGTATAGATGGGCTAATAAGATCAGTGCTGCACACTGCTACAAAGCCCAAATTATTTTCCAGTCAAGATACAGGTAAACATGATTAGTAATTTGAAAGCTTAAAACGGTTGGTAGGGTGATTTTAACCAATCATCAAGCTTTTGCTCTCCCCAGGATGACACAGGGGTAGAAAAGTCGTTTCGGATCCATGATTTGTTCATCTTTATGAACGTGAGTCTGTCTACATTATCAGTGGAGAGCCGCGTACGCTTATCTGTCAGCACACCACCAGCAGCGCTGAACACACGTTCAGACAGAACGCTGGCTGCGGGGCATGACAAGATCTCCAAGGCGTAAGTGGCTAGCTCCGGCCATTTATCCAGATTGGAAGCCCAAAAAGAGCAAGGGTCCAGTGACGCAGTCATGGCTTCAATGTTTACTTGGAGATAATCCTGTACCATCGTCTCTAGGCGTTGACTATGTGTCAGACTTCTTGTCTCCTGTGGCCTTGCAAAGGATGGGCTAAAAAAGTGGTGAAATGATTGCGCAAAATTGATGTTACCAGCAGATACTGTGGTTCTGTTACGGTTTGAGTGCTGAACACTTGACGGTCCCACGGTTGGCAAGTTGGAACTGTGAGATTCACTACGTGCACCACTGGTGTTTTGTGGAAAAGCACATGTAAGATTCTGCAACAGTCTCTGCTGATACTCCTGCATGCTTGCATCCCTTTCTATGGCAGGAATAATTTCTGCAAATTTACTTTTGTACCGGGGATCTAACAGTGTGGCAACCCAGTAGTCAGGATTATTTCTAATTCTCACAATTCGAGGGTCATGTTGCAGGTAGTGCAGCAAGAAGGCACTCATGTGTGTTGCGCATCCAGGAGCACCAAGTCCCTGTTGTGTTGGGGGCGTAGGTAACAATCATGCTTCCTTCCTCTGTCCTCTCCCCCCAACCTCGCACAACAGAAATGTGATCAAGGTCTCCCTCATCTGATGAGTCTTCCATCAGTTTGTCCTCCACTTCTTCCTGGGCTCCTGCACCTTCCTCACTAGTTTGGCTGCTACCATGCGCCCTGGTAAAACCATCTCTCCCACCCTCACATGCCTGCCGCCTTGGTGCTGCCGACCGTCTGGACCTTGCAGATGTTAGCCCTTCCGCATACAACTCCTCCTCCTCTACTTCCTCCATCTCCTCTTGTGCCACCACCTGACTCCAAATTCTGTTCAACATGTGCTCCAGCATGTAAATCACCGAAATAGTCATGCTGATAATGGCATCGTCAGCACTAAACATCTTCGTCGCCATTTCAAAACTGTGCAGAAGGGTGCATAGGTCCCTGATCTGAGACCACTCCTCCAGCGTGATTTGCCCCACCTCCGGATCTCGTTGCCCCAGGCTATACGTCAGAACATATTGCACCAGGGCTTGTCGGTGCTGCCACAGTCGCTGCAACATGTGCAGAGTTGAATTCCACCGCGTAGGCACTAGTGTTGAGCCACCCCCGTAGTGTTCGAGTTCGGTTCGGTTCGTCGAACACCCGTGTGTTCGCCGAACTGTTCGTCGAACTGTTCGTCGAACACCTTCGAACACCATTAAAACCAATGGCAGGCAAACAAAAACTCATAGAAACACATAGAAAACACCTTCAAAGGTGTCCAAAAGCTGACAAACTGCTCAGAAGACACAACTAACACATGGGAAAGTGACAAGTACATATAGTCATGCGAAAAGAAAAGAGGTGGAGGAGTAAAAGGAGGGGGAGACACAGATATAGGCATGTCATGCCCTTCTAAAATCCAAAAAGTAAGAAGCCGAGACGGCCAGTCCGCTCCTGCCCGTGCCACCTCCGTGTCGCCGGGTTTGTGCCAGAGCCGCGGTGAACCCTGACGGCCAGCCCCCCTCTCCCAATACTGGTGCCTGTCCGCTGGTGGGTCGAGAGAGCCCCCCTGTGGTGGAGGCAGCTCTAAGCTTTTTAATTTAAATTGTCCCTCTAATTTGAATGAATACACTTTAAATCCATTTACAAGGATCTATTGGAGGGCAAGTCTCATGCCAGCAGCCGCATAATTCCAGCTCCAGTAGCGTCCACTAAAGCTGCTGCAGTTAAAAAGCTTTTATAAGGATCGAGCTCGGCTGTCCACCGCAAGGCATCCTAGTGCCAGTCCCAGCCCCTATGCCTTGGGGTGCCTCCTGATGCTCTTCACTAAGTATCCCGTGGTCCCGAAGCATTTCCTTTGAAAAAATTAAGTGTCCAAACTACAGGTGGTGTAGCTTGCTTAACAGCCGGGATAATCCGCTGACTAGCAGACACTGCTACTAGGCACAAAGTATTTCCTGGGCTAAATGCAGTTAAAAATTTGTAAGTAGATACTCTCGTTGGATGCTGAGAAAGCATTCCATAGAGTCTCCTGGCACGCCATATATGATTCTCTTAAAAAGCTTGGGGTAGGGGTCTAGGGGACCCTTTTATAGCCAAAATCACGGCCCTGTATCACAATACGTCACCTAGGCTGAAGATAAACGGAACTGTAGCACCGAGGGCTCGGTTGCTACAGACGTATTGCACCTCACCCAGAAGTGTGATATCTCACTCTCAGATAAGGATGGAGTGTTGATCAGGACCCGACACCTGCATGCATTACACCACATTGCCGTGGGGCAGGGCGACCAATATGCCCCTGAGATGGGCACGACAGTCCCTGTCCCTGGCTGGAGTGGGGGGAGGGAACACTGAGGAAGGGGAACCCTGCAGTGCAGGAGCAGGGAGGAAGCAGTTCCTGGGTGCATTGAGAAGGGAGTATAAAAGGTGGGCACCATCTTAGTTCAGTGCAGAGAAGTCTGAGCAGAAGTGGCAGGGAGCAGGGGCTCTGCATGAGCTCTGCTCCGGAGGCGGGCCTAGTAACAGAGGCCCAGGCCTGCAAGAGGGAGAAGGAAGGAAGAGGAGCGGAGAAGGCTCCAGGAAGGAGGAATGAAGGGATCCCAGGGGTGCGGACGGGCGAGTCGCCACCGCACGCCCGAATCCACCTGCGTGGAGGGGTCAGGCCAAAGGGGGAGACCGGTCCCCGAACTAGTGGAGGCAGGAAACGACCCTCAGCTAGAAACCGGAGGCTCTGACATTTTATGTGGCACAGCCCCTTGCTCCACCCGCTAGGAAGGCACCACATAGGGTCAGGGAAACTGGCGCCAAGTTTACCAAGAGGAGGCCCGAGGCAGCCGGACAGAAGTGTTGGTAAGAAAGGCCAGACAAAGGACACACAAAGGGGGTCCTGTGAAGCGCTCCAAAGTTATCTGGGAGTTGTCTGAGCCCCTCACCTGGTGAGCACAGTACGACGTGGGCAGCCGTTACCTGCAGACGTGGTCTGGATAATAAGAACTGTGAGTAAAGGCCCTGAACTGCATCACTGACTCCGTGTCGTTACTGCTGCTGCCCTGCACCATCACCCCCATCCTCCGCATACACTGCCCTGAGGCTATACTCCTCCCGTGGGGAGTTATGCTACGCTCTGCTGCACCCACAACACCAGCCTTAGCGGTCTGCCCTGTAGCGGCTGTTCACTCTGACCGCAATCCACGGGTGGCGTAGTCGGACATTTAAACATCAAAACCACATAAATAGTTCCGCCACTGGTTTGACCGCCCTGAGCCACGGAACCGGATCGCCGCCACGAAGACTACAACCACCAGCATCCACCAAAAAGGGTCCGGCTCCGGGTGTCCCAAGGCCCAGGGGGTGCGTCAGAACATTTTCATCACCTTTCACAATCACCAATGGGACAAGGCAGGGATGTCCTCTGTCCCCTCTCTTATACATCCTAGTGACGGAGCACCTGCTCTCATCAATTCGCCATAACCCCAATATTAGGTGGATTGAGGTGGGAGGCACCGAGTACAAGTGCTCTCTATTTGCTGATGATGTCCTAGTATATATCACTCAATCACATATATCCATCCCTGCTGTTATGGCTGAAATAGATCACTTTGTTACATGGTAAAATTTTAAAATCAATGCAGCGAAGTCTGAGGCCCTCGATGTCTCCCTCCCTAAATCCATATAGGATTCCATCCAGTCCAACTTTCCCTTTGCCTGGCCCTCACAGGGTATCAAATACTTAGGAATTCCTATTCATAGAGACCTCTCCCATCTATGTTATCTTAATTTTGGGCCCTTTATTGAACAATTCCATACAGACCACGGTTGGCAAGTTAGAACTGTAAGATTCACTACGTGAACCACTGGTGTTTTGTGGAAAAGCACATGTACACCGCGTTCCAAATTATTATGCAAAAAGTGTTTAGGAGTGATGAGGGAAGAATTTGTTTGTTTGTCAGTTAAACTTATTGATGGTGATGTGTGTCAGGGCTCTTTATATCACTGTAAGCAATTGCAGACACCTGTGCTAATTAGTTTGGCAGGTGTGTCCAATGAAAGGCAAGACTACTTAAGAAGGCTCTCTCACATTATTAAGCAGCCTACATTTTCTGCCAAAATGGGAAAGAAAAAGGATGTGTCGGCTGCTGAGAAGCAACAAATTGTGGAGTGTTTAGGTCAAGGCATGACTACAATCAACATTGTGCGATGATCAGGATGAAGTGTCTTGGCAATCAAGAAGTATGTAGCTGATTCACAGTACACACGTGTGCGTGCTGATAAGGGCAAATTGAGGACTCTTTCCTACAGGCAATTACGTCAGGTTGAAAGAGCAGCGGCAAAAAAGCCTTGTCATAGCAGCAGACAAGTTTTTGAAGCTGCTTGTGCCTCCAACGTCCCCCGAACAACAAGATGCAGGGTCCTTCAGAGGTTTGCAGCTGTGCATACGCCATCCTGTCGACCTCCTCTATCCACTTCACACAAGCAGAAACGGCTCCAGTGGGCCAAACATTACATGAAGACTGATTTCAAAACTGTTTTGTTCACGGATGAGTGCCGTGCAGCGCTCGATGGTCCAGATGAATGGAGTGGAGGATGGCTGGTTGATGGACACCCCACGCAAACACGGCTACAGCGCCAACAAGGAGGAGATGGAGTAATGTTTTGGGCTGGAATCATGGGGAGAGAGATTGTCGGCCCCTTTAGGATCCCTGAAGGCGCTAAAGATGAACTCCATAATGTATGTGGATTTTCTCAAACAGCACTTCCTGCCATGGTTCAAGAAGAAGAACCGTGTATTTCACAGCAAGATCATTTTTCTGCATGATAATGCACCATCTCATGCTGCACATAAAACATCTGCATCTCTGGCTGATATGGGCATAAAAGGGGACAAACTTATGGTGTGACCCCCATGCTCCCCTGACCTCTACCCCATTCAGAACCTTTGGAGCATCATTAAAAGGAGTGTCTATGATGGCGGGAGGCAGTTCACATCTAAGCAACAGCTCTGGGAGGGTATTCTGTCCTCATGCAAAACAATTGAAGCAGAAACCATCCAAAACCTGACAAATTCAATGGACGAGAGAGTTCAGAAGCTCCTTTCGAACAAGGGGTCCTATGTGAAAATGTAACATCACCTAGAATAAAGTTTTGAGTTGAAAACTGTTTGATTTCAGTTTCTAACAACCTGCTAATGCTTATAATTTCAAAAATGACCATTTTTTTTGGTCTTTATTAAAATGAAAAGGTTGATCGAAAAGTTTGGGGGATCTAAGAGTGTGGCAACCCAGTAGTCATGATTACTTCGAATTCTGACAATATGAGGGTCATGCTGCAGGTAGTGCAGCAAGAAGGCACTTATGTGTCTTGCGCATCTCGGAGCCCCAAAATTATTTTCCGGGCTAGATGCAGCTAAAAATTATTTTTAATTTTAAATCTGGTGAAGCTTATTATAGATGGCCTAATAGGATCAGTGCTGCACACTGCTACAAAGCCCAAATTATTTTCCAGTCAAGATACAGATAAACATGATTAGTAATTTGAAAGCTTAAAACGGTTGGTAGGGTGATTTTAACCAATCATCAAGCTTTTACTCTCCCCAGGATGACACAGGGGTAGAAAAGTCGTTTCGGATCCATGATTTGTTCATCTTTATGAACGTGAGTCTGTCTACATTATCAGTGGAGAGCCGCGTGCGCTTATCTGTCAGCACACCACCAGCAGCGCTGAACACACGTTCAGACAGAACGCTGGCTGCGGGGCATGACAAGATCTCCAAGGCGTAAGTGGCTAGCTCCGGCCATTTATCCAGATTGGAAGCCCAAAAAGAGCAAGGGTCCAGTGACACAGTCGTGGCTTCAATGTTTACTTGGAGATACTCCTGTACCATCGTCTCTAGGCGTTGACTATGTGTCAGACTTCTTGTCTCCTGTGGCCTTGCAAAGGATGGGCTAAAAAAGTGGTGAAATGATTCCGCAAAATTGATGTTACCAGCAGATACTGTGGTTCTGTTACGGTTTGAGTGCTGAACACTTGACGGTCCCACGGTTGGCAAGTTGGAACTGTGAGATTCACTACGTGCACCACTGGTATTTTGTGGAAAAGCACATGTAAGATTCTGCAACAGTCTCTGCTGATACTCCTGCATGCGTGCATCCCTTTCTATGGCAGGAATAATTTCTGCAAATTTACTTTTGTACCGGGGATCTAACAGTGTGGCAACCCAGTAGTCAGGATTATTTCTAATTCTCACAATTCGAGGGTCATGTTGCAGGTAGTGCAGCAAGAAGGCACTCATGTGTGTTGCGCATCCAGGAGCACCAAGTCCCTGTTGTGTTGGTGGCGAGGTAACAATCATGCTTCCTTCCTCTGTCCTCTCCCCCCAACCTCGCACAACAGAAATGTGATCAAGGTCTCCCTCATCTGATGAGTCTTCCATCAGTTCGTCCTCCACTTCTTCCTGGGCTCCTGCACCTTCCTCACTAGTTTGGCTGCTACCATGCGCCCTGGTAAAATCATCTCCCCCACCCTCACATGCCTACCGCCCTGGTGCTGCCGACCGTCTGGACCTTGCAGATGTTAGCCCTTTCGCATACAACTCCTCCTCCTCTACTTCCTCCACCTCCTCTTGTGCCACCACCTGACTCCGAATTCTGTTTAACATGTGCTCCAGCATGTAAATCACCGGAATAGTCATGCTGATAATGGCATCGTCAGCACTAAACATCTTCGTCGCCATTTCAAAACTGTGCAGAAGGGTGCATAGGTCCCTGATCTGAGACCACTCCTCCAGCGTGATTTGCCCCACCTCTGAATCTCGTTGGCCCAGGCTATACGTCAGAACGTATTGCACCAGGGCTTGTCGGTGCTGCCACAGTCGCTGCAACATGTGCAGAGTTGAATTCCACCGGGTAGGCACATCGCATTTTAGCCGGTGAAGTGGCAGGCCCAACGACTTCTGTAGAGATGTAAGTCGCTGAGCTGCGGGATGCGAACGGCGGAAGTGAGCACACAGCGACCGTGCCCTCTGCAGAAGGCCATCTAGTCTGGGATAGTGGGCTAAAAATTGCTGGACAACCAGGTTCAACACGTGAGCCATACAAGGCACGTGTGTGACATTGCCCCGGCGAAGGGCCGCACCCAGGTTTGCAGCATTGTCGCACACGGCCTTCCCTGGTTTCAGGTCCAGTGGAGACAACCATTCATGAAATTGGTTCTCCAGAGCTGACCACAACTCCTCAGCTGTGTGACTCACATTTCCCAGACATTTCAAAGTAAAAACCGCCTGATGACGTTGAGCCCTACTGCCAGCATAGTAAGGAGGTGTGCAGGATCCCTTCTGCGCAGTTAGAAAGCTTGTGGCATGACCAGACAGGCTTTGGGTGCAGGTGGAAGATCGAGAGGAGGTTGAGGAGGCAGAAGCAGTGGAGGAAAAATGACATAAAGAGGATTGACGCACAACTCGTGGGGACGGCAAGACTTGGACAGCAGCCCCTTGTCCTGCTGTCACCATACTTACCCAGTGCCCAGTCAGCGACATGTAACACCCCTGTCCATGCCTACTCGTCCAAGTGTCTGTGGTGAAATGCACCCTGTCACACACAGAGTTTCTCAAAGAAGCGGTGATGTTGTGTGCGACATGCTGGTGGAGCGCAGGCACACCTTTCTTTGAGAAGTAGTGCCGACTGGGCATCTGGTACTGGGGCACTGCGACGGACATAAGGTCTCGAAAATCCTCTGTGTCCACCAGGCGGAAAGGCAGCATTTCTGTAGCCAAGAGCTTGCAGATGGTGAAATTCAACCTCTTAGCTTTCTCATGGCTAGGAGGAAATGGTCTTTTACTTGTCCACATCTGAGGGACCGAGGGCTGGCTATTGTGCTTAGACGGGGTTGATAAGGGTGTCCCCGGCAAACTGCCGGTCTGTGAGGAAGATGCAGGCGGACATGTTAGGTTGCCTTGATCCAAAGGTGGTGCTATCGATGTCGGACAGCGCTCAAGACCAGCTGGTGTTACCACCTCCAAAGAAAATGATGACCTGCCAATCACGCTGGCTGTTGCGGGTAAAGAGGTGGCAGGTCTGCGCCCCAAAACAGGTGTGACTGCTGTCCCCCCAGTCACAGAGGATGAAGAGGCCGCGGATGCACAAGATATGGCAGACGGTGGTTGGCCCGGCCGGCTAGACCGCATTGTAGCACACTGAGCTTCCCACTGCAACTTATGCTTCATGTCCATGTGCCGGTTCATGCATGAAGTACTCAAACTATGTATTTTTTGGCCTCTACTTAGCTTTTGCTGACAAATGTTACAGATAACACGAGTTGGGTCATCTTTATCGATCTGAAAAAATGCCCAGGCTATGCAAGGCTTAGCACCCATGCGACCTGAAGAGCCACCACGACTTGTGGTGAGAGGCAGAGTTGTGTTTGAGGATGCAGTTGTTGACGTGCTTCCAGTACTACGTCTCTGTCCAGGAAGGCGCAACCTGACCTCGTCGTCACTAGCATCTTCCTCCACCTCCTCTGCTGACCTCATCTCTTGGCTGACTGTGGGTTGACAGTAAGTGGGATCTCCGACCTCATCATCATCACCCTGTGCGTTATCACACCCGTCGTCCTCAGAGCCAACCTGTTCCTGCCCTGACAAAAAACTAAAGTTGTCGCTCCAATCAGGTATTTGAGTCTTATCATCGTCTTCCTCATTGTCTCCACCAACAGGAGTTACAGTTTGGGAATGAGGGTCTACATTATGGTCAGAACCTTCTGCGTCTGGTCCTGGATCCGACTCATAAAGATTCTGGGCATCAGTGCAGATCATTTCCTCGTCTGGATTCACAGAAGCGCTGGAGTCGACCTCTGATTCCCAGGCTATAGTATGAGTAAACAGCTCTGCAGACTCAACCATCTGTTCTACCTCATACTCAGACGGGCAGCTGGAGATTTGGGAGCTGTGAGGAAGCAAGTGCGATTTGGGTGACACCTTTGAGGACTGGAGTATTTGTGATGTTGAAGTTGATGTGGAGGAGAGCCCACTTAAAGGAGCACTTGATATCCGTTGAAGCACCTGCTGTTTTTGTGCCTCATCTGGAATTTGTAGCGATTGGCGTGGCCGTAAGAAAGGGATCTTATCACATTGTCCGCTAAAAGAAGTAGACATTTTAGTTTGTCTGGAAGATGGTCTTTCTTCTGCACCTACCCCACGGACACAACCTTTTTTCCCCTTCCCAACACGCCTATTTCCCTTTCCACCAGCAGCAGGCCTTTTTCCACTCATTTTGGTGGTTAACTAATTCACAACTCTGGAGTTGTTTGCACAAAAAAACAATGGATGGTAACCGAGCAGAGCTGAGTGGCCAAACTGTGGTATTAGGCCAAAACTATTGGCTGGGTTAGATGCAGAAAAAAATTATTTTTAATTTGCAACCTGATGGAGGTCAGTATAGATGGACTAATAGACCAAGTCCCACACACCGCTAGAAGCCCAAATATTTTTTCAGAGCTAGATGCAGAAATTTTTTTTATTCAATTTGCAACCTGATGGAGGTCAGTATAGATGGACTAATAGACCAAGTCCCACACACTGCTAGAAGCCCAAATATTTTTTCAGAGCTAGATGCAGAAAAAAATTATTTTTAATTTGCAACCTGATGGAGGTCAGTATAGATGGACTAATAGACCAAGTCCCACACACCGCTAGAAGCCCAAATATTTTTTCAGAGCTAGATGCAGAAAAAAATTATTTTTAATTTGCAACCTGATGGAGGTCAGTATAGATGGACTAATAGACCAAGTCCCACACACCGCTAGAAGCCCAAATATTTTTTCAGAGCTAGATGCAGAAAAAAATTATATTCAATTTGCAACCTGCTGGAGGTCAGTATAGAAGGACTAATAGAACAAGTCCCACACACTGCTAGAAGCCCAAATATTTTTTCAGAGCTAAATGAAGAAAAAAATTATTTTTAATTTGCAACCTGATGGAGGTCAGTATAGATAGACTAATAGACCAAGTCCCACACACTGCTAGAAGCCCAAATATTTTTTCAGAGCTAGATGCAGAAAAAAATTATTTTTAATTTGCAACCTGATGGAGGTCAGTATAGATGGACTAATAGACCAAGTCCCACACACTGCTAGAAGCCCAAATATTTTTTCAGAGCTAGATGCAGAAAAAAAATATTTTTAATTTGCAACCTGATGGAGGTCAGTATAGATGGACTAATAGACCAAGTCCCACACACCGCTAGAAGCCCAAATATTTTTTCAGAGCTAGATGCAGAAAAAAATTATATTCAATTTGCAACCTGCTGGACGTCAGTATAGAAGGACTAATAGAACAAGTCCCACACACTGCTAGAAGCCCAAATATTTTTTCAGAGCTAAATGAAGAAAAAAATTATTTTTAATTTGCAACCTGATGGAGGTCAGTATAGATGGACTAATAGACCAAGTCCCACACACTGCTAGAAGCCCAAATATTTTTTCAGAGCTAGATGCAGAAAAAAATTATTTTTAATTTGCAACCTGATGGAGGTCAGTATAGATGGACTAATAGACCAAGTCCCACACACCGCTAGAAGCCCAAATATTTTTTCAGAGCTAGATGCAGAAAAAAATTATATTCAGTTTGCAACCTGATGGAGGTCAGTATAGATGGACTAATAGAATGATGCTATGCCCAAAAGATTTTACTTCACTAGGTGCAGTAAAAAAATTGGTATTCTATACACAGGTGGTATATCTTGCAACACAGATAGGCTACTCCACTGACTAACACACTCTGCAATAGGCCAAAAAGGATTAGCTTTGCTAGATTCAGCCAAATGCTGTGAAAAAAACTTGCACAGCACTGGCACAGACCTGCCTGGCAAAAACTGATAGGAACTGATGTAACCTAGTCCTGAAAAGGACTCCAATTACAATTAGTCTTTACTCCCACAATCTATCTATTTAAGAGCACAGACCTGCCTGATAAAAGTCGTAGGAAATGCTGTAACCTAGTCCTTAAAAGGACTGCAATCACAACTATTCCCTACTCCCAAGCTATCTGTATATTTGTGCGAAAATTGGCTTGAAATTAACAAGGTATAGCGCACACAGCAACAGCGGTGCCGTCTAACACGCAGCTGCAGCAGTGAGAAAATGGTGGCGACGGGGAAAATGGCTGGGTCTTATAGGGCAAGGACATGTGACATACACTGCCAATCACACAGGCCCTTGCTTGTGTGAAAAAAAGCACTTCGCTCTGTGTGTGCGCTGCTGATAGGCTGACAGATTGCACCTCCCCACTGCAAATGCGGGAAAGAGAAAAAAAAATGGAGATCTTCATTGTTCCTGCAGAGATCCATCCCCTGCCCCTCCCCCCGCCCCGCTGTACACTCAAACTGCGTATTAACATTAATTTTCATCATTACTGAGAAAAAATCCAGTTATGATTTTGGTGCACGAACAGTTATCGAACATAACCTCGAACAGCCGAATTTTTCTCAAATTGTTCGTGTTCGCCGACCGGCTCGAACACCGCCCAAAACAGCTCGAATTTGAGATTGGCGAACAGTTCGAGTAGAACAACGCTCATCTCTAGTAGGCACATCGCATTTTAGCAGGTGAAGTGGCAGGCCCAACGACTTCTGTAGAGATGTAAGTCGCTGAGCTGCGGGATGCGAACGGAGGAAGTGAGCACACAGCGACCGTGCCCTCTGCAGAAGGCCATCTAGTCTGGGATAGTGGGCTAATACAAGGCACGTGTGTGACATTGCCCCGGCGAAGGGCCGCACCCAGGTTTGCAGCATTGTCGCACACGGCCTTCCCTGGTTTCAGGTCCAGTGGAGACAACCATTCATGAAATTGGTTCTCCAGAGCTGACCACAACTCCTCAGCTGTGTGACTCACATTTCTCAGACATTTCAAAGTAAAAACCGCCTGATGACGTTGAGCCCTACTGCCAGCATAGTAAGGAGGTGTGCAGGATCCCTTCTGTGCAGTTAGAAAGCTTGTGGCATGACCAGACAGGCTTTGGGTGCAGGTGGAAGACCGAGAGGAGGTTGAGGAGGCAGAAGCAGTGGAGGAACTTTGACATAAAGAGGATTGACGCACAACTCGTGGGTACGGCAAGACTTGGACAGCAGCCCCTTGTCCTGCTGTCACCATAGTTACCCAGTGCCCAGTCAGCGACATGTAACGCCCCTGTCCATGCCTACTCGTCCAAGTGTCTGTGGTGAAATGCACCCTGTCACACACAGAGTTTCTCAAAGAAGCGGTGATGTTGTGTGCGACATGCTGGTGGAGCGCAGGCACACCTTTCTTTGAGAAGTAGTGCCGACTGGGCATCTGGTACTGGGGCACTGCGACGGACATAAGGTCTCGAAAATCCTCTGTGTCCACCAGGCGGAAAGGCAGCATTTCTGTAGCCAAGAGCTTGCAGATGGTGAAATTCAACCTCTTAGCTTTCTCATGGCTAGGAGGAAATGGTCTTTTACTTGTCCACATCTGAGGGACCGAGGGCTGGCTATTGTGCTTAGACGGGGTTGATAAGGGTGTCCCCGGCAAACTGCCGGTCTGTGAGGAAGATGCAGGCGGACATGTTAGGTTGCCTTGATCCAAAGGTGGTGCTATCGATGTCGGACAGCGCTCAACACCAGCTGGTGTTACCACCTCCAAAGAAAATGATGACCTGCCAATCATGCTGGCTGTTGCGGGTAAAGAGGTGGCAGGTCTGCGCCCCAAAACAGGTGTGACTGCTGTCCCCCCAGTCACAGAGGATGAAGAGGCCGCGGATGCACAAGATATGGCAGACGGTGGTTGGCCCGGCCGGCTAGGCCGCATTGTAGCACACTGAGCTTCCCACTGCAACTTATGCTTCATGTCCATGTGCCGGTTCATGCATGAAGTACTCAAACTATGTATTTTTTGGCCTCTACTTAGCTTTTGCTGACAAATGTTACAGATAACACGAGTTGGGTCATCTTTATCGATCTGAAAAAATGCCCAGGCTATGCAAGGCTTAGCACCCATGCGACCTGAAGAGCCACCACGACTTGTGGTGAGAGGCAGAGTTGTGTTTGAGGATGCAGTTGTTGACGTGCTTCCAGTACTACGTCTCTGTCCAGGAAGGCGCAACCTGACCTCGTCGTCACTAGCATCTTCCTCCACCTCCTCTGCTGACCTCATCTCTTGGCTGACTGTGCGTTGACAGTAAGTGGGATCTCCAACCTCATCATCATCACCCTGTGAGTTTTCACACCCGTCGTCCTCAGAGCCAACCTGTTCCTGCCCTGACATAAAACTAAAGTTGTCGCTCCAATCAGGTATTTGAGTCTCATCATCGTCTTCCTCATTGTCTCCACCAACAGGAGTTACAGTTTGGGAATGAGGGTCTACATTATGGTCAGAACCTTCTGCGTCTGGTCCTGGATCCGACTCATAAAGATTCTGGGCATCAGTGCAGATCATTTCCTCGTCTGGATTCACAGAAGCGCTGGAGTCGACCTCTAATTCCCAGGCTATAGTATGAGTAAACAGCTCTGCAGACTCAACCATCTGTTCTACCTCATACTCAGACGGGCAGCTGGAGATTTGGGAGCTGTGAGGAAGCAAGTGCGATTGGGGTGACACCTTTGAGGACTGGAGTATTTGTGATGTTGAAGTTGATGTGGAGGAGAGCCCACTTAAAGGAGCACTTGATATCCGTTGAAGCACCTGCTGTTTTTGTGCCTCATCTGGAATTTGTAGCGATTGGCGTGGCCGTAAGAAAGGGATCTTATCACATTGTCCGCTAAAAGAAGTAGACATTTTAGTTTGGCAGGAAGATGGTCTTTCTTCTGCAGATGTTACTGTTGCTTTAACACCTACCCCACGGACACAACCTTTTTTCCCTTCCCAACACGCCTATTCCCCTTTCCACCAGCAGCAGGCCTTTTTCCACTCATTTTGGTGGTTAACTAATTCACAACTCTGGAGTTGCTTGCACAAAAAAACAATGGATGGGAACCGAGCAGAGCTGAGTGGCCAAACTGTGGTATTAGGCCAAAACTATTGGCTGGGTTAGATGCAGAAAAAAATTATATTCAATTTGCAACCTGATGGAGGTCAGTATAGATGGACTAATAGAACAAGTCCCACACACTGCTAGAAGGCCAAATATTTTTTCAGAGGTAGATGCAGAAAAAAATTATATTCAGTTTGCAACCTGATGGAGGTCTGTATAGATGGATTAATAGAACAAGTCCCACACACAGCTAGAAGCCCAAATATTTTTTTAGAGGTAGAGGCAGAAAAAAATTATATTCAGTTTGCAACCTGATGGAGGTCTGTATAGATGGAATAATAGAACAAGTACCACACACAGCTAGAAGCCCAATATTTTTTCAGAGGTAGATGCAGAAAAAAAATATATTCAGTTTGCAACCTGATGGAGGTCAGTATGGATGGACTAATAGAGAAAGTCCCACACACTGCTAGAAGGCCAAATATTTTTTCAGAGCTAGATGCAGACAAAAAATGATTTTTAATTTGCAACCTGATGAAGGTCAGTATAGATGGACTAATAGAGAAAGTCCCACACACTGCTAGAAGGCCAAATATTTTTTCAGAGCTGGATGCTGTTAAAAATTATTTTTAATTTGCAACCTGATGGAGGTCAGTATAGATGGACTAATAGAGAAAGTCCCACACACAGCTAGAAGCCCAAATATTTTTTCAGTGGTAGATGCAGAAAAAAATTATATTCAGTTTGCAACCTGATGGAGGTCTGTATAGTTGGATTAATAGAACAAGTCCGACACACTGCTAGAAGGCCAAATATTTTTTCAGAGCTAGATGCAGAAAAAAATTATATTCAGTTTGCAACCTGATGGAGGTCAGTATAGATCGACTAATAGAACAAGTCCCACACACAGCTAGAAGCCCAAATATTTTTTCAGAGGTAGATGCAGAAAAAAATTATATTCAGTTTGCAACCTGATGGAGGTCAGTATAGATGGACTAATACAACAAGTCCCACACACTGCTAGAAGCCCAATATTTTTTCAGAGGTAGATGCAGAAAAAAAATATATTCAGTTTGCAACCTGATGGAGGTCAGTATAGATGGACTAATAGAGAAAGTCCCACACACTGCTAGAAGGCCAAATATTTTTTCAGAGCCAGATGCAGACAAAAAATTATTTTTAATTTGCAACCTGATGGAGGTCAGTATAGATGGACTAATAGAACAAGTCCCACACACTGCTAGAAGGCCAAATATTTTTTCAGAGCTGGATGCAGATAAAAATTATTCTTAATTTGCAACCTGATGGAGGTCAGTATAGATGGACTAATAGAGAAAGTCCCACACACTGCTAGAAGGCCAAATATTTTTTCAGAGCTAGATGCAGAAAAAAATTATATTCAGTTTGCAACCTGATGGAGGTCAGTATAGATGGACTAATAGAACAAGTCCCACACACTGCTAGAAGCCCAAATATTTTTTCAGAGCTAGATGCAGAAAAAAATTATATTCAATTTGCAACCTGATGGAGGTCAGTATAGATGGACTAATAGAATGATGCTATGCCCAAAAGATTTTACTTCACTAGGTGCAGTAAAAAAATTGGTATTCTATACACAGGTGGTATATCTTGCAACACAGATAGGCTACTGCACTGACTAACACACTCTGCAATAGGCCAAAAAGGATTAGCTTTGCTAGATTCAGCCAAATGCTGTGAAAAAAACTTGCACAGCACTGGCACAGACCTGCCTGGCAAAAACTGATAGGAACTGATGTAACCTAGTCCTGAAAAGGACTGCAATTACAATTAGTCTTTACTCCCACAATCTATCTATTTAAGAGCACAGACCTGCCTGATAAAAGTCGTAGGAAATGCTGTAACCTAGTCCTTAAAAGGACTGCAATCACAACTATTCCTTACTCCCAAGCTATCTGTAGATTTGTGCGAAAATTGGCTTGAAATTAACAAGGTATAGCGCACACAGCGACAGCGGTACAGTCTAACACGCAGCTGCAGCAGTGAGAAAATGGTGGCGACGGGGAAAATGGCTGGGTCTTATAGGGCAAGGACATGTGACATACACAGCCAATGACACATGCCCTTCCTTGTGTGAAAAAAAGCACTTCGCTCCATGTGTACGCTGCTGATAGGCTGACAGATTGCACCTCCCCACTGTAAATGCGGGAAAGAGAAAAAAAAATGGAGATCTTCATTATTCCTGCAGAGATCCATCCCCTGCCCCTCCCCCCACCCCGCTGTACACTCAAACTGCGTATTAACATTAATTTTCATCATTACTGAGAAAAAATCCAGTTATGATTTTGGTGCATGAACAGTTATCGAACATAACCTCGAACAGCCAAATTTTTCTCAAATCGTTCGTGTTCGCCGAACGGCTCGAACACCGCCCAAAACAGCTCGAATTTGAGATTGGCGAACAGTTCGAGTAGAACAACGCTCATCTCTAAACACGAGTTGGGTCATCTTTATCGATCTGAAAAAATGCCCAGGCTATGCAAGGCTTAGCACCCATGCGACCTGAAGAGCCACCACGACTTGTGGTGAGAGGCAGAGTTGTGTTTGAGGATGCAGTTGTTGACGTGCTTCCAGTACTACGTCTCTGTCCAGGAAGGCGCAACCTGACCTCGTCGTCACTAGCATCTTCCTCCACCTCCTCTGCTGACCTCATCTCTTGGCTGACTGTGGGTTGACAGTAAGTGGTATCTCCAACCTCATCATCATCACCCTGTGCGTTATCACACCCATCGTCCTCAGAGCCAACCTGTTCCTGCCCTGACAAAAAACTAAAGTTGTCGCTCCAATCAGGTATTTCAGTCTCATCATCGTCTTCCTCATTGTCTCCACCAACAGGAGTTACAGTTTGGGAATGAGGGTCTACATTATGGTCAGAACCTTCTGCGTCTGGTCCTGGATCCGACTCATAAAGATTCTGGGCATCAGTGCAGATCATTTCCTCGTCTGGATTCACAGAAGCGCTGGAGTCGACCTCTGATTCCCAGGCTATAGTATGAGTAAACAGCTTTGCAGACTCAACCATCTGTTCTACCTCATACTCAGATGGGCAGCTGGAGATTTGGGAGCTGTGAGAAAGCAAGTGTGATTGGGGTGACACCTTTGAGGACTGGAGTATTTGTGATGTTGAAGTTGATGTGGAGGAGAGCCCACTTAAAGGAGCACTTGATATCCGTTGAAGCACCTGCTGTTTTTGTGCCTCATCTGGAATTTGTAGCGATTGGCGTGGCCGTAAGAAAGGGATCTTATCACATTGTCCGCTAAAAGAAGTAGACATTTTAGTTGGGCTGGAAGATGGTCTTTCTTCTGCAGATGTTAATGTTGCTTTTACACCTACCCCACGGACACAACCTTTTTTCCCCTTCCCAACACGCCTATTCCCCTTTCCACCAGCAGCAGGCCTTTTTCCACTCATTTTGGTGGTTAACTAATTCACAACTCTGGAGTTGTTTGCACAAAAAAACAATGGATGGGAACCGAGCAGAGCTGAGTGGCCAAACTGTGGTATTAGGCCAAAACTATTGGCTGGGTTAGATGCAGAATAAAATTATATTCAATTTGCAACCTGATGGAGGTCAGTATAGATGGACTAATAGAACAAGTCCCACACACAGCTAGAAGCCCAAATATTTTTTCAGAGGTAGATGCAGAAAAAAATTGTATTCAGTTTGCAACCTGATGGAGGTTAGTATAGATGGACTAATAGAACAAGTCCCACACACTGCTAGAAGGCCAAATATTTTTTCAGAGCTAGATGCAGAAAAAAATTTTATTCAGTTTGCAACCTGATGGAGGTCAGTATAGATGGACTAATAGAACAAGTCCCACACACAGCTAGAAGGCCAAATATTTTTTCAGAGGTAGATGCAGATAAAAATTATTTTTAATTTGCAGCCTGATGGAGGTCAGTATAGATGGACTAATAGAGAAAGTCCCACACACTGCTAGAAGGCCAAATATTTTTTCAGAGCTAGATGCAGACAAAAAATAATTTTGAATTTGCAACCTGATGGAGTTCAGTATAGATGGACTAATAGAGAAAGTCCCACACACTGCTAGAAGGCCCAATATTTTTTCAGAGCTAGATGCAGACAAAAAATTATTTTTAATTTGCAACCTGATGGAGGTCAGTATAGATGGACTAATAGACCAAGTCCCACACACGGCTAGAAGGCCAAATATTTTTTCAGAGCTGGATGCAGATAAAAATTATTCTTAATTTGCAACCTGATGGAGGTCAGTATAGATGGACTAATAGAGAAAGTCCCACACACTGCTAGAAGGCCAAATATTTTTTCAGAGCTAGATGCAGAAAAAAATTATATTCAGTTTGCAACCTGATGGAGGTCAGTATAGATGGACTAATAGAACAAGTCCCACACACAGCTAGAAGAACAAATATTTTTTCAGAGGTAGATGCAGATAAAAATTATTTTTAATTTGCAACCTGATGGAGGTCAGTATAGATGGACTAATAGAACAAGTCCCATACACAGCTAGAAGCCCAAATATTTTTTCAGAGGTAGATGCAGAAAAAAATTATATTCAGTTTGCAACCTGATGGAGGTCTGTATAGATGGATTAATAGAACAAGTCCCACACACAGATAGAAGCCCAATATTTTTTCAGAGGTAGATGCAGAACAAAAAAATATTCAGTTTGCAACCTGATGGAGGTCAATATAGATGGACTAATAGAGAAAGTCCCACACACTGCTAGAAGGCCAAATATTTTTTCAGAGCTAGATGCAGAAAAAAATTATATTCAGTTTGCAACCTGATGGAGGTCAGTATAGATGGACAAATAGAACAAGTCCCACACACTGCTAAAAGCCCAAATATTTTTTCAGAGCTAGATGCAGAAAAAAATTATATTCAATTTGCAACCTGATGGAGGTCAGTATAGATGGACTAATAGAATGATGCTATGCCCAAAAGATTTTACTTCACTAGGTGTAGTAAAAAAATTGGTATTCTATACACAGGTGGTATATCTTGCAACACAGATAGGCTACTCCACTGACTAACACACTCTGCAATAGGCCAAAAAGGATTAGCTTTGCTAGATTCAGCCAAATGCTGTGAAAAAAACTTGCACAGCACTGGCACAGACCTGCCTGGCAAAAACTGATAGGAACTGATGTAACCTAGTCCTGAAAAGGACTGCAATTACAATTAGTCTTTACTCCCACAATCTATCTATTTAAGAGCACAGACCTACCTGATAAAAGTCGTAGGAAATGCTGTAACCTAGTCCTTAAAAGGACTGCAATCACAACTATTCCCTACTCCCAAGCTATCTGTAGATTTGTGCGAAAATTGGCTTGAAATTAACAAGGTATAGCGCACACAGCAACAGCGGTGCCGTCTAACACGCAGCTGCAGCAGTGAGAAAATGGTGGCGACGCGGAAAATGGCTGGGTCTTATAGGGCAAGGACATGTGACATACACAGCCAATGACACATGCCCTTGCTTGTGTGAAAAAAAGCACTTCGCTCCATGTGTACGCTGCTGATAGGCTGACAGTTTGCACCTCCCCACTGTAAATGCGGGAAAGAGAAAAAAAATGGAGATCTTCATTATTCCTGCAGAGATCCATCCCCTGCCCCTCCCCCCACCCCGCTGTACACTCAAACTGCGTATTAACATTAATTTTCATCATTACTGAGAAAAAATCCAGTTATGATTTTGGTGCATGAACAGTTATCGAACATAACCTCGAACAGCCGAATTTTTCTCAAATCGTTCGTGTTCGCCGAACGGCTCGAACACCGCCCAAAACAGCTCGAATTTGAGATTGGCGAACAGTTCGAGTAGAACAACGCTCATCTCTAAACACGAGTTGGGTCATCTTTATCGATCTGAAAAAATGCCCAGGCTATGCAAGGCTTAGCACCCATGTGACCTGAAGAGCCACCACGACTTGTGGTGAGAGGCAGAGTTGTGTTTGAGGATGCAGTTGTTGACGTGCTTCCAGTACTACGTCTCTGTCCAGGAAGGCGCAACCTGACCTCGTCGTCACTAGCATCTTCCTCCACCTCCTCTGCTGACCTCATCTCTTGGCTGACTGTGGGTTGACAGTAAGTGGGATCTCCAACCTCATCATCATCACCCTGTGCGTTATCACACCCATCGTCCTCAGAGCCAACCTGTTCCTGCCCTGACAAAAAACTAAAGTTGTCGCTCCAATCAGGTATTTGAGTCTCATCATCGTCTTCCTCATTGTCTCCACCAACAGGAGTTACAGTTTGGGAATGAGGGTCTACATTATGGTCAGAACCTTCTGCGTCTGGTCCTGGATCCGACTCATAAAGATTCTGGGCATCAGTGCAGATCATTTCCTCGTCTGGATTCACAGAAGCGCTGGAGTCGACCTCTGATTCCCAGGCTATAGTATGAGTAAACAGCTTTGCAGACTCAACCATCTGTTCTACCTCATACTCAGATGGGCAGCTGGAGATTTGGGAGCTGTGAGGAAGCAAGTGCGATTTGGGTGACACCTTTGAGGACTGGAGTATTTGTGATGTTGAAGTTGATGTGGAGGAGAGCCCACTTAAAGGAGCACTTGATATCCGTTGAAGCACCTGCTGTTTTTGTGCCTCATCTGGAATTTGTAGCGATTGGCGTGGCCGTAAGAAAGGGATCTTATCACATTGTCCGCTAAAAGAAGTAGACATTTTAGTTGGGCTGGAAGATGGTCTTTCTTCTGCAGATGTTACTGTTGCTTTAACACCTACCCCACGGACACAACCTTTTTTCCCCTTCCCAACACGCCTATTCCCCTTTCCACCAGCAGCAGGCATTTTTCCACTCATTTTGGTGGTTAACTAATTCACAACTCTGGAGTTGTTTGCACAAAAAAACAATGGATGGGAACCGAGCAGAGCTGAGTGGCCAAACTGTGGTATTAGGCCAAAACTATTGGATGGGTTAGATGCAGAATAAAATTATATTCAATTTGCAACCTGATGGAGGTCAGTATAGATGGACTAATAGAACAAGTCCCACACACAGCTAGAAGCCCAAATATTTTTTCAGAGGTAGATGCAGAAAAAAATTGTATTCAGTTTGCAACCTGATGGAGGTTAGTATAGATGGACTAATAGAACAAGTCCCACACACTGCTAGAAGGCCAAATATTTTTTCAGAGCTAGATGCAGAAAAAAATTATATTCAGTTTGCAACCTGATGGAGGTCAGTATAGATGGACTAATAGAACAAGTCCTACACACAGCTAGAAGGCCAAATATTTTTTCAGAGCTAGATGCAGACAAAAAATAATTTTGAATTTGCAACCTGATGGAGTTCAGTATAGATGGACTAATAGAGAAAGTCCCACACACTGCTAGAAGGCCAAATATTTTTTCAGAGCTAGATGCAGACAAAAAATTATTTTTAATTTGCAACCTGATGGAGGTCAGTATAGATGGACTAATAGAGAAAGTCCCACACACTGCTAGAAGGCCAAATATTTTTTCAGAGCTAGATGCAGATAAAAATTATTTTTAATTTGCAACCTGATGGAGGTCAGTATAGATGGACTAATAGAGAAAGTCCCACACACTGCTAGAAGGCCAAATATTTTTTCAGAGCTAGATGCATAAAAAAATTATATTCAGTTTGCAACCTGATGGAGGTCTGTATAGATGGATTAATAGAACAAGTCCCACACACAGCTAGAAGCCCAAATATTTTTTCAGAGGTAGATGCAGAAAAAAATTATATTCAGTTTGCAACCTGATGGAGGTCTGTATAGATGGATTAATAGAACAAGTCCCACACACAGCTAGAAGCCCAATATTTTTTCAGAGCTAGAAGCAGAAAAAAATATATTCAGTTTGCAACCTGATGGAGGTCAGTATAGATGGACTAATAGAGAAAGTCCCACACACTGCTAGAAGGCCAAATATTTTTTCAGAGCTAGATGCAGACAAAAAATTATTTTTAATTTGCAACCTGATGGAGGTCAGTATAGATGGACTAATAGATAAAGTCCCACACGCTGCTAGAAGGCCAAATATTTTTTCAGAGCTAGATGCAGATATAAATTATTTTTAATTTGCAACCTGATGGAGGTCAGTATAGATGGACTAATAGAGAAAGTCCCACACACTGCTAGAAGGCCAAATATTTTTTCAGAGCTAGATGCAGAAAAAAATTATATTCAGTTTGCAACCTGATGGAGGTCAGTATAGATGGACTAATAGAACAAGTCCCACACACAGCTAGAAGCCCAAATATTTTTTCAGAGGTAGATGCAGAAAAAAATTATATTCAGTTTGCAACCTGATGGAGGTCAGTATAGATGGACTAATAGAATGATGCTATGCCCAAAAGATTTTACTTCACTAGGTGCAGTAAAAAAATTGGTATTCTATACACAGGTGGAATATCTTGCAACACAGATAGGCTTCTCCACTGACTAACACACTCTGCAATAGGCCAAAAAGGATTAGCTTTGCTAGATTCAGCCAAATGCTGTGACAAAAACTTGCACAGCACTGGCACAGACCTGCCTGGCAAAAACTGATAGGAACTGATGTAACCTAGTCCTGAAAAGGACTGCAATTACAATTAGTCTTTACTCCCACAATCTATCTATTTAAGAGCACAGACCTGACTGATAAAAGTCATAGGAAATGCTGTAACCTAGTCCTTAAAAGGACTGCAATCACAACTATTCCCTACTCCCAAGCTATCTGTAGATTTGTGCGAAAATTGGCTTGAAATTAACAAGGTATAGCGCACACAGCAACAGCGGTGCCGTCTAACACGCAGCTGCAGCAGTGAGAAAATGGTGGCGACGGGGAAAATGGCTTGGTCTTATAGGGCAAGGACATGTGAGATACACTGCCAATGACACATGCCCTTGCTTGTGTGAAAAAAAGCACTTCGCTCCGTGTGTGCGCTGCTGATAGGCTGACAGATTGCACCTCCCCACTGTAAATTCGGGAAAGAGAAAAAAAAATGGAGATCTTCATTATTCCTGCAGAGATCCATCCCCTGCCCCTCCCCCCACCCCGCTGTACACTCAAACTGCGTATTAACATTAATTTTCATCATTACTGAGAAAAAATCCAGTTATGATTTTGGTGCACGAACAGTTTTCGAACATAACCTCGAACAGCCGAATTTTTCTCAAATCGTTCGTGTTCGCCGAACGGCTCGAACACCGCCCAAAACAGCTCGAATTTGAGATTGGTGAACAGTTCGAGTCGAACAACGCTCGTCTCTAATCATTAGATCATACATTGTAATAAGTAGTGATTTAATGTAATAGACAAATCATTGGATTATACATTGTAATAAGTAGTGATCTAATGTAATAGCACTAGTGTTGAGCGAGCACTAAAATGCTCGGGTGCTCGAAGCTCGGGCCGAGCTCACTGTGATACTCGGGTGCTCGACCCGAGCAACGAGCCCAATGTTAGTCTATGGGAGACCCGAACATTTTTGCGGTGGCTCCCCCGGCAGTCTGTAGAAAGCCTAAAAAGTGCCCAAAACGATAGTGACAGTGCTCAAATGACATGGGGACAGCATGGGGATCGCCCCTGGAAGCATTTCTGACCCCCAGGTCACTGCTGTCAACAACGTGGTCAGAGGTATTAAGCCACTTTTACAGGCTCACAATAAAAAAGTTCAAAAACGAAAGTGAAAGTGCTTTCCTGTGAAATATGCTAACCCCTTAACGACCATGGGTCTTTCTGTTTTTGTGTTTTCCATTTTTGCTCCCCTTCTTCCCAGAGCCAGAACTTTTTTAATTTTCATTCAATATGGCCATGTGAGGGCTTATTTTTTGCGGGACGAGTTGTAATTTTAAACACCATCACTGGTTTTACAGTATCATGTGCTGGAAAATGAGAAAAAAATTCCAAGTGCAGTGAAACTGCAAAAAATTGCAATTCCACAGTTGTTTTTTGGGTCCTTTTTTTACCACGTTCACAGATTCCTAAAACTGACCTGCCATCATTATTTTCCAGGTCGTTAAGAGTTCATAGACACCAAACATGTATAGGTTCTTTTTTATTTAAGTGGTGAAAAAAAATCCAATGCTTGCTAAAAAAACAAAAAAAATGACGCCATTTTCCGAGACCCTTAGCTTCTCCATTTTTCGGGATCTGGGGCCAGGTGAGGGCTTATTTTTTGCGTGCCGGGCTGACGTTTTTATTGATACCATTTTGGGGTAGATCCGATGTTTTGATCGCCCGTTATTGCATTTTATTGCAAAGTTGTAGCGACCAAAAAACTTAATTCTGGGGTTTACATTTTTTTTCTCGTTACGCCGTTTACTGATTGTATTAATTCTTCTTTTATATTGATAGATTTGGCGATTCTGAACGCGGCGATACCAAATATGTGTATGTGTTTTTTTTTTATATATATATATTTTATTTTGAATGGGGCGAAAGGGGGGTGACTTAAACTTTTATATATTTTTTATTTTTTTAATATTTTTAAAAACTTTTTTTTTACACTTTCTGCTTGCTTCTATAGTCTCCAGAGGAGACTAGAAGCAGCAGTTGTCTGATTGCTTCTACTGCATACAAGCGATGAGCAGATCGCTTGTATGCAGGAGAAATGCTCACTTGCTATGAGCGCTGACCACTAGGTGGCGCTCATAGCAATTGAGACATGACAACCACAGGCGTCTGCTGCAGACCCTGAGTTGTCATGCCCACCCATTGGTGACCCGCGATCATGTGACGGGGTCACTGATGGGCGGGGCTTAGTACTCCCAGAAGCGCGAGTTAAATGCCACTGTCAGAGATTTAACATGTTAACAGCCGCGGGTGGATTGCGATTCCAATAATCAGCTGACATGTGCTCGCTTCAGTGCGGGCTCACCGCCGGAGCCCCCGCTGAACCTGCCTACCCGACCTGGTGCGTACTATTACTGACCAGGTCGGAAAGGGGTTAAGGAACATCCTTTCCAGGTTAAAGACTTGTGTATAAGGTAAAATAAATAACCAAAAACAAAAATACTCCTCCACACCTTGGGCTATGTTCACAAGTAGCATTTTTTATGCGTTTTTGCACGTTTGTATTGCTTTCAACCGTGACAAATGCATTCACCGGGAAATGTCATTTTAACATTTTACAACCTTATCTGGCCATGTGCTGTGTGACACATGCATACAGTGCTAAAAAGACATGGGAACAGCATGGGGAAGACCCCTGGAAGCATCTCTGACACCCAGGTCACTGCCTAAAAGTGTGCCCATCAGAAGTGATCCTTGCCGCATCAGAAGATGCAGACTTGCAACTATCCTTGTGCAAGTCCTTGTCCCAGGGCAGTGTTCAATTGTACCTCCCTCATAACTTGCAATACAAGCGCAAGTATGCAGCCTAACACCCACCCACCCCCAGGCTGCAATACCATACTGCTAGCTTGCTTGCACTTGAAATTCGGCCTTTTAGGCATGTGGAGGTGGAATCTGGCCACCACGTCATGGCTGCGTCGGTAGCCTGGTATTCATACTTAGTCCCCAGCCGCCCGGCGGCCGGGTGTCCACGCTTGGTCCCCAGCTGCCAGGGGGCGGCCGGGTGTCCATACTCAGTCCCCAGCCGCCCCGCGGCCGGGTGTCCATACTCAGTCCCCAGCCGCCCCGCGGCCGGGTGCCCAAACACTGTCCCCAGCCGTGTGGGGGTGGCCGGGTGTCCATAAACGGTCCCCAGCCACCCCTATTTATCCCGGTGCGCCTTATACACAAGTGTGCATAACAAAACATTACCTGTGCCCTCCCCAGTGCATTTAGTGGGAAGGACAGCCTAACCACAAACACGTGGACAAGTGAATGTGGCCAGGAATGGTCCATCTCACTGACGCCTTCACACAGGGTTAATATTGTGGAAGCCGGGACACAGTTGGACACTAGGATGCAACACGTCGTCCAGACATAGAGGATTGCGGGTCCTGGGTCTTTCAGGCTTCAACACAAAGTTCAGAAGGTAGACAGCAGCAGTGGTCGGCCTCCTACACAACGAGTAAATTATTCATGATCATGAGGCCATCCACCTCCTTAGCTTTCTGTTCCTTGGAATGCAAGCTCATGTATGTAGTAGCAGCTAGGCCTGAGGTGGTCAGCATTTTGGCGCATATTCTACCTCCTTCGAGGATTGCTGGATGTTTTCCTGCTACTATCCCAGTTCTGTGACTCCCGTTAAAACAAAGCTTCAGGTGATAAATGATGGATGAGGTGGTGGCAAAGGAGAAAGAGCAGGAGGAACAGGGACCATTCACATCAATATCAGGCCAGCCAACCACACATGTCTTGTAGGATATGTTTCTGTACCAAAAGGAGCGGTTCAGCTACACAGTTATAAGGCATACAGTGAATGCAATGCCTACCAAAAATTTCGAGGCACTCCAATGCCCCTTGGAAGTGACATGGAGGTCAGAGGGCCTTAACTAAACAGTTTTTTTTTTTATAGCAACTGGGTCTCCTGTACACTGTTGGCCTAAGCAGGGAATGGAAGGCTTTCCAAGAATTATTAGGGACTGCAATGCCCCTTGAAACAGACGTGGATTACAGCGTATTAAAAACCTTCTACCCATTATTGGGGAGTGGGTCTCCCTTAGTGTTCGCCTATGCATTGAAAAGCAAAAGCTGACAAAAATTAGGAGGAAATGCAATGCCCGTTGCAAGAGTCGTGGAGGTTAGAGGTAATTAAAAACAACATGTCAATGCCCCTTGGAAGAGCTGTGGAGTTCAGAGTGGTTTAACAAGACGGTTTTAATGCCCCTTAGAAGAGATGTGGAGTTCAGAGTGGTTTAACAAGACAGTTTTAATGCCCCTTGGAAGAGATGTGGAGGTCACAGTAGCTTAACAAGATGGTTTTAATGCCCCTTGGAAGAGACGTGGCGTTCAGAGTGGTTTAACAAGACAGTTTTAATGCCCCTTGGAAGAGTGGTGGAGGTTACAGTGGAATATAAAGACAATATCAATGCCCCGTGGAAGAGACGTGGAGGTCACAGTAGCTTAACAAGACGGTTTTAATGCCCCTTGGAAGAGTGGTGGAGGTCGCAGTGGAATAAAAAGACAATATCAATGCCCCTTGGAAGAGTGGTGGAGGTTACAGTGGAATAAAAAGACAATATCAATGCCCTGTGGAAGAGACGTGGAGGTCACAGTAGCTTAACAAGACGCTTTTAATGCCCCTTGGAAGAGTGGTGGGGGTCACAGTGGAATAAAAAGACAACATTAACGACCCTTGGAAGAGACGTGGAGGTCACAGTAGCTTAACAAGATGATTTTAATGCCCCTTACAAGAGCCATGCAGTACAGCATATTAAAAACATTATTCCCATTATTGGGGAGTGGGTCTCCCATAGTCTTTGCCTATGCCTTCCAAGCAAAAGCTGCCAAAAATTAGGACAGAGGAACTTGCAATGCTGGCAACATGGACCAGGGTCACCCTGGTGGTATAGTGGTCGTGAAGGCTGAGGATAAGGAGAAGAGAAAAAAACAGCCGAAATGAAGAAGCGTATACCCATGTGTGGGTGTGAAGCTATGCATGGGAATACACCTCCCGAAATAACACAGTGGATTTGACTTTATGTTACTCTGCTGTCATTTGGTGGTGATGAGAAGTCTGGCCCAATCCAGCCCTTGTTCATTTTGATAAGGGTCAGCTTGTCAGCATTGTCAGTTGACAGGCGAGTGCGCTTATCAGTTATAATTCCCCCAGCGGCACTAAAAACACGCTCCGATAACACGCTAGCGGCAGGGCAGGCCAGGACCTCCAAGGCGTACAGAGCGAGTTCATTCCAAGTGTCCAGCTTGGATACCCAATAATTAAAAGGCACAGTGGAATCACGGAGGACGCTAGTACTCCCTCTCCATCTTTTGAAACTTTCCACTCCTTGTGAGAGTACCCTGCGCCTCAGGGCCTGTAAGCTGGGCAGGTCTCAGAAAACTGTCCTAGAACATTGACAGTGTTCCCCTGCCTCTGCTGGATTGGAGTTGCGTCTCTCTCGCCTGTATTCCTTTGTTGGGCTGCGAACAGTGACTTCTGCCGCTAGCGTGTTCAGATGGGAATTTTTTTAATAGTTCTGCAGCAAGGGTCTTCTGGTACTGCCCCATTTTTGTAGACCTCTCCAACTCAGGAATAAGAGAGTGAAGGTTCTCCTTGTAGAGGGGGTCTAAAAGTGTCATCAACCAGTAATGACTGTCACCCAACATTTTGACAATGCGAGGGTCACAGTTAAGGCAGCGTAACATAAAGTCAGCCATGGGTGCCAGACTGGTAACGGGCAAGACTTCCTTGTCCTCACCAAGATGACGACTGATAGTGTTGAGCGATCACTAAAATGCTCAGGTGCTCGAAGCTCGGGCCGAGCTTACCGTGATACTCGGTGGCTCGACCCGAGCAACGAGCCCAATGTTAGTCTATGAGAGACCCGAGCTTTTTTGCGGCAGCACCCCCCGCAGTCTGTAGAAAGCCTAAAAAGTGCCCAAAACGATAGTGACAGTGCTCAAAAGACATGGGGGCAACAAGGGGATCGCCCCTGGAAGCATTTCTGACCCCCAGGTCACTGCTGTCAACAACGTGGTCAGAGGTATTAAGCCACTTTTGCGGGCTCACAATAAAACGTTCAAAAACGAAACTGAAACGGTTTTCCTGTGAAATATGTTAAGGAATTTCCTTTCCAGGGTAAAAACTTGTGTATAAGGTAAAATAAATAACCAAAAACAAAAATACTCCTCCACACCTTGGGCTATGTTCACAAGTAGCATTTTTCATGCGTTTTTGCACTTTTGTATTGCTTTCAACCGTGACAAATGCGTTCACCGGGAAATGTCATTTTAACATTTTACAACCTTATCTGGCCATGTGCTGTGTGACACATGCATACAGTGCTGAAAAGACAAGGGATCAGCATGGGGAAGACCCCTGGAAGCATCTCTGACCCCCAGGTCACTGTCTAAAAGTGTGCCCATCAGAAGTGATCCTTGCCGCATCAGAAGATGCAGAATTGCAACTATCCACGGGCAAGTCCTTGTCCCAGGGCAGTGTTCAATTGTACCTCCCCCATTCCTTGCAATGCAAGCGAAAATATGCAGCCAACCACCCAACCACCCGCAGGCTGCAATACCATACTGCTAGCTTTCACTTGAAATGGGGCCTTTTAGTTTGGAGGAGGCCGAAGCTGGCCACTACCTCATGGCCGCTTCGACAGCGAGGTATCCATACTCAGTCCCCAGCTGCCCGGCAGCCGGGTGTCCACGCTCGCTCCCCAGCCGCCAGGTGGCGGCCAGGTGTCCATACTCGGCCCCCAGCCGCCCTGATTTCTCCTGTCACCTTCTCCCACACTTTTCTTAGCCTGGCCTGCTTTAGGGCAGCATTGGACGAGCCCACCAGAGAACCAGACTCCTCAGGTGGGCCCTGGCTTCTCCATCAGGGGAGTTGAGAGTGCCTAGGTGAGGAGCATGATGATGATGATAGAAGTTAGCATCTGCTTTGTTTTCTTGGAATGCAAGCGCATGTATGTAGTAGTGGCTAGGCCTGAGGTGGTCCGCGTTTTGGCGCATATCCTACCTCCTCCGAGGAATGCTGGATGTTTTCCTGCTACTATCCCAGTTCTATGACTCCCGTTAAAACAAAGCTTCAGGTGATAAATGATGGATGAGGTGGTGGCAAAGGAGAAAGAGCAGGAGGAACAGGGACCATTCACATCAATATCAGGCCAGTCAACCAGATATGTCTTGTAGGATATGTTTCTGTAACAAAAGGAGTGGTTCGGCTACACAGTTATAGGGCATACAGTGAGTGCAATGCCTACCAAAAATTTTGAGCCACTCCAATGCCCCTTGTAAATGACATGGAGGGCGTTAACTAAACCTTTTTTTTCGATTTATAGCAACTGGGTCTCCCGTGCACTGTTGGCCTAAGCAGTGAATGGAAGGCTTTCCAAAAATTATGAGGAACTGCAATGCCCCTTACAATAGCCATGTGTGGCACCCCAGGGGTCTGGTCACCACATTAATAGAGATATTACGTCGGAGAGCAAGTGGGAGGTTTCCTGGTCAGGATCCCTTAATCATGCAACATCCTCCTGCCCCAGTCCTGGGAGGGGAGAATTCTGCCCTTATAAACTGGATCTGGGGCGGGGTTGAGTGAGTAAGAGAACAGTCAGAGTCAGAGTGAGAGCAAGGGAAAGTAACAGCAAGGAGCTCTGTAGGAGCTAGGAGCTAAAGACCAAGGGCTGGAAGCTGAGCAGAGCTCGCCCTGGCAGAAGACACTAGGAACCGGACACAGGAGTCCGAAGCTGTGGGGACTTATATATCCAGCAGCAGAAACCAGCCGGCAGGGGATTTCAGGTCCTTTGGCCATAGAAGCCCGGAGGCTCAGTCACAAGCAAGGGACCAGCACCGCCGTCGTGGAGTGGAGGCTAACAGAAGGCCCCAAGTCACCAGCCATACGGGTGAGCACTACACGGTACACTCAGGGACGTGGGCTAATTCTACCCGCTTACAGCAAGGTAGCCAGGAAGAGTGCAGACAGACGGGGAGGCCTACAACTCCACCTGGCCAGGGGAACTCCTGCTTGCTCACAGACTGACCAGGCCTCTTATGCTAGCCAGTACTCCCAGGAGGGTCTACCTTATAATCATCAGTAAAGACCCTGAACTGCACTGCAAAGACTCTGAGTCGTTCCTGCTGCGCTCGTGCACCATCACCCCCATCATCCACACTCACTGCCCTGAGGCTATACTCCTCCCGAGGGGAGTTATCCCATTCTATGCTGCGCACACAACACCAGCCTCAGCGGTCTGCCTCGCAGCGGTGGTACTCCCTGACCGCAATCCACGGGTGGCGCAGTCGGACAATTAACCTCAAAACCTAAGAAAGACTGCCACTGGTTTGACAAGCCTGAGCCACGGGACCGGGTCACCGCCACGGAGACTACAGACCCCAGAGACCCGGCACCGGGTATCCCACACACGTGTACACACGGCCCAGGGGGCGCGTCACATGCAGTACAGCATATTACAAACATAAGTCCCATTATTGGGGAGTGGGTGTCCCATAGTATTTGCTTATGCCTTGCAAGCAAAAGCTGACAAAAATTAGGACGGAGCAACTTGCAATGCCCCTTACAAGAGCCATGCAGTACAGCATATTACAAACATAAGTCCCATTATTGGGGAGTGGGTGTCCCATAGTATTTGCTTATGCCTTGCAAGCAAAAGCTGCCAAAAATAAGGACGGAGGAACTTGCAATGCTGGCACCCTGGTGGTATAGTGGTGGTGGAGGCTGAGGATAAGGAGAAGAAGATTAAACAGCTGAAACGAGGAAGCGTATACCCATGTGTGGGTGTGAAGCGGTGCATGTGAATACACCTCCCGAAATAACACAGTGGATTTGACTTTATGTTACTCTGCTGTCATTTGGTGGTGATGAGAAGTCTGGCCCAATCCAGCCCTTGTTCATTTTGATAAGGGTCAGCTTGTCAGCATTGTCAGTTGACAGGCGAGTGCGCTTATCAGTTATAATTCCCCCAGCGGCACTAAAAACACGCTCCGATAACACGCTAGCGGCAGGGCAGGCCTTGACCTCCAAGGCGTACAGAGCGAGTTCATTCCAAGTGTCCAGCTTGGATACCCAATAATTAAAAGGCACAGAGGAATCACGGAGGACTCTGGTACGATCGGCAAGGTACTCCCTCACCATCTTTTGAAACTTTCCACTCCTTGTGAGAGTACCCTGCGCCTCAGGGCCTGTAAGCTGGGCGGGTGTCAGAAAACTGTCCCAGAACATTGACAGTGTTCCCCTGCCTCTGCTGGATTGGAGTTGCATCTCTCTCACCTGTACGCCTTGGTTGGGCAACGAACTGTGACCTCTGCCGCTAGCGTGTTCAGATGGGAATTTTTTTAAGAGTTCTGCAGCAAGGGCCTTCTGGTATTGCCCCATTTTTGTAGACCTCTCCACCTCAGGAATAAGAGAGTGAAAGTTCTCCTTGTAGCAGGGGTCTACAAGTGTCACCAACCAGTAATGACTGTCACCCAACATTTTGACAACGCGAGGGTCACGGTTAAGGCAGCATAACATAAAGTCAGCCATGCGTGCCAGACTGGTAACGGGCAAGATTTCCGTGTCCTCACCAAGATGACGACTGCCCATGCTCTCCTCCTCCTCCTCCTCTTCCTCCTCCCCCCTGTCCTCAGGCCACCCACGCTGAACCGACGGTATAACACTTGTACAGGTACTACCGTCTACAACGCATGATAGCAGCTCCTGTTATTCCTCCTCCTCCTCCTCCTCTCCCTCATTGTCCCCCAATGCACGTTGGGATGAGATGATGCTGGTCTGTGTGTAATCGCCCGCTACGGCTTCTTGATCGATCTCATCATACTCTGGCTGCAATGCCTCCTCTTTAATTCTCTGCAGAGAGCGTTGCAAAAGACAGACAAGTGGGATGCTGACACTAATGATGGCGTCATCGCCACTCAACATCTTGGTGGCCTTCTCAAAGTTTGCCAGGATGGTACATATGTCAGACATCCAGGTCCACTCCTGATGTCTTATGTGTGGAATGTGACCTGAATATCGACGGCCTTGTTGCAGCTGGTACTCCACAACTGCTCTCTTCTGCTCACAAATCCTTTACAACATGTGGAGGGTAGAGTTCCAACGTGTGGGGACATCACACACCAGTCGGTGTGCCGGAAGCTGCAAACGTTGCTGCAACACAGCAAGGGTGGCGGAAGCTGTAGCCGACTTGCGAAAATGAGCTGACAGGCGGCGTACTTTCACGAGCAGATCTGGGAACTCGGGGTACGATTTAAGAAACCGCTGAACCACGAGGTTAAGCACATGAGCCAGGCATGGTACGTGTGTGATCTCACCTCGCCTCAGAGCCGCCACCAGGTTATGGCCATTGTCACACACGACCATGCCGGGATGTAGGTTCAGCAGTCTCAGCCACAGATCTGCCTGCTCTTTCACAGCTGTCCACAATAGTGTTGAGCCACCCCCGTAGTGTTCGAGTTCGGTTCGGTTCGTCGAACACCCGTGTGTTCGCCGAACTGTTCGTCGAACTGTTCGTCGAACACCTTCGAACACCGTTAAAACCAATGGCAGGCAAACAAAAACACATAGAAACACATAGAAAACACCTTCAAAGGTGTCCAAAAGCTGACAAACTGCTCAGAAGACACAACTAACACATAGAAAAGTGACAAGTACATATAGTCATGCGAAAAGAAAAGAGGTGGAGGAGTAAAAGGAGGGGGAGACACAGATATAGGCATGTCATGCCCTTCTAAAATCCAAAAAGTGAGAAGCCGAGACGGCCAGTCCGCTCCTGCCCGTGCCACCTCCGTGTCGCCGGGTTTGTGCCAGAGCCGCGGTGAACCCTGACGGCCAGCCCCCCTCTCCCAATACTGGTGCCTGTCCGCTGGTGGGTCGAGAGAGCCCCCCTGTGGTGGAGGCAGCTCTAAGCTTTTTAATTTAAATTGTCCCTCTAATTTGAATGAATACACTCTAAATCCATTTACAAGGATCTATTGGAGGGCAAGTCTCATGCCAGCAGCCGCGTAATTCCAGCTCCAGTAGCGTCCACTAAAGCTGCTGCAGTTAAAAAGCTTTTATAAGGATCGAGCTCGGCTGTCCACCGCAAGGCATCCTAGTGCCAGTCCCAGCCCCTATGCCTTGGGGTGCCTCCTGATGCTCTTCACTGAGTATCCCGTGGTCCCGAAGCATTTCCTTTGAAAAAATTAAGTGTCCAAACTACAGGTGGTGTAGCTTGCTTAACAGCCGGGATAATCCGCTGACTAGCAGACACTGCTACTAGCACAAAGTATTTCCTGGGCTAGATGCAGTTAAAAATTTGTAAGTAGATACTCTCGTTGGATGCTGAGAAGCATTCCATAGAGTCTCCTGGCACGCCATATATGATTCTCTTAAAAAGCTTGGGGTAGGGGTCTAGGGGACCCTTTTATAGCCAAAATCACGGCCCTGTATCACAATACGTCACCTAGGCTGAAGATAAATGGAACTGTAGCACCGAGGGCTCGGTTGCTACAGACGTATTGCACCTCACCCAGAGGTGTGATATCTCACTCTCAGATAAGGATGGAGTGTGGATCAGGACCCGACACCTGCATGCATTACACCACATTGCCGTGGGGCAGGGCGACCAATATGCCCCTGAGATGGGCACGACAGTCCCTGTCCCTGGCTGGAGTGGGGGGAGGGAACACTGAGGAAGGGGAACCCTGCAGTGCAGGAGCAGGGAGGAAGCAGTTCCTGGGTGCATTGAGAAGGGAGTATAAAAGGTGGGCACCATCTTAGTTCAGTGCAGAGAAGTCTGAGCAGAAGTGGCAGGGAGCAGGGGCTCTGCATGAGCTCTGCTCCGGAGGCGGGCCTAGTAACAGAGGCCCAGGCCTGCAAGAGGGAGAAGGAAGGAAGAGGAGCGGAGAAGGCTCCAGGAACGAGGAATGAAGGGATCCCAGGGGTGCGGACGGGCGAGTCGCCACCGCACGCCCGAATCCACCTGCGTGGAGGGGTCAGGCCAAAGGGGGAGACCGGTCCCCGAACTAGTGGAGGCAGGAAACGACCCTCAGCTAGAAACCGGAGGCTCTGACATTTTATGTGGCGCAGCCCCTTGCTCCACCCGCTAGGAAGGCACCACATAGGGTCAGGGAAACTGGCGCCAAGTTTACCAAGAGGAGGCCCGAGGCAGCCGGACAGAAGTGTTGGTAAGAAAGGCCAGACAAAGGACACACAAAGGGGGTCCTGTGAAGCGCTCCAAAGTTATCTGGGAGTTGTCTGAGCCCCTCACCTGGTGAGCACAGTACGACGTGGGCAGCCGTTACCTGCAGATGTGGTCTGGATAATAAGAACTGTGAGTAAAGGCCCTGAACTGCATCACTGACTCCGTGTCGTTACTGCTGCTGCCCTGCACCATCACCCCTATCCTCCGCATACACTGCCCTGAGGCTATACTCCTCCTGTGGGGAGTTATGCTACGCTCTGCTGCACCCACAACACCAGCCTTAGCGGTCTGCCCTGTAGCGGCGGTTCACTCTGACCGCAATCCACGGGTGGCGTAGTCGGACATTTAAACATCAAAACCACATAAATAGTTCCGCCACTGGTTTGACCGCCCTGAGCCACGGAACCGGATCGCCGCCACGAAGACTACAACCACCAGCATCCACCAAAAAGGGTCCGGCTCCGGGTGTCCCAAGGCCCAGGGGGTGCGTCAGAACATTTTCATCACCTTTCACAATCACCAATGGGACAAGGCAGGTATGTCCTCTGTCCCCTCTCTTATACATCCTAGTGACGGAGCACCTGCTCTCATCAATTCGCCATAACCCCAATATTAGGTGGATTGAGGTGGGAGGCACCGAGTACAAGTGCTCTCTATTTGCTGATGATGTCCTAGTATATATCACTCAATCACATATATCCATCCCTGCTGTTATGGCTGAAATAGATCACTTTGTTACATGGTAAAATTTTAAAATCAATGCAGCGAAGTCTGAGGCCCTCGATGTCTCCCTCCCTAAATCCATATAGGATTCCATCCAGTCCAACTTTCCCTTTGCCTGGCCCTCACAGTGTATCAAATACTTAGGAATTCCTATTCATAGAGACCTCTCCCATCTATGTTATCTTAATTTTGGGCCCTTTATTGAACAATTCCATACAGACCACGGTTGGCAAGTTAGAACTGTAAGATTCACTACGTGAACCACTGGTGTTTTGTGGAAAAGCACATGTACACCGCGTTCCAAATTATTATGCAAAAAGTGTTTAGGAGTGATAAGGGAAGAATTTGTTTGTTTGTCAGTTAAACTCATTGATGGTGATGTGTGTCAGGGCTCTTTATATCACTGTAAGCAATTGCAGACACCTGTGCTAATTAGTTTGGCAGGTGTGTCCAATGAAAGGCAAGACTACTTAAGAAGGCTCTCTCACATTATTAAGCAGCCTACATTTTCTGCCAAAATGGGAAAGAAAAAGGATGTGTCGGCTGCTGAGAAGCAACAAATTGTTGAGTGTTTAGGTCAAGGCATGACTACAATCAATTGTGCGATGATCAGGATGAAGTGTCTTGGCAATCAAGAAGTATGTAGCTGATTCACAGTACACACGTGTGCGTGCTGATAAGGGCAAATTGAGGACTCTTTCCTACAGGCAATTACGTCAGGTTGAAAGAGCAGCGGCAAAAAAGCCTTGTCATAGCAGCAGACAAGTTTTTGAAGCTGCTTGTGCCTCCAACGTCCCCCGAACAACAAGATGCAGGGTCCTTCAGAGGTTTGCAGCTGTGCATACGCCATCCTGTCGACCTCCTCTATCCACTTCACACAAGCAGAAATGGCTCCAGTGGGCCAAACATTACATGAAGACTGATTTCAAAACTGTTTTGTTCACGGATGAGTGCCGTGCAGCGCTCGATGGTCCAGATGAATGGAGTGGAGGATGGCTGGTTGATGGACACCCCACGCAAACACGGCTACAGCGCCAACAAAGAGGAGGTGGAGTAATGTTTTGGGCTGGAATTATGGGGAGAGAGATTGTCGGCCCCTTTAGGATCCCTGAAGGCGCTAAAGATGAACTCCATAATGTATGTGGATTTTCTCAAACAGCACTTCCTGCCATGGTTCAAGAAGAAGAACCGTGTATTTCACAGCAAGATCATTTTTCTGCATGATAATGCACCATCTCATGCTGCACATAAAACATCTGCATCTCTGGCTGATATGGGCATAAAAGGGGACAAACTTATGGTGTGACCCCCATGCTCCCCTGACCTCTACCCCATTCAGAACCTTTGGAGCATCATTAAAAGGAGTGTCTATGATGGCGGGAGGCAGTTCACATCTAAGCAACAGCTCTGGGAGGGTATTCTGTCCTCATGCAAAACAATTGAAGCAGAAACCATCCAAAACCTGACAAATTCAATGGACGAGAGAGTTCAGAAGCTCCTTTCGAACAAGGGGTCCTATGTGAAAATGTAACATCACCTAGAATAAAGTTTTGAGTTGAAAACTGTTTGATTTCAGTTTCTAACAACCTGCTAATGCTTATAATTTCAAAAATGACCATTTTTTTGGTCTTTATTAAAATGAAAAGGTTGATCGAAAAGTTTGGGGGATCTAAGAGTGTGGCAACCCAGTAGTCATGATTACTTCGAATTCTGACAATATGAGGGTCATGCTGCAGGTAGTGCAGCAAGAAGGCACTTATGTGTCTTGCGCATCTCGGAGCCCCAAAATTATTTTCCGGGCTAGATGCAGCTAAAAATTATTTTTAATTTTAAATCTGGTGAAGCTTATTATAGATGGCCTAATAGGATCAGTGCTGCACACTGCTACAAAGCCCAAATTATTTTCCAGTCAAGATACAGATAAACATGATTAGTAATTTGAAAGCTTAAAACGGTTGGTAGGGTGATTTTAACCAATCATCAAGCTTTTACTCTCCCCAGGATGACACAGGGGTAGAAAAGTCGTTTCGGATCCATGATTTGTTCATCTTTATGAACGTGAGTCTGTCTACATTATCAGTGGAGAGCCGCGTGCGCTTATCTGTCAGCACACCACCAGCAGCGCTGAACACACGTTCAGACAGAACGCTGGCTGCGGGGCATGACAAGATCTCCAAGGCGTAAGTGGCTAGCTCCGGCCATTTATCCAGATTGGAAGCCCAAAAAGAGCAAGGGTCCAGTGACACAGTCGTGGCTTCAATGTTTACTTGGAGATACTCCTGTACCATCGTCTCTAGGCGTTGACTATGTGTCAGACTTCTTGTCTCCTGTGGCCTTGCAAAGGATGGGCTAAAAAAGTGGTGAAATGATTCCGCAAAATTGATGTTACCACCAGATACTGTGGTTCTGTTACGGTTTGAGTGCTGAACACTTGACGGTCCCACGGTTGGCAAGTTGGAACTGTGAGATTCACTACGTGCACCACTGGTATTTTGTGGAAAAGCACATGTAAGATTCTGCAACAGTCTCTGCTGATACTCCTGCATGCGTGCATCCCTTTCTATGGCAGGAATAATTTCTGCAAATTTACTTTTGTACAGGGGATCTAACAGTGTGGCAACCCAGTAGTCAGGATTATTTCTAATTCTCACAATTCGAGGGTCATGTTGCAGGTAGTGCAGCAAGAAGGCACTCATGTGTGTTGCGCATCCAGGAGCACCAAGTCCCTGTTGTGTTGGTGGCGAGGTAACAATCATGCTTCCTTCCTCTGTCCTCTCCCCCCAACCTCGCACAACAGAAATGTGATCAAGGTCTCCCTCATCTGATGAGTCTTCCATCAGTTCGTCCTCCACTTCTTCCTGGGCTCCTGCACCTTCCTCACTAGTTTGGCTGCTACCATGCGCCCTGGTAAAATCATCTCCCCCACCCTCACATGCCTGCCGCCTTGGTGCTGCCGACCGTCTGGACCTTGCAGATGTTAGCCCTTCCGCATACAACTCCTCCTCCTCTACTTCCTCCACCTCCTCTTGTGCCACCACCTGACTCCGAATTCTGTTTAACATGTGCTCCAGCATGTAAATCACCGGAATAGTCATGCTGATAATGGCATCGTCAGCACTAAACATCTTCGTCGCCATTTCAAAACTGTGCAGAAGGGTGCATAGGTCCCTGATCTGAGACCACTCCTCCAGCGTGATTTGCCCCACCTCTGAATCTCGTTGGCCCAGGCTATACGTCAGAACGTATTGCACCAGGGCTTGTCGGTGCTGCCACAGTCGCTGCAACATGTGCAGAGTTGAATTCCACCGGGTAGGCACATCGCATTTTAGACGGTGAAGTGGCAGGCCCAACGACTTCTGTAGAGATGTAAGTCGCTGAGCTGCGGGATGCGAACGGCGGAAGTGAGCACACAGCGACCGTGCCCTCTGCAGAAGGCCATCTAGTCTGGGATAGTGGGCTAAAAATTGCTGGACAACCAGGTTCAACACGTGAGCCATACAAGGCACGTGTGTGACATTGCCCCGGCGAAGGGCCGCACCCAGGTTTGCAGCATTGTCGCACACAGCCTTCCCTGGTTTCAGGTCCAGTGGAGACAACCATTCATGAAATTGGTTCTCCAGAGCTGACCACAACTCCTCAGCTGTGTGACTCACATTTCCCAGACATTTCAATGTAAAAACCGCCTGATGACGTTGAGCCCTACTGCCAGCATAGTAAGGAGGTGTGCAGGATCCCTTCTGCGCAGTTAGAAAGCTTGTGGCATGACCAGACAGGCTTTGGGTGCAGGTGGAAGACTGAGAGGAGGTTGAGGAGGCAGAAGCAGTGGAGGAACTTTGACATAAAGAGGATTGACGCACAACTCGTGGGGACGGCAAGACTTGGACAGCAGCCCCTTGTCCTGCTGTCACCATAGTTACCCAGTGCCCAGTCAGCGACATGTAACGCCCCTGTCCATGCCTACTCGTCCAAGTGTCTGTGGTGAAATGCACCCTGTCACACACAGAGTTTCTCAAAGAAGCGGTGATGTTGTGTGCGACATGCTGGTGGAGCGCAGGCACACCTTTCTTTGAGAAGTAGTGCCGACTGGGCATCTGTTACTGGGGCACTGCGACGAACATAAGGTCTCGAAAATCCTCTGTGTCCACCAGGTGGAAAGGCAGCATTTCTGTAGCCAAGAGCTTGCAGATGGTGAAATTCAACCTCTTAGCTTTCTCATGGCTAGGAGGAAATGGTCTTTTACTTGTCCACATCTGAGGGACCGAGGGCTGGCTATTGTGCTTAGACGGGGTTGATAAGGGTGTCCCCGGCAAACTGCCGGTCTGTGAGGAAGATGCAGGCGGACATGTTAGGTTGCCTTGATCCAAAGGTGGTGCTATCGATGTCGGACAGCGCTCAAGACCAGCTGGTGTTACCACCTCCAAAGAAAATGATGACCTGCCAATCACGCTGGCTGTTGCGGGTAAAGAGGTGGCAGGTCTGCGCCCCAAAACAGGTGTGACTGCTGTCCCCCCAGTCACAGAGGATGAAGAGGCCGCGGATGCACAAGATATGGCAGACGGTGGTTGGCCCGGCCGGCTAGGCCGCATTGTAGCACACTGAGCTTCCCACTGCAACTTATGCTTCATGTCCATGTGCCGGTTCATGCATGAAGTACTCAAACTATGTATTTTTTGGCCTCTACTTAGCTTTTGCTGACAAATGTTACAGATAACACGAGCTGGGTCATCTTTATCGATCTGAAAAAATGCCCAGGCTATGCAAGGCTTAGCACCCATGCGACCTGAAGAGCCACCACGACTTGTGGTGAGAGGCAGAGTTGTGTTTGAGGATGCAGTTGTTGACGTGCTTCCAGTACTACGTCTCTGTCCAGGAAGGCGCAACCTGACCTCGTCGTCACTAACATCTTCCTCCACCTCCTCTGCTGACCTCATCTCTTGGCTGACTGTGGGTTGACAGTAAGTGGGATCTCCGACCTCATCATCATCACCCTGTGCGTTATCACACCCGTCGTCCTCAGAGCCAACCTGTTCCTGCCCTGACAAAAAACTAAAGTTGTCGCTCCAATCAGGTATTTGAGTCTTATCATCGTCTTCCTCATTGTCTCCACCAACAGGAGTTACAGTTTGGGAATGAGGGTCTACATTATGGTCAGAACCTTCTGCGTCTGGTCCTGGATCCGACTCATAAAGATTCTGGGCATCAGTGCAGATCATTTCCTCGTCTGGATTCACAGAAGCGCTGGAGTCGACCTCTGATTCCCAAACAGCTCTGCAGACTCAACCATCTGTTCTACCTCATACTCAGACGGGCAGCTGGAGATTTGGGAGCTGTGAGGAAGCAAGTGCGATTTGGGTGACACCTTTGAGGACTGGAGTATTTGTGATGTTGAAGTTGATGTGGAGGAGAGCCCACTTAAAGGAGCACTTGATATCCGTTGAAGCACCTGCTGTTTTTGTGCCTCATCTGGAATTTGTAGCGATTGGCGTGGCCGTAAGAAAGGGATCTTATCACATTGTCCGCTAAAAGAAGTAGACATTTTAGTTTGGCTGGAAGATGGTCTTTCTTCTGCACCTACCCCACGGACACAACCTTTTTTCCCATTCCCAACACGCCTATTCCCCTTTCCACCAGCAGCAGGCCTTTTTCCACTCATTTTGGTGGTTAACTAATTCACAACTCTGGAGTTGTTTGCACAAAAAAACAATGGATGGTAACCGAGCAGAGCTGAGTGGCCAAACTGTGGTATTAGGCCAAAACTATTGGCTGGGTTAGATGCAGAAAAAAATTATTTTTAATTTGCAACCTGATGGAGGTCAGTATAGATGGACTAATAGACCAAGTCCCACACACCGCTAGAAGCCCAAATATTTTTTCAGAGCTAGATGCAGAAAATTTTTTTATTCAATTTGCAACCTGATGGAGGTCAGTATAGATGGACTAATAGACCAAGTCCCACACACTGCTAGAAGCCCAAATATTTTTTCAGAGCTAGATGCAGAAAAAAATTATTTTTAATTTGCAACCTGATGGAGGTCAGTATAGATGGACTAATAGACCAAGTCCCACACACCGCTAGAAGCCCAAATATTTTTTCAGAGCTAGATGCAGAAAAAAATTATATTCAATTTGCAACCTGCTGGAGGTCAGTATAGAAGGACTAATAGAACAAGTCCCACACACTGCTAGAAGCTCAAATATTTTTTCAGAGCTAAATGAAGAAAAAAATTATTTTTAATTTGCAACCTGATGGAGGTCAGTATAGATGGACTAATAGACCAAGTCCCACACACTGCTAGAAGCCCAAATATTTTTTCAGAGCTAGATGCAGAAAAAAATTATTTTTAATTTGCAACCTGATGGAGGTCAGAATAGATGGACTAATAGAACAAGTCCCACACGCTGCTAGAAGCCCAAATATTTTTTCAGAGATAAATGAAGAAAAAAATTATTTTTAATTTGCAACCTGATGGAGGTCAGTATAGATGGACTAAAAGACCAAGTCCCACACACTGCTAGAAGCCCAAATATTTTTTCAGAGCTAGATGCAGAAAAAAATTATATTCAATTTGCAACCTGATGGAGGTCAGTATAGATGGACTAATAGACCAAGTCCCACACACCGCTAGAAGCCCAAATATTTTTTCAGAGCTAGATGCAGAAAAAAATTATATTCAATTTGCAACCTGCTGGAGGTCAGTATAGAAGGACTAATAGAACAAGTCCCACACACTGCTAGAAGCCCAAATATTTTTTCAGAGCTAAATGAAGAAAAAAATTATTTTTAATTTGCAACCTGATGGAGGTCAGTATAGATGGACTAATAGACCAAGTCCCACACACTGCTAGAAGCCCAAATATTTTTTCAGAGCTAGATGCAGAAAAAAAATATTTTTAATTTGCAACCTGATGGAGGTCAGTATAGATGGACTAATAGACCAAGTCCCACACACCGCTAGAAGCCCAAATATTTTTTCAGAGCTAGATGCAGAAAATTTTTTTATTCAATTTGCAACCTGATGGAGGTCAGTATAGATGGACTAATAGACCAAGTCCCACACACTGCTAGAAGCCCAAATATTTTTTCAGAGCTAGATGCAGAAAAAAATTATTTTTAATTTGCAACCTGATGGAGGTCAGTATAGATGGACTAATAGACCAAGTCCCACACACTGCTAGAAGCCCAAATATTTTTTCGAGCTAGATGCAGAAAAAAATTATTTTTAATTTGCAACCTGATGGAGGTCAGTATAGATGGACTAATAGACCAAGTCCCACACACCGCTAGAAGCCCAAATATTTTTTCAGAGCTAGATGCAGAAATTTTTTTTATTCAATTTGCAACCTGATGGAGGTCAGTATAGATGGACTAATAGACCAAGTCCCACACACTGCTAGAAGCCCAAATATTTTTTCAGAGCTAGATGCAGAAAAAAATTATTTTTAATTTGCAACCTGATGGAGGTCAGTATAGATGGACTAATAGACCAAGTCCCACACACTGCTAGAAGCCCAAATATTTTTTCAGAGCTAGATGCAGAAAAAAATTATTTTTAATTTGCAACTTGATGGAGGTCAGTATAGATGGACTAATAGAACAAGTCCCACACGCTGCTAGAAGCCCAAATATTTTTTCAGAGATAAATGAAGAAAAAAATTATTTTTAATTTGCAACCTGATGGAGGTCAGTATAGATGGACTAATAGACCAAGTCCCACACACTGCTAGAAGCCCAAATATTTTTTCAGAGCTAGATGCAGAAAAAAATTATTTTTAATTTGCAACCTGATGGAGGTCAGTATAGATGGACTAATAGACCAAGTCCCACACACCGCTAGAAGCCCAAATATTTTTTCAGAGCTAGATGTAGAAAAAAATTATATTCAATTTGCAACCTGCTGGAGGTCAGTATAGAAGGACTAATAGAGCAAGTCCCACACACTGCTAGAAGCCCAAATATTTTTTCAGAGCTAGATGCAGAAAAAAATTATTTTTAATTTGCAACCTGATGGAGGTCAGTATAGATGGACTAATAGACCAAGTCCCACACACCGCTAGAAGCCCAAATATTTTTTCAGAGCTAGATGTAGAAAAAAATTATATTCAATTTGCAACCTGCTGGAGGTCAGTATAGAAGGACTAATAGAGCAAGTCCCACACACTGCTAGAAGCCCAAATATTTTTTCAGAGCTAAATGAAGAAAAAAATTATTTTTAATTTGCAACCTGATGGAGGTCAGTATAGATGGACTAATAGACCAAGTCCCACACACTGCTAGAAGCCCAAATATTTTTTCAGAGCTAGATGCAGAAAAAAATTATATTCAGTTTGCAACCTGATGGAGGTCAGTATAGATGGACTAATAGAATGATGCTATGCCCAAAAGATTTTACTTCACTAGGTGCAGTAAAAAAATTGGTATTCTATACACAGGTGGTATATCTTGCAACACAGATAGGCTACTCCACTGACTAACACACTCTGCAATAGGCCAAAAAGGATTAGCTTTGCTAGATTCAGCCAAATGCTGTGAAAAAAACTTGCACAGCACTGGCACAGACCTGCCTGGCAAAAACTGATAGGAACTGATGTAACCTAGTCCTGAAAAGGACTCCAATTACAATTAGTCTTTACTCCCACAATCTATCTATTTAAGAGCACAGACCTGCTTGATAAAAGTCGTAGGAAATGCTGTAACCTAGTCCTTAAAAGGACTGCAATCACAACTATTCCCTACTCCCAAGCTATCTGTATATTTGTGCGAAAATTGGCTTGAAATTAACAAGGTATAGCGCACACAGCAACAGCGGTGCCGTCTAACACGCAGCTGCAGCAGTGAGAAAATGGTGGCGACGGGGAAAATGGCTTGGTCTTATAGGCAAGGACATGTGACATACACTGCCAATCACACATGCCCCTGCTTGTGTGAAAAAAAGCACTTCGCTCCGTGTGTGCGCTGCTGATAGGCTGACAGATTGCACCTCCCCACTGCAAATGCGGGAAAGAGAAAAAAAAATGGAGATCTTCATTGTTCCTGCAGAGATCCATCCCCTGCCCCTCCCCCCGCCCCGCTGTACACTCAAACTGCGTATTAACATTAATTTTCATCATTACTGAGAAAAAATCCAGTTATGATTTTGGTGCACGAACAGTTATCGAATATAACCTCCAACAGCCGAATTTTTCTCAAATTGTTCGTGTTCGCCGACCGGCTCGAACACCGCCCAAAACAGCTCGAATTTGAGATTGGCGAACAGTTCGAGTAGAACAACGCTCATCTCTAGTCCACAACTCACAAGCATTGTGAGGTTTATCACCTAAGCTTATGAGTTTCAGCACAGCCTGTTGCCGCTTGGCGGAGGCAGTACTGTAATGCTTCTAGCTTGTAACTGATGTGGTGATATCTGAGATGGAGGCTGAACATGAGGAGGAGGAGGAGGATGCGCAGGAGCTGTACACTGTGGGGGCAACTCTGACTGACATAGGGCCCGCAATCCTCGGTGTGGGGTGGATGTGTTCCGTCCCAAGGTCCGACTGGGTCCTGGCTTCCACTATGTTTACCCAGTGTGCCGTCAGAGAGATGTACCGTCCCTGGCCACAAGCACTTGTCCACGTGTTCGTTGTCAGGTGGACTCTCCCAGTAACTGCGTTGTTGAGGGCACGGCAGATGCTTTGGGACACGTGCTTGTGTAGTGCAGGGATGGCACACCGGGCAAAATAGTGTCGGCTGGGGACCGAGTACCGAGGGACGGCCACCGCCATAAGATTGCGGAAGGATTCCGTCTCCACCAGCCTAAAAGGTAGCATTTCCAATGCAAGCAGTCGTGAAATGTGCGAATTTAGGACTGTGGCCTGTGGGGCGTTAGCTGCGAATTTCCGCTTTCGTTCAAATGTCTGGGATATGGACAATTGAACGCTGCGGTGGGACGTGGACGTGGACGTTGATGCTGTTTCTTGAGAAACTGCCATAACAAGTGAAGACTGAGAGGAGGGGGCATCTTTACATGCAGTATGGACAGGGGATTGCCTTGCACACACAACAGGGTGTTCTATTGCACGCACAACAGTGGAAGAAGCAGTGGTGACTCCCGCTGACACTGGTCGTGGACCCTGGGTTTCGCCCCACAAAGTCGGGTGCTTTGCTGCCATTTGCCTGATCATGCTGGTGGTGGTCAGGCTGGTAGTTTTGTCACCCCTGCTGATGCTGGCATGGCAGGTGGAACATATGGCCTTTTTGGGGTTATCAGCAGAGTCTTTAAAAAAATTCCAGACTCTGGAAGACCTACCGCTTGTACTGGCAGCATCCCTCATGTTGGTGTTACGGGGAACGGTTGCCTGCCTTCTGTCTGCGGTCACCACACTGCTTCTTCCTGCCTGTTGGGGTACTCTGCCTCCCTCCCCCTGTGTGCTGCTGGCCTCACTCTGCATGTCCTCCTTCCACGCTGGGTCAGTTACTAGATCATCCACCAGCTCCTCCTCTTCCACTTGCGCCCCACGATCCTCCTCCTCACTTCCTGGCAATTGTGTCTCGTCATCGTCCACCTCTTGTGACAGATTGCCAATGTCGACTTCCTGTGGGCATGGCTGTTCAAATATTTTGGCATCGCAACATGGGATCTCCTCTTCCACCACTTCAAGCGTATCAGGCGAGGGGCCCAAATATGGAAATGAACCAGTGAACAGCTCTTCAGAGTGTCCAAGTGTGGGATGACTTGCTGTCTGACGACACTCGGCATGGTGGGAGGAAGGAGCATCAGGGTGAGGAGGAGTATGCGGTCGAGACTCACGGCTACTAAGAGTTGACCATGTGGAAGACAGACCGGAGGTGGTGGTGCCCAGGTAACTGGAAGTATTGTCTGCTATCCAATTAATAACCTGTTCACACTGATCAGTTCTCAATACTGGTGTTGTTCTGTGCTTCCCTAGTAATTCGGTCAAGAAGTGGGAGCGAGAAGATGTGGCTGTTGGTTGTGGCACATTTTCATCTTGGCCACGGCCCCATACTCTGCACGAACCATCACCAGAACGTCCACTTCCACGTCCCTTGCCACGCGCCTTGCCCATTGTAAATGAAGTAAAATAGCTTACACTTGCACTATCAATGGAAAAAGGATAATAAAGAGTAGATTAGAACCGTGGAAGAGGAAAACCACAGTTATTGTTTACTGGGGTATACCACACTTTTTTAAATAGAGATATTTGCGGCTGAACAGTGAGCGACACACTCAAACTGCTTTTTTTTTAGATACCAAAGGCCCAAAGCTGGATAGTACAGCGATTTGACCCGTGGAACTGCGAAACCACACTGGGATGTCGGGCCTACACAAGACTATTTTCAACAGATATATTTTTGTGTCACAACAGTCAGGAGACACTACTGTTTTTCTTTACTGAAAAAACTACCAAAACCTGAATAATAGAGATTTTTTACCGTGGAACAGCAAAACCACAGTTATAATTTACTGGTGTATACCAGGCTTTTTAAAATATATATATATTTGCGGCTGAACAGTGAGCGACACACTCAAACTGTTTTTTTTAGATACAAATGGCCCAAAAGTGGATAATACAGAGGTTTGTACCGTGGAACTGCAAAACCACACTTCTATTTCTCGGGCCTACACCAGACTATTTTCAACAGATATATTTGTGTCTGAAAAATCAGGGAGACACTATTTTTTTTTTTTTACAGCAAAAAATGCAAAAAGCAGGATAATAGAGATTTTTTACCGTGGAACAGCAAAAGCACACTTCTGTCTCTCTGGCCTACACCAGACTATTTTCAACAGATATATTTGTGTCTGAAAAATCAGGGAGACACTATTATTATTTTTCTACAGAAAAAAATGCCAAAAACAGGATAATAGAGATGTTTTACCGTGGAACATCAAAACCACAGTAATAATTTACTGGTGTATACCAGGCTTTTTAAAATATATATATATTTGCGGCTGAACAGTGAGCGACACACTCAAACTGTTTTCTTTAGATACAAATGGCCCATAGAACTGCAAAACCACACTTCTATTTCTCTGGCCTACACCAGACTATTTTCAACAGATATATTTGTGTCTGAAAAATCAGAGACAAGCTTTTTTTTTGGGGGGGGGGGGGGACACCAAAAGGTTAATAAGATGGTTATTTGTACATTGTGAAGGAGGAAAAAAAAAAGAGGATTTAGATTAAAAAAAAAAGGATTTTTCCTGGCCCCCGGGACCTGAAGCTAAGTCCAGCAATTTCAGCAACAGGAGCAGCACACAGGACTGTAATGCAGCATTTGCTGGTATAACCACTGCGCCTCCTATACAGCCTACCTGCCTGCCTGCCTGATGTACCTGGGATGGATATTAGTCCTGAGAAGGACTGTTTGTTTGATCTGGCAGCCTTTACAGACCCTACACTAACTATTTTGCAGGATATATCTCTCCCTAAATCAGCAGCGCTGTCCCTACACTGTCTGATCCGGAGCGACTGTGTCCAAGATGGCGGCTCCCGGTTTTAAAAACTCGAGGTGACGCTGTGCGGCCAGCCAATCACTGTAATGCCCACAAACAACATGGCTGCGGCATTACAGTGACTGGCTGGCAATCCCTGCATGTTCATTGGCTCTGTAAAGAGCACCAAACATGAAGGGCGGAGACCCGAGCTCCCGCCAAAGTAACCCGGAAATGCTCGGTGCTCACCGAACATCCCGAGTAGCGTGATGCTCGGGCGAGTACCGAGCAGTGTCGAGCATGTTCGCTCAACACTAAATAGCACAAATCATTGTATCATACATTGTAATATGTAGTGATCTAATGTAATAGACAAATCATTGGATCATACATTGTAATAAGTAGTGATCTAATGTAATAGAGAAATCATTAGATCATACATTGTAATAAGTAGTGATCTAATGTTATAGCACAAATCATTAGATCATACATTGTAGTAAGTAGTGATCTAATGTAATAGCACAAATCATTAGATCATACATTGTAATAAGTAGTGATCTAATGTAATAGTACAAATCATTAGATCATACATTGTAATAAGTAGTGATCTAATGTAATAGACAAATCATTAGCTCATACATTGTAATATGTAGTGATCTAATGTAAAAGCACAAATCATTAGATTATACATTTTAAAAAGTAGTGATCTAATGTAATAGTACAAATCATTAGATCATACATTGTAATAAGTAGTGATCTAATGTAATAGTACAAATCATTAGATCATACATTGTAATAAGTAGTGATCTAATGTAATAGCACAAATCATTAGATCATACATTGTAATAAGTAGTGATCTAATGTAATAGACAAATCATTAGATCATACATTGTAATAAGTAGTGATCTAATGTAATAGACAAATCATTAGATCATACATTGTAGTAAGTAGTGATCTAATGTAATAGACAAATGATTAGATCATATATTGTAATAAGTAGTGATCTAATGTAATAGCACAAATCATTAGATCATACATTGTAATAAGTAGTGATCTAATGTAATAGCACAAATCATTAGATCATACATTGTAATAAGTAGTGATCTAATATAATAGCACAAATCATTAGATCATACCATGTAATAAGTAGTGATCTAATGTAATAGCACAAATCATTAGATCATACATTGTAGTAAGTAGTGATCTAATGTAATAGACAAATCATTAGATCATACATTGTAATAAGTAGTGATCTAATGTAATAGCACAAATCATTAGATCATACATTGTAATAATTAGTGATCTAATGTAATAGTACAAATCATTAGATCATACATTGTAATAAGTAGTGATCTAATATAATAGCACAAATCATTAGATCATACCATGTAATAAGTAGTGATCTAATGTAATAGCACAAATCATTAGATCATACCATGTAATAAGTAGTGATCTAATGTAATAGCACAAATCATTAGATCATACATTGTAATAAGTAGTGATCTAATGTAATAGTAGAAATCATTAGATCATACATTGTAATAAGTAGTGATCTAATGTAATAGACAAATCATTAGATCATACATTGTAATAAATAGTGATCTAATGTAATAGTACAAATCATTGGATCATACTTTGTAATAAGTAGTGATCTAATGTAATAGTACAGATCATTAGATCATACATTGTAATAAGTAGTGATCTAATGTAATAGTACAAATCATTAGATCATACATTGTAATAAGTAGTGATCTAATGTAATAGTACAAATCATTAGATCATACAATGTAATAAGTAGTGATCTAATGTAATAGACAAATCATTAGATGATACATTGTAATAAGTAGTGGTCTAATGTAATAGACAAATCATTAGATCATACAATGTAATAAGTAGTGATCTAATGTAATAGACAAATCATTAGATCATACATTGTAATAAGTAGTGATCTAATGTAATAGACAAATCATTAGATCATACATTGTAATAAGCAGTGATCTAATGTAATAGACAAATCATTAGATCATACAATGTAATAAGTAGTGATCTAATGTAATAGACAAATCATTAGATCATACATTGTAATAAGCAGTGATCTAATGTAATAGACAAATCATTAGTAGTGTTGAGCCACCCCCGTAGTGTTCGAGTTCGGTTCGGTTCGTCGAACACCTTCGAACACCGTTAAAACCAATGGCAGGCAAACAAAAACACATAGAAACACATAGAAAACGCCTTCAAAGGTGTCCAAAAGCTGACAAACTGCTCAGAAGACATAACTAACACATGGAAAAGTGACAAGTACATATAGTCATGCAAAAAGAAAAGAGGTGGAGGAGTAAAAGGAGGGGGAGACACAGATATAGGCATGTCATGCCCTTCTAAAATCCAAAAAGTGAGAAGCCGACACGCCCAGTCCGCTCCTGCCCGTGCCACCTCCGTGTCGCCGGGTTTGTGCCAGAGCCGCGGTGAACCCTGATGGCCAGCCCCCCTCTCCCAATACTGGTGCCTGTCCGCTGGTGAGTCGAGCGAGCCCCCCTGTGGTGGAGGCAGCTCTAAGCTTTTTAATTTAAATTGTCTCTCTAATTTGAATGAATACACTTTAATACCATTTACAAGGATCTATTGGAGGGCAAGTCTCATGCCAGCAGCCGCATAATTCCAGCTCCAGTAGCGTCCACTAAAGCTGCTGCAGTTAAAAAGCTTTTATAAGGATCGAGCTCGGCTGTCCACCGCAAGGCATCCTACTGCCAGTCCCAGCCCCTATGCCTTGGGGTGCCTCCTGATGCTCTTCACTGAGTATCCTATGGTCCCGAAGCATTTCCTTTGAAAAAATTAAGTGTCTAAACTACAGATGGTGTAGCTTGCTTAACAGCCGGGATAATCCGCTGACTAGCAGACACTGCTACTAGGCACAAAGTATTTCCTGGGCTAGATGCAGTTAAAAATTTGTAATTAGATACTCTCGTTGGATGCTGAGAAAGCATTCCATAGAGTATCCTGGCACGCCATATATGATTCTCTTAAAAAGCTTGGGGTAGGGGTCTAGGGGACCCTTTTATAGCCAAAATCACGGCCCTGTATCACAATACGTCACCTAGGCTGAAGATAAATGGAACTGTAGCACCCTGAGGGCTCGGTTGCTACAGAGGTATTGCACCTCACCCAGAGGTGTGATATCTCACTCTCAGGTAAGGATGTAGTGTGGATCAGGACCCAACACCTGCATGCATTACACCACATTGCCGTGGGGCAGGGCGACCAATATGCCTCTGAGATGGGCACGACAGTCCCTGTCCCTGGCTGGAGTGGGGGGAGGGAACACTGAGGAAGGGGAACCCTGTAGTGCAGAAGCAGGGAGGAAGCAGTTCCTGGGTGCATTGAGAAGGGAGTATAAAAGGTGGGCACCATCTTAGTTCAGTGCAGAGGAGTCTGAGCAGAAGTGGCAGGGAGCAGGGGCTCTGCATGAGCTCTGCTCCGGAGACGGGCCTAGTAACAGAGGCCCAGGCCTGGAAGAGGGAGAAGGAAGGAAGAGGAGCGAAGAAGGCTCCAGGAATGAGGAATGAAGGGATCCCAGGGGTGCGGACGGGCGAGTCGCCACCGCACGCCCGAATCCACCTGCGTGGAGGGGTCAGGCCAAAGGGGGAGACCGGTCCCCGAGACTAGTGGAGGCAGGAAACGACCCTCAGCTAGAAACCGGAGGCTGTGACATTTTATGTGGCGCAGCCCCTCGCTACACCCGCTAGGAAGGCACCACATAGGGTCAGGGAAACTGGCGCCAAGTTTACCAAGAGGAGGCCAGAGGCAGCCGGACAGAAGGGTTGGTAAGAAAGGCCAGACAAAGGACACACAAAGGGGGTGCTGTGAAGCGCTCCAAAGTTATTTGGGAGTTGTCTGAGCCCCTCACCTGGTGAGCACAGTACGACGTGGGCAGCCGTTACCTGCAGATGTGGTCTGGATAATAAGAACTGTGAGTAAAGGCCCTGGACTGCGTCACTGACTCCGTGTCGTTACTGCTGCTGCCCTGCACCATCACCCCCATCCTCCGCATACACTGCCCTGAGGCTATACTCCTCCCGTGGGGAGTTATGCTACGCTCTGCTGCACCCACAACACCAGCCTCAGCGGTCTGCCCTGCAGCGGCGGTTCACTCTGACCGCAATCCACGGGTGGCGTAGTCGGACATTTAAACATCAAAACCACATAAATAGTTCCGCCACTGGTTTGACCACCCTGAGCCACGGAACCGGGTCGCCGCCATGAAGACTACAACCACCAGCATCCACCAAAAAGGGTCCGGCTCCGGGTATCCCAAGGCCCAGGGGGTGCATCAGAACATTTTCATCACCTTTCACAATCACCAATGGGACAAGGCAGGGATGTTCTCTGTCCCCTCTCTTATACATCCTAGTGACGGAGCACCTGCTCTCATCAATTCGCCATAACCCCAATATTAGGTGGATTGAGGTGGGAGGCACCGAGTACAAGTGCTCTCTATTTGCTGATGATGTCCTAGTATATATCACTCAATCACATATATCCATCCATGCTGTTATGGCTGAAATAGATCACTTTGTTACATGGTCAAATTTTAAAATCAATGCAGCGAAGTCTGAGGCCCTCGATGTCTCCCTCCCCAAATCCATATATGATTCCATCCAGTCCAACTTTCCCTTTGCCTGGCCCTCACAGGGTATCAAATACTTAGGAATTCCTATTCATAGAGACCTCTCCCATCTATGTTATCTTAATTTTGGGCCCTTTATTGAACAACTCCATACAGACCACGGTTGGCAAGTTAGAACTGTAAGATTCACTACGTGAACCACTGGTGTTTTGTGGAAAAGCACATGTACACTGCGTTCCAAATTATTATGCAAAAAGTGTTTAGGAGTGATAAGGGAAGAATTTGTTTGTTTGTCAGTTAAACTCATTGATGGTGATGTGTGTCAGGCCTCTTTATATCACTGTAAGCAATTGCAGACACCTGTGCTAATTAGTTTGGCAGGTGTGTCCAATGAAAGGCAAGACTACTTAAGAAGGCTGTCTCACATTATTAAGCAGCCTACATTTTCTGCCAAAATGGGAAAGAAAAAGGATGTGTCGGCTGCTGAGAAGCAACAAATTGTGGAGTGTTTAGGTCAAGGCATGACTACAATCAACATTGTGCGATGATCAGGATGAAGTGTCTTGGCAATCAAGAAGTATGTAGCTGATTCACAGTACACACGTGTGCGTGCTGATAAGGGCAAATTGAGGACTCTTTCCTACAGGCAATTACGTCAGGTTGAAAGAGCAGCGGCAAAAAAGCCTTGTCATAGCAGCAGACAAGTTTTTGAAGCTGCTTGTGCCTCCAACGTCCCCCGAGCAACAAGATGCAGGGTCCTTCAGAGGTTTGCAGCTGTGCATACGCCTTCCTGTCGACCTCCTCTATCCACTTCACACATGCAGAAACGGCTCCAGTGGGCCAAACATTACATGAAGACTGATTTCAAAACTGTTTTGTTCACGGATGAGTGCCGTGCAGCGCTCGATGGTCCAGATGGATGGAGTGGAGGATGGCTGGTTGATGGACACCCCACGCAAACACGGCTACAGCGCCAAAAAGGAGGAGGTGGAGTAATGTTTTGGGCTGGAATCATGGGGAGAGAGATTGTCGGCCCCTTTAGGATCCCTGAAGGCGCTAAAGATGAACTCCATAATGTATGTGGATTTTCTCAAACAGCACTTCCTGCCATGGTTCAAGAAGAAGAACCGTGTATTTCACAGCAAGATCATTTTTTTGCATGATAATGCACCATCTCATGCTGCACATAAAACATCTGCATCTCTGGCTGATATGGGCATAAAAGGGGACAAACTTATGGTGTGACCCCCATGCTCCCCTGACCTGTACCCCATTCAGAACCTTTGGAGCATCATTAAAAGGAGTGTCTATGATGGCGGGAGGCAGTTCACATCTAAGCAACAGCTCTGGGAGGGTATTCTGTCCTCATGCAAAACAATTGAAGCAGAAACCATCCAAAACCTGACAAATTCAATGGACGAGAAAGTTCAGAAGCTCCTTTCGAACAAGGGGTCCTATGTGAAAATGTAACATCACCTAGAATAAAGTTTTGAGTTGAAAACTGTTTGATTTCAGTTTCTAACAACCTGCTAATGCTTATAATTTCAAAAATGACCATTTTTTTGGTCTTTATTAAAATGAAAAGGTTGATCGAAAAGTTTGGGGGATCTAAGAGTGTGGCAACCCAGTAGTCATGATTACTTCGAATTCTGACAATATGAGGGTCATGCTGCAGGTAGTGCAGCAAGAAGGCACTTATGTGTCTTGCGCATCTCGGAGCCCCAAAATTATTTTCCGGGCTAGATGCAGCTAAGAATTATTATTAATTTTAAATCTGGTGAAGCTTTAGTATAGATGGCCTAATAGGATCAGTGCTGCACACTGATACAAAGCCCAAAATATTTTCCAGTCAAGATACAGATAAACATGATTAGTAATTTTAAATCTGGTGGAGCTTATTATAGATGGCCTAATAGAATCAGTGCTGCACACTGCTACAAAGCCCAAATTATTTTCCAGCCAAGATACAGATAAACATGATTAGTAATTTGAAAGCTTAAAACGGTTGGTGATTTTAACCAATCATCAAGCTTTTACTCTCCCCAGGATGACACAGGGGTAGAAAAGTCATTTCGGATCCATGATTTGTTCATCTTTATGAACGTGAGTCTGTCTACATTATCAGTGGAGAGCCGCGTGCGCTTATCTGTCAGCACACCACCAGCAGCGCTGAACACACGTTCAGACAGAACGCTGGCTGCGGGGCATGACAAGATCTCCAAGGCGTAAGTGGCTAGCTCCGGCCATTTATCCAGATTGGAAGCCCAAAAAGAGCAAGGGTCCAGTGACACAGTCGTGGCTTCAATGTTTACTTGGAGATACTCCTGTACCATCGTCTCTAGGCGTTGACTATGTGTCAGACTTCTTGTCTCCTGTGGCCTTGCAAAGGATGGGCTAAAAAAGTGGTGAAATGATTCCGCAAAATTGATGTTACCAGCAGATACTGTGGTTCTGTTACGGTTTGAGTGCTGAACAGTTGACGGTCCCACGGTTGGCAAGTTGGAACTGTGAGATTCACTACTTCTATGGCAGGAATAATTTCTGCAAATTTACTTTTGTACCGGGGATCTAACAGTGTGGCAACCCAGTAGTCAGGATTATTTCTAATTCTCACAATTCGAGGGTCATGTTGCAGGTAGTGCAGCAAGAAGGCACTCATGTGTGTTGCGCATCCAGGAGCACCAAGTCCCTGTTGTGTTGGTGGCGAGGTAACAATCATGCTTCCTTCCTCTGTCCTCTCCCCCCAACCTCGCACAACAGAAATGTGATCAAGGTCTCCCTCATCTGATGAGTCTTCCATCAGTTCGTCCTCCACTTCTTCCTGGGCTCCTGCACCTTCCTCACTAGTTTGGCTGCTACCATGCGCCCTGGTTAAACCATCTCCCCCACCCTCACATGCCTGCCACCTTGGTGCTGCCGACCGTCTGGACCTTGCAGATGTTAGCCCTTCCGCATACAACTCCTCCTCCTCTACTTCCTCCACCTCCTCTTGTGCCACCACCTGACTCCGAATTCTGTTTAACATGTGCTCCAGCATGTAAATCACCGGAATAGTCATGCTGATAATGGCATCGTCAGCACTAAACATCTTCGTCGCCATTTCAAAACTGTGCAGAAGGGTGCATAGGTCCCTGATCTGAGACCACTCCTCTAGCGTGATTTGCCCCACCTCTGAATCTCGTTGACCCAGGCTATACGTCAGAACGTATTGCACCAGGGCTTGTCGGTGCTGCCACAGTCGCTGCAACATGTGCAGAGTTGAATTCCACCGGGTAGGCACATCGCATTTTAGCCGGTGAAGTGGCAGGCCCAACGACTTCTGTAGAGATGTAAGTCGCTGAGCTGCGGGATGCGAACGGCGGAAGTGAGCACACAGCGACCGTGCCCTCTGCAGAAGGCCATCTAGTCTGGGATAGTGGGCTAAAAATTGCTGGACAACCAGGTTCAACACGTGAGCCATAAAAGGCACGTGTGTGACATTGCCCCGGTGAAGGGCCGCACCCAGGTTTGCAGCATTGTCGCACACGGCCTTCCCTGGTTTCAGGTCCAGTGGAGACAACCATTCATGAAATTGGTTCTCCAGAGCTGACCACAACTCCTCAGCTGTGTGACTCACATTTCCCAGACATTTCAATGTAAAAACCGCCTGATGACGTTGAGCCCTACTGCTAGCATAGTAAGGAGGTGTGCAGGATCCCTTCTGCGCAGTTAGAAAGCTTGTGGCATGACCAGACAGGCTTTGTGTGCAGGTGGAAGACCGAGAGGAGGTTGAGGAGGCAGAAGCAGTGGAGGAACTTTGACATAAAGAGGATTGACGCACAACTCGTGGGGACGGCAAGACTTGGACAGCAGCCCCTTGTCCTGCTGTCACCATAGTTACCCAGTGCCCAGTCAGCGACATGTAACTCCCCTGTCCATGCCTACTCGTCCAAGTGTCTGTGGTGAAATGCACCCTGTCACACACAGAGTTTCTCAAAGAAGCGGTGATGTTGTGTGCGACATGCTGGTGGAGCGCAGGCACACCTTTCTTTGAGAAGTAGTGCCGACTGGGCATCAGGTACTGGGGCACTGCGACGGACATAAGGTCTCGAAAATCCTCTGTGTCCACCAGGCGGAAAGGCAGCATTTCTGTAGCCAAGAGCTTGCAGATGGTGAAATTCAACCTCTTAGCTTTCTCATGGCTAGGAGGAAATCGTCTTTTACTTGTCCACATCTGAGGGACCGAGGGCTGGCTATTGTGCTTAGACGGGGATGGTAAGGGTGTCCCCGGCAAACTGCCGGTCTGTGAGGAAGATGCAGGCGGACATGTTAGGTTGCCTTGATCCAAAGGTGGTGCTATCGATGTCAGACAGCGCTCAACACCAACTGGTGTTACCACCTCCAAAGAAAATGATGACCTGCCAATCACGCTGGCTGTTGCGGGTAAAGAGGTGGCAGGTCTGCGCCCCAAAACAGGTGTGACTGCTGTCCCCCCAGTCACAGAGGATGAAGAGGCCGCGGATGCACAAGATATGGCAGACGGTGGTTGGCCCGGCCGGCTAGGCCGCATTGTAGCACACTGAGCTTCCCACTGCAACTTATGCTTCATGTCCATGTGTCGGTTCATGCATGAAGTACTCAAACTATGTATTTTTTGGCCTCTACTTAGCTTTTGCTGACAAATGTTACAGATAACACGAGTTGGGTCATCTTTATCGATCTGAAAAAATGCCCAGGCTATGCAAGGCTTAGCACCCATGCGACCTGAAGAGCCACCACGACTTGTGGTGAGAGGCAGAGTTGTGTTTGAGGATGCAGTTCTTGACGTGCTTCCAGTACTACGTCTCTGTCCAGGAAGGCGCAACCTGACCTCGTCGTCACTAGCATCTTCCTCCACCTCCTCTGCTGACCTCATCTCTTGGCTGACTGTGGGTTGACAGTAAGTGGGATCTCCAACCTCATCATCATCACCCTGTGCGTTATCACACCCGTCGTCCTCAGAGCCAACCTGTTCCTGCCCTGACAAAAAACTAAAGTTGTCGCTCCAATCAGGTATTTGAGTCTTACCATCGTCTTCCTCATTGTCTCCACCAACAGAAGTTACAGTTTGGGAATGAGGGTCTACATTATGGTCAGAACCTTCTGCGTCTGGTCCTGGATCCGACTCATAAAGATTCTGGGCATCAGTGCAGATCATTTCCTCGTCTGGATTCACAGAAGCGCTGGAGTCGACCTCTGATTCCCAGGCTATAGTATGAGTAAACAGCTCTGCAGACTAAACCATCTGTTCTACCTCATACTCAGACGGGCAGCTGGAGATTTGGGAGCTGTGAGGAAGCAAGTGCGATTGGGGTGACACCTTTGAGGACTGGAGTAATTGTGATGTTGAAGTTGATGTGGAGGAGAGCCCACTTAAAGGAGCACTTGATATCCGTTGAAGCACCTGCTGTTTTTGTGCCTCATCTGGAATTTGTAGCGATTGGCGTGGCCGTAAGAAAGGGATCTTATCACATTGTCCGCTAAAAGAAGTAGACATTTTAGTTTGGCTGGAAGATGGTCTTTCTTCTGCAGATGTTACTGTTGCTTTAACACCTACCCCACGGACACAACCTTTTTTCCCCTTCCCAACACGCCTATTCCCCTTTCCACCAGCAGCAGGCCTTTTTCCACTAATTTTGGTGGTTAACTAATTCACAACTCTGGAGTTGTTTGCACAAAAAAACAATGGATGGTAACCGAGCAGAGCTGAGTGGCCAAACTGTGGTATTAGGCCAAAACTATTGGCTGGGTTAGATGCAGAAAAAAATTATATTCAATTTGCAACCTGATGGAGGTCTGTATAGATGGATTAATAGAACAAGTCCCACACACAGCTAGAAGCCCAATATTTTTTCAGAGGTAGATGCAGAAAAAAATATATTCAGTTTGCAACCTGATGAAGGTCTGTATAGATGGATTAATAGAACAAGTCCCACACACAGCTAGAAGCCCAATATTTTTTCAGAGGTAGATGCAGAAAAAAATATATTCAGTTTGCAACCTGATGGAGGTCAGTATAGATGGACTAATACAACAAGTCCCACACACAGCTAGAAGCCCAATATTTTTTCAGAGGTAGATGCAGAAAAAAATATATTCAGTTTGCAACCTGATGGAGGTCAGTATAGATGGACTAATACAACAAGTCCCACACACAGCTAGAAGCCCAATATTTTTTCAGAGGTAGATGCAGTAAAAAATATATTCAGTTTGCAACCTGATGGAGGTCTGTATAGATGGATTAATAGAACAAGGCCCACACACAGCTAGAAGCCCAATATTTTTTCAGAGGTAGATGCAGAAAAAATGTATTCAGTTTGCAACCTGATGGAGGTCTGTATAGATGGATTAATAGAACAAGTCCCACACAAAGCTAGAAGCCCAATATTTTTTCAGAGGTAGATGCAGAAAAAAATATATTCAGTTTGCAACCTGATGGAGGTCTGTATAGATGGATTAATAGAACAAGTCCCACACACAGCTAGAAGCCCAATATTTTTTCAGAGGTAGATGCAGAAAAAAATATATTCAGTTTGCAACCTGATGGAGGTCTGTATAGATGGATTAATAGAACAAGTCCCACACACAGCTAGAAGACCAATACTTTTTTCAGAGGTAGATGCAGAAAAAAATATATTCAGTTTGCAACCTGATGGAGGTCAGTATAGATGGACTAATACAACAAGTCCCACACACTGCTAGAAGCCCAATATTTTTTCAGAGGTAGATGCAGAAAAAAATATATTCAGTTTGCAACCTGATGGAGGTCTGTATAGATGGATTAATAGAACAAGTCCCACACACAGCTAGAAGCCCAATATTTTTTCAGAGCTAGATGCAGAAAAAAATATATTCAGTTTGCAACCTGATGGAGGTCTGTATAGATGGATTAATAGAACAAGTCCCACACACAGCTAGAAGCCCAATATTTTTTCAGAGGTAGATGCAGAAAAAAATATATTCAGTTTGCAACCTGATGGAGGTCAGTATAGATGGACTAATACAACAAGTCCCACACACAGCTAGAAGCCCAATATTTTTTCAGAGGTAGATGCAGAAAAAAATATATTCAGTTTGCAACCTGATGGAGGTCAGTATAGATGGACTAATACAACAAGTCCCACACACAGCTAGAAGCCCAATATTTTTTCAGAGGTAGATGCAGAAAAAAATATATTCAGTTTGCAACCTGATGGAGGTCTGTATAGATGGATTAATAGAACAAGTCCCACACACAGCTAGAAGCCCAATATTTTTTCAGAGCTAGATGCAGAAAAAAATTATATTCAATTTGCAACCTGATGGAGGTCAGTATAGATGGACTAATGGAATGATGCTATGCCCAAAAGATTTTACTTCACTAGGTGCAGTAAAAAAATTGGTATTCTATACACAGGTGGTATATCTTGCAACACAGATAGGCTACTCCACTGACTAACACACTCTGCAATAGGCCAAAAAGGATTAGCTTTGCTAGATTAAGCCAAATGCTGTGAAAAAAACTTGCACAGCACTGGCACAGACCTGCCTGGCAAAAACTGATAGGAACTGATGTAACCTAGTCCTGAAAAGGACTCCAATTACAATTAGTCTTTACTCCCACAATCTATCTATTTAAGAGCACAGACCTGCCTGATAAAAGTCATAGGAAATGCTGTAACCTAGTCCTTAAAAGGACTGCAATCACAACTATTCCCTACTCCCAAGCTATCTGTAGATTTGTGCGAAAATTGGCTTGAAATTAACAAGGTATAGCGCACACAGCAACAGTGGTGCCGTCTAACATGCAGCTGTAGCAGTGAGAAAATGGTGGCGACGGGGAAAATGGCTTGGTCTTATAGGGCAAGGACATGTGACATACACTGCCAATGACACATGCCCTTGCTTGTGCGAAAAAAAGCACTTCGCTCCGTGTGTGCGCTGCTGATAGGCTGACATATTGCACCTCCCCACTGCAAATGCGGGAAAGAGAAAAAAAAATGGAGATCTTCATTGTTCCTGCAGAGATCCATCCCCTGCCCCTCCCCCCACCCTGCTGTACACTCAAACTGCGTATTAACATTAATTTTCATCATTACTGAGAAAAAATCCAGTTACGATTTTGGTGCACGAACAGTTATCGAACATAACCTCGAACAGCCGAATTTTTCTCAAATTGTTCGTGTTCGCCGAACGGCTCGAACACCGCACAAAACAGCTCGAATTTGAGATTGGCGAACAGTTCTAGTAGAACAACGCTCATCTCTAATCATTAGATTATACATTGTAATAAGTAGTGATCTAATGTAATAGACAAATCATTAGATCATACATTGTAATAAGTAGTGATCTAATGTAATGAACAAATCATTAGATCATACTTTGTAATAAGTAGTGATCTAATGTAATAGACAAATCATTAGATCATACATTGTAATAAGTGGTGATCTAATGTAATAGACAAATCATTAGATCATACATTGTAATAAGTGGTGATCTAATTTAATAGTACAAATCATTAGATCATACTTTGTAATAAGTAGTGATCTAATGTAATAGACAAATCATTAGATCATACATTGTAATAAGTAGTGATCTAATGTAATAGACAAATCATTAGATCATACATTGTAATAAGTAGTGATCTAATGTAATGAACAAATCATTAGATCATACTTTGTAATAAGTGGTGATCTAATGTAATAGTACAAATCATTAGATCATACATTGTAATAAGTAGTGATCTAATGTAATAGACAAATCATTGGATCATACATTGTAATAAGTAGTGATCTAATGTAATGAACAAATCATTAGATCATACTTTGTAATAAGTGGTGATCTAATGTAATAGTACAAATCATTAGATCATACTTTGTAATAAGTGGTGATCTAATGTAATAGTACAAATCATTAGATCATACATTGTAATAAGTAGTGATCTAATGTAATAGTACAAATCATTAGATCATACATTGTAATAAGTAGTGATCTAATGTAATAGACAAATCATTAGATCATACATTGTAATAAGTAGTGATCTAATGTAATAGACAAATCATTAGATCATACATTGTAATAAGTAGTGATCTATTGTAATAGACAAATCATTAGATCATACATTGTAATAAGTAGTGATCTAATGTAATAGACAAATCATTAGATCATACAATGAAATAAGTAGTGATCTAATGTAAGAGACAAATCATTGGATCATACATTGTAATAAGTAGTGATCTAATGTAATAGACAAATCATTAGATCATACAATGAAATAAGTAGTGATCTAATGTAAGAGACAAATCATTGGATCATACATTCTAATAAGTAGTGATCTAATGTAATAAACAAACCATTAGATCATACATTGTAATAAGTAGTGATCTAATGTAATAGACAAATCATTAGATCATACAATGAAATAAGTAGTGATCTAATGTAAGAGACAAATCATTGGATCATACATTCTAATAAGTAGTGATCTAATGTAATAGACAAATCATTAGATCATACATTGTAATAAGTAGTGATCTAATGTAATAGACAAATCATTGGATTATACAATGTAATAAGTAGTGATCTAATGTAATAATACAAATCATTAGATCATACATTGTAATAAGTAGTGCTCTAATGTAATAGTGCAAATCATTAGATCATACATTGTAATAAGTAGTGATCTAATGTAATAGCACAAATACTTAGATCATACAATGTAATAAGTACTGATCTAATGTAATAGTGTAAATCATTAGATCATACATTGTAATAAGTAGTGCTCTAATGTAATAGTTTAAATCATTAGATCATACATTGTAATAAGTAGTGATCTAATGTAATAGACAATTCATTAGATCATACATTGTAATAAGTAGTGATCTAATGTAATAATACAAATCATTAGATCATACATTGTAATAAGTAGTGATCTAATGTAATAGTACAAATCATTAGATCATACATTGTAATAAGTAGTGATCTAATGTAATAGCACAAATAATTAGATCATACATTGTAATAAGTAGTGATCTAATGTAATAGACAAATCATTAGATCATACATTGTAATAAGTAGTGATCTAATGTAATAGACAAATCATTAGATCATACATTGTAATAAGTAGTGATCTAATGTAATAGACAAATCATTAGATCATACATTGTAATAAGCAGTGATCTAATGTAATAGACAAATCATTGGATCATACATTGTAATAAGTAGTGATCTAATGTAATAGTACAAATCATTAGATCATACATTGTAATAAGTAGTGATCTAATGTAATAGACAAATCATTAGATCATACATTGTAATAAGTAGTGATCTAATGTAATAGCAAAAATCATTAGATCATACATTGTAATAAGTAGTGATCTAATGTAATAGACAAATCATTGGATTATACATTGTAATAAGTAGTGATCTAATGTAATAATACATATCATTAGATCATACATTGTAATAAGTAGTGCTCTAATGTAATAGTGCAAATCATTAGATCATACATTGTAATAAGTAGTGATCTAATGTAATAGCACAAATACTTAGATCATACAATGTAATAAGTACTGATCTAATGTAATAGACAAATCATTAGATCATACATTGTAATAAGTAGTGCTCTAATGTAATAGTGTAAATCATTAGATCATACATTGTAATAAGTAGTGATCTAATGTAATAGACAATTCATTAGATCATACATTGTAATAAGTAGTGATCTAATGTAATAATACAAATCATTAGATCATACATTGTAATAAGTAGTGCTCTAATGTAATAGTTTAAATCATTAGATCATACATTGTAATAAGTAGTGATCTAATGTAATAGACAATTCATTAGATCATACATTGTAATAAGTAGTGATCTAATGTAATAATACAAATCATTAGATCATACATTGTAATAAGTAGTGATCTAATGTAATAGTACAAATCATTAGATCATACATTGTAATAAGTAGTGATCTAATGTAATAGCACAAATAATTAGATCATACATTGTAATAAGTAGTGATCTAATGTAATAGACAAATCATTAGATCATACATTGTAATAAGTAGTGATCTAATGTAATAGACAAATCATTAGATCATACATTGTAATAAGCAGTGATCTAATGTAATAGACAAATCATTAGATCATACATTGTAATAAGTAGTGATCTAATGTAATAGTACAAATCATTAGATCATATATTGTACTAAGTAGTGATCTAATGTAATAGTACAAATCATTGGATCCTACATTGTAATAAGTAGTGATCTAATGTAATAGACAAATCATTAGATCATACATTGCAATAAGTGGTGATCTAATGTAATAGACAAATCATTAGATCATACATTGTAATAAGTAATAATCTAATGTAATAGTACAAATCATTAGATCATACATTGTAATAAGTAGTGATCTAATGTAATAGACAAATCACTGGATCATACATTGTAATAACTAGTGATATAATGTAATATACAAATCATTAGATCACACATTGTAATAAGTAGTGATCTAATGTAATAGACAAATCATTAGATCATACATTGTAATAAGTAGTAATCTAATGTAATAGCACAAATCATTAGATCATACATTGTAATAAGTAGTGATATAATGTAATAGACAAATCATTAGATCATACATTGTAATAAGTAGTGATCTAATGTAATAGACAAATCATTAGATCATACATTGTAATAAGTAGTGATCTAATGTAATAGACAAATCATTAGATCATACATTGTAATAAGTAGTGATCTAATGTAATAGACAAATCATTAGATCATACATTGTAATAAGTAGTGATCTAATGTAATAGCACAAATCATTGGATCATACATTGTAATAAGTGGTGATCTAATGTAATAGACATATCATTAGATCATACATTGTAATAAGTGGTGATCTAATGTAATAGCACAAATCATTAGATCATACATTGTAATAAGTAGTGATCTAATGTAATAGACAATTCATTGGATCATACATTGTAATAAGTAGTGGTCTAATGTAATAGACAAATCATTGGATCATACATTGTAATAAGTAGTGATCTAATGTAATAGACAAATCATTAGATCATACATTGTAATAAGTAGTGATCTAATGTAATAGCACAAATAATTAGATCATACATTGTAATAAGTAGTGATCTAATGTAATAGACAAATCGTTAGATCATACAATGTAATAAGTAGTGATCTAGTGTAATAGTACAAATCATTAGATCATACATTGTAATAAGTAGTGATCTAATGTAATATACAAATCATTAGATCATACATTGTAATAAGTAGTAATCTAATGTAATAGACAAATCATTAGATCATACAATGTAATAAGTAGAGATCTAATGTAATAGTACAAATCATTAGATCATACATTGTAATAAGTAGTGATCTAATGTAATAGACAAATTGTTAGATCATACAATGTAATAAGTAGTGATCGAGTGTAATAGTACAAATCAATAGATCATACATTGTAATAAGTAGTGATCTAATGTAATAGACAAATCATTAGATCATACATTGTAATAAGTAGTGATCTAATGTAATAGACAAATCATTAGATCATACATTGTAATAAGCAGTGATCTAATGTAATAGACAAATCATTAAATCATACATTGTAATAAGTAGTGATCTAATGTAATAGACAAATCATTAGATCATACATTGTAATAAGTAGTGATCTAATGTAATAGACAAATCATTAGACCATACATTGTAATAAGCAGTGATCTAATGTAATAGACAAATCATTAAATCATACATAGTAATAAGTAGTGATCTAATGTAATAGACAAATCATTAGATCATACATTGTAATAAGCAGTGATCTAATGTAATAGACAAATCATTAAATCATACATTGTAATAAGTAGTGATCTAATGTAATAGACAAATCATTAGATCATACATTGTAATAAGTAGTGATCTAATGTAATAGACAAATCATTAGATCATACATTGTAATAAGTAGTGATCTAATGTAATAGAACAAATCATAAGATCATACCATGTAATAAGTAGTGATCTAATGTAATAGACAAATCATTAGATCATACATTGTAATAAGTAGTGATCTAATGTAATATACAAATCATTAGATCATACATTGTAATAAGTAGTAATCTAATGTAATAGACAAATCATTAGATCATACAATGTAATAAGTAGAGATCTAATGTAATAGTACAAATCATTAGATCATACATTGTAATAAGTAGTGATCTAATGTAATAGACAAATCGTTAGATCATACAATGTAATAAGTAGTGATCGAGTGTAATAGTACAAATCAATAGATCATACATTGTAATAAGTAGTGATCTAATGTAATAGACAAATCATTAGATCATACATTGTAATAAGTAGTGATCTAATGTAACAGACAAATCATTAGATCATACATTGTAATAAGCAGTGATCTAATGTAATAGACAAATCATTAAATCATACATTGTAATAAGTAGTGATCTAATGTAATAGACAAATCATTAGATCATACATTGTAATAAGTAGTGATCTAATGTAATAGACAAATCATTAGACCATACATTGTAATAAGTAGTGATCTATTGTAATAGTACAAATCATTAGATCATACATTGTAATAAGTAGTGATCTAATGTAATAGACAAATCATTAGATCATACATTGTAATAAGTAGTGATCTAATATAATAGCACAAATCATAAGATCATACCATGTAATAAGTAGTGATCTAATGTAATAGACAAATCATTAGATCATACATTGTAATAAGTAGTGATCTAATATAATAGTACAAATCATTAGATCATACATTATAACAAGTAGTGATCTAATGTAATAGACAAATCATTAGATCATACAATGTAATAAGTAGTGATCTAATGTAATAGAACAAATCATTAGTTCATACATTGTAATAAGTAGTGATCTAATGTAATAGCAAAAATCATTGGATCATACAATGTAACAACTAGTGATCTAATGTAATAGTACAAATCATTAGATCATACATTGTAATATGTAGTGATCTAATGTAATAGCACAAATCATTGGATCATACATTGTAATAAGTGGTGATCTAATGTAATAGTACAAATCATTGGATCATACATTGTAATAAGTAGTGATCTAATGTAATAGCACAAATCATTGGATCATACATTGTAATAAGTGGTGATCTAATGTAATAGTACAAATCATTGGATCATACATTGTAACAAGTAGTGATCTATTGTAATAGACAAATCATTAGATCATATATTGTAATAAGTAGTGATCTAATGTAATAGCACAAATCATTGGATCATACATTGTAATAAGTAGTGATCTAATGTAATAGCACAAATCATTAGATCATACATTGTAATAAGTAGTGATCTAATGTAATAGCACAAATCATTAGATCATACATTGTAATAAGTAGTGATCTAATATAGTAGACAAATCATTAGATCATACATTGTAATAAGTAGTGATCTAATGTAATAGACAAATCATTAGATCATACATTGTAATAAGTAGTGATCTAATGTAATAGCACAAATCATTAGATCATACATTGTAATAAATAGTGATCTAATGTAATAGACAAATCATTAGATCATACATTGTAATAAGTAGTGATCTAATGTAATAGACAAATCATTAGATCATACATTGTAATAAGTAGTGATCTAATGTATTAGCACAAATCATTAGATCATACATTGTAATAAGTAATGATCTAATGTAATAGACAGATCAATAGATCATACATTGTAATAAGTAGTGATCTAATTCAATAGCCAAATCATTAGACCATACATTGTAATAAGTAGTGATCTAATGTAATAGACAAATCATTAGATCATACATTGTAATAAGTAGTGATCTAATGTAATAATACAAATCATTAGATCATACATTATAATAAGTAGTGATCTAATGTAATAGACAAATCATTAGATCATACATTGTAATAAGTAGTGATCTAATGTATTAGCACAAATCATTAGATCATACATTGTAATAAGTAGTGATCTAATGTAATAGACAGATCAATAGATCATACATTGTAATAAGTAGTGATCTAATGTATTAGCACAAATCATTAGATCATACATTGTATTATGTAGTGATCTAATGTAATAGACAAAACATTAGATCATACATTGTAATAAGTAGTGATCTAATGTAATAATACAAATCATTAGATCATACATTATAATAAGTAGTGATCTAATGTAATAGTACAAATAATTAGATCATACATTGTAATAAGTAGTGATCTAATGTAATAGACAAATCATTAGATCATACAATGAAATAAGTAGTGATCTAATGTAATAACACAAATCATTAGATCATACATTGTAATAAGTAGTGATCTAATGTAATAGTACAAATCATTAGATCATACATTGTAATAAGTAGTGATCTAATGTAATAGTACAAATCATTAGATCATACATTGTAATAAGTAGTGATCTAATGTAATAACACAAATCATTAGATCATACATTGTAATAAGTAGTGATCTAATGTAATAGTACAAATCATTAGATCATACATTGTAATAAGTAGTGATCTAATGTAATAGACAAATCGTTAGATCATACAATGTAATAAGTAGTGATCTAGTGTAATCGTACAAATCACTAGATCATACATTGTAATAAGTAGTGATCTAATGTAATAGACAAATCATTAGATCATACATTGTAATAAGTAGTAATCTAATGTAATAGACAAATCATTAGATCATACAATGTAATAAGTAGAGATCTAATGTAATAGTACAAATCATTAGATCATACATTGTAATAATTAGTGATCTAATGTAATAGACAAATCATTAGATCATACATTGTAATAAGTAGTGATATAATGTAATAGACAAATCATTAGATCATACAATGAAATAAGTAGTGATCTAATGTAATAGACAAATCATTAGATCATACAATGTAATAAGTAGTGATCTAGTGTAATAGTACAAATCAATAGATCATACATTGTAATAAGTAGTGATCTAATGTAATAGACAAATCGTTAGATCATACAATGTAATAAGTAGTGATCTAGTGTAATAGTACAAATCAATAGATCATACATTGTAATAAGTAGTGATCTAATGTAATAGACAAATCAATAGATCATACATTGTAATAAGTAGTGATCTAATGTAATAGACAAATCATTAGATCATACATTGTAATAAGTAGTGATCTAATGTAATAGACAAATCATTAGATCATACATTGTAATAAGTAGTGATCTAATGTAATAGCACAAATCATTAGATCATACATTGTAATAAGTAGTGATCCAATGTAATAGACAAATCATTGGATCATACATTGTAATAAGTAATGATCTAATTTAATAGACAAACCATTGGATCATACATTGTAATAAGTAGTGATCTAATGTAATAGACAAATCATTAAATTATACATTGTTATAAGTAGTGATCTAATGTAATAGAACAAATCATTAGTTCATACATTGTAATAAGTAGTGATCTAATGTAATAGCAAAAATCATTGGATCATACATTGTAATAAGTAGTGATCCAATGTAATAGACAAATCATTGGATCATGCATTGTAATAAGAAATTATCTAATTTAATAGACAAACCATTGGATCATACATTGTAATAAGTAGTGATCTAATGTAATAGCAAAAATCATTGGATCATACAATGTAACAAGTAGTGATCTAATTTAATAGTACAAATCATTAGATCATACATTGTAATAAGTAGAGATCTAATGTAATAGACAAATCATTAGATCATATATTGTAACAAGTAGTCATCTAATGTAATAGAACAAATCATTGGATCATACATTGTAATAAGTAGTGATCTAATTTAATAGTACAAATCATTGGATCATACATTGTAATAAGTAGTGATCTAATGTAATAGCACAAATCATTAGATCATACATTGTAATAAGTAGTGATCTAATGTAATAGTACAAATCTTTAGATCATACATTGTAATAAGTAGTGATCTAATGTAATAGACAAATCATTAGATCATACATTGTAATAAGTAGTGATCTAATGTAATAGACAAATCGTTAGATCATACATTGTAATAAGTAGTGATCTAATGTAATAGACAAATCATTAGTTCATACATTGTAATAAGTAGTGATCTAATGTAATAGACAAATCATTAGATCATACATTGTAATAAGTAGTGATCTAATGTAATAGACAAATCATTAGATCATACATTGTAATAAGTAGTGATCTAATGAAATATTACAAATCATTAGATCATATATTGTACTAAGTAGTGATCTAATGTAATAGTACAAATCATTGGATCCTACATTGTAATAAGTAGTGATCTAATGTAATAGACAAATCATTAGATCATACATTGTAATAAGTGGTGATCTAATGTAATAGACAAATCATTAGATCATACATTGTAATAAGTAATAATCTAATGTAATAGACAAATCACTGGATCATACATTGTAATAAGTAGTGATATAATGTAATATACAAATCATTAGATCACACATTGTAATAAGAAGTGATCTAATGTAATAGACAAATCATTAGATCATACATTGTAATAAGTAGTGATCTAATGTAATAGCACAAATCATTAGATCATACATTGTAATAAATAGTGATATAATGTAATAGACAAATCATTAGATCATACATTGTAATAAGTAGTGATCTAATGTAATAGACAAATCATTAGATCATACATTGTAATAAGTAGTGATCTAATGTAATAGACAAATCATTAGATCATACATTGTAATAAGTAGTGATCTAATGTAATAGACAAATCATTAGATCATACATTGTAATAAGTAGTGATCTAATGTAATAGACAAATCATTAGATCATACATTGTAATAAGCAGTGATCTAATGTAATAGCACAAATCATTAGATAATACATTGTAATAAGTAGTGATCTAATGTAATAGACAAATCATTAGATCATACATTGTAATAAGTAGTGATCTAATGTAATAGCACAAATCATTAGATCATACATTGTAATAAGTAGTGATCTAATGTAATAGACAAATCATTAGATCATACATTGTAATAAGTAGTGATCTAATGTAATAGCACAAATCATTAGATCATACATTGTAATAAGTAGTGATCTAATGTAATAGACAAATCATTAGATCATACATTGTAATAAGTAGTGATCTAATGTAATAGACAAATCATTAGATCATACATTGTAATAAGTAGTGATCTAATGTAATAGACAAATCATTAGATCATACATTGTAATAAGCAGTGATCTAATGTAATAGCACAAATCATTAGATAATACATTGTAATAAGTAGTGATCTAATGTAATAGACAAATCATTAGATCATACATTGTAATAAGTAGTGATCTAATGTAATAGCACAAATCATTGGATCATATATTGTAATAAGTGGTGATCTAATGTAATAGACAAATCATTAGATCATACATTGTAATAAGTGGTGATCTAATGTAATAGCACAAATCATTAGATCATACATTGTAATAAGTAGTGATCTAATGTAATAGACAAATCATTCTATCATACATTGTAATAAGTAGTGATCTAATGTAATAGACAAATCATTGGATCATACATTGTAATAAGTAGTGATCTAATGTAATAGCACAAATAATTAGATCATACATTGTAATAAGTAGTGATCTAATGTAATAGACAAATCGTTAGATCATACAATGTAATAAGTAGTGATCTAGTGTAATAGTACAAATCATTAGATCATACATTGTAATAAGTAGTGATCTAATGTAATATACAAATCATTAGATCATACATTGTAATAAGTAGTAATCTAATGTAATAGACAAATCATTAGATCATACAATGTAATAAGTAGAGATCTAATGTAATAGTACAAATCATTAGATCATACATTGTAATAAGTAGTGATCTAATGTAATAGACAAATCGTTAGATCATACAATGTAATAAGTAGTGATCGAGTGTAATAGTACAAATCAATAGATCATACATTGTAATAAGTAGTGATCTAATGTAATAGACAAATCATTAGATCATACTTTGTAATAAGTAGTGATCTAATGTAATAGACAAATCATTAGATCATACATTGTAATAAGCAGTGATCTAATGTAATAGACAAATCATTAGATCATACATTGTAATAAGTAGTGATCTAATGTAATAGACAAATCATTAGATCATACATTGTAATAAGTAGTGATCTAATGTAATAGACAAATCATTAGATCATACATTGTAATAAGTAGTGATCTAATGTAATAGACAAATCATTAGATCATACATTGTAATAAGTAGTGATCTAATGTAATAGTACAAATCATTAGATCATATATTGTACTAAGTAGTGATCTAATGTAATAATACAAATCATTGGATCCTACATTGTAATAAGTAGTGATCTAATGTAATAGACAAATCATTAGATCATACATTGTAATAAGTGGTGATCTAATGTAATAGACAAATCATTAGATCATACATTGTAATAAGTAATAATCTAATGTAATAGTACAAATCATTAGATCATACATTGTAATAAGTAGTGATATAATGTAATATACAAATCATTAGATCACACATTGTAATAAGTAGTGATCTAATGTAATAGACAAATCATTAGATCATACATTGTAATAAGTAGTGATCTAATGTAATAGACAAATCATTGGATCATACATTGTAATAACTAGTGATATAATGTAATATACAAATCATTAGATCACACATTGTAATAAGTAGTGATCTAATGTAATAGACAAATCATTAGATCATACATTGTAATAAGTAGTGATCTAATGTAATAGACAAATCATTAGATCATACATTGTAATAAGTAGTGATCTAATGTAATAGCCAAATCATTATATCATACATTGTAATAAGTAGTGATCTAATGTAATAGACAAATCATTAGATCATACATTGTAATAAGTAGTGATCTAATGTAATAGCACAAATCATTGGATCATACATTGTAATAAGTGGTGATCTAATGTAATAGACAAATCATTAGATCATACATTGTAATAAGTGGTGATCTAATGTAATAGCACAAATCATTAGATCATACATTGTAATAAGTAGTGATCTAATGTAATAGACAAATCATTGGATCATAGATTGTAATAAGTAGTGATCTAATGTAATAGACAAATCATTGAATCATACATTGTAATAAGTAGTGATCTAATGTAATAGACAAATCATTATATCATACATTGTAATAAGTAGTGATCTAATGTAATAATACAAATCATTAGATCATACATTATAATAAGTAGAGATCTAATGTAATAGTACAAATCATTAGATCATACATTGTAATAAGTAGTGATCTAATGTAATAATACAAATCATTAGATCATACATTATAATAAGTAGAGATCTAATGTAATAGACAAATCATTATATCATACATTGTAATAAGTAGTGATCTAATGTAATAATACAAATCATTAGATCATACATTATAATAAGTAGAGATCTAATGTAATAGACAAATCATTATATCATACATTGTAATAAGTAGTGATCTAATGTAATAATACAAATCATTAGATCATACATTATAATAAGTAGTGATCTAATGTAATAATACAAATCATTAGATCATACATTGTAATAAGTAGTGATCTAATGTAATAGCACAAATAATTAGATCATACATTGTAATAAGTAGTGATCTAATGTAATAGACAGATCAATAGATCATACATTGTAATAAGTAGTGATCTAATGTATTAGCACAAATCATTAGATCATACATTGTATTATGTAGTGATCTAATGTAATAGACAAAACATTAGATCATACATTGTAATAAGTAGTGATCTAATGTAATAATACAAATCATTAGATCATACATTATAATAAGTAGTGATCTAATGTAATAGTACAAATAATTAGATCATACATTGTAATAAGTAGTGATCTAATGTAATAGACAAATCGTTAGATCATACATTGTAATAAGTAGTGATCTAATGTAATAGCACAAATCATTAGATAATACATTGTAATAAGCAGTGATCTAATGTAATAGACAAATCATTAAATCATACATTGTAATAAGTAGTGATCTAATGTAATAGACAAATCATTAGATCATACATTGTAATAAGTAGTGATCTAATGTAATAGACAAATCATTAGATCATACATTGTAATAAGCAGTGATCTAATGTAATAGACAAATCATTAAATCATACATTGTAATAAGTAGTGATCTAATGTAATAGACAAATCATTAGATCATACATTATAATAAGTAGTGATCTAATGTAATAGACAAATCATTAGACCATACATTGTAATAAGTATTGATCTAATGTAATAGTACAAATCATTAGATCATACATTGTAATAAGTAGTGATCTAATGTAATAGACAAATCATTAGATCATACATTGTAATAAGTAGTGATCTAATGTAATAGAACAAATCATAAGATCATACCATGTAATAAGTAGTGATCTAATGTAATAGACAAATCATTAGATCATACATTGTAATAAGTAGTGATCTAATGTATTAGCACAAATCATTAGATCATACATTGTATTATGTAGTGATCTAATGTAATAGACAAAACATTAGATCATACATTGTAATAAGTAGTGATCTAATGTAATAATACAAATCATTAGATCATACATTATAATAAGTAGTGATCTAATGTAATAGTACAAATAATTAGATCATACATTGTAATAAGTAGTGATCTAATGTAATAGACAAATCATTAGATCATACAATGAAATAAGTAGTGATCTAATGTAATAACACAAATCATTAGATCATACATTGTAATAAGTAGTGATCTAATGTAATAGTACAAATCATTAGATCATACATTGTAATAAGTAGTGATCTAATGTAATAGTACAAATCATTAGATCATACATTGTAATAAGTAGTGATCTAATGTAATAACACAAATCATTAGATCATACATTGTAATAAGTAGTGATCTAATGTAATAGTACAAATCATTAGATCATACATTGTAATAAGTAGTGATCTAATGTAATAGACAAATCGTTAGATCATACAATGTAATAAGTAGTGATCTAGTGTAATCGTACAAATCACTAGATCATACATTGTAATAAGTAGTGATCTAATGTAATAGACAAATCATTAGATCATACATTGTAATAAGTAGTAATCTAATGTAATAGACAAATCATTAGATCATACAATGTAATAAGTAGAGATCTAATGTAATAGTACAAATCATTAGATCATACATTGTAATAATTAGTGATCTAATGTAATAGACAAATCATTAGATCATACATTGTAATAAGTAGTGATATAATGTAATAGACAAATCATTAGATCATACAATGAAATAAGTAGTGATCTAATGTAATAGACAAATCATTAGATCATACAATGTAATAAGTAGTGATCTAGTGTAATAGTACAAATCAATAGATCATACATTGTAATAAGTAGTGATCTAATGTAATAGACAAATCGTTAGATCATACAATGTAATAAGTAGTGATCTAGTGTAATAGTACAAATCAATAGATCATACATTGTAATAAGTAGTGATCTAATGTAATAGACAAATCAATAGATCATACATTGTAATAAGTAGTGATCTAATGTAATAGACAAATCATTAGATCATACATTGTAATAAGTAGTGATCTAATGTAATAGACAAATCATTAGATCATACATTGTAATAAGTAGTGATCTAATGTAATAGCACAAATCATTAGATCATACATTGTAATAAGTAGTGATCCAATGTAATAGACAAATCATTGGATCATACATTGTAATAAGTAATGATCTAATTTAATAGACAAACCATTGGATCATACATTGTAATAAGTAGTGATCTAATGTAATAGACAAATCATTAAATTATACATTGTTATAAGTAGTGATCTAATGTAATAGAACAAATCATTAGTTCATACATTGTAATAAGTAGTGATCTAATGTAATAGCAAAAATCATTGGATCATACATTGTAATAAGTAGTGATCCAATGTAATAGACAAATCATTGGATCATGCATTGTAATAAGAAATTATCTAATTTAATAGACAAACCATTGGATCATACATTGTAATAAGTAGTGATCTAATGTAATAGCAAAAATCATTGGATCATACAATGTAACAAGTAGTGATCTAATTTAATAGTACAAATCATTAGATCATACATTGTAATAAGTAGTGATCTAATGTAATAGACAAATCATTAGATCATACATTGTAATAAGTAGTGATCTAATGTAATAGACAAATCATTAGATCATATATTGTAACAAGTAGTCATCTAATGTAATAGAACAAATCATTGGATCATACATTGTAATAAGTAGTGATCTAATTTAATAGTACAAATCATTGGATCATACATTGTAATAAGTAGTGATCTAATGTAATAGCACAAATCATTAGATCATACATTGTAATAAGTAGTGATCTAATGTAATAGTACAAATCTTTAGATCATACATTGTAATAAGTAGTGATCTAATGTAATAGACAAATCATTAGATCATACATTGTAATAAGTAGTGATCTAATGTAATAGACAAATCGTTAGATCATACATTGTAATAAGTAGTGATCTAATGTAATAGACAAATCATTAGTTCATACATTGTAATAAGTAGTGATCTAATGTAATAGACAAATTATTAGATCATACATTGTAATAAGTAGTGATCTAATGTAATAGACAAATCATTAGATCATACATTGTAATAAGTAGTGATCTAATGAAATATTACAAATCATTAGATCATATATTGTACTAAGTAGTGATCTAATGTAATAGTACAAATCATTGGATCCTACATTGTAATAAGTAGTGATCTAATGTAATAGACAAATCATTAGATCATACATTGTAATAAGTGGTGATCTAATGTAATAGACAAATCATTAGATCATACATTGTAATAAGTAATAATCTAATGTAATAGACAAATCACTGGATCATACATTGTAATAAGTAGTGATATAATGTAATATACAAATCATTAGATCACACATTGTAATAAGAAGTGATCTAATGTAATAGACAAATCATTAGATCATACATTGTAATAAGTAGTGATCTAATGTAATAGCACAAATCATTAGATCATACATTGTAATAAATAGTGATATAATGTAATAGACAAATCATTAGATCATACATTGTAATAAGTAGTGATCTAATGTAATAGACAAATCATTAGATCATACATTGTAATAAGTAGTGATCTAATGTAATAGACAAATCATTAGATCATACATTGTAATAAGTAGTGATCTAATGTAATAGACAAATCATTAGATCATACATTGTAATAAGTAGTGATCTAATGTAATAGACAAATCATTAGATCATACATTGTAATAAGCAGTGATCTAATGTAATAGCACAAATCATTAGATAATACATTGTAATAAGTAGTGATCTAATGTAATAGACAAATCATTAGATCATACATTGTAATAAGTAGTGATCTAATGTAATAGCACAAATCATTAGATCATACATTGTAATAAGTAGTGATCTAATGTAATAGACAAATCATTAGATCATACATTGTAATAAGTAGTGATCTAATGTAATAGCACAAATCATTAGATCATACATTGTAATAAGTAGTGATCTAATGTAATAGACAAATCATTAGATCATACATTGTAATAAGTAGTGATCTAATGTAATAGACAAATCATTAGATCATACATTGTAATAAGTAGTGATCTAATGTAATAGACAAATCATTAGATCATACATTGTAATAAGCAGTGATCTAATATAATAGCACAAATCATTAGATAATACATTGTAATAAGTAGTGATCTAATGTAATAGACAAATCATTAGATCATACATTGTAATAAGTAGTGATCTAATGTAATAGCACAAATCATTGGATCATATATTGTAATAAGTGGTGATCTAATGTAATAGACAAATCATTAGATCATACATTGTAATAAGTGGTGATCTAATGTAATAGCACAAATCATTAGATCATACATTGTAATAAGTAGTGATCTAATGTAATAGACAAATCATTCTATCATACATTGTAATAAGTAGTGATCTAATGTAATAGACAAATCATTGGATCATACATTGTAATAAGTAGTGATCTAATGTAATAGCACAAATAATTAGATCATACATTGTAATAAGTAGTGATCTAATGTAATAGACAAATCGTTAGATCATACAATGTAATAAGTAGTGATCTAGTGTAATAGTACAAATCATTAGATCATACATTGTAATAAGTAGTGATCTAATGTAATATACAAATCATTAGATCATACATTGTAATAAGTAGTAATCTAATGTAATAGACAAATCATTAGATCATACAATGTAATAAGTAGAGATCTAATGTAATAGTACAAATCATTAGATCATACATTGTAATAAGTAGTGATCTAATGTAATAGACAAATCGTTAGATCATACAATGTAATAAGTAGTGATCGAGTGTAATAGTACAAATCAATAGATCATACATTGTAATAAGTAGTGATCTAATGTAATAGACAAATCATTAGATCATACTTTGTAATAAGTAGTGATCTAATGTAATAGACAAATCATTAGATCATACATTGTAATAAGCAGTGATCTAATGTAATAGACAAATCATTAGATCATACATTGTAATAAGTAGTGATCTAATGTAATAGACAAATCATTAGATCATACATTGTAATAAGTAGTGATCTAATGTAATAGACAAATCATTAGATCATACATTGTAATAAGTAGTGATCTAATGTAATAGACAAATCATTAGATCATACATTGTAATAAGTAGTGATCTAATGTAATAGTACAAATCATTAGATCATATATTGTACTAAGTAGTGATCTAATGTAATAATACAAATCATTGGATCCTACATTGTAATAAGTAGTGATCTAATGTAATAGACAAATCATTAGATCATACATTGTAATAAGTAATAATCTAATGTAATAGTACAAATCATTAGATCATACATTGTAATAAGTAGTGATATAATGTAATATACAAATCATTAGATCACACATTGTAATAAGTAGTGATCTAATGTAATAGACAAATCATTAGATCATACATTGTAATAAGTAGTGATCTAATGTAATAGACAAATCATTGGATCATACATTGTAATAACTAGTGATATAATGTAATATACAAATCATTAGATCACACATTGTAATAAGTAGTGATCTAATGTAATAGACAAATCATTAGATCATACATTGTAATAAGTAGTGATCTAATGTAATAGACAAATCATTAGATCATACATTGTAATAAGTAGTGATCTAATGTAATAGCCAAATCATTATATCATACATTGTAATAAGTAGTGATCTAATGTAATAGACAAATCATTAGATCATACATTGTAATAAGTAGTGATCTAATGTAATAGCACAAATCATTGGATCATACATTGTAATAAGTGGTGATCTAATGTAATAGACAAATCATTAGATCATACATTGTAATAAGTGGTGATCTAATGTAATAGCACAAATCATTAGATCATACATTGTAATAAGTAGTGATCTAATGTAATAGACAAATCATTGGATCATAGATTGTAATAAGTAGTGATCTAATGTAATAGACAAATCATTGAATCATACATTGTAATAAGTAGTGATCTAATGTAATAGACAAATCATTATATCATACATTGTAATAAGTAGTGATCTAATGTAATAATACAAATCATTAGATCATACATTATAATAAGTAGAGATCTAATGTAATAGTACAAATCATTAGATCATACATTGTAATAAGTAGTGATCTAATGTAATAGCACAAATAATTAGATCATACATTGTAATAAGTAGTGATCTAATGTAATAGACAGATCAATAGATCATACATTGTAATAAGTAGTGATCTAATGTATTAGCACAAATCATTAGATCATACATTGTATTATGTAGTGATCTAATGTAATAGACAAAACATTAGATCATACATTGTAATAAGTAGTGATCTAATGTAATAATACAAATCATTAGATCATACATTATAATAAGTAGTGATCTAATGTAATAGTACAAATAATTAGATCATACATTGTAATAAGTAGTGATCTAATGTAATAGACAAATCGTTAGATCATACATTGTAATAAGTAGTGATCTAATGTAATAGCACAAATCATTAGATAATACATTGTAATAAGCAGTGATCTAATGTAATAGACAAATCATTAAATCATACATTGTAATAAGTAGTGATCTAATGTAATAGACAAATCATTAGATCATACATTGTAATAAGTAGTGATCTAATGTAATAGACAAATCATTAGATCATACATTGTAATAAGCAGTGATCTAATGTAATAGACAAATCATTAAATCATACATTGTAATAAGTAGTGATCTAATGTAATAGACAAATCATTAGATCATACATTATAATAAGTAGTGATCTAATGTAATAGACAAATCATTAGACCATACATTGTAATAAGTATTGATCTAATGTAATAGTACAAATCATTAGATCATACATTGTAATAAGTAGTGATCTAATGTAATAGACAAATCATTAGATCATACATTGTAATAAGTAGTGATCTAATGTAATAGAACAAATCATAAGATCATACCATGTAATAAGTAGTGATCTAATGTAATAGACAAATCATTAGATCATACATTGTAATAAGTAGTGATCTAATGTATTAGCACAAATCATTAGATCATACATTGTATTATGTAGTGATCTAATGTAATAGACAAAACATTAGATCATACATTGTAATAAGTAGTGATCTAATGTAATAATACAAATCATTAGATCATACATTATAATAAGTAGTGATCTAATGTAATAGTACAAATAATTAGATCATACATTGTAATAAGTAGTGATCTAATGTAATAGACAAATCATTAGATCATACAATGAAATAAGTAGTGATCTAATGTAATAACACAAATCATTAGATCATACATTGTAATAAGTAGTGATCTAATGTAATAGTACAAATCATTAGATCATACATTGTAATAAGTAGTAATCTAATGTAATAGTACAAATCATTAGATCATACATTGTAATAAGTAGTGATCTAATGTAATAACAAAAATCATTAGATCATACATTGTAATAAGTAGTGATCTAATGTAATAGTACAAATCATTAGATCATACATTGTAATAAGTAGTGATCTAATGTAATAGACAAATCGTTAGATCATACAATGTAATAAGTAGTGATCTAGTGTAATCGTACAAATCGCTAGATCATACATTGTAATAAGTAGTGATCTAATGTAATAGACAAATCATTAGATCATACATTGTAATAAGTAGTAATCTAATGTAATAGACAAATCATTAGATCATACAATGTAATAAGTAGAGATCTAATGTAATAGTACAAATCATTAGATCATACATTGTAATAATTAGTGATCTAATGTAATAGACAAATCATTAGATCATACATTGTAATAAGTAGTGATATAATGTAATAGACAAATCATTAGATCATACAATGAAATAAGTAGTGATCTAATGTAATAGACAAATCATTAGATCATACAATGTAATAAGTAGTGATCTAGTGTAATAGTACAAATCAATAGATCATACATTGTAATAAGTAGTGATCTAATGTAATAGACAAATCGTTAGATCATACAATGTAATAAGTAGTGATCTAGTGTAATAGTACAAATCAATAGATCATACATTGTAATAAGTAGTGATCTAATGTAATAGACAAATCAATAGATCATACATTGTAATAAGTAGTGATCTAATGTAATAGACAAATCATTAGATCATACATTGTAATAAGTAGTGATCTAATGTAATAGACAAATCATTAGATCATACATTGTAATAAGTAGTGATCTAATGTAATAGCACAAATCATTAGATCATACATTGTAATAAGTAGTGATCCAATGTAATAGACAAATCATTGGATCATACATTGTAATAAGTAATGATCTAATTTAATAGACAAACCATTGGATCATACATTGTAATAAGTAGTGATCTAATGTAATAGACAAATCATTAAATTATACATTGTTATAAGTAGTGATCTAATGTAATAGAACAAATCATTAGTTCATACATTGTAATAAGTAGTGATCTAATGTAATAGCAAAAATCATTGGATCATACATTGTAATAAGTAGTGATCCAATGTAATAGACAAATCATTGGATCATGCATTGTAATAAGAAATTATCTAATTTAATAGACAAACCATTGGATCATACATTGTAATAAGTAGTGATCTAATGTAATAGCAAAAATCATTGGATCATACAATGTAACAAGTAGTGATCTAATTTAATAGTACAAATCATTAGATCATACATTGTAATAAGTAGAGATCTAATGTAATAGACAAATCATTAGATCATATATTGTAACAAGTAGTGATCTAATGTAATAGAACAAATCATTGGATCATACATTGTAATAAGTAGTGATCTAATGTAATAGCACAAATCATTAGATCATACATTGTAATAAGTAGTGATCTAATGTAATAGTACAAATCTTTAGATCATACATTGTAATAAGTAGTGATCTAATGTAATAGACAAATCATTAGATCATACATTGTAATAAGTAGTGATCTAATGTAATAGACAAATCGTTAGATCATACATTGTAATAAGTAGTGATCTAATGTAATAGACAAATCATTAGTTCATACATTGTAATAAGTAGTGATCTAATGTAATAGACAAATCATTAGATCATACATTGTAATAAGTAGTGATCTAATGTAATAGACAAATCATTAGATCATACATTGTAATAAGTGGTGATCTAATGTAATAGACAAATCATTAGATCATACATTGTAATAAGTAATAATCTAATGTAATAGTACAAATCATTAGATCATACATTGTAATAAGTAGTGATCTAATGTAATAGACAAATCACTGGATCATACATTGTAATAAGTAGTGATATAATGTAATATACAAATCATTAGATCACACATTGTAATAAGTAGTGATCTAATGTAATAGACAAATCATTAGATCATACATTGTAATAAGTAGTGATCTAATGTAATAGCACAAATCATTAGATCATACATTGTAATAAGTAGTGATATAATGTAATAGACAAATCATTAGATCATACATTGTAATAAGTAGTGATCTAATGTAATAGACAAATCATTAGATCATACATTGTAATAAGTAGTGATCTAATGTAATAGACAAATCATTAGATCATACATTGTAATAAGTAGTGATCTAATGTAATAGACAAATCATTAGATCATACATTGTAATAAGTAGTGATCTAATGTAATAGACAAATCATTAGATCATACATTGTAATAAGCAGTGATCTAATGTAATAGCACAAATCATTAGATAATACATTGTAATAAGTAGTGATCTAATGTAATAGACAAATCATTAGATCATACATTGTAATAAGTAGTGATCTAATGTAATAGCACAAATCATTAGATCATACATTGTAATAAGTAGTGATCTAATGTAATAGACAAATCATTAGATCATACATTGTAATAAGTAGTGATCTAATGTAATAGCACAAATCATTGGATCATATATTGTAATAAGTGGTGATCTAATGTAATAGACAAATCATTAGATCATACATTGTAATAAGTGGTGATCTAATGTAATAGCACAAATCATTAGTTCATACATTGTAATAAGTAGTGATCTAATGTAATAGACAAATCATTCTATCATACATTGTAATAAGTAGTGATCTAATGTAATAGACAAATCATTGGATCATACATTGTAATAAGTAGTGATCTAATGTAATAGACAAATCATTATATCATACATTGTAATAAGTAGTGATCTAATGTAATAATACAAATCATTAGATCATACATTATAATAAGTAGAGATCTAATGTAATAGTACAAATCATTAGATCATACATTGTAATAAGTAGTGATCTAATGTAATAGCACAAATAATTAGATCATACATTGTAATAAGTAGTGATCTAATGTAATAGACAAATCGTTAGATCATACAATGTAATAAGTAGTGATCTAGTGTAATAGTACAAATCATTAGATCATACATTGTAATAAGTAGTGATCTAATGTAATATACAAATCATTAGATCATACATTGTAATAAGTAGTAATCTAATGTAATAGACAAATCATTAGATCATACAATGTAATAAGTAGAGATCTAATGTAATAGTACAAATCATTAGATCATACATTGTAATAAGTAGTGATCTAATGTAAAAGACAAATCGTTAGATCATACAATGTAATAAGTAGTGATCGAGTGTAATAGTACAAATCAATAGATCATACATTGTAATAAGTAGTGATCTAATGTAATAGACAAATCATTAGATCATACATTGTAATAAGTAGTGATCTAATGTAATAGACAAATCATTAGATCATACATTGTAATAAGCAGTGATCTAATGTAATAGACAAATCATTAGATCATACATTGTAATAAGTAGTGATCTAATGTAATAGACAAATCATTAGATCATACATTGTAATAAGTAGTGATCTAATGTAATAGACAAATCATTAGATCATACATTGTAATAAGTAGTGATCTAATGTAATAGACAAATCATTAGATCATACATTGTAATAAGTAGTGATCTAATGTAATAGTACAAATCATTAGATCATATATTGTACTAAGTAGTGATCTAATGTAATAGTTCAAATCATTGGATCCTACATTGTAATAAGTAGTGATCTAATGTAATAGACAAATCATTAGATCATACATTGTAATAAGTGGTGATCTAATGTAATAGACAAATCATTAGATCATACATTGTAATAAGTAATAATCTAATGTAATAGTACAAATCATTAGATCATACATTGTAATAAGTAGTGATCTAATGTAATAGACAAATCACTGGATCATACATTGTAATAACTAGTGATATAATATAATATACAAATCATTAGATCACACATTGTAATAAGTAGTGATCTAATGTAATAGACAAATCATTAGATCATACATTGTAATAAGTAGTGATCTAATGTAATAGCACAAATCATTAGATCATACATTGTAATAAGTAGTGATATAATGTAATAGACAAATCATTAGATCATACATTGTAATAAGTAGTGATCTAATGTAATAGACAAATCATTAGATCATACATTGTAATAAGTAGTGATCTAATGTAATAGACAAATCATTAGATCATACATTGTAATAAGTAGTGATCTAATGTAATAGCCAAATCATTATATCATACATTGTAATAAGTAGTGATCTAATGTAATAGACAAATCATTAGATCATACATTGTAATAAGTAGTGATCTAATGTAATAGCACAAATCATTGGATCATACATTGTAATAAGTGGTGATCTAATGTAATAGACAAATCATTAGATCATACATTGTAATAAGTGGTGATCTAATGTAATAGCACAAATCATTAGATCATACATTGTAATAAGTAGTGATCTAATGTAATAGACAAATCATTGGATCATAGATTGTAATAAGTAGTGATCTAATGTAATAGACAAATCATTGAATCATACATTGTAATAAGTAGTGATCTAATGTAATAGACAAATCATTATATCATACATTGTAATAAGTAGTGATCTAATGTAATAATACAAATCATTAGATCATACATTATAATAAGTAGAGATCTAATGTAATAGTACAAATCATTAGATCATACATTGTAATAAGTAGTGATCTAATGTAATAGCACAAATAATTAGATCATACATTGTAATAAGTAGTGATCTAATGTAATAGACAAATCGTTAGATCATACAATGTAATAAGTAGTGATCTAGTGTAATAGTACAAATCATTAGATCATACATTGTAATAAGTAGTGATCTAATGTAATATACAAATCATTAGATCATACATTGTAATAAGTAGTAATCTAATGTAATAGACAAATCATTAGATCATACAATGTAATAAGTAGAGATCTAATGTAATAGTACAAATCATTAGATCATACATTGTAATAAGTAGTGATCTAATGTAATAGACAAATCGTTAGATCATACATTGTATTATGTAGTGATCTAATGTAATAGACAAAACATTAGATCATACATTGTAATAAGTAGTGATCTAATGTAATAATACAAATCATTAGATCATACATTATAATAAGTAGTGATCTAATGTAATAGTACAAATAATTAGATCATACATTGTAATAAGTAGTGATCTAATGTAATAGACAAATCGTTAGATCATACATTGTAATAAGTAGTGATCTAATGTAATAGCACAAATCATTAGATAATACATTGTAATAAGCAGTGATCTAATGTAATAGACAAATCATTAAATCATACATTGTAATAAGTAGTGATCTAATGTAATAGACAAATCATTAGATCATACATTGTAATAAGTAGTGATCTAATGTAATAGACAAATCATTAGATCATACATTGTAATAAGCAGTGATCTAATGTAATAGACAAATCATTAAATCATACATTGTAATAAGTAGTGATCTAATGTAATAGACAAATCATTAGATCATACATTATAATAAGTAGTGATCTAATGTAATAGACAAATCATTAGACCATACATTGTAATAAGTATTGATCTAATGTAATAGTACAAATCATTAGATCATACATTGTAATAAGTAGTGATCTAATGTAATAGACAAATCATTAGATCATACATTGTAATAAGTAGTGATCTAATGTAATAGAACAAATCATAAGATCATACCATGTAATAAGTAGTGATCTAATGTAATAGACAAATCATTAGATCATACATTGTAATAAGTAGTGATCTAATGTATTAGCACAAATCATTAGATCATACATTGTATTATGTAGTGATCTAATGTAATAGACAAAACATTAGATCATACATTGTAATAAGTAGTGATCTAATGTAATAATACAAATCATTAGATCATACATTATAATAAGTAGTGATCTAATGTAATAGTACAAATAATTAGATCATACATTGTAATAAGTAGTGATCTATTGTAATAGACAAATCATTAGATCATACAATGAAATAAGTAGTGATCTAATGTAATAACACAAATCATTAGATCATACATTGTAATAAGTAGTGATCTAATGTAATAGTACAAATCATTAGATCATACATTGTAATAAGTAGTAATCTAATGTAATAGTACAAATCATTAGATCATACATTGTAATAAGTAGTGATCTAATGTAATAACAAAAATCATTAGATCATACATTGTAATAAGTAGTGATCTAATGTAATAGTACAAATCATTAGATCATACATTGTAATAAGTAGTGATCTAATGTAATAGACAAATCGTTAGATCATACAATGTAATAAGTAGTGATCTAGTGTAATCGTACAAATCGCTAGATCATACATTGTAATAAGTAGTGATCTAATGTAATAGACAAATCATTAGATCATACATTGTAATAAGTAGTAATCTAATGTAATAGACAAATCATTAGATCATACAATGTAATAAGTAGAGATCTAATGTAATAGTACAAATCATTAGATCATACATTGTAATAATTAGTGATCTAATGTAATAGACAAATCATTAGATCATACATTGTAATAAGTAGTGATATAATGTAATAGACAAATCATTAGATCATACAATGAAATAAGTAGTGATCTAATGTAATAGACAAATCATTAGATCATACAATGTAATAAGTAGTGATCTAGTGTAATAGTACAAATCAATAGATCATACATTGTAATAAGTAGTGATCTAATGTAATAGACAAATCGTTAGATCATACAATGTAATAAGTAGTGATCTAGTGTAATAGTACAAATCAATAGATCATACATTGTAATAAGTAGTGATCTAATGTAATAGACAAATCAATAGATCATACATTGTAATAAGTAGTGATCTAATGTAATAGACAAATCATTAGATCATACATTGTAATAAGTAGTGATCTAATGTAATAGACAAATCATTAGATCATACATTGTAATAAGTAGTGATCTAATGTAATAGCACAAATCATTAGATCATACATTGTAATAAGTAGTGATCCAATGTAATAGACAAATCATTGGATCATACATTGTAATAAGTAATGATCTAATTTAATAGACAAACCATTGGATCATACATTGTAATAAGTAGTGATCTAATGTAATAGACAAATCATTAAATTATACATTGTTATAAGTAGTGATCTAATGTAATAGAACAAATCATTAGTTCATACATTGTAATAAGTAGTGATCTAATGTAATAGCAAAAATCATTGGATCATACATTGTAATAAGTAGTGATCCAATGTAATAGACAAATCATTGGATCATGCATTGTAATAAGAAATTATCTAATTTAATAGACAAACCATTGGATCATACATTGTAATAAGTAGTGATCTAATGTAATAGCAAAAATCATTGGATCATACAATGTAACAAGTAGTGATCTAATTTAATAGTACAAATCATTAGATCATACATTGTAATAAGTAGAGATCTAATGTAATAGACAAATCATTAGATCATATATTGTAACAAGTAGTGATCTAATGTAATAGAACAAATCATTGGATCATACATTGTAATAAGTAGTGATCTAATGTAATAGCACAAATCATTAGATCATACATTGTAATAAGTAGTGATCTAATGTAATAGTACAAATCTTTAGATCATACATTGTAATAAGTAGTGATCTAATGTAATAGACAAATCATTAGATCATACATTGTAATAAGTAGTGATCTAATGTAATAGACAAATCGTTAGATCATACATTGTAATAAGTAGTGATCTAATGTAATAGACAAATCATTAGTTCATACATTGTAATAAGTAGTGATCTAATGTAATAGACAAATCATTAGATCATACATTGTAATAAGTAGTGATCTAATGTAATAGACAAATCATTAGATCATACATTGTAATAAGTGGTGATCTAATGTAATAGACAAATCATTAGATCATACATTGTAATAAGTAATAATCTAATGTAATAGTACAAATCATTAGATCATACATTGTAATAAGTAGTGATCTAATGTAATAGACAAATCACTGGATCATACATTGTAATAAGTAGTGATATAATGTAATATACAAATCATTAGATCACACATTGTAATAAGTAGTGATCTAATGTAATAGACAAATCATTAGATCATACATTGTAATAAGTAGTGATCTAATGTAATAGCACAAATCATTAGATCATACATTGTAATAAGTAGTGATATAATGTAATAGACAAATCATTAGATCATACATTGTAATAAGTAGTGATCTAATGTAATAGACAAATCATTAGATCATACATTGTAATAAGTAGTGATCTAATGTAATAGACAAATCATTAGATCATACATTGTAATAAGTAGTGATCTAATGTAATAGACAAATCATTAGATCATACATTGTAATAAGTAGTGATCTAATGTAATAGACAAATCATTAGATCATGCATTGTAATAAGCAGTGATCTAATGTAATAGCACAAATCATTAGATAATACATTGTAATAAGTAGTGATCTAATGTAATAGACAAATCATTAGATCATACATTGTAATAAGTAGTGATCTAATGTAATAGCACAAATCATTAGATCATACATTGTAATAAGTAGTGATCTAATGTAATAGACAAATCATTAGATCATACATTGTAATAAGTAGTGATCTAATGTAATAGCACAAATCATTGGATCATATATTGTAATAAGTGGTGATCTAATGTAATAGACAAATCATTAGATCATACATTGTAATAAGTGGTGATCTAATGTAATAGCACAAATCATTAGTTCATACATTGTAATAAGTAGTGATCTAATGTAATAGACAAATCATTCTATCATACATTGTAATAAGTAGTGATCTAATGTAATAGACAAATCATTGGATCATACATTGTAATAAGTAGTGATCTAATGTAATAGACAAATCATTATATCATACATTGTAATAAGTAGTGATCTAATGTAATAATACAAATCATTAGATCATACATTATAATAAGTAGAGATCTAATGTAATAGTACAAATCATTAGATCATACATTGTAATAAGTAGTGATCTAATGTAATAGCACAAATAATTAGATCATACATTGTAATAAGTAGTGATCTAATGTAATAGACAAATCGTTAGATCATACAATGTAATAAGTAGTGATCTAGTGTAATAGTACAAATCATTAGATCATACATTGTAATAAGTAGTGATCTAATGTAATATACAAATCATTAGATCATACATTGTAATAAGTAGTAATCTAAAGTAATAGACAAATCATTAGATCATACAATGTAATAAGTAGAGATCTAATGTAATAGTACAAATCATTAGATCATACATTGTAATAAGTAGTGATCTAATGTAATAGACAAATCGTTAGATCATACAATGTAATAAGTAGTGATCGAGTGTAATAGTACAAATCAATAGATCATACATTGTAATAAGTAGTGATCTAATGTAATAGACAAATCATTAGATCATACATTGTAATAAGTAGTGATCTAATGTAATAGACAAATCATTAGATCATACATTGTAATAAGCAGTGATCTAATGTAATAGACAAATCATTAGATCATACATTGTAATAAGTAGTGATCTAATGTAATAGACAAATCATTAGATCATACATTGTAATAAGTAGTGATCTAATGTAATAGACAAATCATTAGATCATACATTGTAATAAGTAGTGATCTAATGTAATAGACAAATCATTAGATCATACATTGTAATAAGTAGTGATCTAATGTAATAGTACAAATCATTAGATCATATATTGTACTAAGTAGTGATCTAATGTAATAGTTCAAATCATTGGATCCTACATTGTAATAAGTAGTGATCTAATGTAATAGACAAATCATTAGATCATACATTGTAATAAGTGGTGATCTAATGTAATAGACAAATCATTAGATCATACATTGTAATAAGTAATAATCTAATGTAATAGTACAAATCATTAGATCATACATTGTAATAAGTAGTGATCTAATGTAATAGACAAATCACTGGATCATACATTGTAATAACTAGTGATATAATGTAATATACAAATCATTAGATCACACATTGTAATAAGTAGTGATCTAATGTAATAGACAAATCATTAGATCATACATTGTAATAAGTAGTGATCTAATGTAATAGCACAAATCATTAGATCATACATTGTAATAAGTAGTGATATAATGTAATAGACAAATCATTAGATCATACATTGTAATAAGTAGTGATCTAATGTAATAGACAAATCATTAGATCATACATTGTAATAAGTAGTGATCTAATGTAATAGACAAATCATTAGATCATACATTGTAATAAGTAGTGATCTAATGTAATAGCCAAATCATTATATCATACATTGTAATAAGTAGTGATCTAATGTAATAGACAAATCATTAGATCATACATTGTAATAAGTAGTGATCTAATGTAATAGCACAAATCATTGGATCATACATTGTAATAAGTGGTGATCTAATGTAATAGACAAATCATTAGATCATACATTGTAATAAGTGGTGATCTAATGTAATAGCACAAATCATTAGATCATACATTGTAATAAGTAGTGATCTAATGTAATAGACAAATCATTGGATCATAGATTGTAATAAGTAGTGATCTAATGTAATAGACAAATCATTGAATCATACATTGTAATAAGTAGTGATCTAATGTAATAGACAAATCATTATATCATACATTGTAATAAGTAGTGATCTAATGTAATAATACAAATCATTAGATCATACATTATAATAAGTAGAGATCTAATGTAATAGTACAAATCATTAGATCATACATTGTAATAAGTAGTGATCTAATGTAATAGCACAAATAATTAGATCATACATTGTAATAAGTAGTGATCTAATGTAATAGACAAATCGTTAGATCATACAATGTAATAAGTAGTGATCTAGTGTAATAGTACAAATCATTAGATCATACATTGTAATAAGTAGTGATCTAATGTAATATACAAATCATTAGATCATACATTGTAATAAGTAGTAATCTAATGTAATAGACAAATCATTAGATCATACAATGTAATAAGTAGAGATCTAATGTAATAGTACAAATCATTAGATCATACATTGTAATAAGTAGTGATCTAATGTAATAGACAAATCGTTAGATCATACATTGTAATAAGTAGTGATCTAATGTAATAGCACAAATCATTAGATAATACATTGTAATAAGCAGTGATCTAATGTAATAGACAAATCATTAAATCATACATTGTAATAAGTAGTGATCTAATGTAATAGACAAATCATTAGATCATACATTGTAATAAGTAGTGATCTAATGTAATAGACAAATCATTAGATCATACATTGTAATAAGCAGTGATCTAATGTAATAGAGAAATCATTAAATCATACATTGTAATAAGTAGTGATCTAATGTAATAGACAAATCATTAGATCATACATTATAATAAGTAGTGATCTAATGTAATAGACAAATCATTAGACCATACATTGTAATAAGTATTGATCTAATGTAATAGTACAAATCATTAGATCATACATTGTAATAAGTAGTGATCTAATGTAATAGACAAATCATTAGATCATACATTGTAATAAGTAGTGATCTAATGTAATAGAACAAATCATAAGATCATACCATGTAATAAGTAGTGATCTAATGTAATAGACAAATCATTAGATCATACATTGTAATAAGTAGTGATCTAATGTAATATACAAATCATTAGATCATACATTGTAATAAGTAGTAATCTAATGTAATAGACAAATCATTAGATCATACAATGTAATAAGTAGAGATCTAATGTAATAGTACAAATCATTAGATCATACATTGTAATAAGTAGTGATCTAATGTAATAGACAAATCGTTAGATCATACAATGTAATAAGTAGTGATCGAGTGTAATAGTACAAATCAATAGATCATACATTGTAATAAGTAGTGATCTAATGTAATAGACAAATCATTAGATCATACATTGTAATAAGTAGTGATCTAATGTAATAGACAAATCATTAAATCATACATTGTAATAAGTAGAGATCTAATGTAATAGACAAATCATTAGATCATACATTGTAATAAGTAGTGATCTAATGTAATAGACAAATCATTAGACCATACATTGTAATAAGTAGTGATCTAATATAATAGCACAAATCATAAGATCATACCATGTAATAAGTAGTGATCTAATGTAATAGACAAATCATTAGATCATACATTGTAATAAGTAGTGATCTAATATAATAGTACAAATCATTAGATCATACATTATAACAAGTAGTGATCTAATGTAATAGAACAAATCATTGGATCATACATTGTAATAAGTAGTGATCTAATGTAATAGACAAATCATTAGATCATACAATGTAATAAGTAGTGATCTAATGTAATAGAACAAATCATTAGTTCATACATTGTAATAAGTAGTGATCTAATGTAATAGCAAAAATCATTGGATCATACAATGTAACAACTAGTGATCTAATGTAATAGTACAAATCATTAGATCATACATTGTAATATGTAGTGATCTAATGTAATAGCACAAATCATTGGATCATACATTGTAATAAGTAGTGATCTAATGTAATAGAACAAATCATTGGATCATACAATGTAATAAGTAGTGATCTAATGTAATAGACAAATCTTTAGATCATACATTGTAATAAGTGGTGATCTAATGTAATAGTACAAATCATTAGATCATACATTGTAATAAGTAGTGATCTAATGTAATAGCACAAATCATTGGATCATACATTGTAACAAGTAGTGATCTATTGTAATAGACAAATCATTAGATCATACATTGTAATAAGTAGTGATCTAATATAGTAGACAAATCATTAGATCATACATTGTAATAAGTAGTGATCTAATGTAATAGCACAAATCATTGGATCATACATTGTAATAAGTAGTGATCTAATGTAATAGCACAAATCATTAGATCATACATTGTAATAAGTAGTGATCTAATGTAAAAGCACAAATCATTAGATCATACATTGTAATAAGTAGTGATCTAATATAGTAGACAAATCATTAGATCAAACATTGTAATAAGTAGTGATCTAATGTAATAGACAAATCATTAGATCATACATTGTAATAAGTAGTGATCTAATGTAATAGCACAAATCATTAGATCATACATTGTAATAAATAGTGATCTAATGTAATAGACAAATCATTAGATCATACAATGAAATAAGTAGTGATCTAATGTAATAACACAAATCATTAGATCATACATTGTAATAATAGTGATCTAATGTAATAGTACAAATCATTAGATCATACATTGTAATAAGTAGTGATCTAATGTAATAGTACAAATCATTAGATCATACATTGTAATAAGTAGTGATCTAATGTAATAACACAAATCATTAGATCATACATTGTAATAAGTAGTGATCTAATGTAATAGTACAAATCATTAGATCATACATTGTAATAAGTAGTGATCTAATGTAATAGACAAATCGGTAGATTATACAATGTAATAAGTAGTGATCTAGTGTAATCGTACAAATCGCTAGATCATACATTGTAATAAGTAGTGATCTAATGTAATAGACAAATCATTAGATCATACATTGTAATAAGTAGTAATCTAATGTAATAGACAAATCATTAGATCATACAATGTAATAAGTAGAGATCTAATGTAATAGTACAAATCATTAGATCATACATTGTAATAATTAGTGATCTAATGTAATAGACAAATCATTAGATCATACATTGTAATAAGTAGTGATCTAATGTAATAGACAAATCATTAGATCATACAATGAAATAAGTAGTGATCTAATGTAATAGACAAATCATTAGATCATATATTGTAATAAGTAGTGATCTAATGTAATAGCAAAAATCATTAGATCATACAATGTAATAAGTAGTAATCTAATGTAATAAACAAATCATTAGATCATACATTGTAATAAGTAGTGATCTAATGTAATAGCACAATTCATTAGATCATACATTGCAATAAGTAGTGATCTAATGTAATAGACAAATCATTAGATCATACATTGTAATAAGTAGTGATCTAATGTAATAGCAAAAATCATTAGATCATACATTGTAATAAGTAGTGATCTAATGTAATAGACAAATCATTAGATCATACATTGTAATAAGTAGTCATCTAATGTAATAGCAAAAATCATTAGATCATACATTGTAATAAGTAGTGATCTAATGTAATAGTAAAAATCATTAGATCATACATTGTAGTGATCTAATGTAATAAACAAATCATTAGATCATACATTGTATTAAGTAGTGATCTAATATAATAGCACAAATCATTAGATAATACATTGTAATAAGTAGTGATCTAATGTAATTGCACAAATCATTAGATCATACATTGTAATAAGTAGTGATCTAATGTAATAGCACAAATCATTAGATCATACATTGTAATAAGTAGTGATCTAATGTAATAGCACAAATCATTAGATCATACATTGTAATAAGTAGTGATCTAATGTAAGAGACAAATCATTAGATCATACATTGTAATAAGTAGAGATCTAATGTAATAGACAAATCATTAGATCATATATTGTAATAAGTAGTCATCTAATGTAATAGAACAAATCATTGGATCATACATTGTAATAAGTAGTGATCTAATGTAATAGTACAAATCATTGGATCATACATTGTAATAAGTAGTGATCTAATGTAATAGCACAAATCATTAGATCATACATTGTAATAAGTAGTGATCTAATGTAATAGTACAAATCTTTAGATCATACATTGTAATAAGTAGTGATCTAATGTAATAGACAAATCATTAGATCATACATTGTAATAAGTAGTGATCTAATGTAATAGACAAATCATTAGATCATACATTGTAATAAGTAGTGATCTAATGTAATAGACAAATCATTAGTTCATACATTGTAATAAGTAGTGATCTAATGTAATAGACAAATCATTAGATCATACATTGTAATAAGTAGTGATCTAATGTAATAGACAAATCATTAGATCATACATTGTAATAAGTAGTGATCTAATGTAATAGACAAATCATTAGATCATACATTGTAATAAGTAGTGATCTAATGTAATAGTACAAATCATTAGATCATATATTGTACTAAGTAGTGATCTAATGTAATAGTACAAATCATTGGATCCTACATTGTAATAAGTAGTGATCTAATGTAATAGACAAATCATTAGATCATACATTGTATTAAGTGGTGATCTAATGTAATAGACAAATCATTAGATCATACATTGTAATAAGCAATAATCTAATGTAATAGTACAAATCATTAGATCATACATTGTAATAAGTAGTGATCTAATGTAATAGACAAATCACTGGATCATACATTGTAATAAGTAGTGATATAATGTAATATACAAATCATTAGATCACACATTGTAATAAGTAGTGATCTAATGTAATAGACAAATCATTAGATCATACATTGTAATAAGTAGAGATCTAATGTAATAGCACAAATCATTAGATCATACATTGTAATAAGTAGTGATCTAATGTAATAGCACAAATCATTAGATCATACATTGTAATAAGTAGTGATCTAATATAGTAGACAAATCATTAGATCATACATTGTAATAAGTAGTGATCTAATGCAATAGACAAATCATTAGATCATACATTGTAATAAGTAGTGATCTAATGTATTAGCACAAATCATTAGATCATACATTGTAATAAGTAATGATCTAATGTAATAGAGAGATCAATAGATCATACATTGTAATAAGTAGTGATCTAATTCAATAGCCAAATCATTAGATCATACATTGTAATAAGTAGTGATCTAATGTAATAGCACAAATCATTAGATCATACATTGTAATAAATAGTGATCTAATGTAATAGACAAATCATTAGATCATACATTGTAATAAGTAGTGATCTAAAGTAATAGACAAATCATTAGATCATACATTGTAATAAGTAGTGATCTAATGTATTAGCACAAATCATTAGATCATACATTGTAATAAGTAATGATCTAATGTAATAGACAGATCAATAGATCATACATTGTAATAAGTAGTGATCTAATTCAATAGCCAAATCATTAGATCATACATTGTAATAAGTAGTGATCTAATGTAATAGACAAATCATTAGATCATACATTGTAATAAGTAGTGATCTAATGTAATAATACAAATCATTAGATCATACATTATAATAAGTAGTGATCTAATGTAATAGACAAATCATTAGATCATACATTGTAATAAGTAGTGATCTAATGTATTAGCACAAATCATTAGATCATACATTGTAATAAGTAGTGATCTAATGTAATAGACAGATCAGTAGATCATACATTGTAATAAGTAGTGATCTAATGTATTAGCACAAATCATTAGATCATACATTGTATTATGTAGTGATCTAATGTAATAGACAAAACATTAGATCATACATTGTAATAAGTAGTGATCTAATGTAATAATACAAATCATTAGATCATACATTATAATAAGTAGTGATCTAATGTAATAGTACAAATAATTAGATCATACATTGTAATAAGTAGTGATCTAATGTAATAGACAAATCATTAGATCATACAATGAAATAAGTAGTGATCTAATGTAATAACACAAATCATTAGATCATACATTGTAATAAGTAGTGATCTAATGTAATAGTACAAATCATTACATCATACATTGTAATAAGTAGTGATCTAATGTAATAGTACAAATCATTAGATCATACATTGTAATAAGTAGTGATCTAATGTAATAACACAAATCATTAGATCATACATTGTAATAAGTAGTGATCTAATGTAATAGTACAAATCATTAGATCATACATTGTAATAAGTAGTGATCTAATGTAATAGACAAATCGTTAGATCATACAATGTAATAAGTAGTGATCTAGTGTAATCGTACAAATCGCTAGATCATACATTGTAATAAGTAGTGATCTAATGTAATAGACAAATCATTAGATCATACATTGTAATAAGTAGTAATCTAATGTAATAGACAAATCATTAGATCATACAATGTAATAAGTAGAGATCTAATGTAATAGTACAAATCATTAGATCATACAATGAAATAAGTAGTGATCTAATGTAATAGACAAATCATTAGATCATACAATGTAATAAGTAGTGATCTAGTGTAATAGTACAAATCAATAGATCATACATTGTAATAAGTAGTGATCTAATGTAATAGACAAATCATTAGATCATACAATGTAATAAGTAGTGATCTAGTGTAATAGTACAAATCAATAGATCATACATTGTAATAAGTAGTGATCTAATGTAATAGACAAATCAATAGATCATACATTGTAATAAGTAGTGATCTAATGTAATAGACAAATCATTAGATCATACATTGTAATAAGTAGTGATCTAATGTAATAGACAAATCATTAGATCATACATTGTAATAAGTAGTGATCTAATGTAATAGTACAAATCATTAGATCATACATTGTAATAAGTAGTGATCTAATGTAATAGACAAATCATTAGATCATACATTGTAATAAGTAGTGATCTAATGTAATAGCAGAAATCATTAGATCATACATTGTAATAAGTAGTGATCTAATGTAATAGACAAATCATTAGATCATACATTGTAATAAGTAGTGATCTAATGTAATAGCACAAATCATTAGATCATACATTGTAATAAGTAGTGATCTAATGTAATATTACAAATCATTAGATCATACATTGTAATATGTAGTGATCTAATGTAATAGACAAATCATTAGAGCATACATTGTAATAAGTAGTGATCCAATGTAATAGACAAATCATTGGATCATACATTTTAATAAGTAATGATCTAATTTAATAGACAAATCATTAGATCATACATTGTAATAAGTAGTGATCTAATGTAATAGAATAAATCATTAGTTCATACATTGTAATAAGTAGTGATCTAATGTAATAGCAAAAATCATTGGATCATACAATGTAACAACTAGTGATCTAATGTAATAGTACAAATCATTAGATCATACATTGTAATAAGTAGAGATCTAATGTAATAGACAAATCATTAGATCATATATTGTAAAAAGTAGTGATCTAATGTAATAGCAAAAATCATTAGATCATACAATGTAATAAGTAGTAATCTAATGTAATAAACAAATCATTAGATCATACATTGTAATAAGTAGTGATCTAATGTAATAGCACAATTCATTAGATCATACATTGCAATAAGTAGTGATCTAATGTAATAGACAAATCATTAGATCATACATTGTAATAAGTAGTGATCTAATGTAATAGCAAAAATCATTAGATCATACATTGTAATAAGTAGTGATCTAATGTAATAGACAAATCATTAGATCATACATTGTAATAAGTAGTCATCTAATGTAATAGCAAAAATCATTAGACCATACATTGTAATAAGTAGTGATCTAATGTAATAGTAAAAATCATTAGATCATACATTGTAGTGATCTAATGTAATAAACAAATCATTAGATCATACATTGTATTAAGTAGTGATCTAATATAATAGCACAAATCATTAGATAATACATTGTAATAAGTAGTGATCTAATGTAATTGCACAATCATTAGATCATACATTGTAATAAGTAGTGATCTAATGTAATAGCACAAATCATTAGATCATACATTGTAATAAGTAGTGATCTAATGTAATAGCACAAATCATTAGATCATACATTGTAATAAGTAGTGATCTAATGTAATAGACAAATCATTAGATCATACATTGTAATAAGTAGAGATCTAATGTAATAGACAAATCATTAGATCATATATTGTAATAAGTAGTCATCTAATGTAATAGAACAAATCATTGGATCATACATTGTAATAAGTAGTGATCTAATGTAATAGTACAAATCATTGGATCATACATTGTAATAAGTAGTGATCTAATGTAATAGCACAAATCATTAGATCATACATTGTAATAAGTAGTGATCTAATGTAATAGTACAAATCTTTAGATCATACATTGTAATAAGTAGTGATCTAATGTAATAGACAAATCATTAGATCATACATTGTAATAAGTAGTGATCTAATGTAATAGACAAATCATTAGATCATACATTGTAATAAGTAGTGATCTAATGTAATAGACAAATCATTAGTTCATACATTGTAATAAGTAGTGATCTAATGTAATAGACAAATCATTAGATCATACATTGTAATAAGTAGTGATCTAATGTAATAGACAAATCATTAGATCATACATTGTAATAAGTAGTGATCTAATGTAATAGACAAATCATTAGATCATACATTGTAATAAGTAGTGATCTAATGTAATAGTACAAATCATTAGATCATATATTGTACTAAGTAGTGATCTAATGTAATAGTACAAATCATTGGATCCTACATTGTAATAAGTAGTGATCTAATGTAATAGACAAATCATTAGATCATACATTGTATTAAGTGGTGATCTAATGTAATAGACAAATCATTAGATCATACATTGTAATAAGTAATAATCTAATGTAATAGTACAAATCATTAGATCATACATTGTAATAAGTAGTGATCTAATGTAATAGACAAATCACTGGATCATACATTGTAATAAGTAGTGATATAATGTAATATACAAATCATTAGATCACACATTGTAATAAGTAGTGATCTAATGTAATAGACAAATCATTAGATCATACATTGTAATAAGTAGTGATCTAATGTAATAGCACAAATCATTAGATCATACATTGTAATAAGTAGTGATCTAATATAGTAGACAAATCATTAGATCATACATTGTAATAAGTAGTGATCTAATGTAATAGACAAATCATTAGATCATACATTGTAATAAGTAGTGATCTAATGTATTAGCACAAATCATTAGATCATACATTGTAATAAGTAATGATCTAATGTAATAGAGAGATCAATAGATCATACATTGTAATAAGTAGTGATCTAATTCAATAGCCAAATCATTAGATCATACATTGTAATAAGTAGTGATCTAATGTAATAGCACAAATCATTAGATCATACATTGTAATAAATAGTGATCTAATGTAATAGACAAATCATTAGATCATACATTGTAATAAGTAGTGATCTAAAGTAATAGACAAATCATTAGATCATACATTGTAATAAGTAGTGATCTAATGTATTAGCACAAATCATTAGATCATACATTGTAATAAGTAATGATCTAATGTAATAGACAGATCAATAGATCATACATTGTAATAAGTAGTGATCTAATTCAATAGCCAAATCATTAGATCATACATTGTAATAAGTAGTGATCTAATGTAATAGACAAATCATTAGATCATACATTGTAATAAGTACTGATCTAATGTAATAATACAAATCATTAGATCATACATTATAATAAGTAGTGATCTAATGTAATAGACAAATCAGTAGATCATACATTGTAATAAGTAGTGATCTAATGTATTAGCACAAATCATTAGATCATACATTGTAATAAGTAGTGATCTAATGTAATAGACAGATCAGTAGATCATACATTGTAATAAGTAGTGATCTAATGTATTAGCACAAATCATTAGATCATACATTGTATTATGTAGTGATCTAATGTAATAGACAAAACATTAGATCATACATTGTAATAAGTAGTGATCTAATGTAATAATACAAATCATTAGATCATACATTATAATAAGTAGTGATCTAATGTAATAGTACAAATAATTAGATCATACATTGTAATAAGTAGTGATCTAATGTAATAGACAAATCATTAGATCATACAATGAAATAAGTAGTGATCTAATGTAATAACACAAATCATTAGATCATACATTGTAATAAGTAGTGATCTAATGTAATAGTACAAATCATTACATCATACATTGTAATAAGTAGTGATCTAATGTAATAGTACAAATCATTAGATCATACATTGTAATAAGTAGTGATCTAATGTAATAACACAAATCATTAGATCATACATTGTAATAAGTAGTGATCTAATGTAATAGGACAAATCATTAGATCATACATTGTAATAAGTAGTGATCTAATGTAATAGACAAATCGTTAGATCATACAATGTAATAAGTAGTGATCTAGTGTAATCGTACAAATCGCTAGATCATACATTGTAATAAGTAGTGATCTAATGTAATAGACAAATCATTAGATCATACATTGTAATAAGTAGTAATCTAATGTAATAGACAAATCATTAGATCATACAATGTAATAAGTAGAGATCTAATGTAATAGTACAAATCATTAGATCATACATTGTAATAAGTAGTGATCTAATGTAATAGACAAATCATTAGATCATACAATGAAATAAGTAGTGATCTAATGTAATAGACAAATCATTAGATCATACAATGTAATAAGTAGTGATCTAGTGTAATAGTACAAATCAATAGATCATACATTGTAATAAGTAGTGATCTAATGTAATAGACAAATCGTTAGATCATACAATGTAATAAGTAGTGATCTAGTGTAATAGTACAAATCAATAGATCATACATTGTAATAAGTAGTGATCTAATGTAATAGACAAATCAATAGATCATACATTGTAATAAGTAGTGATCTAATGTAATAGACAAATCATTAGATCATACATTGTAATAAGTAGTGATCTAATGTAATAGACAAATCATTAGATCATACATTGTAATAAGTAGTGATCTAATGTAATAGTACAAATCATTAGATCATACATTGTAATAAGTAGTGATCTAATGTAATAGACAAATCATTAGATCATACATTGTAATAAGTAGTGATCTAATGTAATAGCACAAATCATTAGATCATACATTGTAATAAGTAGTGATCTAATATAGTAGACAAATCATTAGATCATACATTGTAATAAGTAGTGATCTAATGTAATAGACAAATCATTAGATCATACATTGTAATAAGTAGTGATCTAATGTATTAGCACAAATCATTAGATCATACATTGTAATAAGTAATGATCTAATGTAATAGAGAGATCAATAGATCATACATTGTAATAAGTAGTGATCTAATTCAATAGCCAAATCATTAGATCATACATTGTAATAAGTAGTGATCTAATGTAATAGCACAAATCATTAGATCATACATTGTAATAAATAGTGATCTAATGTAATAGACAAATCATTAGATCATACATTGTAATAAGTAGTGATCTAAAGTAATAGACAAATCATTAGATCATACATTGTAATAAGTAGTGATCTAATGTATTAGCACAAATCATTAGATCATACATTGTAATAAGTAATGATCTAATGTAATAGACAGATCAATAGATCATACATTGTAATAAGTAGTGATCTAATTCAATAGCCAAATCATTAGATCATACATTGTAATAAGTAGTGATCTAATGTAATAGACAAATCATTAGATCATACATTGTAATAAGTACTGATCTAATGTAATAATACAAATCATTAGATCATACATTATAATAAGTAGTGATCTAATGTAATAGACAAATCAGTAGATCATACATTGTAATAAGTAGTGATCTAATGTATTAGCACAAATCATTAGATCATACATTGTAATAAGTAGTGATCTAATGTAATAGACAGATCAGTAGATCATACATTGTAATAAGTAGTGATCTAATGTATTAGCACAAATCATTAGATCATACATTGTATTATGTAGTGATCTAATGTAATAGACAAAACATTAGATCATACATTGTAATAAGTAGTGATCTAATGTAATAATACAAATCATTAGATCATACATTATAATAAGTAGTGATCTAATGTAATAGTACAAATAATTAGATCATACATTGTAATAAGTAGTGATCTAATGTAATAGACAAATCATTAGATCATACAATGAAATAAGTAGTGATCTAATGTAATAACACAAATCATTAGATCATACATTGTAATAAGTAGTGATCTAATGTAATAGTACAAATCATTACATCATACATTGTAATAAGTAGTGATCTAATGTAATAGTACAAATCATTAGATCATACATTGTAATAAGTAGTGATCTAATGTAATAACACAAATCATTAGATCATACATTGTAATAAGTAGTGATCTAATGTAATAGGACAAATCATTAGATCATACATTGTAATAAGTAGTGATCTAATGTAATAGACAAATCGTTAGATCATACAATGTAATAAGTAGTGATCTAGTGTAATCGTACAAATCGCTAGATCATACATTGTAATAAGTAGTGATCTAATGTAATAGACAAATCATTAGATCATACATTGTAATAAGTAGTAATCTAATGTAATAGACAAATCATTAGATCATACAATGTAATAAGTAGAGATCTAATGTAATAGTACAAATCATTAGATCATACATTGTAATAAGTAGTGATCTAATGTAATAGACAAATCATTAGATCATACAATGAAATAAGTAGTGATCTAATGTAATAGACAAATCATTAGATCATACAATGTAATAAGTAGTGATCTAGTGTAATAGTACAAATCAATAGATCATACATTGTAATAAGTAGTGATCTAATGTAATAGACAAATCGTTAGATCATACAATGTAATAAGTAGTGATCTAGTGTAATAGTACAAATCAATAGATCATACATTGTAATAAGTAGTGATCTAATGTAATAGACAAATCAATAGATCATACATTGTAATAAGTAGTGATCTAATGTAATAGACAAATCATTAGATCATACATTGTAATAAGTAGTGATCTAATGTAATAGACAAATCATTAGATCATACATTGTAATAAGTAGTGATCTAATGTAATAGTACAAATCATTAGATCATACATTGTAATAAGTAGTGATCTAATGTAATAGACAAATCATTAGATCATACATTGTAATAAGTAGTGATCTAATGTAATAACAGAAATCATTAGATCATACATTGTAATAAGTAGTGATCTAATGTAATAGACAAATCATTAGATCATACATTGTAATAAGTAGTGATCTAATGTAATAGCACAAATCATTAGATCATACATTGTAATAAGTAGTGATCTAATGTAATATTACAAATCATTAGATCATACATTGTAATATGTAGTGATCTAATGAAATAGACAAATCATTAGATCATACATTGTAATAAGTAGTGATCCAATGTAATAGACAAATCATTGGATCATACATTTTAATAAGTAATGATCTAATTTAATAGACAAATCATTAGATCATACATTGTAATAAGTAGTGATCTAATGTAATAGAATAAATCATTAGTTTATACATTGTAATAAGTAGTGATCTAATGTAATAGCAAAAATCATTGGATCATACAATGTAACAACTAGTGATCTAATGTAATAGTACAAATCATTAGATCATACATTGTAATAAGTAGAGATCTAATGTAATAGACAAATCATTAGATCATATATTGTAATAAGTAGTGATCTAATGTAATAGCAAAAATCATTAGATCATACAATGTAATAAGTAGTAATCTAATGTAATAAACAAATCATTAGATCATACATTGTAATAAGTAGTGATCTAATGTAATAGCACAATTCATTAGATCATACATTGCAATAAGTAGTGATCTAATGTAATAGACAAATCATTAGATCATACATTGTAATAAGTAGTGATCTAATGTAATAGCAAAAATCATTAGATCATACATTGTAATAAGTAGTGATCTAATGTAATAGACAAATCATTAGATCATACATTGTAATAAGTAGTCATCTAATGTAATAGCAAAAATCATTAGATCATACATTGTAATAAGTAGTGATCTAATGTAATAGTAAAAATCATTAGATCATACATTGTAGTGATCTAATGTAATAAACAAATCATTAGATCATACATTGTATTAAGTAGTGATCTAATATAATAGCACAAATCATTAGATAATACATTGTAATAAGTAGTGATCTAATGTAATTGCACAAATCATTAGATCATACATTGTAATAAGTAGTGATCTAATGTAATAGCACAAATCATTAGATCATACATTGTAATAAGTAGTGATCTAATGTAATAGCACAAATCATTAGATCATACATTGTAATAAGTAGTGATCTAATGTAATAGTACAAATCATTAGATCATACATTGTAATAAGTAGAGATCTAATGTAATAGACAAATCATTGGATCATATATTGTAATAAGTAGTCATCTAATGTAATAGAAAAAATCATTGGATCATACATTGTAATAAGTAGTGATCTAATGTAATAGTACAAATCATTGGATCATACATTGTAATAAGTAGTGATCTAATGTAATAGCACAAATCATTAGATCATACATTGTAATAAGTAGTGATCTAATGTAATAGACAAATCATTAGATCATACATTGTAATAAGTAGTGATCTAATGTAATAGACAAATCATTAGATCATACATTGTAATAAGTAGTGATCTAATGTAATAGACAAATCATTAGTTCATACATTGTAATAAGTAGTGATCTAATGTAATAGACAAATCATTAGATCATACATTGTAATAAGTAGTGATCTAATGTAATAGACAAATCATTAGATCATACATTGTAATAAGTAGTGATCTAATGTAATAGACAAATCATTAGATCATACATTGTAATAAGTGGTGATCTAATGTAATAGACAAATCATTAGATCATACATTGTAATAAGTAATAATCTAATGTAATAGTACAAATCATTAGATCATACATTGTAATAAGTAGTGATCTAATGTAATAGACAAATCACTGGATCATACATTGTAATAAGTAGTGATATAATGTAATATACAAATCATTAGATCACACATTGTAATAAGTAGTGATCTAATGTAATAGACAAATCATTAGATCATACATTGTAATAAGTAGTGATCTAAAGTAATAGACAAATCATTAGATCATACATTGTAATAAGTAGTGATCTAATGTATTAGCACAAATCATTAGATCATACATTGTAATAAGTAATGATCTAATGTAATAGACAGATCAATAGATCATACATTGTAATAAGTAGTGATCTAATTCAATCGCCAAATCATTAGATCATACATTGTAATAAGTAGTGATCTAATGTAATAGACAAATCATTAGATCATACATTGTAATAAGTAGTGATCTAATGTAATAATACAAATCATTAGATCATACATTATAATAAGTAGTGATCTAATGTAATAGACAAATCATTAGATCATACATTGTAATAAGTAGTGATCTAATGTATTAGCACAAATCATTAGATCATACATTGTAATAAGTAGTGATCTAATGTAATAGACAGATCAGTAGATCATACATTGTAATAAGTAGTGATCTAATGTATTAGCACAAATCATTAGATCATACATTGTATTATGTAGTGATCTAATGTAATAGACAAAACATTAGATCATACATTGTAATAAGTAGTGATCTAATGTAATAATACAAATCATTAGATCATACATTATAATAAGTAGTGATCTAATGTAATAGTACAAATAATTAGATCATACATTGTAATAAGTAGTGATCTAATGTAATAGACAAATCATTAGATCATACAATGAAATAAGTAGTGATCTAATGTAATAACACAAATCATTAGATCATACATTGTAATAAGTAGTGATCTAATGTAATAGTACAAATCATTACATCATACATTGTAATAAGTAGTGATCTAATGTAATAGTACAAATCATTAGATCATACATTGTAATAAGTAGTGATCTAATGTAATAACACAAATCATTAGATCATACATTGTAATAAGTAGTGATCTAATGTAATAGGACAAATCATTAGATCATACATTGTAATAAGTAGTGATCTAATGTAATAGACAAATCGTTAGATCATACAATGTAATAAGTAGTGATCTAGTGTAATCGTACAAATCGCTAGATCATACATTGTAATAAGTAGTGATCTAATGTAATAGACAAATCATTAGATCATACATTGTGATAAGTAGTAATCTAATGTAATAGACAAATCAATAGATCATACAATGTAATAAGTAGAGATCTAATGTAATAGTACAAATCATTAGATCATACATTGTAATAAGTAGTGATCTAATGTAATAGACAAATCATTAGATCATACAATGAAATAAGTAGTGATCTAATGTAATAGACAAATCATTAGATCATACAATGTAATAAGTAGTGATCTAGTGTAATAGTACAAATCAATAGATCATAAATTGTAATAAGTAGTGATCTAATGTAATAGACAAATCGTTAGATCATACAATGTAATAAGTAGTGATCTAGTGTAATAGTACAAATCAATAGATCATACATTGTAATAAGTAGTGATCTAATGTAATAGACAAATCAATAGATCATACATTGTAATAAGTAGTGATCTAATGTAATAGACAAATCATTAGATCATACATTGTAATAAGTAGTGATCTAATGTAATAGACAAATCATTAGATCATACATTGTAATAAGTAGTGATCTAATGTAATAGTACAAATCATTAGATCATACATTGTAATAAGTAGTGATCTAATGTAATAGCAGAAATCATTAGATCATACATTGTAATAAGTAGTGATCTAATGTAATAGACAAATCATTAGATCATACATTGTAATAAGTAGTGATCTAATGTAATAGCACAAATCATTAGATCATACATTGTAATAAGTAGTGATCTAATGTAATATTACAAATCATTAGATCATACATTGTAATATGTAGTGATCTAATGTAATAGACAAATCATTAGATCATACATTGTAATAAGTAGTGATCCAATGTAATAGACAAATCATTGGATCATACATTTTAATAAGTAATGATCTAATTTAATAGACAAATCATTAGATCATACATTGTAATAAGTAGTGATCTAATGTAATAGAATAAATCATTAGTTCATACATTGTAATAAGTAGTGATCTAATGTAATAGCAAAAATCATTGGATCATACAATGTAACAACTAGTGATCTAATGTAATAGTACAAATCATTAGATCATACATTGTAATAAGTAGAGATCTAATGTAATAGACAAATCATTAGATCATATATTGTAATAAGTAGTGATCTAATGTAATAGCAAAAATCATTAGATCATACAATGTAATAAGTAGTAATCTAATGTAATAAACAAATCATTAGATCATACATTGTAATAAGTAGTGATCTAATGTAATAGCACAATTCATTAGATCATACATTGCAATAAGTAGTGATCTAATGTAATAGACAAATCATTAGATCATACATTGTAATAAGTAGTGATCTAATGTAATAGCAAAAATCATTAGATCATACATTGTAATAAGTAGTGATCTAATGTAATAGACAAATCATTAGATCATACATTGTAATAAGTAGTCATCTAATGTAATAGCAAAAATCATTAGATCATACATTGTAATAAGTAGTGATCTAATGTAATAGTAAAAATCATTAGATCATACATTGTAGTGATCTAATGTAATAAACAAATCATTAGATCATACATTGTATTAAGTAGTGATCTAATATAATAGCACAAATCATTAGATAATACATTGTAATAAGTAGTGATCTAATGTAATTGCACAAATCATTAGATCATACATTGTAATAAGTAGTGATCTAATGTAATAGCACAAATCATTAGATCATACATTGTAATAAGTAGTGATCTAATGTAATAGCACAAATCATTAGATCATACATTGTAATAAGTAGTGATCTAATGTAATAGTACAAATCATTAGATCATACATTGTAATAAGTAGAGATCTAATGTAATAGACAAATCATTGGATCATATATTGTAATAAGTAGTCATCTAATGTAATAGAAAAAATCATTGGATCATACACTGTAATAAGTAGTGATCTAATGTAATAGTACAAATCATTGGATCATACATTGTAATAAGTAGTGATCTAATGTAATAGCACAAATCATTAGATCATACATTGTAATAAGTAGTGATCTAATGTAATAGACAAATCATTAGATCATACATTGTAATAAGTAGTGATCTAATGTAATAGACAAATCATTAGATCATACATTGTAATAAGTAGTGATCTAATGTAATAGACAAATCATTAGTTCATACATTGTAATAAGTAGTGATCTAATGTAATAGACAAATCATTAGATCATACATTGTAATAAGTAGTGATCTATTGTAATAGACAAATCATTAGATCATACATTGTAATAAGTAGTGATCTAATGTAATAGACAAATCATTAGTTCATACATTGTAATAAGTGGTGATCTAATGTAATAGACAAATCATTAGATCATACATTGTAATAAGTAATAATCTAATGTAATAGTACAAATCATTAGATCATACATTGTAATAAGTAGTGATCTAATGTAATAGACAAATCACTGGATCATACATTGTAATAAGTAGTGATATAATGTAATATACAAATCATTAGATCACACATTGTAATAAGTAGTGATCTAATGTAATAGACAAATCATTAGATCATACATTGTAATAAGTAGTGATCTAATGTAATAGCACAAATCATTAGATCATACATTGTAATAAGTAGTGATATAATGTAATAGACAAATCATTAGATCATACATTGTAATAAGTAGTGATCTAATGTAATAGACAAATCATTAGATCATACATTGTAATAAGTAGTGATCTAATGTAATAGACAAATCATTAGATCATACATTGTAATAAGTAGTGATCTAATGTAATAGACAAATCATTAGATCATACATTGTAATAAGTAGTGATCTAATGTAATAGACAAATCATTAGATCATACATTGTAATAAGTAGTGATCTAATGTAATAGACAAATCATTAGATCATACATTGTAATAAGCAGTGATCTAATGTAATAGCACAAATCATTAGATAATACATTGTAATAAGTAGTGATCTAATGTAATAGACAAATCAATAGATCATACATTGTAATAAGTAGTGATCTAATGTAATAGACAAATCATTAGATCATACATTGTAATAAGTAGTGATCTAATGTAATAGACAAATAATTAGATCATACATTGTAATAAGTAGTGATCTAATGTAATAGCACAAATCATTGGATCATACATTGTAATAAGTGGTGATCTAATGTAATAGACAAATCATTAGATCATACATTGTAATAAGTGGTGATCTAATGTAATAGCACAAATCATTAGATCATACATTGTAATAAGTAGTGATCTAATGTAATAGACAAATCATTGGATCATACATTGTAATAAGTAGTGATCTAATGTAATAGACAAATCATTGGATCATACATTGTAATAAGTAGTGATCTAATGTAATAGACAAATCATTATATCATACATTGTAATAAGTAGTGATCTAATGTAATAATACAAATCATTAGATCATAGATTATAATAAGTAGAGATCTAATGTAATAGTACAAATCATTAGATCATACATTGTAATAAGTAGAGATCTAATGTAATAGGACAAATCATTAGATCATACATTGTAATAAGTAGTGATCTAATGTAATATACAAATCATTAGATCATACATTGTAATAAGTAGTGATCTAATGTAATAGACAAATCGTTAGATCATACAATGTAATAAGTAGTGATCTAGTGTAATAGTACAAATCATTAGATCATACATTGTAATAAGTAGTGATCTAATGTAATATACAAATCATTAGATCATACATTGTAATAAGTAGTAATCTAATGTAATAGACAAATCGTTAGATCATACAATGTAATAAGTAGAGATCTAATATAATAGTACAAATCATTAGATCATACATTGTAATAAGTAGTGATCTAATGTAATAGACAAATCGTTAGATCATACAATGTAATAAGTAGTGATCGAGTGTAATAGTACAAATCAATAGATCATACATTGTAATAAGTAGTGATCTAATGTAATAGACAAATCATTAGATCATACATTGTAATAAGTAGTGATCTAATGTAATAGACAAATCATTAGATCATACATTGTAATAAGTAGTGATCTAATGTAATAGACAAATCATTAGACCATACATTGTAATAAGTAGTGATCTAATGTAATAGTACAAATCATTAGATCATACATTGTAATAAGTAGTGATCTAATGTAATAGACAAATCATTAGATCATACATTGTAATAAGTAGTGATCTAATGTAATAGACAAATCATTAGATCATACATTGTAATAAGTAGTGATCTAATGTAATAGAACAAATCATTAGTTCATACATTGTAATAAGTAGTGATCTAATGTAATAGCAAAAATCATTGGATCATACAATGTAACAACTAGTGATCTAATGTAATAGTACAAATTATTAGATCATACATTGTAATAAGTAGTGATCTAATGTAATAGCACAAATCATTGGATCATACATTGTAATAAGTAGTGATCTAATGTAATAGACAAATCATTAGATCATACATTGTAATAAGTAGTGATCTAATATAATAGCACAAATCATAAGATCATAAGATGTAATAAGTAGTGATCTAATGTAATAGACAAATCATTAGATAATACATTGTAATAAGTAGTGATCCAATGTAATAGACAAATCATTGGATCATACAATGTAACAACTAGTGATCTAATGTAATAGTACAAATCATTAGATCATACATTGTAATATGTAGTGATCTAATGTAATAGCACAAATCATTGGATCATACATTGTAATAAGTAGTGATCTAATGTAATAGAACAAATCATTGGATCATACAATGTAATAAGTAGTGATCTAATGTAATAGACAAATCTTTAGATCATACATTGTAATAAGTGGTGATCTAATGTAATAGTACAAATCATTAGATCATACATTGTAATAAGTAGTGATCTAATGTAATAGCACAAATCATTGGATCATACATTGTAATAAGTGGTGATCTAATGTAATAGTACAAATCATTGGATCATACATTGTAACAAGTAGTGATCTATTGTAATAGACAAATCATTAGATCATATATTGTAATAAGTAGTGATCTAATGTAATAGCACAAATCATTGGATCATACATTGTAATAAGTAGTGATCTAATGTAATAGCACAAATCATTAGATCATACATTGTAATAAGTAGTGATCTAATATAGTAGACAAATCATTAGATCATACATTGTAATAAGTAGTGATCTAATGTAATAGACAAATCATTAGATCATACATTGTAATAAGTAGTGATCTAATGTAATAGCACAAATCATTAGATCATACATTGTAATAAATAGTGATCTAATGTAATAGACAAATCATTAGGTCATACATTGTAATAAGTAGTGATCTAATGTAATAGACAAATCATTAGATCATACATTGTAATAAGTAGTGATCTAATGTATTAGCACAAATCATTAGATCATACATTGTAATAAGTAATGATCTAATGTAATAGACAGATCAATAGATCATACATTGTAATAAGTAGTGATCTAATTCAATAGCCAAATCATTAGATCATACATTGTAATAAGTAGTGATCTAATGTAATAGACAAATCATTAGATCATACATTGTAATAAGTAGTGATCTAATGTAATAATACAAATCATTAGATCATACATTATAATAAGTAGTGATCTAATGTAATAGACAAATCATTAGATCATACATTGTAATAAGTAGTGATCTAATGTATTAGCACAAATCATTAGATCATACATTGTAATAAGTAGTGATCTAATGTAATAGACAGATCAATAGATCATACATTGTAATAAGTAGTGATCTAATGTATTAGCACAAATCATTAGATCATACATTGTAATAAGTAGTGATCTAATGTAATAATACAAATCATTAGATCATACATTATAATAAGTAGTGATCTAATGTAATAGTACAAATAATTAGATCATACATTGTAATAAGTAGTGATCTAATGTAATAGTACAAATCATTAGATCATACATTATAATAAGTAGGGATCTAATGTAATAGACAAATCATTAGATCATACAATGAAATAAGTAGTGATCTAATGTAATAACACAAATCATTAGATCATACATTGTAATAAGTAGTCATCTAATGTAATAGTACAAATCATTAGATCATACATTGTAATAAGTAGTGATCTAATGTAATAGTACAAATCATTAGATCATACATTGTAATAAGTAGTGATCTAATGTAATAACAGAAATCATTAGATCATACATTATAATAAGTAGTGACCTAATGTAATAGTACAAATCATTAGATCATACATTGTAATAAGTAGTGATCTAATGTAATAGACAAATCGTTAGATCATACAATGTAATAAGTAGTGATCTAGTGTAATCGTACAAATCGCTAGATCATACATTGTAATAATTAGTGATCTAATGTAATAGACAAATCATTAGATCATACATTGTAATAAGTAGTAATCTAATGTAATAGACAAATCATTAGATCATACAATGTAATAAGTAGAGATCTAATGTAATAGTACAAATCATTAGATCATACATTGTAATAATTAGTGATCTAATGTAATAGACAAATCATTAGATCATACATTGTAATAAGTAGTGATCTAATGTAATAGACAAATCATTAGATCATACAATGAAATAAGTAGTGATCTAATGTAATAGACAAATCATTAGATCATACAATGTAATAAGTAGTGATCTAGTGTAATAGTACAAATCAATAGATCATACATTGTAATAAGTAGTGATCTAATGTAATAGACAAATCAATAGATCATACATTGTAATAAGTAGTGATCTAATGTAATAGACAAATCATTAGATCATACATTGTAATAAGTAGTGATCTAATGTAATAGACAAATCATTAGATCATACATTGTAATAAGTAGTGATCTAATGTAATAGTACAAATCATTAGATCATACATTGTAATAAGTAGTGATCTAATGTAATAGACAAATCATTAGATCATACATTGTAATAAGTAGTGATCTAATGTAATAGCACAAATCATTAGATCATACATTGTAATAAGTAGTGATCTAATGTAATAGACAAATCATTAGATCATACATTGTAATAAGTAGTGATCTAATGTAATAGCACAAATCATTAGATCATACATTGTAATAAGTAGTGATCTAATGTAATATTACAAATCATTAGATCATACATTGTAATATGTAGTGATCTAATGTAATAGACAAATCATTAGATCATACATTGTAATAAGTAGTGATCCAATGTAATAGACAAATCATTGGATCATACATTTTAATAAGTAATGATCTAATTTAATAGACAAATCATTAGATCATACATTGTAATAAGTAGTGATCTAATGTAATAGAATAAATCATTAGTTCATACATTGTAATAAGTAGTGATCTAATGTAATAGCAAAAATCATTGGATCATACAATGTAACAACTAGTGATCTAATGTAATAGTACAAATCATTAGATCATACATTGTAATAAGTAGAGATCTAATGTAATAGACAAATCATTAGATCATATATTGTAATAAGTAGTGATCTAATGTAATAGCAAAAATCATTAGATCATACAATGTAATAAGTAGTGATCTAATGTAATAAACAAATCATTAGATCATACATTGTAATAAGTAGTGATCTAATGTAATAGCACAATTCATTAGATCATACATTGCAATAAGTAGTGATCTAATGTAATAGACAAATCATTAGATCATACATTGTAATAAGTAGTGATCTAATGTAATAGCAAAAATCATTAGATCATACATTGTAATAAGTAGTGATCTAATGTAATAGACAAATCATTAGATCATACATTGTAATAAGTAGTCATCTAATGTAATAGCAAAAATCATTAGATCATACATTGTAATAAGTAGTGATCTAATGTAATAGTAAAAATCATTAGATCATACATTGTAGTGATCTAATGTAATAAACAAATCATTAGATCATACATTGTATTAAGTAGTGATCTAATATAATAGCACAAATCATTAGATAATACATTGTAATAAGTAGTGATCTAATGTAATTGCACAAATCATTAGATCATACATTGTAATAAGTAGTGATATAATGTAATAGACAAATCATTAGATCATACATTGTAATAAGTAGTGATCTAATGAAATAGACAAATCATTAGATCATACATTGTAATAAGTAGTGATCTAATGTAATAGACAAATCATTAGATCACACATTGTAATAAGTAGTGATCTAATGTAATAGACAAATCATGAGATCATACATTGTAATAAGTAGTGATCTAATGTAATAGCACAAATCATTAGATCATACATTGTAATAAGTGGTGATCTAATGTAATAGACAAATCATTGGATCATACATTGTAATAAGTAGTGATCTAATGTAATAGACAAATCATTAGATCATACATTGTAATAAGCAGTGATCTAATGTAATAGAACAAATCATTAGATAATACATTGTAATAAGTAGTGATCTAATGTAATAGACAAATCATTAGATCATACATTGTAATAAGTAGTGATCTAATGTAATAGACAAATCATTAGATCATACATTGTAATAAGTAGTGATCTAATGTAATAGACAAATCATTAGATCATACATTGTAATAAGTAGTGATCTAATGTAATAGCACAAATCATTGGATCATACATTGTAATAAGTGGTGATCTAATGTAATAGACAAATCATTAGATCATACATTGTAATAAGTGGTGATCTAATGTAATAGCACAAATCAGTAGATCATACATTGTAATAAGTAGTGATCTAATGTAATAGACAAATCATTGGATCATACATTGTAAAAAGTAGTGATCTAATGTAATAGACAAATCATTGGATCATACATTGTAATAAGTAGTGATCTAATGTAATAGACAAATCATTATATCATACATTGTAATAAATAGTGATCTAATGTAATAATACAAATCATTAGATCATACATTATAATAAGTAGAGATCTAATGTAATAGTACAAATCATTAGATCATACATTGTAATAAGTAGTGATCTAATGTAATATACAAATCATTAGATCATTCATTGTAATAAGTAGTGATCTAATGTAATAGACAAATCGTTAGATCATACAATGTAATAAGTAGTGATCTAGTGTAATAGTACGAATCATTAGATCATACATTGTAATAAGTAGTGATCTAATGTAATATACAAATCATTAGATCATACATTGTAATAAGTAGTAATCTAATGTAATAGACAAATCGTTAGATCATACAATGTAATAAGTAGAGATCTAATGTAATAGTACAAATCATTAGATCAAACATTGTAATAAGTAGTGATCTAATGTAATAGACAAATCGTTAGATCATACATTGTAATAAGTAGTGATCTAATGTAATAGACAAATCATTAGATCATACATTGTAATAAGTAGTGATCTAATGTAATAGACAAATCATTAGATCATACATTGTAATAAGTAGTGATCTAATGTAATAGAACAAATCATTAGTTCATACATTGTAATAAGTAGTGATCTAATGTAATAGCAAAAATCATTGGATCATACAATGTAACAACTAGTGATCTAATGTAATAGTACAAATTATTAGATCATACATTGTAATAAGTAGTGATCTAATGTAATAGCACAAATCATTGGATCATACATTGTAATAAGTAGTGATCTAATGTAATAGACAAATCATTAGATCATACATTGTAATAAGTAGTGATCTAATATAATAGCACAAATCATAAGATCATAAGATGTAATAAGTAGTGATCTAATGTAATAGACAAATCATTAGATCATACATTGTAATAAGTAGTGATCCAATGTAATAGACAAATCATTGGATCATACAATGTAACAACTAGTGATCTAATATAATAGTACAAATCATTAGATCATACATTGTAATATGTAGTGATCTAATGTAATAGCACAAATCATTGGATCATACAATGTAATAAGTAGTGATCTAATGTAATAGACAAATCTTTAGATCATACATTGTAATAAGTGGTGATCTAATGTAATAGTACAAATCATTAGATCATACATTGTAATAAGTAGTGATCTAATGTAATAGCACAAATCATTGGATCATACATTGTAATAAGTGGTGATCTAATGTAATAGTACAAATCATTGGATCATACATTGTAACAAGTAGTGATCTATTGTAATAGACAAATCATTAGATCATATATTGTAATAAGTAGTGATCTAATGTAATAGCACAAATCATTGGATCATACATTGTAATAAGTAGTGATCTAATGTAATAGCACAAATCATTAGATCATACATTGTAATAAGTAGTGATCTAATATAGTAGACAAATCATTAGATCATACATTGTAATAAGTAGTGATCTAATGTAATAGACAAATCATTAGATCATACATTGTAATAAGTAGTGATCTAATGTAATAGCACAAATCATTAGATCATACATTGTAATAAATAGTGATCTAATGTAATAGACAAATCATTAGATCATACATTGTAATAAGTAGTGATCTAATGTAATAGACAAATCATTAGATCATACATTGTAATAAGTAGTGATCTAATGTATTAGCACAAATCATTAGATCATACATTGTAATAAGTAATGATCTAATGTAATAGACAGATCAATAGATCATACATTGTAATAAGTAGTGATCTAATTCAATAGCCAAATCATTAGATCATACATTGTAATAAGTAGTGATCTAATGTAATAGACAAATCATTAGATCATACATTGTAATAAGTAGTGATCTAATGTAATAATACAAATCATTAGATCATACATTATAATAAGTAGTGATCTAATGTAATAGACAAATCATTAGATCATACATTGTAATAAGTAGTGATCTAATGTATTAGCACAAATCATTAGATCATACATTGTAATAAGTAGTGATCTAATGTAATAGACAGATCAATAGATCATACATTGTAATAAGTAGTGATCTAATGTATTAGCACACATCATTAGATCATACATTGTATTATGTAGTGATCTAATGTAATAGACAAAACATTAGATCATACATTGTAATAAGTAGTGATCTAATGTAATAATACAAATCATTAGATCATACATTATAATAAGTAGTGATCTAATGTAATAGTACAAATAATTAGATCATACATTGTAATAAGTAGTGATCTAATGTAATAGACAAATCATTAGATCATACAATGAAATAAGTAGTGATCTAATGTAATAACACAAATCATTAGATCATACATTGTAATAAGTAGTGATCTAATGTAATAGTACAAATCATTAGATCATACATTGTAATAAGTAGTGATCTAATGTAATAACACAAATCATTAGATCATACATTGTAATAAGTAGTGATCTAATGTAATAGTACAAATCATTAGATCATACATTGTAATAAGTTGTGATCTAATGTAATAGACAAATCGTTAGATTATACAATGTAATAAGTAGTGATCTTGTGTAATCGTACAAATCGCTAGATCATACATTGTAATAAGTAGTGATCTAATGTAATAGACAAATCATTAGATCATACATTGTAATAAGTAGTAATCTAATGTAATAGACAAATCATTAGATCATACAATGTAATAAGTAGAGATCTAATGTAATAGTACAAATCATTAGATCATACATTGTAATAATTAGTGATCTAATGTAATAGACAAATCATTAGATCATACATCGTAATAAGTAGTGATCTAATGTAATAGACAAATCATTAGATCATACAATTAAATAAGTAGTGATCTAATGTAATAGACAAATCATTAGATCATACAATGTAATAAGTAGTGATCTAGTGTAATAGTACAAATCAATAGATCATACATTGTAATAAGTAGTGATCTAATGTAATAGACAAATCGTTAGATCATACAATGTAATAAGTAGTGATCTAGTGTAATAGTACAAATCAATAGATCATACATTGTAATAAGTAGTGATCTAATGTAATAGACAAATCAATAGATCATACATTGTAATAAGTAGTGATCTAATGTAATAGACAAATCATTAGATCATACATTGTAATAAGTAGTGATCTAATGTAATAGACAAATCATTAGATCATACATTGTAATAAGTAGTGATCTAATGTAATAGTACAAATCATTAGATCATACATTGTAATAAGTAGTGATCTAATGTAATAGACAAATCATTAGATCATACATTGTAATAAGTAGTGATCTAATGTAATAGACAAATCATTAGATCATACATTGTAATAAGTAGTGATCTAATGTAATAGCACAAATCATTAGATCATACATTGTAATAAGTAGTGATCTAATGTAATAGACAAATCATTAGATCATACATTGTAATAAGTAGTGATCTAATGTAATAGCACAAATCATTAGATCATACATTGTAATAAGTAGTGATCTAATGTAATATTACAAATCATTAGATCATACATTGTAATATGTAGTGATCTAATGTAATAGACAAATCATTAGATCATACATTGTAATAAGTAGTGATCCAATGTAATAGACAAATCATTGGATCATACATTTTAATAAGTAATGATCTAATTTAATAGACAAATCATTAGATCATACATTGTAATAAGTAGTGATCTAATGTAATAGAATAAATCATTAGTTCATACATTGTAATAAGTAGTGATCTAATGTAATAGCAAAAATCATTGGATCATACAATGTAACAACTAGTGATCTAATGTAATATTACAAATCATTAGATCATACATTGTAATAAGTAGAGATCTAATGTAATAGACAAATCATTAGATCATATATTGTAATAAGTAGTGATCTAATGTAATAGCAAAAATCATTAGATCATACAATGTAATAAGTAGTGATCTAATGTAATAAACAAATCATTAGATCATACATTGTAATAAGTAGTGATCTAATGTAATAGCACAATTCATTAGATCATACATTGCAATAAGTAGTGATCTAATGTAATAGACAAATCATTAGATCATACATTGTAATAAGTAGTGATCTAATGTAATAGCAAAAATCATTAGATCATACATTGTAATAAGTAGTGATCTAATGTAATAGACAAATCATTAGATCATACATTGTAATAAGTAGTCATCTAATGTAATAGCAAAAATCATTAGATCATACATTGTAATAAGTAGTGATCTAATGTAATAGTAAAAATCATTAGATCATACATTGTAGTGATCTAATGTAATAAACAAATCATTAGATCATACATTGTATTAAGTAGTGATCTAATATAATAGCACAAATCATTAGATAATACATTGTAATAAGTAGTGATCTAATGTAATTGCACAAATCATTAGATCATACATTGTAATAAGTAGTGATCTAATGTAATAGCACAAATCATTAGATCATACATTGTAATAAGTAGTGATCTAATGTAATAGTACAAATCCTTGGATCATACATTGTAATAAGTAGTGATCTAATGTAATAGTACAAATCCTTGGATCATACATTGTAATAAGTAGTGATCTAATGTAATAGACAAATCATTAGATCATACATTGTAATAAGTAGTGATCTAATGTAATAGTACAAATCATTAGATCATACATTGTAATAAGCAGTGATCTAATGTAATAGTATAAATCATTAGATCATACATTGTAATAAGTAGTGATCTAATGTAATAGTACAAATCCTTGGATCATACATTGTAATAAGTAGTGATCTAATGTAATAGTACAAATCCTTGGATCATACATTGTAATAAGTAGTGATCTAATGTAATAGACAAATCATTAGATCATACATTGTAATAAGTAGTGATCTAATGTAATAGTACAAATCATTAGATCAACATTGTAATAAGCAGTGATCTAATGTAATAGTATAAATCATTAGATCATACATTGTAATAAGTAGTGATCTAATGTAATAGTACAAATACTTGGATCATACATTGTAATAAGTAGTGATCTAATGTAAAAGACAAATCATTAGATCTTACATTGCAATAAGTAGTGATCTAATGTAATAGACAAATCATTAGATCATACATTATAATAAGTAGTGATCTAATGTAATAGCACAAATCAATGGATCATACATTGTAATAAGTAGTGATTAGTGTTGAGCCACCCCTGTACTGTTCGTGTTCGGTTCGATTCGTCGAACACCCGTGTGTTCGCCGAACTATTCGTCCAACTGTTAGTCGAACACCGTCGAACACCTTTAACCCCTTAATAACATTTGACGTACTAATACGAGTCTGTGCCCTGGGACTTAAGAGCCAGACCCGTATTAGTACGTCATGGCGATCGCGCGCGCACACAGGCTGTGCGGGCGCGATCGCCGCCGGGTGTCAGCTGATTGTCACAGCTGACATCCGGTACTATGTGCAGGGAGCGGTCCTGCACCGCTCCCAGCACATTAACCCCCGCTATGCTGCGATCGAAGTCGATCGAAATCGATCGCGGCATTGTGGGGGCAAGGGGAGGTGATTGGCGATACTCACCTCCTCTTCCGGCTTCCAGCGCAGACTGCAGCGGCTTCCCGGGTGTTGCCATGACGACCCGATGTCGTCATGACAACATCCGGGTCACCAGAGAGCAGGAAGATTGCTTGGACATGCGCAGTGCATCTCCAAGCAATCTTAACACTGTGCACTTCTGACAGCCTGCATGGCATAGGGATGGTGCTTCACAAATTGATTCGTAAAAATGAAAAAGTGAAAAAAAAACCACTTTTTCATTTTTATGAATCAATTTGTGAAGCACCTGGGGTTCCAAGTGCTCACTATGCATCTAGAAAGGTGCCTTGGGGGGTCTAGTTTCCAAAATGGGGTCACTTGTGGGGGAGCTCCAATGTTTGGGCACACAGGGACTCTCCAAATGCAACATGATATCCGCTAACAAATTTCGGCTCAAATTGTTAGCGGATATCATGTTGCATTTGGAGAGTCCCTGTGTACCCAAACATTGGAGCTCCCCCACAAGTGACCCCATTTTGGAAACTAGACCCCCCAAGGCACCTATCTAGATGCATAGTGAGCACTTGGAACCCCAGGTGCTTCACAAATTGATTCATAAAAATGATAAAGTGTTTTTTTTTTCACTTTTTCATTATTACGAATCAATTTGTGAAGCACCTGGGGGTTCCAAGTGCTCACTATGCATCTAGAAAGGTTCCTTGGGGGGTCTAGTTTCCAAAATGGGGTCACATGTGGGGGAGCTCCAAAGCTTGGGCACAGAGGGGCTCTCCAAACGCAATGTGGTGTCCGCTAACAATTTGAGCCGATTTTCCATTCAATTTGTTAGCGGATACCATGTTGCATTTAGAGAGTCCCTGTGTGCCCAAACATTGGAGCTCCCGCACAAGTGACCCCATTTTGGAAACTAGACCCCCCAAGGCACCTATCTAGATGCATAGTGAACACTTGGAACCCCTAGGTGCTTCACAAATTGATTCGTAAAAATGAAAAAGTGTTTTTTTTTTCACTTTTTCATTTTTACGAATCAATTTGTGAAGAACCTGGGGGTTCCAAGTGCTCACTATGCATCTAGAAAGGTGCCTTGGGGGGTCTAGTTTCCAAAATGGGGTCACTTGTGGGGGAGCTCCAAAGTTTGGGCACACAGGGGCTCTCCAAACAGAACATGGTGTCCGCTAATTATTCAAGCAAATTTTACAATCAAAAAGTCAAATGGCGCTCCTTCCCTTCCGAGCCCTGCCGTGCGCCCAAACAGTGATTCTTCCCCAAATATTGGGTATCTGCGTGCCCAGGGGAAATTGCACAACAAATTTTGGGGTCCATTTTTTCTTGTTACCCCTGTGAAAATAAAAAAAATTGGGTCTAAAGTAACATTTTTGTGAAAAAAGTTAAATGTTCATTTTTTTCTTCCACATTCAAAAAATTCCTGTGAAGCACCTGAAGGGTTAATAAAGTTCTTGAATGTGGTTTTGAGCACCTTGAGGGGTGCAGTTTTTAGAATGGTGTCACTTTCGGGTATTTTCTGTCATAAAGACCTCTCAAAGTGACTTCAAATGTGATGTGGTCCCTAAAAAAATGGTTTTATAAATTTTGTTGGAAAAATGAGAAATCGCTGGTCAACTTTTAACCCTTATAGCTCCCAAAGAAAAAAAAATATTGGTTCCAAAATTGTGCTGATGTAAAGTAGACATGTGGGAAATGTTATTTATTAACTCTTTTGTGTGACATATCGCTCTGATTTCAGGGCTTAAAAATTCAAATTTTGAAAATTGCAAAATTTTCAAAATTTTCGCCAAATTTCCGTTTTTTTCACAAATAAACGCAAGTGATATCGAAGAAATTTTTCAACAATCATGAAGTACAATATGTCACGAAAAAACAGTCTCAGAATCAGGGGGATCCGTTGAAGCGTTCCAGAGTAATTACCTCATAAAGTGACAGCGGTCAGAATTGTAAAAATTGGCCTGGTCATTAACGTGCAAACCACCCGCGGGGCTTAAGGGGTTAAAACCAATGGCAGGCAAAAAACCCCACATAGAAACACATAGAAAATACCTTCAGAGGTGTCCAAAAGCTAACAAACTGCTCAGAAGACATAACTACCACATGGAAAAGTGACAAGTACATATAGTCATGCGAAAAGAAAAGAGGTGGAGGAGTAAAAGGAGGGGTAGACACAGATATAGGCATGTCATGCCCTTCTAAAACCAAAAAAGTGAGAAGCAGACACCGCCAGTCCGTTCCTGCCCGTGCGACCTCCGTGTCGCCGGGTTTGTGCCAGAGCCGTGGTGGACCCTGTGGTGGAGGCAGGTCTAAGCTTTTTCATTTAAATTGTCTCTCTGATTTGAATGAATACACTTTAAATCCTTTTACAAGGATCTATTGGAGGGCAAGTCTCATGCCAGCAGCGGCGTTATTCCAGCTCCAGTTGCGTCCACTAAAGCTGCTGCAGTTAAAAAGCTTTTATAAGGATCGAGCTCGGCGGTCCACCGCAAGGCGTCCTACCGCCTGTCCCAGCCCCAATGCCTTGGGGTGCCTCCTGATGCCCTTCACTGAGTAACCCGGGGTCGCGAAGCATTTCCTTTGAAAAAATTAAGTGTCCAAACTACAGGTGGTGTAGCTTGCTTAACAGCCGGGATAATCCGCTGACTAGCAGACACTGCTACTAGGCACAAAGTATTTCCTGGGTTAGATGCAGTTAAAAATTTGTAATTAGATACTCTCGTTGGATGCTGAGATAGCTTTACATAAAGTCTCCTGGCACGCCATATATTATTCTCTTAAAAAGCTTGGGGTAGGAGTCTAGGGGACTCTTTTAGAGCCAAAATCACAGCCCTGAATCGCAATACGTCACCTAGGCTGAAGATAATTGGAACTGTAGCACCCCGAGGGCTCGGTTGCTACAGAGGTATTGCTCCTCACCCAGAGGTATAATATCTAAATCTCAAGTAAGGATGGAGGGTGGATCAGGACCCCGACACCTGCATGCTTTACACCACATTGCCGTGGGGCAGGGCGACCAATATGCCCCTGAGATGGGCACGACAGTCCATGTCCCTGGCTGGAGTGGGGGGAGGGAACACTGAGGAAGGGGAACCCTGTAGTGCAGGAGCAGGGAGCAAGCAGTTCCTGGGTGCATTGAGAAGGGAGTATAAAAGGTGGGCACCATCTTAGTTCAGTGCAGAGAAGGCTGAGCAGAATTGACAGTGAGCAGGGGATCTGCATGAGCTCTGCTTTGGAGGCGGGCCTAGTAGCAGAGGCCCAGGCCTGGAAGAGGGAGAAGGAAGGAAGAGGAGAGGAGAAGGCTCCAGGAATGAGTAATGAAGGTATCCCAGGGGAGCGGACGGGCGAGTCGCCACCGCACGCCAGAATCCACCTGCGTGGAGGGGTCAGGCCAAAGGGAGAGACCGGTCCCCAAAACTAGTGGAGGCAGGAAACGACTTTCAGCTAGAAACCGGAGGCTGTGACATTTTATGTGGCGCAGCCCCTCTCTACACCCGCTAGGAAGGCACCACATAGGGTCAGGGAAACTGGCGCCAAGTTTACCAAGAGGAGGCCCGAGGCAGCCGGACAGAAGCGTTGGTAAGAAAGGCCAGACAAAGGACACACAAAGGTGGTCCTGTGAAGCGCTCCAAAGTTATCTGGAAGTTGTCTGAGCCCCTCACCTGGTGAGCACAGTACGACGTGGGCAGCCGTTACCTGCAGAAGTGGTCTGGATAATAAGAACTGTGAGTAAAGGCCCTGGACTGCATCACTGACTCCGTGTCGTTACTGCTGCTGCCCTGCACCATCATCCCCATCCTCCGAATACACTGCCCTGAGGCTATACTCCTCCCGTGGGGAGTTATACTATGCTCTGCTGCACCCACAACACCAGCCTCAGCGGTCTGCCCTGCAGCAGCGGTTCACTCTGACCGCAATCCACGGGTGGCGTAGTCGGACATTTAAACATCAAAACCACATAAATAGTTCCGCCACTGGTTTGACCGCCCTGAGCCACGGAAACGGGTCGCCGCCACGGAGACTACAACCACCAGCATCCACTAAAAAGGGACCGGCTCCCGGTGTCCCAAGGCCCAGGGGGCGCGTCAGAACATTTTCATCACCTTTCATAATCACCAATGGGACAAGGCAGGGATGTCCTCTGTCCCCTCTCTTATACATCCTAGTGACGGAGCACCTGCTCTCATCAATTCGCCATAACCCCGATATTAGGTGGATTGAGGTGGGAGGCACCGAGTAAAAGTGCTCTCCATTTGCTGATGATGTCCTAGTATATATCACTCAATCACATATATCCATCCCTGCTGTTATGGCTGAAATAGATCACTTTGTTACATGTTCAAATTTTAAAATCAATGCAGCGAAATCTGAGGCCCTCGATGTCTCCCTCCCCAAATCCATACAGGATTCCATCCAGTCCAACTTTCCCTTTGCCTGGCCCTCACAGGGTATCAAATACTTAGGAATTCCTATTCATAGAGACCTCTCCCGTCTATGTTATCTTAATTTTGGGCCCTTTATTGAACAACTCCATACAGACCATGGTTGGAAAGTTAGAACTGTATGATTCACTACATGAACCACTGGTGTTCTGTGGAAAAGCACATGTACACTGTGTTCCAAATTATTATGCAAAAAGTGTTTAGGAGTGATAAGGTAAGAATGTTTTTGTCTGTCAGTTAAACTCATTGATGGTGATGTATGTCAGGGCTCTTTATATCACTGTAAGCAATTGCAGACACCTGTGCTAATTAGTTTGGCAGGTGTGTCCAATGAAAGGCAAGACTACTTAAGAAGGCTGTCCCACATTATTAAGCAGCCTACATTTTCTGCCAAAATGGTTAAGAAAAAGGATATGTCGGCTGCTGAGAAGCGACAAATTGTGGAGGGTTTAGGACAAGGCATGACTACAATCAACATTGTGCGATGATCAGGATGAAGTGTCTTGGCAATCAAGAAGTATGTAGCTGATTCACAGTACACATGTGTGCGTGTTGATAAGGGAAAATTGAGGACTCTTTCCTACAGGCAATTACGTCAGGTTAAAAGAGCAGCGGCAAAAAAGCCTTGTCATAGCAGCAGACAAGTTTTTGAAGCTGCTGGTGCCTCCAACGTCCCCCGAACAACAAGATGCAGGGTCCTTCAGAGGTTTGCAGCTGTGCATATGCCATCCTGTCGACCTCCTCTATCCACTGCACACAAGCATAAACGGCTCCAGTGGGAAAAACAATACATGAAGACTGACTTCAAAACTGTTTTGTTCACGGATGAGTGCCATGCAACGCTCGATGGTTCAGATGAATGGAGTGGAGGATGGCTGTTTGATGGACACCCCACGCAAACACGGCTACAGCGCCAACAAGGAGGAGGTGGAGTAATGTTTTGGGCTGGAATCATGGGGAGAGAGATTGTTGGCCCCTTTAAGATCCCTGTAGGGGTAAAGATGCACTCCATAATGTATGTGGAGTTTCTCAAACAGCACTTCCTGCCATGGTTTAAGAAGAAGAACCGTGTATTCCACAGCAATATAATTTTCATGCATGATAATGCACTGTCTCATGCTGAACATAACACATCTGCATCTCTGGCTGATATGGGCATAAAAGGGGACAAACTCATGTTGTGACCCCCATACTCCCCTGACCTCTACCCCATTCAGAACCTCTGGAGCATCATCAAAAGGAGTGTCTATGATGGCGGGAGGCAGTTCTCATCTAAGCAACAGCTCTGGGAGGGTGTTCTGTCCTCATGCAAAACATTTGAAGCAGAAACCATCCAAAACCTGACAAATTCAATGGACGAGTCAGTTCAGAAGCTCCTTTCGAACAAGGGGTCCTATGTGCAAATGTAACATCACCTAGAATAAAGTTTTGATTTGAAAACTGTTTGATTTCAGTTTCTAATAACCTGCTAATGCTTGTAATTTCAAAAATGACCATTTTTTGGTTCTTTATTAAAATGAAAAGGTTGATCGAAGAGTGTGGGGATCTAAGAGTGTGACAACCCAGTAGTCAGGATTACTTCGAATTCTGAGAATCTGAGGGTCATGTTGCAGGTAGTACAGCAAGAAGGCACTCATGTGTCTTGCGCATCTAGGAGCCCCAAAATTATTTTCCGGGCAAGATGCAGCTAAAAATTATTATTAATTTTAAATCTGGTGGAGCTTAGTATAGATGGCCTAATAGAATCAGTACTGCACACTGCTGCAAAGCCCAAATTATTTTCCAGCCAAGATACAGATAAACATGATTAGTAATTTTAAATCTGGTGGAGCTCAGTATAGATGGCTTAATAGAATCAGTACTGCACACTGCTACAAAGCCCAAATTATTTTCCAGCCAAGATACAGATAAGCATGATTAGTAATTTTAAATCTGGTGGAGCTTAGTATAGATGGCCTAATAGAATCAGTACTGCACACTGCTACAAAGCCCAAATTATTTTCCAGCCAAGATACAGATAAACATGATTAGTAATTTTAAATCTAGTGGAGCTTAGTATAGATGGCCTGATAGAATCAGTACTGCACACTGTGAAAAAAGCCCAAATTATTTTCCAGCCAAGATACAGATAAGCATGATTAGTCATTTAAAATCTGGTGGAGCTTAGTATAGATGGCCTAATAGAATCAGTACTGCACACTGCTACAAAGCCCAAATAATTTTCCAGCCAAGATACAGATAAACATGATTAGTAATTTGAAAGCTTAAAATGGTTGGTGAGTAGTGTTGAGCCACCCCCGTAGTGTTCGAGTTCGGTTCGGTTCATCGAACACCTTCGAACATCGTTAAAACCAATGGCAGGCAAACAAAAACACATAGAAACACATAGAAAACACCTTCAAAGGTGTCCAAAAGCTGACAAACTGCTCAGAAGACATAAGTAACACATGGAAAAGTGACAAGTACATATAGTCATGCGAAAATAAAAGAGGTGGAGGAGTAAAAGGAGGGGGAGACACAGATATAGGCATGTCATGCCCTTCTAAAATCCAAAAAGTGAGAAGCCGACACGGCCAGTCCGTTCCTGCCCGTGCCACCTCCGTGTCGCCGGGTTTGTGCCAGAGCAGCGGTGGACCCTGACGGCCAGCCCCCCTCTCCTAATACTGGTGCCTGTCCGCTGGTGGGTCGAGCCCCCCGCGGTGTGGGGGGAGTAACATCTGCAGAAGAAAGACCATCTTCCAGCCAAACTAACATGTCGACTTCTTTTCGTGGACAATGTGATACGATCCCTTTGTTACGGACACGCCCATCGCTACAAATTCCAGATGAGGCACAAAAACAGCAGGTGCTTCAGCGGATATTAAGTGCTCCTTCAAGTGGGCTCTCCTCCACCTCAACTTCAACATCACAAATACTCCAGTCCTCAGAGGTGTCACCCCAATCGCACTTGCTTCCTCACAGCTCCCAAGTCTCCAGCTGCCCGTCTGAGTATGGGGTAACACAGATGGTTGAGTCTGCACAGCTGTTTACTCATACTATAGCCTGGGAAATGGAGGTCTGCTCCAGAGCTTCTGTTAATCCAGACGAGGAAATGATCTGCAGTGATGCCCAGAATCTTTATAAGTCGGATCCAGGACCAGATGAAGAAGGTTCTGAGCATAATGTAGACCCTCGTTCCCAAACTGTAACTCCTGTTGGTGGAGACAATGATGAAGACGATGATGAGACTCAAATACCTGATTGGAGCGACAACTTGACTTTTCGGTCAGGGCAGGAAGAGGTTGGCTTTGAGGACGACGGGTGTGATAACACACAGAGTGATGATGACAAGGTTGGAGATCCCACTTACTGTCAACCCACAGTCAGCCAGTCGATGAGGTCACCCGGGCCTTTGCTTGGCCTTTGGGATGTCTCGGTGGTCGGCTCCCTGGCCCGTACCCTGGGGTCACTCTTTAAAAGGGTGGATAATTGTTAATTTTATAAGAGTTTGTGACAACACCTGTGGTATCTGGTGAGAAGCACCAGCGCTGCAGCAGTCCACTGAGGCCCGTGATAAGGCAGCTCGATGGTATAGCTCCCCACAGGTGGAGCTAGGTCTCAGGGCAGCGTATGCAGGGGGAATACAGGACAGGCGAGACCCAGCTGGGTCAGAGCAAGAACGGAAACGGACACGGTAGTCACTTCAGTACCTTTTACTGGAGGAAATTCAGGCACATCCTGGAGCACTGTAGGGTGAAGGGTGCATATCAGGATCCTCCCCAATGAGCGGGTGTAGGGCCTCCTGTTTCTTGCCTCTGCGCAGTAAGTTTCTGACCTGCCTGGAGCTAGGCCTAACTTTGTCTCTGTCCTGCGCTGGCTGACCTTGTGGTAGGGCCTTCTCTTGAAGTTCACGCTCCCAGTATGCGGGGCCTAAGCCTCTCCTGGCTCTGTTACGTATCAGCACCTTAGCGATCCTGGGACTTGTAGTTCTCCAGGGATTCCGGTTATGCCTTACTGGGTCATAGAGATCCCGGTAAGTTCGGATCCGGTGTCCGGTAAATGCTTCGGGGTGAGCTGGTTAAGCTCCTCTGCCCCTTATGTACTAACTCGCCACTCGCCTTCGGCCTACTCGGGCCCTCAATAGGCTATACACACTAACGGCAGCTTGCCGCGCTTCACCGATCTTATGACGCCGGCACACCTTAAGCTCTATCTGGGCTCCCTGAATCTAGCTAGCAGGAGCCTCGTGCTCCACTGCTGAACTATTAACTGAGTTCTCTAGACTAGACTGAGCTCCACTGCAGACTGACCTCTCTTAGGCTTCTCTACTGCAGGAACTCTTCAGAGGAACTGAACTGCCTAGCTCCACCTTCCCTATTTATATCCCTAACGGGCTCCCTCTGCTGGTCTGAGGTGGAAGGTGGAGATGTGTGAATGTTTATGGGGGCCTCTTGTGGAGGATTCCATCAATACACTCTTCTGGGATCTGTGATACCAAGCGCAGCGGGGCGTCACAGATGCTATTGACGACGAGGTTAGGTTGCGCCTTCCTGGACAGAGACGGAGTACTGGAAGCACGTCAACAACTGCATCCTCAACCACAACTCCGCCTCTGACCACAAGTCGTAGTGGCTCTTCAGGTCTCATGGGCTCTAAGCCTTGCATAGCCTGGGCATTTATTCAGATCGATAAGGATGACCCAACTCGTGTTATCTGTAATATTTGGCACCAAAAGCTAAGTAGAGGCCAAAAAATCCATAGTTTGAGTACTTCATGCATATACCGTCACATGGATATGAAGCATAAGTTGCAGTGGGAAGCTCACTGTGCTACAATGCGGCCTAGCAGGCTGGGCCAACCACCGTCTGCCCCATCTTGTACATCCGCGGCCTCTTCATCCTCTGTGACTGGGGGGACAGCAGTCACACATGTTTTTGGATGCAGACCTGCCACCTCTTTACCTGCAACAGCCAGTGTGATTGGCAGGTCATCAGTTCATTGGGAAGTGGAAACACCTGCTGGTGTTGAGAGCTCTCTGACATCGAGAGTACCACCTTTGGATCAAGGCAACCTAACATGTCTGCCTGCATCTTCCTCACAGACCGGCAGTTTGCCAGGGACACCCTACTCAACCCCGTCAAAGCACAACAGCCAGCCCTCGGTCCCTCAGATGTGGACAAGTAAAAGACCATTTCCTTCTAGCCATGAGAAAGCTAAGAGGTTGAATTTCACCATCTGCAAGCTGTTGACTACAGAAATGCTGCCTTTCCGCCTGGAGGACACAGTGGATTTTTGAGACCTTATGTCCATCGCAGTGCCCCAGTACCAGATGCCCAGTCGGCACTACTTCTCAAAGAAAGGTGTGCCTGCGCTCCACCAGCATGTCGCACACAACATCACCGCTTCTTTGAGAAACTCTGTGTGTGACAGGGTGCATTTCACCACAGACACTTGGACGAGTAGGCATGGACAGGGGGGTTACATGTCGCTGACAGGGCACTGGGTAACTATGGTGACAGCAGGACAAGGGGCTGCTGTCCAAGTCTTGCCGTCCCCGCGAGTTGTACGTCAATCCTCTTTATCTAGAAGTTCCTCCACTGCTTCTGCCTCCTCAACCTCCTCTCGGTCCTCCACCTGCACCCAAAGCTTGTCTGGTAATGCCACCTGCTTTCTAACTGCGCACCTCCTTACTATGCTGGCAGCAGGGCTCAACGGCATCAGTGTTTACTTTGAAATGTCTGGGAAATGTGAGTCACACAGCTGAGGACTTGTGGTCAGCTCTGGAGACCCAGTTTCATGAATGGTTGTCTCCACTGGACCTGCAACCAGGGAAGGCCGTGTGCGACAATGCTGCAAACCTGGGTGCGGCCCTTCGCCGGGGCAATGTTACACACGTGCCTTGTATGGCTCACGTGTTGAACCTGGTTGTCCATAAATTTTTAGCCCACTATCCCGGACTAGATGGCCTTCTGCAGAGGGCACGGTCGCTGTGTGCTCACTTCTGCCGTTCGCATCCCGCAGCTCAACGACTTACATCTCTACAGAAGTCGTTGGGCCTGCCAGTTCACCGGCTGAAATGCGATGTGCCGACACGGTGGAATTCAACTCTGCACATGTTGCAGCGACTGTGGCAGCACCGACAAGCCCTGGTGCAATAGTTTCTGACGTATAGCCTGGGCCAACGATATCCAGAGGTGGGGCAAATCACACAGCAGGAGTGGTCTCAGATCAGGGACCTTTGAAGTTGACGCGCCCCCTGGGCCGTGGGGTACCCGGAGCCGGGCCGGTAGACGCTGGGGGTTGTAGTCACTGTGGCGGTGACCCGGTCCGTGACCCAGGGGGGTCAATCCAACGGTAATTTGTATATATGGATTTTATAATGTCCGACTACGCCACCTGTGGAGTGCGGCCAAAGGGGCCGCCGCTGCGGAACAGTCCTCTGAAGCTGGTGGTTTTGCTGCAATGGTATTATTACTCACCACAGGAAGAGTGTAGCTTCAGGGCAGTGTGGGTGGATGATGGTGGTTGTAGTGCAGGGAGTCAGTAATGAACACAGAGTCCGTGTGATGCAGTCCCAAGATCTTTACTCACAGTTGTTGCAGTCCAGATTACAGGTACCAGAGCTATCTCACCCGTCGTGCTGTGCGTACTCAGTGAGGGGCTCAGTCCACCCCCAGATAGCTCCGGAGTACTTAGCAGGACCCCCTTCTGTGTGTCCTTTCTCTGGCCTTCTCCCTGCACCTCACACCCAGTGACACTTCTATCCGGTATCCTCGGGCCTTGGCGGGCGACTTGTGTTCCGTCCCCTGGGTCCTATGTGGCTACCTTCTTAGTGAGACTGGTGTGGACTTTTGCCTGCAGTACATGAAATGCTGCAGCCTCCGGTTTCTAGTTGAGCCTTGCTGTTTCTCCTCTAGTTGAGGGACCGGTTCCCCTTATCTGGCCTGACCCCTCTACCTCCTGGTAGCAGCGGGAGTACAGGTGGCCTTCTGCACGGCCCGTAGCCCTACGGTCCCTTCGGTTCCTGGAGCCTTCCTGCTCCCACTCCTCTCTTCTCTCCTTCAGTCGTGGGCATCCCAGGCTAGGCCCGCCTCCGGAGCAGAGCTCATGCCGAGCCTCTGCTCCTGTCACTTTTCCTCCTCTGACTGGCTTGCTCTTTCTAAGATGGCTTCCTATTTATACTCTCCCTGTCATGTGCTCCCCTAAGCTGCTCCCCTAAGCACCCACTACATAGGATCCTCCCACCAGCTAGGGACCTGGGACTGTGCTCTCCCTTAGGAGCAATCTCGCCCTAACCCCACTGCGGGTATGTGTTGGATGCAGGTGTTAGGGTCCCGAGCCATACGCCTTCCTTACCTGAGGGTGAGATACCACACCTCTGGGTGAGATGCAGTAACTCTGTGGTGACTGCACCCTCAGGGGCGCCACACACCTTTCTGCACAGTTTTGAAATGGCGACGAAGATGTTTAGTGCTGACGACGATGCTATTATCAGCATAACTATTCCGGTGATTTACATGCTGGAGCACACATTAAACAGAATTCAGAGTCAGGTGGTCGGACAAGAGGAGGTGGAGGAAGTAGAGGAGGAGTCGTATGCGGAAGGGATAACATCTCCAAGGTCCAGACGGTTGGCAGCACCAAGGAGGCAGGCATGGGAGGGTGGGGGAGAGGGATTAAACAGGGCGCATGGTAGCAGCCAAACTGTTGAGGAAGGTGCAGGAGCCGAGGAAGAAGTGGAGGATGAACTGGCGATGGGCATGGAAGACTCATCAGATGAGGGAGACCTTGATCACATTTCTGTTGTGCGAGGTTGGGGGGAGAGGGCAGAGGAAAGAAGCATTGTTCTTACCTCGCTACCAACACAACAAGGACTTGGTCCTCCTGGATGCGCAAGACACATGAGTGCCTTCTTGCTGCACTACCTGCAACATGACCCTCAGATTGCAGAATTCGAAGTAATCTCGACTACTGGGTTGCCACACTCTTAGATCCCGGGTACAAAAGTAAATTTGCCGAAATAATTCCTGCCATAAAAAGGGATTGACGCATGCAGGAGTATCTGCAGACGCTGTTGCAGAATCTTACATGTGCTTTTCCACAAAACACCAGTGGTGCACGAAGTGAATCTCACAGTTCTAACTTGCCAACCGCGGGACTGTCGAGTCTTCATCACTCAAACCGTAACAGTAACACAGTATCTGCTCGTAACAGCAATTTTGTGAAATTGTTTCACCACTTTTTTAGACCATCCTTTTCAAGGCCACAGGAGACAAGAAGTCTGACACATAGTCAATGCCTAGAGAGGATGGTGCAGGAGTATCTCCAAGTGAACATCGAAGCCATGACTGTGTCACTGGACCCTTGCTCATTTTGGTATTCCAATCTGGAAAAATGGCCGGAGTTCGCCACTCACGCCTTGGAGATCTTGTCATGCCCTGCAGCCAGTGTTCTCTCTGAACGTGTGTTCAGCGCTGCTGATGGTGTGCTGACAGATAAGCGCACGCGGCTGTCCACTGAGAATGTAGAGAGACTCACGTTCATAAAGATGAACAAATCATGGATTCGCAAGGACTTTTCTAATCCTGTGTTATCCTTGGGAGGCTAAAAGCTTGAGGATTTGGTAATATCACCTCACCAACCGTTTTAAGCAACTGTGGGGTAATTGATGCCACTTAACCCTAGAACGCATGACCATAAAAATCTACACTTTCATATACCTGGGGCCTTTTAGGCCCGTGTGCAAATAACATTGAATAACTCAAACTCAAATGACAAACAACTATATACATGAAGAATACCTAGAGTTTCAAAATTCTAACTAAAGTAATCTTGCAGAAAATAGAAAACAATTAACAGGGCGGGACTGCGAGGCCCCAGGTATGCGTTCTAGGGTTAAGTGGTGTCTGTGCCACAATTTTGGGAAAAAATGGAAACTCTTTTTGGAGTCCCCTTGCTGTGTCTTACGTGACGTTGGCATCGTCAATTCCAGGTGGGTTGGGTCGCTCCCCCCCCCTTTTAACTGTAAGAAACTACATACACTATGGCTTGGGGTAACACAGATGATTGAGTGTGAAGAGCTGTTTACTCAGAGGTCTGCTCCAAATCTTCAGTGTCTGCTAGTCACTAGTCAGCGTAGAATTTTTAACTGCATCTAGCCTAGGCAATACTTTGGGCGTAGTAGCCCAGCTGCGAAGCAAGCTGCACCGCCTGTGTATCTAATAAGAATTTTTAAATGCATCTAGCCTAGGCAGACTGTGGGGACCCCCAACCAAACCCAGACGCTCAGCCCCCCTACCGCCCCCCTTTCCTTGACAATACAATAATGTAACTCTTACAACTGGATGGGTGAGGATCGGTCACAGCTTTATTAACTCTTTATACTCATTCCATTAGAAAGACATTTTATTTCTAAAATAATTCAGCTTGTTGCAGCATGCCCTGGGTCTCCACTCCAGCAACTTGGCCAACAAGTGTAACTCTCCAACATGTCCTTCCTATTTCCAGGCCACGGAGGATCCTGCGTACTCGTATGCAGGACTCTGACCCCCACCCATCACTCTTAACGCTTGTTCCACTCCGTCCTGGAGTCCTGACAGGAATATGTCCAGTCCAATATCCATTAAGTGAACACCGTCGGGCCGTATGAGGCCTGCTTTATCTCCTTCCAGTTGTCGGTGTCGTACCACTACACCGCCTCTGTCTCTTCTAAATTTTGCCATCCGAATATTTATTACCCGCCTTGTCCGTTCGATGGCCGTGATGTCTCGCGCACCTTGCCATACCGCTATCGGCACAATCTCTGACCATACTATAGCTAGTTTTGTGAAAAATTCTCTGAAGCGCTCAGTGTCTAGTTTCATTATTGCCATTAGTTATGCGCTCTTGTGATGACCTAGGTTGTTTCCCGTGGCCTGTATAACTAAGATGACCAGACATCTTGCCTCTCTCCCTACCTTGATTACCTCCATTAGTACCTGTGGCCATAGCAGGCCTCTAATACCTCTCCAGTTGAAATATGTGTTATGAAACTCTAATTTCCTCCCGCCTGGGCGGACTTTCGCCCTTTAATCTGCCCAATATATATACGAGTGGCCTATCACCCACACTGTTGGCTTAGCGTCACCTGTAAAAGAAACAAACCACGTTAGGATAACAAGTCCGGTCCTATGTATCTTGCCAAACACGTGGATCACCATCTCTCTATCCTCTGAACTTCCGTTTCTGACAGTCCTGCTCTTGCTGCTTCTGTGGCCGCGCCTATGCGGAATGAGTGTGTGCCGTAATCTTTGGGGTGGTTCCCTGCCGATGTTATGCATTTATTAAATATAGCTTGGAACTGGTATCTTGATAATGGCGTCCCATCAATGTGTGATAGGAACAAATTACTTTGTGATCTGATGGTTAGATATGGTTTTACTATTGTTACCCGACTCAGTGTACCGTTTGTGGGTTGTAGAAGTACCCAAGTGCCCCTGCCCACTGGAACCATTTTCAATTTGTGTATGCGTAGACGTATTGCATTATTGCCTATGACTACGTCCTGGTGTAATAAGCCTCCACTGGTGCTAATTTTGGATTGAGGGACTAATTCGCTTATGCATAGCGCCCCGAAGAAGGCGATCACAAATGCAGTAGACAGTAGTGTTGCTTCAAATTGTGAGTGTCATGTTAATGGTGTTAGGGATATGATGTGAGAAATCAGTTTTAGTGACACGGGACGGGACGTCTACACTCCTGACTTGGCTGACCCCTTTTCCACCCTTTTATGGATTGTCTGATGATGAATCTTTGTCACATCTCCCCAATTCAGTAGTTGGAAGTGAAATGCTACTCTGGTCAGACACCGCTGCGCTGACGCCCCTGATATGCCCCTCATCATTAGCTGGTGGAGAAATTCTATGGTGACTTGTGATCTGGCTTGTTCACATTGGTCAACCCGTCTGCCTGCTACTAGTCGTGTCCACTCTTCCCATGCCTTACGGTATGCTTGCCACGTCGACGGGGCAACTGACGCTCTGATTAATGGCATCAACTATTCGCCACTAGATTCCATAGGGAAGGTGGGCAACTGTTGTCCCGATGGGTGGGCATTGTGGAAGAGCTCTGTGAAAATCTGCCAATTGAATTGTTATAAAGCATTAGCAGCAGATTTAGACCCCTCTGCATAGTGGCTAGCGCGGACCCATACATTGTGTTTTAGGCACAGGAATCCTAGCCTGGGTAGTAGGCCTAGCACTGGGAGAGACGATGATGCCATCTTATTAATGCAGTGCGCTAAGCTGGTGTTTTTTGTTATGAAGCGTATATTTTTGTAAGCGAGGAGCGCGCCCCATATTTCTATTGCTACCACTATTGGGAAGAAAAATTATTTTCAGGGCTAGATGCAGCGAAAAATTATTATTAATTGAAAAGCTGGTGGAGCTTGGTATAGATGGCCTAAAACAATGAGACTCACACACTGCTAGAAGGCCAAATATTTTTTCAGAGTTAGATGCAGAAAAAAATTATATTCAGTTTGCAACCTGATGGAGGTCAGTATAGATGGACTAATAGAACAAGTCCCACACACTGCTAGAAGGCCAAATATTTTTTCAGAGGTAGATGCAGACAAAAAATTATTTTGAATTTGCAACCTGATGGAGGTCAGTATAGATGACTAATAGAACAAGTCCCACACACTGCTAGAAGGCCAAATATTTTTTCAGAGGTAGATGCAGAAAAAAATTATATTCAGTTTGCAACCTGATGGAGGTCTGTATAGATCGATTAATAGAACAAGTCCCACACACAGCTAGAAGCCCAATATTTTTTCAGAGGTAGATGCAGAAAAAAATATATTCAGTTTGCAACCTGATGGAGGTCTGTATAGATGGATTAATAGAACAAGTCCCAAACACAGCTAGAAGCCCAATATTTTTTCAGAGGTAGATGCAGTAAAAAATATATTCAGTTTGCAACCTGATGGAGGTCTGTATAGATGGATTAATAGAACAAGTCCCACACACAGCTAGAAGCCCAATATTTTTTCAGAGGTAGATGCAGTAAAAAATATATTCAGTTTGCAACCTGATGGAGGTCTGTATAGATGGAATCATAGAATCATAGAATGGTAGAGTTGGAAGGGACCTCCTGGGTCATCTGGTCCAACCCCCTGCTCAAAGCAGGATTCACTAGATCATCTCAGACAGATGTCTGTCCAGCCTCTGTTTGAAGACGTCCATTGAAGGGGAACTCACCACCTCTCGTGGCAGCCTGTTCCACTCATTAATCACCCTAACTGTCAAAAAGTTTTTTCTAATATCTGATCTGTGTCTCCTCCCATTTAGTTTCATCCCATTGCTTCTAGTCTTTCCTTGTGCAAATGAGAATAAAGATGATCCTTCTACAATGTGACAGCCCTTGACATATTTGTAGACAGCTATTAAGTCTCCTCTCAGTCTTCTTTTTTGCAAGCTAAACATTCCCAAATCCTGCAACCGTTCCTCATAGGACATGGTTTGCAGACCAGTCACCATTCTGGTCGCTCTTCTCTGAACTTGCTCCAGTTTGTATATGTCTTTTTTAAAATGTGGTGCCCAAAACTGTACACAGTATTCCAGATGAGGTCTGACCAAAGAGGAGTAAAGACCGATAATGACTTCGCGTGATCTAGACTGTATGCTTCTGTTAATACATCCCAGAATTGTATTTGCCTTTTTTGCTGCTGCATCACACTGTTGACTCATGTTCAGTCTATGATCTATTAGTATACCTAAGTCTTTTTCACATGTACTGTTGCTTAGCTCTATTCCTCCCATTCTGTATATGCTTTTTTCATTTTTATTGCCCAGATGTAGTACTTTGCATTTTTCCCTGTTAAAAACCATTCTGTTGGTTGCTGCCCACTGCTCCAGTTTATTTAGGTCTTTTTGAATCCTCTCTCTCTCTTCTCTAGTATTAGCTATCCCTCCTAGCTTTGTGTCATCAGCAAATTTAATCAGTTTACCCTCAATTCCTTCATCTAAATCATTGATAAAGATGTTGAACAATACAGGTCCCAGAACGGAGCCCTGTGGTACCCCACTTGAGACATTCATCCAGCTGGATGTGAAGCCATTTACAACCACCCTTTGAGTCCGATCACTAAGCCAGTTATGAATCCAGCTAACAGTTGCCTGGTCCATTGCATACTTGGTCATTTTTTCAATAAGGATGGTGTGAGATACTTTGTCAAATGCTTTGCTGAAGTCAAGATATACTATATCTACAGCATTTCCCTGATCCACCCAGTCAGTGATTCTGTCATAGAAGGAAATTAAGTTAGTCTGACATGACTTGTTAGTTACAAACCCATGCTGACTCTGGTTAATCACTTCATTCTTATCCATGTACTTACATACATGTTGTTTAATAATTTTTTCAATGATCTTTCCTGGTATAGAAGTCAGACTCACCGGCCTATAGTTCCCTGGGTCCACCTTCTTCCCCTTTTTGAAGATAGGAACAACATTTGCTCTTCTCCAGTCTTCTGGGACTTCTCCTGTTCTCCAAGAATTTTCAAAGATTATGGAGAGTGGTTCTAAAATTTCTTCTACGATCTCCTTCAGTACTCTGGGGTGTAATTCATCTGGACCTGGAGACTTGAACTCATTTATGTTAGCTAAATATTCCCTCACAATCTTTCTGTTTACAGATAACTTGGATTCCTCTATTCCTTTAAAAGGACAGTGAAGATCAGTTGATGTTACATTTTCTTTCTGAGAGAAAACAGATGCAAAATAGGAATTAAAAAGTTCGGCCTTCTCAACATCCTCTCTTACCATTTCTCCATTTTCATCCTGTAAAAATCCTATAGCATCTTTGACTTTTCTTTTACTTTTGACATACCCCCAAAATCCTTTTTTATTGCTTTTGACATCTCTTGCAAGCCTTAATTCATTGTCAGCTTTAGCTAACCTGATACGTGCCCTACAGGATCTGCAGACTGCATTATAATCTTCTTTAGATATGCCTCCCTCTTTCCATTTAATAAACATTTCTTTCTTTCTTTTTAGCATGTGTTTAAGTTCTGTGTTCATCCATCCTGGTTTCCTTAAATGCTTCCCATTCTTCCTACTTTTCGGGATTGTTAACGATTGTGCTTTGAGAATCTCATTTTTAAAAATTTCCCATCCTTCCTGGACATTTTTGTCCTTAAGGACATCCAGCCATTGGATTCCTCCTATTCTCTTTCTGAGTCTCTTAAAATCTGCCTTTCTAAAATCTAACCTTGAAGTTTGAGTCTTCACATGTCTTCCTCCTCTAGTTATCCAAAATTCTAGAATAGCATGATCGCTGCCTCCTAGGGTCCCAGCCACCTTTACCTCCTCAACCATTTCCTCCCTGTTTATAAGGATTAGATCCAAAGTAGCAGTTCCCCTTGTTTTCTCCCCTACCTTTTGGAAGATAAAGTTGTCAGCAAGAGAGGATAAGAATTTGCTTGACCTGTTAGTTTTACTTGAGAGAGATTCCCAACAAATGTCTGGATAGTTGAAATCTCCCATGACCACTACGTCATATTTTTTGGAGAACTTGGTCATTTGATACATAAAGAGTTCATCCATATCTTCAGCTTGCCCAGGTGGCCTGTAGTAAATGCCTACAATGGTGTCCTTTCCGTTGTTCTCTCCTTGAATTCTTACCCAAACAGTTTCCACAGAACTCCCAGTCTCTGAAGCTTCAATCTCTGTGCAGATATACGCTTTTCTAACATACAATGCAACACCTCCTCCTCGTTTATCAACTCTGTTTCTTGCAAATAAGTTGTATCCTTTTAGCCTTTTATTCCAATCATGTGTATCGTCCCACCAAGTTTCAGTGATTCCAATGACATCATATTCCTTTTCCTGCATTAGTAGTTCCAATTCTCCTTGTTTGTTGCCCATGCTTTGTGCATTTGTATAAAAACATTTTAGTTTGTGATTGGTTTCTCTTCCTCCCATATTTTTATTATTTAAATTGTTTTGTCTTTGTTCTTCTTTTCCACTTCCAGTAGCAGAGATCTCAATAGTATTTGTCAGCTGTATGGCTTTTTCTGGCCTTTTGCTTCCCTTCCCACATTGTTCTAGTTTAAAGCTCTTCTGATGAGTGTAGCAAGGCGACTTCCAAATACATGTTTTCCAGTCTTCGCAAGGTGCACCCCATCTCTAGCAAGTAGTCCATCGTATAGGTAATTCATTCCGTGATCCAGAAATCCAAATCCTTGTTGACGGCACCATCGATGTAGCCAGTTGTTCACCTGTAGAATCTTATTCCACCTCATTGTTCCATGGCCATCCACTGGGAGGATGGATGAGAAGACCACCTGCGCTCCCAATTCTTTCACTTTCTTGCCTAAGTCTTCAAAGTCACTGCAGATGGTTTCCAGGTCCTTTCTTGCGGTGTCATTTGTCCCCACATGTATTAGCAGGAATGGGTAGTGATCTGTAGGTCTGAAGAGTCTTGATATCCTGTCAGACACATCTTTAATTTTTGCTCCTGGAAGACAGCACATTTCTCTTGAGGTTATGTCTGGTCTGCAGATAGCGGCCTCTGTTCCTCTTAACAGGGAATCCCCCATGACCACCACTCTCCGTTTTTTCTTCACAACATTCTTCTTTCTCCATCCAGGAGCATTCTGAGGGCTTACAAGGTTATTCATTGCTGGCAAAGTCTTATTTTGCTGTATTTCTTCATGGTTCTCCTGCATGAGAGCCTGGTACTGGTTCCTGATCAGTATGGGTGCTGACTGCCTCTCGATCCTCCTGCTTCTGTGGGTCACATGCTTCCATTCCTCTGTTTTGTCAGGTGCAGTTCGAATTTCTTCTCTTTCTGAATCATGAAGAGATAATTCTGCTCTGTCTAAGAACTCTTCACCTTCCTTAATGATTTTCAAGGTAGTTAACCTCTCTTCTAGATTTCGCAACTTTTCCTCCAACAGGGACACAAGCTTGCATTTCTGGCATGTGAAGTTTGGCTTTTCCACTGGCAAGTCTGTGAACATGTAGCAGGATATGCAGCTCACCAAATGGGTCCTGGACTCTTCCATGTTCTTATTGTTAATGTTCTGAAAACAGTGAAAAAAAGCTTAAAAAAAAAGCTGCAAAATGCGCGGTTTTGGATTAATAGAACAAGTCCCACACATAGCTAGAAGCCAAATATTTTTTCAGAGGTAGATGCAGAAAAAAATATATTCAGTTTGCAACCTGATGGAGGTCTGTATAGATGGATTAATAGAACAAGTCCCACACACAGCTAGAAGCCCAATATTTTTTCAGAGGTAGATGCAGAAAAAAATATATTCAGTTTGCAACCTGATGGAGGTCTGTATAGATGGATTAATAGAACAAGTCCCACACACAGCTAGAAGCCCAATATTTTTTCAGAGCTAGATGCAGAAAAAAATTATGTTCAATTTGCAACCTGATGGAGGTCAGTATAGATGGACTAATAGAATGATGCTATGCCCAAAAGATTTTACTTCACTAGGTGCAGTAAAAAAATTGGTATTCTATACACAGGTGGTATATCTTGCAACACAGATAGGCTACTCCACTGACTAACACACTCTGCAATAGGCCAAAAAGGATTAGCTTTGCTAGATTCAGCCAAATGCTGTGAAAAAAACTTGCACAGCACTGGCACAGACCTGCCTGGCAAAAACTGATAGGAATTGATGTAACCTAGTCCTGAAAAGGACTCCAATTACAATTAGTCTTTACTCCCACAATCTATCTATTTAAGAGCACAGATCTGCCTGATAAAAGTCGTAGGAAATGCTGTAACCTAGTCCTTAAAAGGACTGCAATCACAACTATTCCCTACTCCCAAGCTATCTGTAGATTTGTGCGAAAATTGGCTTGAAATTAACAAGGTATAGCGCACATAGCAACAGCGGTGCCGTCTAACACGCAGCTGCAGCAGTGAGAAAATGGTGGCGACGGGGAAAATGGCTTGGTCTTATAGGGCAAGGACATGTGACATACACTGCCAATGACACATGCCCTTGCTTGTGTCAAAAAAAGCATTCGCTCCGTGTGTGCGCTGCTGATAGGCTGACAGATTGCACCTCCCCACTGCAAATGCGGGAAAGAGAAAAAAAAATGGAGATCTTCATTGTTCCTGCAGAGATCCATCCCCTGCCCCTCCCCCCACCCCGCTGTACACTCAAACTGCGTATTAACATTAATTTTCATCATTACTGAGAAAAAATCCAGTTATGATTTTGGTGCACGAACAGTTATCGAACATAACCTCGAACAGCCGAATTTTTCTCAAATTGTTCGTGTTCGCCGAACGGCTCGAACACCGCCCAAAACAGCTCGAATTTGAGATTGGCGAACAGTTCGAGTAGAACAACGCTCATCTCTATTGGTGAGGTGATTTTAACCAACCATCAAGCTTTACTCTCCCCAGGATGACACAGGGGAAGAAAAGTCATTTCGGATCCATGATTTGATCATCTTTCTGAACGTGAGTCTGTCTACATTATCAGTGGAGAGCTGCGTGGGCTTATCTGTCAGCAAACCACCAGCAGCGCTGAACACATGTTCAGACAGAACGCTGGCTGCGGGGCATGACAAGATCTCCAAGGCGTAAGTGGCGAGCTCCGGCCATTTATCCAGATTGGAACCCCAAAAAGAGCAAGGGTCCAGTGACAAAGTCATGGCTTCAATGTTTACTTGGAGATACTCCTGTACAATCGTCTTTAGGCGTTGACTATGTGTCAGACTTCTTGTCTCCTGTGGCCTTGCAAAGGATGGGCTAAAAAAGTGGTGAAATGATTCCGCAAAATTGATGTTACCAGCAGATACTGGGTTTCTGTTATGTTTTGAGTGCTGAGCACTCGACGGTCCCACGGTTGGCAAGTTGGAACTGTGAGATTCACTACGTGCACCACTGGTGTTTTGTGGAAAAGCATATGTAAGATTCTGCAACAGTCTCTGCTGTTACTCCTGCATACGTGCATCTCTTTCTATGGCAGGAATAATTTCTGCAAATTTACTTTTGTACCGGGGATCTAACAATGTGGCAACCCAGTAGTCAGGATTATTTCTAATTCTCACAATTCGAGGGTCATGTTGCAGGTAGTGCAGCAAGAAGGCACTCATGTGTGTTGCGCATCCAGGAGCACCAAGTCCCTGTTGTGTTGGTGGCGAGGTAACAATCATGATTCCTTCCTCTGTCCTCTCCCCCCAGCCTCGCACAACAGAAATGTGATCAAAGTCTCCCTCATCTTTTGAGCCTTCCATCAGTTCGTCTTCCACTTCTTCCTGGGCTCCTGCACCTTCCTCACTAATTTGGCTGCTACCATGCGCCCTGGTAAAACCATCTCCCCCACCTGCACATGCCTGCCGCCTTGGTGCTGCCGACCGTCTGTACCTTGCAGATGCTAGCCCTTCTGCATACAACTCCTCCTCCCCTACTTCCTCCACCTCCTCTTGTGCTACCACATGACGTCGAATTCTGTTTAACATGTGCTCCAGCATGAAAATCACAGGAATAGTCATGCTCATAATGGCATCGTCAGCACTAAACATCTTCGTCGACATTTCAAAACTGTGCAGAAGGGTGCATAGGTCCCTGATCTGAGACCTGTCCTCCGGTGTGATTTGCCCCGCCTCTGGATCACATTGGCCCAGGCTATACATCAGAACGTATTGCACCAGGGCTTGTCGGTGCTGCCACAGTTGCTGCAACATGTGCAGAGTTGAATTCCCCCGGGTAGGCACATCGCATTTTAGCCGGTGAAGTGGCAGGCCCAACGACTTCTGTAGAGATGTAAGTCGTTGAGCTGCGGGATGCGAACGGCGGAAGTGAGCACACAGCGACCGTGCCCTCTGCAGAAGGCCATCTAGTCTGGGATAGTGGGCTAAAAATTGCTTGACAACCAGGTTGTCACACACAGGGTATCTCAAAGAAGCGGTGATGTTGTGTGCGACATGCTGGTGGAGCGCAGTCACACCTTTCTGTGAGAAGTAGTGCCGACTGGGCATCTGGTACTGGGGCACTGTGACGGACATAAGGTCTCGAAAATCCTCTGTGTCCACCAGGAGGAAAGGCAGCATTTCTGTAGCCAAGAGCTTGCAGAAGGTGAAATTCAACCTCTTAGCTTTCTCATGGCTAGGAGGAAATGGTCTTTTACTTGTCCACATCCGAGGGACCGAGGGCTGGCTGTTGTGCTTAGACGGGGTTGATAAGGGTGTCCCCAGCAAACTGCCGGTCTATGAGAAGATGCAGGCGGACATGTTAGGTTGCCTTGATCCAAAAGTGGTGCTATCGATGTCGGACAGCGCTCAACACCAGCTGGTGTTACCACCTCCAAAGAAAATGATGACCTGCCAATCACGCTGGCTGTTGCAGGTAAAGAGGTGGCAGGTCTGCGTTCCAAAACAGGTGTGACTGCTGTCCCCCCAGTCACAGAGGATGAAGAGGCCGCGGATGCACAAGATGTGGTAGATGGTGGTTGGCCCGGCCGGCTAGGCCACATTGTAGCACAGTGAGCTTCCCACTGCAACTTATGCTTCATGTCCATGTGCCAGTTCATGCATGAAGTACTCAAACTATGTATTTTTTGGCCTCTACTTAGCCTTTGCTGACAAATGTTACAGATAACACGAGTTGGGTCATCTTTATCGATCTGAAAAAATGCCCAGGCTATGCAAGGCTTAGCACCCATGCGACCTGAAGAGCCATCACGACTTGTGGTCAGAGGAAGAGTTGTGTTTGAGGATGCAGTGGTTGACTTGCTTCCAGTACTACGTCTCTGAACAGGAAGGCGCAACCTGACCTCGTCGTCACTAGCATCCTCCTCCACCTCCTCTGCTGACCTCATCGACTGGCTGACTATTGGTTGACAGTAAGTGGGATCTCCAACCTCATCATCATCACCCTGTGTGTTATCACACCCGTCGTCCTCAGAGCCAACCTGTTCCTGCCCTGACAAAAAAACTAAAGTTGTCGCTCCAATCAGGTATTTGAGGCTCATGATCGTCTTCCTCATTGTCTCCACCAACAGGAGTTACTGTTAGAACCTTGCTGTTAGGTTTTTTTTCCTTTGCTGGTCACATGACCTTGTTGGCCTATTTAATCCTGCTCCGCCCTTCTGGCTTTGCTGGACTTCATTGTATATCTACTTTCTAGCTAGCCTGTGCTCTGTATCTAACTCTGTTAGTTTGCTTGGTCTACGGACCTCTATGTTCTATCTATTTTGTTTGTTCGTCTGTCTGCTACTATTTCTGTTAGGAGGTGTCCCATATTCCTCCCAGTCCTTAGTACTTGTAGGGATTCCCTCCCCACATCTATAGGTCTCCGTACAGACTAGATTAGGACTTTAGCAGGTCTGATCGCAGGATCAGGTTCCCTGTTACATCGTAGGGATTCAGCTGAGTCCTATAGTAGGGACAGATCTCCTCTCTTTCCTTAGCTTTGGTAGCAGAACCTAACATTAAGTCCAGCCAGCAAATTCTCTAAGGAAAGATTTTTCTGTTCCATCATGGTGTCGGTTCAGGATTTGGCTCATCGCCTGCAGGGACTCTCTCTGGAGGTGGCCGAGCTCCGTCCGCACGTGAGTAACTGTCCTGGAGCACATTTCTTGGAGCCTAAGGTATGTTTGCCGGATTTATTTTTTGGTGAACACCGAGAATTTTTTTCATTTAAAAATGCTTGCTTATTGTATTTTCGTTTGAGACCTAAGTCCTCTGGGGATGAATCCCAGCGCGTAGGGTTCATAATTAGAGATGAGCATTGTTCTACTCGAACTGTTCGCCAATCTCAAATTCGAGCTGTTTTGGGCGGTGTTCGAGCCGGTCGGCGAACATGAACAATTTGAGAAAAATTCGGCTGTTCGAGGTTATGTTCGTTAACTGTTCGTGCACCAAAATCATAACTGGATTTTTTCTCAGTAATGATGAAAATTAATGTTAATACGCAGTTTGAGTGTACAGCGGGGCGGGGGGAGGGGCAGGGGATGGATCTCTGCAGGAACAATGAAGATCTCCATTTTTTTTTCTCTTTCCCGCATTTGCAGTGGGGAGGTGCAATCTGTCAGCCTATCAGCAGCGCACACACGGAGCGTAGTGCTTTTTTTCACACAAGCAAGGGCATGTGTGATTGGCAGTGTATGTCACATGTCCTTGCCCTATAAGACCAAGCCATTTTCCCCGTCGCCACCATTTTCTCACTGCTGCAGCTGCGTGTTAGACGGCACCGCTGTTGCTGTGTGCGCTATACCTTGTTAATTTCAAGCCAATTTTCGCACAAATATACAGATAGCTTGGGAGTAGGGAATAGTTGTGATTGCAGTCCTTTTAAGGACTAGGTTACAGCATTTCCTACGACTTTTATCAGGCAGGTCTGTGCTCTTAAATAGATAGATTGTGGGAGTAAAGACTAATTGTAATTGGAGTCCTTTTCAGGACTAGGTTACATCAGTTCCTATCAGTTTTTGCCAGGCAGGTCTGTGCCAGTGCTGTGCAAGTTTTTTTCACAGCATTTGGCTGAATCTAGCAAAGCTAATCCTTTTTGGCCTATTGCAGAGTGTGTTAGTCAGTGGAGTAGCCTATCTGTGTTGCAAGATATACCACCTGTGTATAGAATACCAATTTTTTTACTGCACCTAGTGAAGTAAAATCTTTTGGGCATAGCATCATTCTATTAGTCCATCTATACTGACCTCCATCAGGTTGCAAACTGAATATAATTTTTTTCTGCATCTAGCTCTGAAAAAATATTTGGGCTTCTAGCGGTGTGTGGGACTTGGTCTATTAGTCCATCTATACTGACCTCCATCAGGTTGCAAATTAAAAATAATTTTTTTCTGCATCTAGCTCTGAAAAAATATTTGGGCTTCTAGCAGTGTGTGGGACTTGGTCTATTAGTCCATCTATACTGACCTCCATCAGGTTGCAAATTAAAAATAATTTTTTTCTGCATCTAGCTCTGAAAAAATATTTGGGCTTCTAGCAGTGTGTGGGACTTGGTCTATTAGTCCATCTATACTGACCTCCATCAGGTTGCAAATTGAATAAAAAAATTTTCTGCATCTAGCTCTGAAAAAATATTTGGGCTTCTAGCGGTGTGTGGGACTTGGTCTATTAGTCCATCTATACTGACCTCCATCAGGTTGCAAATTAAAAATAATTTTTTTCTGCATCTAGCTCTGAAAAAATATTTGGGCTTCTAGCAGTGTGTGGGACTTGGTCTATTAGTCCATCTATACTGACCTCCATCAGGTTGCAAATTAAAAATAATTTTTTTCTGCATCTAGCTCTGAAAAAATATTTGGGCTTCTAGCAGTGTGTGGGACTTGGTCTATTAGTCCATCTATACTGACCTCCATCAGGTTGCAAATTAAAAATAATTTTTTTCTGCATCTAGCTCTGAAAAAATATTTGGGTTTCTAGCAGTGTGTGGGACTTGGTCTATTAGTCCATCTATACTGACCTCCATCAGGTTGCAAATTAAAAATATTTTTTTTCTGCATCTAGCTCTGAAAAAATATTTGGGCTTCTAGCAGTGTGTGGGACTTGGTCTATTAGTCCATCTATACTGACCTCCATCAGGTTGCAAATTAAAAATAATTTTTTTCTGCATCTAGCTCTGAAAAAATATTTGGGCTTCTAGCAGTGTGTGGGACTTGGTCTATTAGTCCATCTATACTGACCTCCATCAGGTTGCAAATTAAAAATAATTTTTTTCTGCATCTAGCTCTGAAAAAATATTTGGGCTTCTAGCAGTGTGTGGGACTTGGTCTATTAGTCCATCTATACTGACCTCCATCAGGTTGCAAATTAAAAATAATTTTTTTCTGCATCTAGCTCTGAAAAAATATTTGGGCTTCTAGCAGTGTGTGGGACTTGGTCTATTAGTCCATCTATACTGACCTCCATCAGGTTGCAAATTAAAAATAATTTTTTTCTTCATTTATCTCTGAAAAAATATTTGGGCTTCTAGCAGCATGTGGGACTTGTTCTATTAGTCCATCTATACTGACCTCCATCAGGTTGCAAATTAAAAATAATTTTTTTCTGCATCTAGCTCTGAAAAAATATTTGGGCTTCTAGCAGTGTGTGGGACTTGGTCTATTAGTCCATCTATACTGACCTCCATCAGGTTGCAAATTAAAAATAATTTTTTTCTGCATCTAGCTCTGAAAAAATATTTGGGCTTCTAGCGGTGTGTGGGACTTGGTCTATTAGTCCATCTATACTGACCTCCATCAGGTTGCAAATTAAAAATAATTTTTTTCTGCATCTAGCTCTGAAAAAATATTTGGGCTTCTAGCAGTGTGTGGGACTTGGTCTATTAGTCCATCTATACTGACCTCCATCAGGTTGCAAATTAAAAATAATTTTTTTCTTCATTTAGCTCTGAAAAAATATTTGGGCTTCTAGCAGTGTGTGGGACTTGTTCTATTAGTCCTTCTATACTGACGTCCAGCAGGTTGCAAATTGAATATAATTTTTTTCAGCATCTAGCTCTGAAAAAATATTTGGGCTTCTAGCAGTGTGTGGGACTTGGTCTATTAGTCCATCTATACTGACCTCCATCAGGTTGCAAATTAAAAATAATTTTTTTCTGCATCTAGCTCTGAAAAAATATTTGGGCTTCTAGCAGTGTGTGGGACTTGGTCTATTAGTCCATCTATACTGACCTCCATCAGGTTGCAAATTAAAAATAATTTTTTTCTGCATCTAGCTCTGAAAAAATATTTGGGCTTCTAGCAGTGTGTGGGACTTGGTCTATTAGTCCATCTATACTGACCTCCATCAGGTTGCAAATTAAAAATAATTTTTTTCTGCATCTAACCCAGCCAATAGTTTTGGCCTAATACCACAGTTTGGCCACTCAGCTCTGCTCGGTTCCCATCCATTGTTTTTTTGTGCAAACAACTCCAGAGTTGTGAATTAGTTAACCACCAAAATGAGTGGAAAAAGGCCTGCTGCTGGTGGAAAGGGGAATAGGCGTGTTGGGAAGGGGAAAAAAGGTTGTGTCCGTGGGGTAGGTGCAGAAGAAGGACCATCTTCCAGCCAAACTAAAATGTCTACTTCTTTTAGCGGACAATGTGATAAGATCCCTTTCTTACGGCCACGCCAATCGCTACAAATTCCAGATGAGGCACAAAAACAGCAGGTGCTTCAACGGATATCAAGTGCTCCTTTAAGTGGGCTCTCCTCCACATCAACTTCAACATCACAAATACTCCAGTCCTCAAAGGTGTCACCCAAATCGCACTTGCTTCCTCACAGCTCCCAAATCTCCAGCTGCCCGTCTGAGTATGAGGTAGAACAGATGGTTGAGTCTGCAGAGCTGTTTACTCATACTATAGCCTGGGAATCAGAGGTCGACTCCAGCGCTTCTGTGAATCCAGACGAGGAAATGATCTGCACTGATGCCCAGAATCTTTATGAGTCGGATCCAGGACCAGACGCAGAAGGTTCTGACCATAATGTAGACCCTCATTCCCAAACTGTAACTCCTGTTGGTGGAGACAATGAGGAAGACGATGATAAGACTCAAATACCTGATTGGAGCGACAACTTTAGTTTTTTGTCAGGGCAGGAACAGGTTGGCTCTGAGGACGACGGGTGTGATAACGCAGAGGGTGATGATGATGAGGTCGGAGATCCCACTTACTGTCAACCCACAGTCAGCCAAGAGATGAGGTCAGCAGAGGAGGTGGAGGAAGATGCTAGTGACGACGAGGTCAGGTTGCGCCTTCCTGGACAGAGACGTAGTACTGGAAGCACGTCAACAACTGCATCCTCAAACACAACTCTGCCTCTCACCACAAGTCGTGGTGGCTCTTCAGGTCGCATGGGTGCTAAGCCTTGCATAGCCTGGGCATTTTTTCAGATCGATAAAGATGACCCAACTTGTGTTATCTGTAACATTTGTCAGCAAAAGCTAAGTAGAGGCCAAAAAATACATAGTTTGAGTACTTCATGCATGAACCGGCACATGGACATGAAGCATAAGTTGCAGTGGGAAGCTCAGTGTGCTACAATGCGGTCTAGCCGGCCGGGCCAACCACCGTCTGCCATATCTTGTGCATCCGCGGCCTCTTCATCCTCTGTGACTGGGGGGACAGCAGTCACACCTGTTTTGGGGCGCAGACCTGCCACCTCTTTACCCGCAACAGCCAGCGTGATTGGCAGGTCATCATTTTCTTTGGAGGTGGTAACACCAGCTGGTCTTGAGCGCTGTCCGACATCGATAGCACCACCTTTGGATCAAGGCAACCTAACATGTCCGCCTGCATCTTCCTCACAGACCGGCAGTTTGCTGGGGACACCCTTATCAACCCCGTCTAAGCACAATATCCAGCCCTCGGTCCCTCAGATGTGGACAAGTAAAAGACCATTTCCTCCTAGCCATGAGAAAGCTAAGAGGTTGAATTTCACCATCTGCAAGCTCTTGGCTACAGAAATGCTGCCTTTCCGCCTGGTGGACACAGAGGATTTTCGAGACCTTATGTCTGTCGCAGTGCCCCAGTACCAGTTGCCCAGTCGGCACTACTTCTCAAAGAAAGGTGTGCCTGCGCTCCACCAGCATGTCGCACACAACATCACCGCTTCTTTGAGAAACTCTGTGTGTGACAGGGTGCATTTCACCACAGACACTTGGACGAGTAGGCATGGACAGGGGCGTTACATGTCGCTGACTGGGCACTGGGTAACTATGGTGACAGCAGGACAAGGGGCTGCTGTCCAAGTCTTGCCGTCCCCACGAGTTGTGCGTCATTCCTCTTTATGTCAAAGTTCCTCCACTGCTTCTGCCTCCTCAACCTCCTCTCGGTCTTCCACCTGCACCCAAAGCCTGTCTGGTCATGCCACAAGCTTTCTAACTGCGCAGAAGGGATCCTGCACACCTCCTTACTATGCTGGCAGTAGGGCTCAAAGTCATCAGGCGTTTTTTACATTGAAATGTCTGGGAAATGTGAGTCACACAGCTGAGGAGTTGTGGTCAGCTCTGGAGAACCAATTTCATGAATGGTTGTCTCCACTGGACCTGAAACCAGGGAAGGCCGTGTGCGACAATGCTGCAAACCTGGGTGCGGCCCTTCGCCGGGGCAATGTCACACACGTGCCTTGTATGGCTCACGTGTTGAACCTGGTTGTCCAGCAATTTTTAGCCCACTATCCCAGACTAGATGGCCTTCTGCAGAGGGCACGGTCGCTGTGTGCTCACTTCCGCCGTTCGCATCCCGCAGCTCAGCGACTTACATCTCTACAGAAGTCGTTGGGCCTGCCACTTCACCGGCTAAAATGCGATGTGCCTACCCGGTGGAATTCAACTCTGCACATGTTGCAGCGACTGTGGCAGCACCGACAAGCCCTGGTGCAATACGTTCTGACGTATAGCCTGGGCCAACGAGATTCAGAGGTGGGGCAAATCACGCTGGAGGAGTGGTCTCAGATCAGGGACCTATCCACCCTTCTGCACAGTTTTGAAATGGCGACGAAGATGTTTAGTGCTGACGATGCCATTATCAGCATGACTATTCCGGTGATTTACATGCTGGAGCACATGTTAAACAGAATTCGTAGTCAGGTGGTGGCACAAGAGGAGGTGGAGGAAGTAGAGGAGGAGGAGTTGTATGCGGAAGGGCTAACATCTGCAAGGTCCAGACGGTCGGCAGCACCAGGGCGGCAGGCATGTGAGGGTGGGGGAGATGATTTTACCAGGGCGCATGGTAGCAGCCAAACTAGTGAGGAAGGTGCAGGAGCCCAGAAAGAAGTGGAGGACGAACTGATGGAAGACTCATCAGATGAGGGAGACCTTGATCACATTTCTGTTGTGCGAGGTTGGGGGGAGAGGACAGAGGAAGGAAGCATGATTGTTACCTCGCCACCAACACAACAGGGACTTGGTGCTCCTGGATGCGCAACACACATGAGTGCCTTCTTGCTGCACTACCTGCAACATGACCCTCGAATTGTGAGAATTAGAAATAATCCTGACTACTGGGTTGCCACACTGTTAGATCCCCGGTACAAAAGTAAATTTGCAGAAATTATTCCTGCCATAGAAAGGGATGCACGCATGCAGGAGTATCAGCAGAGACTGTTGCAGAATCTTACATGTGCTTTTCCACAAAATACCAGTGGTGCACATAGTGAATCTCACAGTTCCAACTTGCCAACCGTGGTCTGTATGGAATTGTTCAATAAAGGGCCCAAAATTAAGATAACATAGATGGGAGAGGTCTCTATGAATAGGAATTCCTAAGTATTTGATACCCTGTGAGGGCCAGGGAAAGGGAAAGTTGGACTGGATGGAATCCTATATGGATTTAGGGAGGGAGACATCGAGGGCCTCAGACTTCGCTGCATTGATTTTAAAATTTTACCATGTAACAAAGTGATCTATTTCAGCCATAACAGCAGGGATGGATATATGTGATTGAGTGATATATACTAGGACATCATCAGCAAATAGAGAGCACTCGTACTCGGTGCCTCCCACCTCAATCCACCTAATATTGGGGTTATGGCGAATTGATGAGAGCAGGTGCTCCGTCACTAGGATGTATAAGAGAGGGGACAGAGGACATCCCTGCCTTGTCCCATTGGTGATTGTGAAAGGTGATGAAAATGTTCTGACGCACCCCCTGGGCCTTGGGACACCCGGAGCCGGACCCTTTTTGGTGGATGCTGGTGGTTGTAGTCTTCGTGGCGGCGATCCGGTTCCGTGGCTCAGGGCGGTCAAACCAGTGGCGGAACTATTTATGTGGTTTTGATGTTTAAATGTCCGACTACGCCACCCGTGGATTGCGGTCAGAGTGAACCGCCGCTACAGGGCAGACCGCTAAGGCTGGTGTTGTGGGTGCAGCAGAGCGTAGCATAACTCCCCACGGGAGGAGTATAGCCTCAGGGCAGTGTATGCGGAGGATGGGGGTGATGGTGCAGGGCAGCAGCAGTAACGACACGGAGTCAGTGATGCAGTTCAGGGCCTTTACTCACAGTTCTTATTATCCAGACCACGTCTGCAGGTAACGGCTGCCCACGTCGTACTGTGCTCACCAGGTGAGGGGCTCAGACAACTCCCAGATAACTTTGGAGCGCTTCACAGGACCCCCTTTGTGTGTCCTTTGTCTGGCCTTTCTTACCAACACTTCTGTCCGGCTGCCTCGGGCCTCCTTTTGGTAAACTTGGCGCCAGTTTCCCTGACCCTATGTGGTGCCTTCCTAGCGGGTGGAGCAAGGGGCTGCGCCACATAAAATGTCAGAGCCTCCGGTTTCTAGCTGAGGGTCGTTTCCTGCCTCCACTAGTTCGGGGACCGGTCTCCCCCTTTGGCCTGACCCCTCCACGCAGGTGGATTCGGGCGTGCGGTGGCGACTCGCCCGTCCGCACCCCTGGGATCCCTTCATTCCTCGTTCCTGGAGCCTTCTCCGCTCCTCTTCCTTCCTTCTCCCTCTTGCAGGCCTGGGCCTCTGTTACTAGGCCCGCCTCCGGAGCAGAGCTCATGCAGAGCCCCTGCTCCCTGCCACTTCTGCTCAGACTTCTCTGCACTGAACTAAGATGGTGCCCACCTTTTATACTCCCTTCTCAATGCACCCAGGAACTGCTTCCTCCCTGCTCCTGCACTGCAGGGTTCCCCTTCCTCAGTGTTCCCTCCCCCCACTCCAGCCAGGGACAGGGACTGTCGTGCCCATCTCAGGGGCATATTGGTCGCCCTGCCCCACGGCAATGTGGTGTAATGCATGCAGGTGTCGGGTCCTGATCCACACTCCATCCTTATCTGAGAGTGAGATATCACACCTCTGGGTGAGGTGCAATACGTCTGTAGCAACCGAGCCCTCGGTGCTACAGTTCCATTTATCTTCAGCCTAGGTGACGTATTGTGATACAGGGCCGTGATTTTGGCTATAAAAGGGTCCCCTAGACCCCTACCCCAAGCTTTTTAAGAGAATCATATATGGCGTGCCAGGAGACTCTATGGAATGCTTTCTCAGCATCCAACGAGAGTATCTACTTACAAATTTTTAACTGCATCTAGCCCAGGAAATACTTTGTGCCTAGTAGCAGTGTCTGCTAGTCAGCGGATTATCCCGGCTGTTAAGCAAGCTACACCACCTGTAGTTTGGACACTTAATTTTTTCAAAGGAAATGCTTCGGGACCACGGGATACTTAGTGAAGAGCATCAGGAGGCACCCCAAGGCATAGGGGCTGGGACTGGCACTAGGATGCCTTGGGGTGGACAGCCGAGCTCGATCCTTATAAAAGCTTTTTAACTGCAGCAGCTTTAGTGGACGCTACTGGAGCTGGAATTACGCGGCTGCTGGCATGAGACTTGCCCTCCAATAGATCCTTGTAAATGGATTTAAAGTGTATTCATTCAAATTAGAGGGACAATTTAAATTAAAAAGCTTAGAGCTGCCTCCACCACAGGGGGGCTCTCTCGACCCACCAGCGGACAGGCACCAGTATTGGGAGAGGGGGGCTGGCCGTCAGGGTTCACCGCGGCTCTGGCACAAACCTGGCGACACGGAGGTGGCAGGGGCAGGAGCGGACTGGCCGTCTCGGCTTCTCACTTTTTGGATTTTAGAAGGGCATGACATGCCTATATCTGTGTCTCCCCCTCCTTTTACTCCTCCACCTCTTTTCTTTTCGCATGACTATATGTACTTGTCACTTTTCCATGTGTTAGTTGTGTCTTCTGAGCAGTTTGTCAGCTTTTGGACACCTTTGAAGGTGTTTTCTATGTGTTTCTATGTGTTTTTGTTTGCCTGCCATTGGTTTTAACGGTGTTCGAAGGTGTTCGACGAACAGTTCGACGAACTGTTCGGCGAACACACGGGTGTTCGACGAACCGAACCGAACTCGAACACTACGGGGGTGGCTCAACACTATTCATAATGTCACTTTTGCGCAAAGAGCCTCAGGAGTGGGCCTTTTCTTTGCAACCTAGTGATACATGCTTCAGATCAGTGGATAGTTTTTTTTCTGCTTTGGGACTATTATATGATGATCCTGACCGTGTCGCATCAGCTGATACTGAGTTGAGACGTTTAAAACAAGGATCAGGTAATGTGGAAAAATATTGTACACATTTTCGTCGTTGGTCCACTCAAACAGGGTGGAACGATTCTGCTCTGAAAAGTCTATTTCTTGCTGGGCTCAGTGAAAGGGTTAAAGACCTGCTAATTGCTTATCCTACACCTGAGGATTTGCAACAGGCTATGCAATTAGCTATACGGGTGGATAGAAGACTGCGTGCTAGGGTTAATGAGAGCAAATCCTCTGCTATGTCAGTTTCTGGTTATGATAATGTGTGTACTAACAGTGGTGAACCAATGGAGATTGGATCGGTGGCACCTCGCTCTCAAGAAAAAGACCGTCGTTTTTCGGAAGGCTTGTGTTTCTATTGCGGAAAATCTGGTCATTTGATTAAAGGCTGTGAGCTTCGTATGAAGAAAGAAAAAAAAATGGTCAGTCACGCCCGTATTGCCTGTTTAAATTCCAAGGGTATATTTTTAGCTGCTTCCACGATTGCTCAGGAAAAATTAATGGAATTTCGGGTGTTTGTTGATTGCGGGTCTACACTGAATGTAATTGATGGGGGATTCGTGGAAAAACTCAATTTAAAACCTGAACCTTTATCATCCCCCATTGCTGTGGTTTCTGTGGATGGCTCCCCTTTGAAGAATATTACTCTCAAGGTCAGTGAATTTCCTCTCACTATTAATGGTGTTCACCATGAGAAATTGGATTTGGTAGTGTTGAATAACTTGCCTTCTCCAGTAATATTGGGTTTGCCCTGGTTAAAATTTCACAATCCTGTACTGGATTGGTCTACCAGTGAAATTAAATCCTGGAGCCATAAATGTTATGACAAGTGTTGTAACGGGCGTATTGCAGCTTTGGATAGGGGAGAATTGCCTGTTCCTATTCAGGATTTTTGGAGAGTTTTTTCTGAGAAAGAATCGCAGGTTTTGCCTCCCCATAGAGACTATGATTGTTCTATTGAATTTGTCCCTGGAGCGACTCTTCCTAAGAGTCGTTTATTTAACCTTACTATTCCTGAGAGGAAGGCTTTGGAGGAATACATACAGACAAGCTTGGCCGCCGGTCACATTAGGCCCTCTAAGTCTCCTGTGGCGGTTGGATTTTTTTTTGTAAAAAAAAAGGACGGCGGTTTACGTCCTTGTCTGGATTTTCGTGAGATTAACAAATTTACGGTACGCAATCCTTACCCACTGCCATTGATTCCTGATCTGTTTAACCAGTTATTGGGGGCCAAGTGGTTCTCTAAAATTGACCTTAAGGGGGCATACAATCTGTTGCGCATGAAGGAGGGTGATGAATGGAAGACTGCTTTTAACACTCCTGTGGGTCATTTTGAGAATCTGGTTATGCCTTTTGGTCTTACTAATGCTCCTGCATTTTTTCAGAATCTGATTAATGACATCCTTAGACCTTTGATCGGTAAAAATGTGGTTGTGTATTTGGATGACATTTTGATTTATTCGCCAGATCTGGAGTCTCATTGGCGGAGCGTGCGTGAGGTATTACAGTTATTAATGGACAATTCGCTTTTTGCTAAGCTGGAGAAATGTGAGTTCGCTGTACAGAGAATTAGTTTTTTGGGCTACATTATCTCCAGCAAAGGTTTTGAGATGGATCCGGTTAAGGTTCAGGCTGTGCAGGAATGGCCTAGGCCTATTGGTTTGAAATCGATACAGAGGTTTTTGGGTTTCGCCAATTACTATAGAAAATTCATAAAAATTTTTTCTAGTATTGTCAAACCTCTGACTGATCTCACCAGGAAAGGTGCTGATGCGGTTCAGTGGTCTTCTGAGGCCATTGAAGCTTTTGTGTATCTCAAGGAGAGGTTCACCTCTGCTCCCATCCTTATGCAGCCTGATGTTACTAGGCCGTTTTTGGTTGAGGTTGATGCTTCCTCTGTGGGGGTTGGCGCAGTATTGTCTCAGGATAACGGGGATGGATTACATCCCTGTGCCTTTTTTTCAAAAAAATTTTCGGAGACTGAATTGAATTACGATATTGGTAATCGGGAATTATTGGCTATTAAACTCGCATTTGAACACTGGCGCCACTTCTTGGAAGGTGTGGAATTTCCCGTTCAGGTTCTTACGGATCATAAAAATCTGATATATCTTGATGCTGCCAAGCGCCTGAATGCCCGTCAGGCTAGGTGGGCACTGTTTTTCTCGCGGTTTAATTTCTCCGTTACTTACATCCCTGGTACTAAGAATGTTAAGGCGGATGCCTTGTCTCGCAGTTTTTCTCCCATAGTCGGTGCTGAGAAAGAGGAAAACATTTTACAAGAAGGTGTTGTGATAGCTGCTTTAGACTCCGTTTTGGAAGATGAGATTCTTAAAGCTCAGGAGAATGCCCCATCTAACACTCCTCATGGGAGGTTGTTTGTGCCTGGGACCTTTAGGAGAGATATGTTTGTCGAGTGTCACGAATCTCGGTTGGCAGGTCATCCCGGAATCTCTGAGACCAAGAGACTGGTGGGTCGCAGTTTTTGGTGGCCTGGATGGCAGAAGGAAGTCATTAAGTGGGTGCGCCAATGTACTATATGTGCTAGATCTAAGTCCTCACATACTCCTGCTGCGGGGTTGCTTTGTCCTTTGGAGGTCCCCAGTGCTCCTTGGACACATTTGGCTATGGACTTTATAACTGACCTTCCCCCCTCTGAGGGTTTTACTGTCATCTGGGTGGTCGTGGACCGTTTTAGCAAGATGTGTCACTTAGTTCCCTTCGTCAAACTGCCCTGCGCTAAAACTCTCGCTAAGGCCTTTGTCAAGGAAATTGTCAGACTTCATGGCGTTCCTACTGACATTGTTTCTGATAGGGGTCCTCAGTTCGTGGCTCGTTTTTGGCGTGCCTTTTGTGACAGGTTGGGAATTCATTTGTCGTTTTCGTCCGGATATCATCCTGAATCTAATGGCCAGACAGAAAGGAAAAACCAGGATGTTGAGCAGTTCTTGCGTTGTTTTGTGGCAGACAATCAAGAGGGGTGGTCTGAGTTTCTGCCACTTGCCGAATTTGCTCTGAACAATCATACATCTTCTTCTGCTGGTTGTTCGCCTTTTTTTTGTTGTTCTGGGAGGCATCCGTCGTTTGGGTCGTTCTCCAAGTTGGGATCTGCCGTGCCTGAGGAGGAGAATTTTTCCGGTGATTTGGAAAGAGTTTGGACGGATGTGCGTGGTAATCTTCAGGAGGCCAACAGAAAATCTAAAGACTACTTTGATAGGAAACGACAGGAGGTTTTGTTCGCTGTTGGTGACATGGTTTGGTTGTCCTCTAGGAATCTGCGGTTGAGGATTCCTTCTAAGAAATTGGGTCCCAAGTTTGTAGGGCCCTTTAAGGTGCTTCAGGTTGTCAACCAATCTGCTGTTAGGTTGGAGGTTCCTACCTCCTGGAGAATTAATCCGGTCTTTCATGTCTCTCTGTTAAAAAAAGCTGTTGTGTCGGATGGTGACACCTCTGCCTCTGTTCCTCCGGTGGTGGAGGACGGGGAATATGAAATTTCTCGCATCCTTGACTCTAGACGGTATAGAGGTAGTTTGCAGTATCTTGTGGCCTGGAAAGGTTTCGGACCCGAGGATAACTCTTGGGTGAGGTCAGATGATGTTTCCGCGTCCAGACTTATCAGAGCGTTTCACAGGAGATTTCCTGATAAGCCTGGTCCTAGGGGATCCGGAGGATCCTCTTAGAAGGGGGGGTACTGTTAGAACCTTGCTGTTAGGTTTTTTTTCCTTTGCTGGTCACATGACCTTGTTGGCCTATTTAATCCTGCTCCGCCCTTCTGGCTTTGCTGGACTTCATTGTATATCTACTTTCTAGCTAGCCTGTGCTCTGTATCTAACTCTGTTAGTTTGCTTGGTCTACAGACCTCTATGTTCTATCCATTTTGTTTGTTCGTCTGTCTGCTACTATTTCTGTTAGGAGGTGTCCCATATTCCTCCCAGTCCTTAGTACTTGTAGGGATTCCCTCCCCACATCTATAGGTCTCCGTACAGACTAGATTAGGACTTTAGCAGGTCTGATCGCAGGATCAGGTTCCCTGTTACATCGTAGGGATTCAGCTGAGTCCTATAGTAGGGACAGATCTCCTCTCTTTCCTTAGCTTTGGTAGCAGAACCTAACAGTTACAGTTTGGGAATGAGGGTCTACATTATGGTCAGAACCTTCTGCATCTGGTCCTGGATCCGACTCATAAAGATTCTGGGCATCAGTGCAGATCATTTCCTCGTCTGGATTCACAGAAGCGCTGGAGCCGACTTCTGATTCCCGGGCTATAGTATGAGTAAACAGCTCTGCAGAGTCAACCATCTGTTCTACCCCATACTCAGATGGGCAGCTGGAGATTTGGGAGCTGTGAGGAAGCAAGTGCGATTGGGGTGACACCTCTGAGGACTGGAGTATTTGTGATGTTGAAATTGAAATTGAGGTGGAGGAGAGCCCACTTAAAGGAGCACTTGATATCCGTTGAAGCACCTGCTGTTTTTGTGCCTCATCTGGAATTTGTAGCGATTGGCGTGGCCGTAAGAAAGGGATCTTATCACATTGTTCGCTAAAAGAAGTAGACATTTTAGTTTGGCTCGAAGATGGTCTTTCTTCTGCAGATGTTTCTGTTGCTTTAACACCTACCCCATGGACACAACCGTTTTTCCCCTTCCCAACACGACTATTCCCCTTTCCACCAGCAGCAGGCCTTTTTCCACTCATTTTGGTGGTTAACTAATTCACAACTCTGGAGTTGTTTGCACAAAAAAACAATGGATGGGAACCGAGCAGAGCTGAGTGGCCAAACTGTTGTATTAGGCCAAAAGTATTGGCTGAGTTAGATGCAGATAAAAATGATATTGAATTTGCAACCTGATGGAGGTTAGTATAGATGAACTAATAGACAAGTCCCACACACTGCTAGAAGCCCAAATATTTTTTCAGAGCTAGATGCAGAATAAAATTATATTCAATTTGCAACCTGTTGGAGGCTCACAATCAAAGAGGATGCATTGCAGGCGGAGCACGATGATATGAAGCAAGGAACCATACAGGGTGATTACACACAGCCCAGCTTTATCTCATCCCAACGTGGATTGGGTGACAATGAGGAAGAGGAGGAGGAAGAACAGGAGCTAGTTTCATACGCTATGGAAGGTACTACCTGCACAACTGTCTTACCGTCTATTCAGCGTGGATGGCCTGAGGACAGAGCGGAGGACGAGGAGGAGAGCATGTTCAGTCATCCTCTTGGTGAGGACATGGAAGTCTTGCCTGTTAGCAGTCTGGCACGCATGGCTGAGTTTATGTTGCACTGCCTTTCCCATGACTCTCGCGTTCTCAAAATTTTGGGTGACAGTCATTACTGGTTGGTGACACTTCTAGACCCGCGCTACAAGGAGAACTTTATATCTCTTACTCCTGAGACGGACAGGTCTATAAAAATGGGGTTATAACAGAAGGCCCTTGTTGTGGAACTATTAAAAAAATTCCCATCTGGAAACACTGGCGACAGAGGTCGAAATATGTTGAACAACCAAGGAGTACAGGCGAGAGAGAACAAATGCAATCCAGCAGATGTAGCGCAACACTGTCAAAATTCTGGGACAGTTTTCTCAGACCCTCCCATCGCACTGGCCCTGAAGTGCGGGGTACACTCAAAAGGAGTGCAAAGTTTGGGAAAATGCTGAGAGAGTACCTTGCCCACCGTACCAACATCCTCCATGATTCATGTGTGTCTTTTAATTATTGGGTATCCAAGCTGGATACGTGGAATGAACTGGCTGTCTATGCCTCGGAGGTCCTGGGCTGCCCTGCTGCTAGAATTTTATCAGAGCCAGTTTTTAGTGCCATTGGTGGTGATAAGCGCATCCGCCTGTAAACTGAAAATGCTGACAGGCTTACTCTTATAAAAATGAGCAAGGGCTGAATTGGGCAAGACTTCTCAACACCACCGAATGATAGCATGATAACATAAACTCAAATCCAGTGTCTTTTTTTGGAAGGTGAATTCCCATGCACCTCTTCACACCCACACATGGGTATACGCTTACTGATTTTGGCTATTTGCTCTTGTCCTTCTCCTTCTCCTCATCCTCCACCACCATATCACCAGAGTGACCGTGGTCCATGATGCAACACTCACATAATTTTTTTTAAAGGGTGTTTATGATACCCGTAAAAAATAAATAAATTATACAGTATGTTCATGTATACCCCCCAGGGGTGAATGTTTGTCAGCCCATACACTTAGTGCATGGGCATTTCAAGTATAGGAGATCCGTTCCTTTCTAATGGGAACATTTTTTTATGAGGCCCTCTAAGTCTCTTCCAAGGGGCATTGGAGTGTCCCCCAATTTTTGGCAGCCCTTGCATTTACTGCATAGGCCAACACTATGGGAGACCCTCTCCTTTCTAATGAGAATTTGTCGTTACTGTGGCCCTGCTCTATGGGTCTTTAAATTTTTAGTGGAGTTTTTCCTAAAATTGGTCAGCCGTTGGACTCACGGCATATCTTATAACTGTGTAGCACACTATCTCCTTTCTAATGGGAATATGTCATACTTGTTACTGTGGCCCTGCTCTAGGTGTCTTTAAATTCTTAGTGGGGTTTTTCCTAAATTTGGTCAGCCGTTGGACTCACTGCATACCCTCTAACTGTATAGCAGACTGTCAACTTTCTAATATGAATTGATCGTTACTGTGGCCCTGCTCTATGTTTATTTAAATTCTTAGTGGGATTTTCCTAAAGTTGGTCAGCCGTTGGACTCACTGCATACCCTATAACTGTATAGCAGACTCTCTCCTTTCTAATGGGAATTTGTCATTACTGTGTCCCTGCTCTATGTGTCTTCAAATTCTTAGTGGGGTTTTTCCTAAAATTGGTCAGCCTTTGGACTCACTGCATACTGTATAACTGTATAGCAGACTCTCTCCTTTCTATTGCCAATTTGTCGTTAGTGTAATTGGTCAGCCGTTGGACTCACTGCATACCCTATAAGTGTATAGCAAACTCTCTCCTTTCTAATGGGAATTTGTCATTACTGTGGCTCTGCTCTATGTGTCTTTAAATTGTTAGTGGGGTGTTTCCCAAATTTTGGCAACCCTTGCAGCCACAGCATGGGCATTACCACTATAGGGGACCTGCTCCTTTATAATGGGATTTTTTTTTTACTGTGACCCTCCTCTATGTCTCTTCAAAGGGGTATTCTGTTGAGTCCAAATTTTTGGCAGCCCTTGCAGTGACTGCATATGCAATTACAGGATAGGAGACCAACTTGTTAATAATGGGAACAACAAAGCATAGCCGGCTGATATCTCTCTAACAATAGCGAGGCCCGGCTGCTGGCCTTTTAAGAATAGTAAGTAAGTAATAGTATTTGATTCTGAGGTCTCACCTTTCTCCCCTGCTCAAGAGCCCCATAGCAGCTGAAAAGTTAGCGCTATCATGAACTCTCCTGAGGTAGAAGCCAGGGCACACCAGAGGATTCTCTGGTGGGACTATCCAACCCTGCCAAGAAGCAGTCCTGGCTAAGAAAAGTGTGGGGGAAGGTTCCCAGACACTCTATGGCTGCTTTTTTAATGTGGATCAGACATGCTTATGCATGTCATTTCTCAAACCGCATTGCAGATCAGGCCATTGTCCAACTCTGTATTCATGAAATTAAATGCGCAAAGAATGATGTTTGTGTGTCAAAGCACCACCGACAAGTGCGAGTTGATGTTGGACAGACTGCCATTGGTTCTGCAACAAGCTGCATTAGAGGACTTCCTGGGAGAAATGACACCCAGGGTAGATATGGTTTCCCTCTATGCGAGTCCTTTCACTGAGCTAAATACAACCCTCAGCTAAAAAGATATGGACTGCATTCGTACCATTCCTGGCCACATTTACCTGACCACGTGTTTGTGGTTAGGCGGACCTGGCCAGTAAGTGGAATGGGGAGGGCATGGTTAATGTTGTGGGACCCATGTTTTTGGAAGGAGGAGACGATACCGGGAGAAATCGTGGTGGCTGGGGCCCGAGTATGGACACCCAGCCGCCGTCGGCATGAGGTTGTGAAAAGCCTCCACCTTCACCTGCATAAAAGGCCATATTTCAAGGACAAGCAGCTGCTCAGAAATCTGGCAGTTTAGTACTGCGACCTTTGTTGGCTGCATACTTGCGCTTGCATTCCAATTAGCAGAAAACTAAGCCAATGGTGGACTCTATCATCATCATGGCCTCACCTTGGCATTATGAACTCTCCTGAAGGAGAAGCCAGGGCCCAATGGAGGAGTTTCCAGTTCTCTGGTGGGCCCGTCCAACCCTGCCGAGAAGCAGCTCTGGCTAAGAAAAGTGTGGGTGAAGGTTCCCGGACACTCTATGGCTGCTTTTTTAATGTGGATCAGCCATGCTTATGCATGTTATTTCTCAAACCGCATTGCAGATCAGGCCATTTTCCAACTCTGTATTCATGAAATTAAATGCGCAAAGAAAGATGTTTGTGTGTCAATGCACCACCAACAAGTGCGAGTTGATGTTGGACAGGCTGCTATTGCTTCTGAAACAAGCTGCATTAGAGGACTTCATGGGAAAAATGACACCCAGGGTAGATACGGTTTTCCTCTATGCGAGTCCTTTCACCAAGCTAAATACAACTCTCAGCAAAAAAAGCTGTGGACTGGCTCCGTACCGTCCCTGGCCACATTCACCTGTCCACGTGTTTGTGGTTAGGCGGCACTTCCCAGTAAGTGCACGGGGGAGGGCACAGTTAATGTTGTGGGACCCATGCTTGTGGAAGGCGGAGACGATACCGGGAAAAATAGTGGAGGCTGGGGACCGAGTATGGATACCCAGTCACCGCCGCCATAAGATTGTGGACAGCATCTGCCTCCACGAGCCTAAAAGGCCACATTTCAAGTGCAAGCAGCTGTCAAAAATTTGGCTGTATAGTATTGCAGCCTATGGGAGGGTGGGTGGCTGGCTGCATACTTGCGCTTGCATTCCAAGGAATGGGCAGAGACAACTGAACGGTGCACTGGGACAAGGATGTGGACGGTGATTGTTGCAAGTCTGCAATGACAGGTGCATGGCGAGAGACATCTTTGCATGCGCCAAGGATCACTTATGATGGGCACACTTTTAGGCAGTGACCAGGGAGTCAGAGATGCTTCCAGGGGTCTTCCCCATGCTTTTCCCATGTCTTTTCAGCACTGTATGCTTGTGTCTGATGATGTGTCACACACCATATGGCCAGATAAGGTTGTAAAATGTTAAAATGACATTTCTCAGTGAATGCATTTGTCTTTTTTGAAAGCAATGCAAAAGTGCAAAAACTCATCAAAAACGCTACGTTTGAACATAGCCCAAGGTGTGGAGGAGTGTTTTTGGTTTTGGTTATTTATTTTGCCTTATATACAAGTCATTAACCTTGAAATGATGCTCCTTAACATATTTCCCAGGAAAATCCATTTTCATTTCGTTTTTGTATGTTTTATTATGAGTTCTTAAGAGTGGCGTAATACTCTGACAACGTTGTTGACATCAGTGACCTGGGAGTCAGAAATGCTTCCAGTGGTCTTCCCCATGCTGTTCCCATGTCATTTGAGCACTGTTCCTATCGATTTGGGCAATTTTTCAGCCCTCTGAAGACGCTGGGGGGAGCCGCCTGAAAAATGCTCGAGTTTCCCATAGACTTACATTGGGCTCGTTGCTCGGGTCGAGCACCCGAGTATTCCAATTTGCTCGACCCGAGCAACGAGTACCCAAGCATTTTAGTGCTCACTCATCACTAGTTTTCCTGTTTTCACGATCAGGAGCCGCTGCAGGTTTGATGCTGCGTGAATATACATTGTCAAACCCAAAGGTCCAGATGTTACAGTATAGTGGATGGGATCTCTAGAAATCCCACTTCCACTATGCTTGCATCAGAGGCTGTGAATCACCCGTGGACACTGACATGCTGCACGTCTTTCAGGACCGCAGCATGTCAAATTCTCTTGTGGATTCACTAGTGTCCACAACAAAAATTTGACCACTAGACTGTATTGAATGTGGTAAATCCGCATGGTTCAGTGAGCACATGTGGATTTACCTGCGTTCAATAGAATGCAACGTTTTGGAAGCAGCAAAAATTTGCGTCCAAAGTGCTGCTACATCTGAATTATGGGCATAAAGACTAAAATCAAAAAATAAAATGGCGTGGGCTCCCGGGTAGTTTTTATAACCAGCAGAGGGAAAGCCGACCCCTGGGGGCTGATATTAGTAGTCGCGGAAGGGGCCATTAGCCAAAAATGTTCCCTGGCTATCAGGTATGGTATGGTACCCAACCCGAGTACCAGCCGCAGCATGATTCCGGCACGATGAAACCGCATGGTGTGCACTCAGCCTTACAAGGATACATTGCGGCAGTTCAGGCTTTTTCTTAGTGCCCAGTATTGGAAGTTTGCGTTCTAGCAACAGCTGCCGCGATTGGGACGACCTAAGAAAGTTGTCACTTGTCACATTTTGTCCTCTTAGTCCATACGTAAAATCTGAAGGGTCTCACATACTCTGTTTCTTTTCAGGTGTTTCTCCAGGCTTTGTTCCTGTATATACCTGAAAGTATAGAACGTATGAACTGCTGCTGTCACATTGTCCATAACTTGATGCCGTTCTTTGCTGGCTTACTCCGTATATATTGTGTGAACAGGCACCTATCTCAGAATGGCACAAGTTGTTCATCCACTGTGACATTTTCACCAGTATTACATCATTTTGGAAAAATCTCTATTCATTTATCCCAAACTTCTCTAATAGTGGCTCGTTATTAGAGAACTGTCTGATGTTTAGCACTGGCCAATTTTTCTGCCTGGGCAGAAGGCTGCAAGTTCCAAATTACCTTGTTGTTTATAGACATATTTTTTCGCATCGGACTAGTTGTCTGGGTATCGCGCCTCATCAGATTCAACTTCAGAATCAGAATTCTCATAATCACTTTCCCGCCACTTATGTGCTCATCGTCTTCGAACACTTTCTCCACTTAGATATCTTCTTCAGAATCTGAGGCGATGGCAAACTTTTACAATTCAGCTTCACTCAATGGACGTCTTCACCAAATTTTTATCCAACTATTGAAATAATGGACACTCATGGCTTTCACAGGGTAAAATCAGCGTTGTACAAAAGAATAGTACTACATAAATCAACAACAATAATAATATTTAAAATTGCAGCAACAATAAGATCTTATATACTACAGCGAAACAGACCTGCACAGACCTGTACTCACAGCCCGTGCATCTGCAGTAACTTGCAAATGTATTGAGCGCACGGACTGGCAGGAACTGGAGAAATCAATAAACAATAGTAGATACAATAAATAATCCACAATGATACTATAAATCATTTATGTGACTTAAAATATGGTGGAGATCTGTATAAAACACTATCGGGTCATATTGACCCAAACAGTACATATGTATTAATTATTATTTCATACAAAATAATTTAAAATAAAACAAAACCTAACACTCATAATAACATCTACTCACTAACAAATTCACCTAACCAAGATTTGCAGATCTTCATAATAAATAATCTGCAGCTCCACAAATGTTTTTTTTTCATGTAGACCCAAACAGCACAGCAGGGTTAACCGTTGAAGATTATTTGTCATGTTCCAAAAAAAATATCTAGCCACCCTTGTTTCACTCATTTTCCTATCGGTTTCATTTTAGTCTTTTGAGTGAAGTTTTTAATTTTTTTCTGCATTTTCCAGATATGAGCAGTATTTCTATATTCTAGTAATAAATTTCAAGGACATAAATATGGTAATTTACTAATAATGGAAGTGTGGATGAATTTGCACTAGGAAATTATTACAGTAAATATTTTTAAGACACCATAATACTCACCTATTCGCCATAATCCACACTGTCCCATGACAATCGTATCACTTGTAGAACAGTCACATCAGCAGATGTGACTGTTCTACATGCCAGCCTGCTACACACTGACAGGAACGTAGTTGCTCCACAGTTATAGCACTGAGTTGCCATCAAAGAGGACACAGAAGTTCATCAGATGATGAACTCCTGTGAACTCTATCATGGTAGATCAATGCTACACACTGCCTGTGTGAGGGTGGAACCGCATATCCTATAGAGCAGTCACATCACTGAGTGTTGATGTAAGTGCTCTAGAAGTGAGATCATCATGGGTCATCATTAGTGTTGAGCGAGAACTAAAATGCTTTGGTGCTCGAAGCTTGGGCCGAGCTCACCGTGATACTCGGGTGCTCGACCCAAGCAACAAGCCCAATGTTAGTCTATGGGAGACCCGAGCATTTTTGCGGCGGCACCCCCGGCAGTCTGTAGAAAGCCTAAAAAGTGCCCAAACGATAGTGACAGTGCTCAAAAGATATAAGGGCAGCATGGGGATCACCCCTGGAAGCATTTCTGACCCCCAGGTCACTGCTGTCAACAACGTGGTCAGAGGTATTAAGCTACATTTACGGGCTCACAATAAAACGTTCAAAAACGAAACTGAAATGGTTTTCCTGTGAAATATGTTAAGGAATTTCCTTTCCAGGGTCAAGACTTGTGTATAAGGTAAAATAAATAACCAAAAACAAAAATACTCCTCCACACCTTGGGCTATGTTCACAAGTAGGATTTTTCATGCATTTTTGCACTTTTGTATTGCTTTCAACCGTGACAAATGCATTCACCGGGAAATGTCATTTTAACATTTTACAACCTTATCTGGCCATGTGCTGTGTGACACATGCATACAGTGCTGAAAAGACATGGTAACAGCATGGGGAAGACTCCTGGAAGCATCTGGGACTCCCAGGTCACTGCCTAAAAGTGTGCCCATCAGAAGTGATCCTTGCCACATCAGAAGATGCAGACTTTCAATTATCCCCGTGCAAGTCCTTGTCCAAGGGCAGTGTTCAATTGTACCTCCCCCATTCCTTGCAATGCAAGTGCAAATATGCAGCCAACCACCCACCCACCCGCAGTCTGCAATACCATATTGCTAATTTTCACTTGAAATGGGGCCTTTTAGTTTGGAGGAGGCCGAAGCTGGCCACTACCTCATGGCTGCTTCAGCAGCGAGGTATCCATACTCAGTCCCCAGCCGCCCGGCGGCCGGGTGTCAATAAACGGTCCCCAGCCACCCCTATTTCTCCTGCTTGCAGATGGTGAAATTCAACCTCTTAGCTTTGTCATGGCTAGGAGGAAATGGTCTTTTACTTGTCCACATCTGAGGGACCGAGGGCTGGCTGTTGTGCTTAGACGGGATTGATAAGGGTGTCCCCGGCAAACTGCCGGTCTGTGAGGAAGATGCAGGCGGTATAGTTAGGTTGCCTTGATCCAAAGGTTGTGCTCTCGATGTCAGAGAGAGATCAACACCAGCTGATATTTCCACTTCCAAATGAAATGATTACCTGCCAATCACACTGGCTGTTGCGGGTAAAGAGGTGGCAGGTCTGCCTCCAAAAACATGTGTGACTGTTGTCCCCCCAGTCACAGAGGATGAAGAGGCCTCGGATGCACAAGATGGGGCAGACAGTGGTTGGCCTGGCCCGCTAGGCCGCATTGTAGCACAGTGAGCTTCCCACTGCAACTTATGCTTCATATCCATGTGACGGTTCATGCATGAAGTACTCAAACTATGGATTTTTTGGCCTCTACTTAGCTTTTGGTGACAAATATTACATATGACACGAGTTGGGTCATCCTTATCTATGTGAAAAAATGCCCAGGCTATGCAAGGCTTAGAGCCCTTGCGACCTGAAGAGCCACCACGACATGTGGTCAGAGGCAGAGTTGTGGTTGAGGATGCAGTTGTTGACATGCTTAAAGTACTCCGTCTCTGTCCAGGAAGGCGCAACCTAACCTTGTCATCAATAGCATCCTCCTCCACCTCCTCTGTTGACCTCATCAACTGGCTGACTGTGGGTTGACAGTAAGTGGGATCTTCAACCTCGTCATCATCACCCTGTGTGTTCTCACACCCGTCGTCCTCAGAGCCAACCTCTTCCTGCCCTGACCGAAAAGTCAAGTTGTCGCTTCAATCAGGTGTTTGAGTCTCATCATCGTCTTCATCATTGTCTCCACCAACAGGAGTTACAGTTTGGGAATGAGGGTCTACATTATGCTCAGAACCTTCTTCATCTGGTACTGGATCCGACTCATAAAGATTCTGGGCATCAGTGCAGATCATTTCCTCATCTGGATTAACAGAAACTCTGGAGCAGACCTCTTTTTCCCAGGCTATAGTATGAGTAAACAGCTGTGCAGACTCAACCATCTGTGTTACCCCGTACTCAGATGGGCAGCTGGAGACTTGGGAGCTGTGAGGAAGCAAGTGCGATTGGGGTTACACCTCTGAGGACTGTAGTATTTGTGATGTTGAAGTTGAGGTGGAGGAGAGCCCACTTGAAGGAGCACTTGATATCCATTGAAGTACCTGCTGTTTTTGTGCCTCATCTGAAATTTGTAGTGATGGGCATGTCCGTAAGAAAGGGATCGTATCACATTGTACACGAAAAGAAGTAGACATCTTAGTTTGGCTGGAAGATGGTCTTTCTTCTGCAGATGTTACTCCCCCCCACCGCGGGGGGCTCGACCCACCAGTGGACAGGCAACAGTATCGGGAGAGGGGGGCTGGCCGCCAGAGTCCACCACGGCTCTGGCACAAACCCGGCGACACGGAGCTCGCATGGGCAGGAACGGACTGGCCGTGTCGGCTTCACACTCCAGCGTAGTCCCTCTGCCCGCTCGCGCCCAAAACCTCAAACCTCAAAGGGATGCGCAAGTGGCTTTTCTTCCCAGGGCTATTCCCCGCCCAGCAGGATCGTGGGGGAGCTCAGGTAAGCCTTCCACTGTACTCCCTTACCTCCCTCGCCCTCTTTCCTTCTTCTGTTCTCCATCTAACCCCTCGGCTCTGTGGTGTCCACTCTCCCTCCAGCTCTCTCCTTCTCACAGGTGGACTACTGCGTGTATTCACACTGTGGCGAATCTTTTGGGCCCAGGCATAAGAAGTTGTCGAGTTAATGGATAATATGTGCCCCCTTAGAAACGTCCATTACAACCCATTCGAGGTAGCAACTAAACGCCTCAAATAGTGAGCAGGATCTGGAGCATCCATGGGCAAACAGCGATCTATATAGTATGCTCCTTCCCAGAAGCAGCCCAATAGGTGGACGCTATTCAGAGGCACAGGTAGTAAGTAACCAGAACGCCGCATCAAGGTCTGTTTTGGCCATTAGGGTCACCCTTCCCAACTTCTTGATCCGCCTGATTGTCTTGTCAAAGGATGTACATTATATACTACTGTACTTGGTTCCACGTCGATGTTGTCGTTTACTGACCTGCCCCTTGGATGTGACAAATGGTGGATTAGTCCGAATGTATTGGGTTCCGTTTTTGGCACAACTCACAACGGGGATACCACTACATCTTGTAAGGAAAGTGTTCTGAATGGAATCACCATTCTACCTAAAGATATTTCTTTTTTTAATTTTCTTGTCACGACGTCTGGGTGTTGGTAGGCTGATTTTAGATTTTTACTCCAGCCTTTCTTGATTTTAGAAGGGCATGACATGCCTATATCTGTGTCTCCCCTTCCTTTTACTCCTCCACCTCTTTTCTTTTCGCATGACTATATGTACTTGTCACTTTTCCATGTGTTAGTTGAGTCTTCTGAGCAGTTTGTCAGCTTTTGGACACATTTGAAGGTGTTTTCTATGTGTTTCTATGTGTTTTTGTTTGCCTGGCCTTGGTTATAACGGTGTTCGACGGTGTTCGACGAACAGTTCGACTAACAGTTCGGCGAACATACCGGTGTTCGACGAACCGAACCAAACCGAACCCGAACACTACGGGGGTGGCTCAACACTAATCCATACTCAGTCCCCAGCCGCCCGGCGGCCGGGTGTCCATTAACGGTCCCCAGGCGCCCCTATTTCTCCTGTCACCTTCCCACATACTTTTCTTAGCCTGGCCTGCTTAAGGGCAGCATTGGACGGGCCCACCAGAAAACCAAACTCCTCCGGTGGGCCCTGGCTTCTCCATGAGGGGAGTTGAGAATGCCAAGTTGAGGAGCATGATGATGATGATAGAAGTTAGCATCTGCTTTGTTTTCTTTTAATGCAAGCGTAACTGTGCAGCCTGCCTCCCACCCACCCCCAGGCTGCAATGCCATACTGCTAGCTTGCACTTGAAATGAGGCCTTTTAGTTTGGAGTAGGCCGAAGCTGGCCACTACCTCATGGCTGCTTCGGAGGCCTGGTATCCATCCTCAGTCCCCAGCTGCCGGAGGCCGGGTGTCCACACACGGTCTCCAGCTAACTGGGGGCGGCCGGGTGTCCATAAATGGTCCCCAGCCGCCCCTATTTCTCCTGTCACCTTCCCACACACTTTTCTTAGCCTGGCCTGCTTTAGGGTAGCATTGGACGAGCCCACCAGAGAACCAGACTCCACCGGTGGGCCCTGGCTTCTCCATGAGGGGAGTTGAGAGTGCCATGGTGAGGAGCATGATGATGATGAGAGAAGTTAGCATCTGCTTTGTTTCCTTTTAATGCAAGCATAAGTGTGCAGCCTGCCTCCCACCCACACCCAGGCTGCAATGCCATACTGCTAGCTTGCACTTGAAATGGGGCCTTTTAGTTTGGAGGAGGCTGAAGCTGGCCACTACCTCATGGCTGCTTTGGCGGCCTGGTATCCATACTGAGTCCCCAGCCGCCCAGCGGCCGGGTGTCCATTAACGATCCCGAGCCGCCCCTATTTCTTCTGTCACCTTCCCACACACTTTTCTTAGCCTGGCCTGCTTTAGGGCAGCATTGGTCGAGCCCACCAGAGAGCCAACCAGACTCCTCCGGTGGGCCCTGGCTTCTCCATCAGGGGAGTTGAGAGTGCCAAGTTGAGGAGCATGATGATAATGATAGAAGTAAGCATCTGCTTTGTTTTCTTGGAATGCAAGCACATGTATGTAGTAGCGGCTAGGCCTGAGGTGGTCAGCGTTTTGGCGCATATCCTACCTCCTCCGAGGATTGCTGGATGTTTTCCTGCTACTATCCCAGTTCTATAACTCCCGTTAAAACAAAGCTTCAGATAATAAATGATGGATGAAGTGTTGGCAAAGGAGAAAGAGCAGGAGGAACAGGGACCATTCACATAAATATCAGGCCAGTCAACCACAAATGTCTTGTAGGATATGTTTCTGTACCAAAAGGAGCCGTTCGGCTACACAGTTATAGGGCATACAGTGAGTGCAATTCCTACCAAAAATTTAGAGGCACTCCATTGCCCCTTGGAAGTTACATGGAGGCCAGAGGGCCTTAATTAAACCATTTTTTCCATTTATAGCAACTGGGTCTCCTGTGCACTGTTGGCCTAAGCAGTGAATGGAAGGCTTTCCAAAAATTATGAGGAACTGCAATGCCCCTTGAAACAGACCTGGATTACAGCGTATTAAAAACCTTCTACCCATTATTGAGGAGTGTAGTGTCGGCGTCCCTGCCTCCTGCTAGGCAGGGACGCTGTTCCCCTCACCTCTCCGCTCCGTGCCCGGCATCTTCCTCCCGCTCTGCTGGCAGCGCGCGCTCCTCCCCGGTCACTGTGCTTAGGGCGCGCGTGCGCGCGCTCCCCCTCTCTTAAAGGGGCCGCGCGCGCCATCCTAAGGAGTCCCCGGCCAATGGCCGGAGGACCTCTCCATATATAAGGCACCTCCTCCAAAATGGAGGTGCCCGAGCAATGTTGTAGCATAGTTCATCACTCTGCTTCAGCCCTCAGGTCCCGTTTCCAGTTACCTGCCAGTTACCTGCCAGCTACCTGCCAGTTTCCTGTCTGATACCTGCCTGACTTGTGTCTATCTGCTGTTATTCATGCGGTCCGACAGTCTGCCTACCAGCCCTGCCAGTCTGTCTATGGATCCGTCTGCCCACTCACCTGGGAGCGCTCACCTGCTACCTGCCTGCTAGCCTACCTGGAGGCTCTGCCGTCACGTGCTGTGACCACCTGTCTGTCCAGTGTCTCTTGCCCGCTCACCTGGGAGCGCTCACCTGCTACCTGCCTGCTAGCCTACCTGGAGGCTCTGCCGTCACGTGCTGTGACCACCTGCCCGTCCAGAGAATCTTACCCGCTCACCTGGGAGCGTCCACCTGTTACCTGCCAGTTAGCCTACCTGGAGGCTCTGCCGTCACTTGCTGTGACCACCCGCTTGTCCAGAGACTCTTGCCCGCTCACCTGGGAGCGTCCACCTGCTACCTGCCTGCTTGCCTACATGGAGGCTCAGCCGTCACTTGCTGTGACCACCCGCTTGTCCAGAGACTCTCGCCCGCTCACCTGGGAGCGTCCACCTGCTCCCTGCCTGCTGGCCTACCTGGAGACTGTCCCCGTCACTTGCCATGACCTCCTGCCCTCTTACCCAGAGACTGTCCCCGTCACTAGCCGTGACTGCCTGCCTGCCTTCCCTGGGTGTCATCCGCTTCCTTACAAGGACTGCCCCTTTGTATAGTTGCTCTGTGGTTCCACCTCCCAGACCCGTTACAGTTTGCTCGGGGCCATGGAACCCGGTGGCACCCAAGCTCCCTTGCTCTTGGACCTTTGTCATGAACTGTCCTGGCAGAGGTCCCAACAGGAGTCCATCCTGAGTCACCTGCGGAATGTCAACTCTCGCCTGGACACTCTGACTGCTCCACCAGCAACCACCACTAGTGTCATGACTCGCAACCCGACAGCGCCGCTGCCCACCAATACCATGGTATTCTGCCCCGGACCCCGGCTTTCTGCACCTCCTCGCTTCGGAGGCGATCCCGCTCAAGCCCGGGGCTTCATAAACCAGTGCACCCTGCACTTTGAACTCCTGTCCCACCAGTTTATCTCCGACCGGGCCAAAGTAGCCTTCATTATGTCCCATCTCACGGGGGAGGCACTGGCTTGGCTAAATCCTCTATGGGAGAGAGGAGACCCCCTGGTGTCCGACCTGCCAGCCTTTCTCACAGCTTTCCGGAAAGTCTTCGATGAACCTGGACAGAAGACCTCATCTGCATCATCTCTACTATGCCTCCATCAAGGAAATCTCACCGTGGGCCAATATGCCATACGGTTCCGTACCCTTGCTTCGGAGCTGGCCTGGGATAACGATGCCCTGGTGTCTGTCTTTTGGGAGGGTCTGTCCGGCCGTATTAAAGATGAACTCGCCGGTCGGGACATTCCTAAAACTCTCGACGACTTAATAACTCTTGCCACCCGGATTGACATCCGGTTCCAGGAGCGCGCCAAAGAGGTCACCCGTGAGAGGAGGTTTCCACGTCTAGCCCGTCTCATCTCCCGCTACTCCCCAGGCGCACTCACCCGAACCTATGCAGGTCGACCAGACCAAGATGGTCAAAACCCGTCAAGAGTTACGCCGAGCTGAGGAGAGCTTCTTCTACTGTGGCAGTAAGAAGCACCAGATCCGTACCTGCCCGGAGAGGTCGGGAAACGCCTGTGTCTAGGATCGCTCAGAGAGGTCATCCTAGACAAGAATAAATCCTCTCCATCTCTGCTGCTGTCGGTCTTTATCTTCTGCGGGGAGAACCGTTATTTTGAACTAGCCCAACTTGACTCTGGAGCTGCCGGGAATCTCATTTCTCAGTCCCTGGTAGAAAAATACCGCAATCCCACAAAACCTCTGGCTGTACCCTTATCTGTTGCTGCCGTGGATGGGGGCCTTTTACCTCGTCCCATCCAACTCATCACCGAATCCATTACTCTGCAGGTGGGAATGCTGCACTCTGAGAGCATCTTCTTTCATGTTCTGCCTAGACTCTCTCACGCCCTCTTGCTAGGCCTACCTTGGCTTCAGAGACATGCACCCGTGCTTGATTGGCAGACCGGTGAAGTTCTTCGCTGGCGACAGGACTGCCATAAGACTTGTTTAGTTACCGTCCATCCTGTCCGTCCTTCTCCTACTCCAGCTAATCTACCTGGACTTCCGATTCCTTATTGGTCTTATGCGGACGTCTTTAATAAAAAGGAGGCAGCAGAGACATTACCCCCTCATAGACCATACGACTGCCCAATCGACCTGTTACCCGGCACTACTCCTCCCCGTGGGCGTATTTACCCGTTGTCCGCTGCTGAGACCCGGTCCACGTCTGAATATATTGAGGAGAATCTGGCCCGGGGATTTATCCGGAAATCTACCTCCCCGGCGGGAGCAGGCTTCTTCTTCGTTAAAAAGAAGGACGGCTCTCTCCTTCCCTGTATAGACTATAGAGGCCTTAACCAGATCACGGTGAAGAATAAATACCGCCTTCCGCTCATTCCGGAATTATTTGACCGTCTGAGGGGGGCTAGAAGCTTCACCAAGCTGGACCTCCGTGGGGCCTATAACCTGGTCCGTATCCGTCAGGGGGATGAATGGAAGACGGCATTCAACACCCGGGACGTCAACTATGAATATCTGGTTATGCCCTTTGGTCTCTGTAACGCTCCCGCCGTCTTTCAAGAGTTTGTCAATGACATCTTCCGGGACCTTCTCTACTCCTGCATAGTGGTGTACCTCGACGACATCTTGGTCTTCTCTCCGGATCTCCAGACTCACCGGAGGGACGTTCGTCAGGTCCTGCTCAGGCTCAGGCAGAACCACCTCTGCGCTAAATATGAGAAGTGCCTCTTTGAGCAGACCTCGCTTCCGTTTTTGGGCTACATAATTTCTCAGACCGGCCTATGAATGGAACCTGAGAAACTGTCTGCCATCGAGAAGTGGCCTCGACCAGAGGGGTTGAAGGCTATTCAGCAGTTCCTGGGCTTCGCCAACTACTACCGCCTCTTCATACCGCACTTCTCTTCCCGGACTGCCCCAATCTCTGCGCTCACCCGTAAGGGCACTAATCCCAGAGAATGGCCGCCCGAAGCAGAGGAAGCCTTTCTTTCCTTAAAACAGGCTTTCTCTTCCGCCCCATTGCTGCATCGCCCGGACGGCAACAAGCAATTCTTCCTGGAAGTTGACGCCTCCTCCTCTGGAGCCGGAGCGGTACTTACCTAAAAATCGTCTTCCGGGAGAATGGTAACTTGCGGCTTCTTCTCCAAACTCTTCTCCTCTTCTGAGCCCAACTATTCTATAGGAGACCGAGAGTTATTGGCCATTAAGCTGGCATTGGAGGAGTGGCGTTACCTGCTCGAGGGGGCTCTTCACCCGGTAATAATTTACATGGACCACAAGAACTTGGCTTACCTCCAGAGTGCCCACAGACTTAACCCGCGCCAAGCCCGGTAGTCCTTGTTTTTTGCTCGCTTTGATTTTGTTCTTCATTTTCGCCCGGCTGAAAAAAACATCAAAGCTGACGCCTTGTCCCAATCCTTCCTGGTGTCTGATCTTGAGGAGGAACCTAAACACATCATCGATCCCGCCAGAGTAATGCAGGTGGCTCCCATGAGTCTAAATCGTCTCCCTCCCGGTAAGACGTTTGTAACGGTACCTGATCGGGAGAAGATCCTACACTGGGGTCACTCATCTAAGCTAGCTGGCCACGCCGGTCAGAAAAAGACCCTCCAGCTTATCACCCGGCACTACTGGTGGCCTACCCTGCACAAGGACGTAATAGACTTTGTTTCTGCCTGTGGGTCCTGCGCCCGCAACAAGGTTCCGAGACACCTGCCAGCCGGCCGCCTCCTTCCTCTTCCAGTACCTGCTGCCCCCTGGCAGTATATAGCTATGGACTTCATAACAGATCTCCCTGTCTCTGCCGGTTGTACGGTCATTTGGGTGGTCGCTGACCGCTTTTCCAAAATGGCTCATTTCATTCCCCTGCCAGGCCTCCTGTCTGCACCCGAGCTGGCTAAAGACTTTATCCGCCACATCTTCTGTCTTCATGGCCTGCCCCTCCACATCGTGTTGGATCGTGGGGTTCAGTTCACCTCACGCTTCTGGAGAGCCACATGTAAGCTGCTAGACGTCACCCTGGACTTCTCCTCTGCTTACCACCCACAGTCCAATGGTCAAGTGGAGCGGATCAATCAGATCCTGACCAGTTACCTCCGGCACTTCATTAATCCCCACCATTCAGACTGGGTGGATCTCCTGCCATGGGCCGAATTCTCTTACAATAATCACGAGAGCGAATCTTCCTCCAAATCCCCGTTTTTTGTAGTCTTCGGTCAGCATCCTCGGATCCCATTTCCCGTCTCCACCTCGGTGGACAATCCGGCTGCGGAAACTCTCATTAGCAAATTTTCCTCCATTTGGGAGAGTACCCGATCTGCACTCCTTCAGTCGTCCGAGCGGATGAAAAAACAGGCTGACAAAAAACGCCTGGATCCTCCACAATTCCGTCCTGGAGATAAAGTCTGGCTCTCGTCCAAGTATGTCCGGCTCAAGGTTCCTTCCTACAAGTTAGGGCCTCAGTTCATCGGCCCACTGGAGGTTATCAAACAGATCAACCCGGTGGCCTATAAATTGAAACTTCCGGCCAACTTGCGGATCCCTAATTCCTTCCATGTATCTCTCCTCAAACCCGTGGTACTTAACTCTTTTTCCAAGTCTTCAGGTACGCCTCCTGCTCCGGTTTCCGCTGAAAACGAGTTTGAGGTAGAGAACATTCTGGCCACCAAAAGGGTAAGAGGAAAGACCTTTTTTCTAGTAGATTGGAAGGGGTTTGGTCCTGAGGAGAGAACGTGGGAGCCCCGGGAGAACATCCATGCCCCTCTCATCCTTGGTAAATTTCTGTCTGGCCTAAAAAAAGGGGGGCCTAAAGGGGGGGGTACTGTAGCGTCGGCGTCCCTGCCTCCTGCTAGGCAGGGACGCTGTTCCCTTCACCTTTCCGCTCCGTGCCCGGCGTCTTCCTCCCGCTCTGCTGGCAGAGCGCGCCGTCCTTAAAGGGGCCGCGCGCGCCGTCCTAAGGAGTCCCCGGCCAATGGCCGGAGGACCTCTCCATATATAAGGCACCTCCTCCAAAATGGAGGTGCCCGAGCAATGTTGTAGCATAGTTCTTCACTCTGCTTCAGCCCTCAGGTCCCGTTTCCAGTTACCTGCCAGTTACCTGCCAGCTACCTGCCAGTTTCCTGTCTGATACCTGCCTGACTCGTGTCTATCTGCTATTATTCCTGCGGTCCGACAGTCTGCCTACCAGCCCTGCCAGTCTGTCTATGGATCCGTCTGCCCGCTCACCTGGGAGCGCTCACCTGCTACCTACCTGCTAGCCTACCTGGAGGCTCTGCCGTCACGTGCTGTGACCACCTGCCTGTCCAGTGTCTCTTGCCCGCTCACCTGGGAGTGCTCACCTGCTACCTGCCTGCTAGCCTACCTGGAGGCTCTGCGGTCACGTGCTGTGACCACCTGCCAGTCCAGAGAATCTTACCCGCTCACCTGGGAGCGTCCACCTGCTACCTGCCTGCTTGCCTACCTGGAGGCTCAGCCATCACTTGCTGTGACCACCCGCTTGTCCAGAGACTCTCGCCCGCTCACTTGGGAGCGTCCACCTGCTACCTGCCTGCTGGCCTACCTGGAGACTGTCCCCGTCACTTGCCGTAACCTCCTTCCCTCTTACCCAGAGACTGTCCCCGTCACTAGCCGTGACTGCCTGCCTGCCTTCCCTGGGTGTCACCCGCTTCCTTACAAGGACTGCCCCTTTGTATAGTTGCTCTGTGGTTCCACCTCCCAGACCCGTTACAAGGAGTGGGTCTCCCTTAGTGTTCGCCTATGCATTGAAAAGCAATAGCTGACTAAAATTAGGAGGAAATGCAATGCCCGTCGGAAGAGTCGTGGAGGTCGCAGTAGCTTAACAAGATGGTTTTAATGCCCCTTGGAAAAGTGGTGGAGGTCACAGTAGCTTAACAAGATGGTTTGAATGAACCTTGGAAAAGTGGTGGAGGTCACAGTAGCTTAACAAGACGGTTTTATTGCCCCTTGGAAGAGACGTGGAGGTCGCAGTAGCTTAACAAGATGGTTTTAATGGCCCTTGGAAAAGTGGTGGAGGTCACAGTAGCTTAACAAGACGGTTTTAATGCCCTTTTCAAGAGCCATACAGTACAGCATCTTATAAACATTTTTCCCATTATTGGGGAGTAGGTCCCCCATAGTGTTTGCTTATGCCTTCCAAGCAAAAGCTAGTAAAAACTAAGACGGAGAAACTTGCAATGCCCCTTAGAAGAGCCATGCAATACAGCATATTACAAACATTATTCCCATTATTGGGGAATGGGTCTCCCATAGTCTTTGCTTATGCCTTCCAAGCAAAAGCTGCCAAAAATTAGGACAGAGGAACTTGCAATGCCCCTTACAAGAGCCATGCAGTACAGCATATTACAAACATTATTCCCATTATTGGGGAGTGGGTCTCCCGTAGTCTTTGCTTATGCCTTCCAAGCAAAAGCTGCCAAAAATTAGGAGGAGATGCAATGCCCATTCGAAGAGTCATGGAGGTTAGAGTTAATTAAAAACAACATTTCATTGCCCCTTAGAAGAGCTGTGGAGTTCAGAGTGGTTTAACAAGATGCTTTTAATGCCCCTCAGAAGAGACGTGGAGGCCCCAGTAGCTTAACAAGACGGTTTTAATGCCCCTAGGAAGAGACGTGGAGGCTGCAGTAACTTAACAAGATGGTTTTAATGCCCCTTGGAAAAGTGGTGAAGGTCACAGTAGCTTAACAAGATGGTTTTAATTCCCCTTGGAAGGGACGTTGAGGTCCCAGTAGCTTAATAAGATGCTTTTAATGCCCCTCGGAAGAGACGTGGAGGTCGCAGTAGCTAAACAAGACGGTCTCAATGCCACTTGGAAAAGTGGTGGAGGTCGCAGTAGCTTAACAAAGCGGTTTTAATGCCCCTTACAAGAACCATACAGTACAGCATCTTAAAAATATTATTCCCATTATTGGGGAGTGGGTCTCTGTAACATACCTGGTGGCGTCCTTGCATAGTGGTCCATCTCCCACTGTGCAAGAGCACGCACTTGATTTCCAGTCCAGACTGTCTCTTTGGCTTCATTCCATGTTGTCTGCTCTGCTCTGCTCTGTCTGCTTAGGGCGACGCCCGCTGAACTACCTGTTTCTTGTAGCTGCTGCAGACCCACCCCTAATGCGTCCTCAGCATATTGCTGTCTGTCACCTGGAATTTAACCCAGCTCCTCCCTGGAATCCTTGCCTGAGCATCGTGTTCTGTCAGTTGGCTTCTAGTCACTGATGTGCCAGGTCCTGTCTATGTTTCCTGCCTTGCGGTATCAGTTCCCGTGTCTGAACTGTGTCCTGTCTGAACTATCTTCTAGCCTGTTGTCTTCTGCCTATCCTGGAGGCTGTATTTCCAGGCCAGTGTGAACATGCAGCTAGCCTGTTCTTTCTGCCTTCTAGGGGCCGCATACCTAGACCCGTTCCTGTATCTTGCCTGTTCCTGTCTGAACACGCTCCTAGCCTGTTCATTCCACCTTCTAGGGGCCGCATACCTAGACTCCCTCCTGTATCTTGCTGCTGTGTCTGTTCTTGTCTGAATACTCTCCTAGCCTGTTACCTGTTTTCCTCTATGTCCATACCTTCCCTTTTTCTGCAGAATCTGAACCCGTACATAACTCCTACTCGTTGTCCCTGTTCTCCTGTTTGTGAGTTTAGAGTCCACTCTCTACTTCATTGCAAGTATCTTGTGTGTATCTGGTTCTGCCTTTCCCTTCCTGTCTGTTCCGTGTGAACAGAGCCCTGTCCCCTCTGCTCTGCCTTGCTCACCGCTCCGGCGGTTTCCGCTATGCTCTGCCTTGCTCACCGCTCCTGCGGTTTCTGCTCTGCTCTGCCATGCTCACCGCTCCTGCGGTTTCCGCTCTGCTCTGCCTTGCTCACCGCTCCTGCGGTTTCCGCTCTGCTCTGCCTTGCTCGCCGCTCCTGCGGTTTCCGCTCTGCTCTGCATTGCTCACCACTCCTGCGGTTTCCACTCTGCTCTGCCATGCTCACCGCTCCTGCGGTTTCCGCTCTGCTTTGACCCTTTGCTCGCCGCTCCTGCGGTTTCTGCTCTGCTCTGACCCTTTGCTCGCTGCTCCGGCAGTCTCGCTCTGCTCTGACCCTTTGCTCGCTGCTCCGGCAGTCTCGCTCTGCTCTGACCCTTTGCTCGCTGTTCCGGCAGTATCGCTCTGCTCTGACCCTTTGCTTGCTGCTTCGGCAGTCTCGCTCTGCTCTGACCATTTGCTCACTGCTCCGGCTGTCTCGCTCTGCTCTGACCACTTGCTCGCTGCTCCGGCAGTCTCGCTCTGCTCTGACCCTTTGCTCGCTGCTCCGGCAGTCTCTCTCTGCTCTGACCCTTCGCTCGCTGCTCCGGCAGTCTCGCTCTGTCCGGACCCTTTGCTCGCTGCTCCGGCAGTCCCACTCTGCTCTGACCCTTTGCTCGCTGCTTTGGCAGTCTCGTCCTGCTCCTCTCTTGCTCACCGCTCCAGGCGGCCTCGTCCAGCTCTTCTCTCGCTCACCGCTCCAGGCGGTCTCGTCTTGTTCTGCTCTTGCTCGCCGCTCTGGGCGGCCTCACTCTGCTGTGTTTGTCCACCGCATCTGCGGTTCTGTTTCTGAGTCCCAGTCTGTACTGGGTCCTATCCACTTGGTGCTCCAACCTATCTACGTGCCAGTACCTCCCTGTCTGCATACCAGTCGTGCTTACCAGCATCCGCCAGTCTGCATACCAGCTGTGTCTGCCTATACTCACCAGTCTGTGTGCCAGCCTAACCTGCTTGTTCCTGTTTTCCCCTGTGCTGGTCAACAACCGTGTCCGGGGTCTGTCCTGGAGTAGCACCTTGTCCCTCTGCTCAGTTCCTTCTTGGTGCACTGGCATCGTATGCCGTCGTGCGACCCTGGTAGGATCAGGTGGATACTTAGTTACGCCCCTCCATGCATTCACTCTCCAGAACGGTCCAGTGGAATCACTACATATACACGCACACGCCAGTCAGTTCGGGCGTGTGCATTACAGCATGCTCAGTCCATGGCTCCCGTTGAGCCCCACGGTCTTTGCTCTCTGAGACGTTTTTCAGCGAATACATGCATCTGGAAGAAATTTATTTTTTTTTGCTACCAGCTGAGTTCCAGGCGAATTACGCACCCATCCAGATGGATCTATCAGCACTCATTCCTGCGGATCTGCCACGGTACTATTGGGATCCAAGACTGAGTCGTGCATTTGTGGAGCAATGCTTGCTACACTTCAAGTTCTACCCTCTTTGTTTTCCCACCGATCGGGTTAAGGTGGGATTCATGATGTTTTACCTAGCGGGTGATTCCTTGAAATGGATCACCCCCCTATGGGACGCACAGGATCCTATCATCCTGGACCTGCAGGTCTTCCTGGTGGCCTTTCTAATGGTCTTTGATGACCCTAACCCGGAGGCTCCTGCTGAAGCTTCCCTTCCCAATATCCCGGAGCAGCCCCGATGGTTAATGTGTGTGGGTAGCGCACTAGTCCTCCTGCCCAAAGAGACTACTGCCCATCCAGAATCCACAAAGGATGACTACGCTCTCCGAAATACTTCTCCCAACCTCAAGAGGCAGTCCAGACGTGCTAGGCGTAGAGGCAAGCCGTCACGCCAGGGTCTGTCCTCCCAAAGACCTCCTGATCCCAACCTTGAAGTTCCTGCTGAAGCTTCATTTCCCTGTATCCCTGAGCAGCCCCGACGGGTAATGTGCGTGGGTGGCGCACCAGTTCTCCTGCCCGAAGAGACTTGTGCCCACCTAGAATCCACACAGGAGGACTTCCTGCACCCGGTATCTGATGCTTCACCCACTTTAACCAGTGAGCCTGTCCAAGGGTACTCCGAAGCAGTGTTTACCTCCGAGTCTGTGCATCTCTACTACCTGGCGGAGGACCTCCTGTAGCCTCCTGAATCCTCCGGGATACCACCTGATGACAAATGGAGAGAGACTTCCCTACACCCGGTAGCCGATACTTCGTCCTCTCCGTCCTGTGAGCCTGACAATGGGTACCTCAAAGCGGTAGTTAAACCTGAGTCTCTACACCCCTCTGACCAGGCGGAGGACCTCCAGTTGTCTCCTGAACCCTTCAGGGTGCTACCTGATAGCGAATGGACAGAGACTCTCCTATAATCGGTACCTGATACCTCGCCTGCTTCATCCAGGGAGTCTGAACAAGTGTACTCCAAAGCGGAGGTTACCCCCGAGTCTCTGCACTCCTCTGACCTGGCGGAGGACCTCCAGGTGTCTCCTGTACCCTTCGGGGTGCTACCTGATGGCGAGTGGACAGCGACTCTCCTATACTCGGTACCTGATACCTCGCCTGCTTCATCCAGGGAGTCTGAACAAGTGTACTCCGAAGCAGAGGTTACCCCCGAGTCTCGGCACCCCTCCAACCCGGCGGAGTCCCCCCAGTTGTTTCCTGAATCCTCCGGGGTACCACCACATAACAAAGAGACAGTGACTTTTCTACACCTTGTACCCGATACCTCGCCCATTTCATCCTGTGAGCTTGACAAGATGTACCCCGAAGCAGAGGTTACCCCCGAGTCACTGCCCCCCTCCAACCTGGCAGAGGTCTTCCAGTTGTCTCCTGTAACCTCTGGGGTGCCACCTGAAAATATGTGGAGAGAGACTTCCTTGTGTACTGTTCCTGGTACTCCACCCGTTTCGTCTGTTGCTGAGGATGGCTGGATAGGAGGTAGCATCCTAGCTCCCCAGATGAGACCAGTTTTTTCTGTGCACAGTAGAAGTAATCTCCTTGAAGTGAAGGATTGGCCCTCAAATTCCCTGTGGAAGATTCTGGCAGGCCTGAAGAAGAGGGGGCGTAAGAGGGGGTACAGTAACATACCTGGCGGCGTCCTTGCATAGTGGTCCATCTCCCACTGTACAAGAGCGAGAACTTGATTTCCAGTCCAGACTGTCTCTTCGGCTTCATTCCATGTTGTCTGCTCTGCTCTGTCTGCTTAGGGTGACGCTCGCTGAACTTCCTGTTTATTGTAGCTGCTGCAGACCCACCCCTAATTCGTCCTCATCCTATTGCTGTCTGTCACCTGGTATTTAACCCAGCTGCTCCCTGGAATCCTTGCCTGAGCATCGTGTTCTGTCAGTTGGCTTCTAGTCACTGATGTGCCAGGTCCTGTCTATGTTTCCTGCCTTGCAGTATCAGTTCCCGTGTCTGAACTGTGTCCTGTCTGAACTATCTTCTTGCCTGTTGTCTTCAGCCTATCCTGGAGGCTGTATTTCCTGGCCAGTGTGAACACGCTCCTAGCCTGTTCTTTCTGCCTTCTAGGGGCCGCATACCTAGACCCGTTCCTGTAGCTTGCCTTTTCCTGTCTGAACACGCTCCTAGCCTGTTCGTTCCGCCATCTAGGGGCCGCATATCTATACCCGCTCCTGTATCTTGCTGCTGTGTCTGTTCTTGTCTGAATACTCTTCTAGCCTGTTACGTGTTTTTCTCTATGTCCGTACCTTCCCTTTTCCTGCAGAATCTGAACCCGTACATAACTCCTACTCGTTGTCCCTGTACTCCCGTTTGTGAGTTTAGAGTCCACTCGTTACTTCATTGCAAGTATCTTGTGTGTATCTCGATCTGTCTTTCCCTTCCTGTCTGTTCCGCGTGAACAGAGCCCTGTCCCCTCTGCTCGGCCTTGCTCACCGCTCCGGTGGTTTCCGCTCTGCTCTGCCTTGCTCAGCACTCGAGTGGTTTTCGCTCTCCTCTGCCTTCCTCACCACTCCTGCGGTTTCCGCTCTGTTCTGCCTTGCTCACCGCTCCTGCGGTTTTCGCTCTGCTCTGCCTTCCTCACCGCTCCTGCAGTTTCCGCTCTGCTCTGACCCTTTGCTCGCCGCTCCTGCGGTTTCCGCTCTGCTCTGACCCTTTGCTCACTGCTCCGGCAGTCTCGCTCTGCTCTGACCCTTTGCTCGCTGCTCCGGCAGTCTCGCTCTGCTCTACCCCTTTTCTCACTGCTCCGGCAGTCTCGCTCTGCTCTGACCCTTTGCTTGCTGCTCCGGCAGTCTCGCTCTGCTCTGACCCTTTGCTCGCTGCTCCGACAGTCTCGCTCTGCTCTGACCCTTTGCTTGCTGCTCCGGCAGTCTCACTCTGCTCTGACCCTTTGCTCGCTGCTCTGGCAGTCTCGCTCTGCTCTGACCCTTTGTTCGCTGCTCCAGCAGTCTCGCTCTGATCTGACCCTTTGTTCGCTGCTCCGGCAGTCTCGCTCTGCTCTGACCCTTTGCTCACTGCTCCGGCAGTCCCGCTCTGCTCTGACCCTTTGCTCGCTGCTTCGGCAGTCTCGTCCTGCTCCTCTCTTGCTCACTGCTCCAGGCGGCCTTGTCCACCTCTTCTCTCACTCATCGCTCCAGGCGGTTTCGTCTTGTTCTGCTCTTGCTCGCCGCTCTGGGTTGCCTCACTCTGCTGTGTTTGTCCACCCCATCTGCGGTTTTGTTCCTGAGTCCCAGTCTGTACTGGGTCCTATCCACTCGGTGCTCCAACCTGTCGTACCTGCCAGTACCTCCCTGCCTGCATACCAGTCATGCTTACCAGCATGCGCCAGTCTGCATACCAGCTGTGTCTGCCTATACCCACCAGTCTGTGGGCCAGCCTAACCTGCCTGTTCCTGTATTCCCCTGTGTGGGTCAACAACCGTGTCCGTGGTCTGTCCTGGAGTAGCAACTGGTCCCTCTGCTTGGTTCCTCCTTGGTGCACTGGCGTCGTATGCCGTCGTGCGACCCAGGTTGGATCGGGTGGATACTTAGTTACGACCCTCCAGGCATTCACTCTCCGGCACGGTCCAGTGGAATCACTACATATACGCCCACGCGCCAGTCAGTCCAGGCGTTTGCATTACAGTCTCCAACACTCTTTGCTTATGCCTTCCAAGCAAAAGCTGACAAAAGTAAGAATGGAGGAACTTTCAATGATGGCAACATGGACCATGGTCACCCTGGTGGTATAGTGGTGGTGGAGGCTGAGGATAAGGAGAAGAACATAAAACAGCCGAAATGAGGAAGCGTATACCCATGTGTGGGTGTGAAGCGGTGCATGTGAATACACCTCCCAAAATAATACAGTGGATTTGATTTTATGTTACTCTGCTGTCATTTTGTGTTGATGAGAAGTCTGGCCCAATCCAGCCCTTGTTCATTTTGATAAGGGTCAGCTTGTCAGCGTTGTCAGTTGACAGGTGAGTGTGCTTATCAGTTATAATTCTCCCAGCGGCACTAAAAACACGCTCCGATAACACGCTAGCGGCAGGGCAGGCTAGGACCTCCAAGACGTACAGAGCGAGTTCATTCCAAGTGTCCAGCTTGGATACCCAATCATTAAAAGGCACAGAGGAATCAAGGAGGATGCTGGTATGGTCAGCAAGGTACTCCCTCACCATCTTTTGAAACTTTCCACTTCTTGTGAGAGTACCCCGCGCCTCAGGGTCTGTCCGAAGGGAGGGTCTGAGAAAACTGTCCCAGAACGTTGACAGTGTTCCCCTGCCTCTGATGGATTGGAATTGCGTCTCTCTCGCATGTACGCCTTGGTTGGGCAACGAACATTGACCTCTGCCATTAGTGTGTTCAGATGGGAATTTTTTTAACAGTTCTGCAGCAAGGGCATTCTGGTACTGCCTCATTTTTGTAGACCTCAACACCTCAGGAATAAGATAGTGAAAGTTCTCCTTGTAGCCGAGGTCTAAAAGTGTCACCAACCAGTAATGACTGTCACCCAACATTTTGACAACGCGAGGGTCACGGTTAAAGCAGCGTAACATAGAGTCAGCCATGCGTGCCAGACTGGTAACGGGCAAGACTTCTGAGTCCTCACCAAGATGACGACTGACCATGCTCTCCTCCTCCTCCTCCTCCCCCCTGTCCTCAAGCCACTCACACTGAACCGATGGTATGACAGTTGTACAGGTACTACCGTCTACAGTGCAAAATACAAGCTCCTGTGCTTCCTCCTCCTCCTCCTCTCCATCATTGTCCCCCAATGCACGTTGGGATGAGATGAGACTGGGCTGTGTGTAATCGACCGCTATGGCTCCTTGATCCATCTCATCATACTCTGGCTGCAATGTCTCCTCTTTATTTCTCTGTAGAGAGCGTTGCAAAAGACAGATAAGTGGAATGCTAACGCTAATGATGGCATCATCGCCACTCACCATCTTGGTGGACTCCTCAAAGTTTGTCAAGATGGTACATATGTCAGACATCCAGGTCCACTCCTGAGGTCTTATGTGTGGAGTCTGACCTGAATATCGACGGCCTTGTTGCAGCTGGTTGTAACATACCTGGCGGCGTCCTTGCATAGTGGTCCATCTCCCACTGTGCAAGAGCGCGCACTTGATCTCCTGTCCAGAATGTCTCTCTGGCTTCCCTCCATGCTGTCTGTTTGTGTCTGTTTCTGCTGCTTAAGGGCGGCGCCCAATCACTTCCTGCTTTTTGTACCTGCTGTGGGTCACACCCCTTGTGCATCCTCAGCCTATTGCTGTCTGTCACCTGGTATATAGCCCAGCTGCGGCAATCTATCCCTGCCTGAGCATAGTGTTTCATTCAGTGTGTGCTTGCACTCTGAAGGTGCCAGGTCCCGTTCTTTGTCTCCTGCCTTGCGGTATCAGTTCCCGTGTCTGAACTGAGTCCTGTCTATGTCTCCTGCCTTGCGGTATCAGTTCCCGTGTCTGAGCTGAGTCCTGTCTATGTCTCCTGCCTTGCGGTATCAGTTCCCGTGTCTGAACTGAGTCATGTCTATGTCTCCTGCCTTGCGGTATCAGTTCCTGTGTCTGAACTGAGTCCTGTCTATGTCTCCTGCCTTGCGGTATCAGTTCCCGTGTCTGAACTGAGTCCTGTCTATATCCCCTGCCTTACGGTATCAGTTCCCGTGTCTGATCTGAGTCCTGTCTGTGTTATCTTGTCTGCCTATCCTGGAGGCTGTATTTCCAGGCCTGTCTGAACACGCTCCTAGCCTGTTCCTCCCGCCTTCTAGGGGCCGATTACCTAGACCTGTTCCTGTATCTTGTCTGTCCTGTCTGAACACGCTCCTTGCCTGTTTGTCCCGCCTCTCTGGGGGCCGTATTTCCAGACCCGCTCCTGTCTCCCGCTGCAGTGTCGGTCTCCTCCGTACACTCAGTTCCAGTCTGAACTCTTTCCTATCCTTTACCTGTTTTGCCTCTATGTCCGTTCCCTTCTTTTTTCTGCAGAGTCTGAACTCGTACCTAACTCCTGCTTGTTGTCTCTGTACTCCCGTTTGTGAGTTTGTGGTCCACTCGCTTCTTCACTGCAAGTATCCTGTGAGTATCTGGCTCTGCCTTTCTCTTCCTGTCTGTTCCGTGTGAACAGAGCCCTGTCCCCCCTGCTCTGACTCCTTTGCTCACCGCTCCGGCGGTTCTAACCTGCTTTGACTCCTTTGCTCACCGCTCTGGCGGTTCTAGCCTGCTCCTTCTCCTTTGTTCACCGCTCCGGCGGTTCTAGCCTGCTCTGACTCCTTTGCTCACCGCTCCGGCGGTTCTAGCCTGCTCTGACTCCTTTGCTCGCTGCTCCGGCAGCCTTGCTCCGCTCGGACCCTTTTGCTCGCTGCTCCGGCAGTCTCGCTCCGCTCTTATCCTTTTGCTCACTGCTCCGGCAGTCTTGCTCCACTCTTGCTCACCGCTCCAGGCGGCCTTGTCCTGCTTTACTCTTGCTCACTGCTCCGGCAGTCTCGCTCAGCTCTGACCCTTTGTTCACCGCTCCTGGCGGCCTTGTCCTGCTCTACTCTTGCTCACCGCTCCAAGCGGCCTTGTCCTGCCCTGTTCTCGCTCACCTCTCTGGGCGGCCTCACTCTGCTGTGTTTGTCCGCCACATCTGTGGTTCTGTTCCTGAGTCCCAGTGTGTACTGGGTCCTATCCCGCCAGTGTTCCTACCTGCTAGTGCTTCCCTGTCTGCACTCTAGCTGTGCTTGCCTGTACCCCCCTGCCTGCTTACCCGCCTGCCTGCATACCAGTCGTGCCTGCCTATACCCACCAGTCTGTGTGCCAGTCTACCAGTCTGTTCCTGTATTCCCCTGTGTGGGTCAACAGCTGTGTCCGGGGTCTGTCCTGGAGTAGCACCTGGTCCCTCTGCTCGGTTCCTCCTTGGTGCACTGGCGTCGTATGCCGTCGTGCGACCCTGGTCGGATCGGGTGAATACCTAGTTACGCCCCTCCAGGCATTCACTCTCCGGCACGGTCCAGTGGAATCACTACAATCACACGCACACGCCGCTCAGCCCAGGCGTGTGCATTACACTGGTACTCCACAACTACTCTCTTCTACTCACAAATCCTTTGCAACATGTGGAGGGTAGAGTTCCAATGTGTGGGGACATCACACACCAGTCAGTGTGATGGAAGCTGCAAACACTGCTGTAACACAGCAAGGGCGGTTGAAGATGTAGCCGACTTGTGAAAATGAGCTGACAGGCGGCGTACTTTGACGAGCAGATTTGGCAACTCAGGGTACGATTTAAGAAACCGCTGAACCATGAGGTTAAGCACATGAGCCAGGCAAGGTACGTGTGTGATCTCGCCTCGCCTCAGAGCCGCTACCAGGTTACTGCCATTGTCACATACGACCATGCCTGGATGTAGGTTCAGTGGTCTCGGCCACAGATCTGCCTGCTCTTTCACAGCTGTCCACAGCTCACAAGCAGTGTGAGGTTTCCTTCCTAAGCTTATGAGTTTCAGGACAGCCTGCTGCAGCTTGGCGGAGGCAGTACTGCAGTTCTTCCAGCTTGTAACTGATGTGGTGATATCTGAGATGGAGGGTGAGCATGAAGAGGAGGAGGATGATGATGCACAGGAGCTTTACACTGTGGGGGCAACTCTGACTGACAAAGGGCTCGCAATCCTCGGTGTGGGGAGGATGTGTTCCGTCCCAAGGTCCGACTGGGTCCCGGCTTCCACTATGTTTACCCAGTGTGCCATCAGGGAGATGTACCATCCCTGGCCACAAGCACTTGTCCACGTGTCCGTTGTCAGGGGGACTCCCCCAGTAACTGCGTTGTTGAGGGCACGGCAGATGTTTTGGGACACATGCTTGTGTAGTGCGGGGATGGCACACCAGGCAAAATAGTGTCGACTGGGGACCGAATACCGAGGGATGGCCACCGCCATAAGGTTGCGGAAGGATTCCTTCTCCACCAGCCTAAAAGGCAGCATTTCCAACGTAGGCAGGCGTGAAATGTGCGATCTTAGGACTGTGGCCTGTGAGGCGTTGGCTGCGAATTTCCGCTTTCATTCAAAGGTCTGGTATATGGACAATTGAACCCTGCAGTGGGACATGGATGTGGACGTTGATGCTGTTTCTTGAGAAACTGCCATAACAAGTGAATACTGAGAGGAGGGGGCAACTTTGCATGCAGTATGAACAGGGGAAAGCCTTGCACACACAACAGGGGGATCTATTGCACACACAACAGCGGAAGAAGCAGTGGTGACACCCGCTGACATTGGCCGTGGACCCTGGTGTTCACCCCAAAAAGTCGGGTGCTTTTCTGCCATGTGCCTGATCATGCTGGTGGAGGTCAGGCTGGTAGTTTTGTCACCCCTGCTGAGGCTGGCATGGCAGATGGTACAAATGGCCTTTTTGGGGTTATCAGCAGAGTCTTTAAAAAATTTCCAGTCTCTGGAAGACCTACAGCTTGTACTGGCAACGTCCCTCATGTTGTTGTTACGGGAACTGTTGCCTGCCTTTTGTGTGTGGCCACCACACTGTTACTTCCTGCCTGTTGGGGTACTCTGCCTCCCTCACCCTGTGTGCTTCTGGCCTCGCTCTGCATGTCCTCCTGCCACGTTGGGTCAGTTACTAGATCATCCACCACCTCCTGCTCTACCACTAGCGCACCATGATCCGCCTCCTCACTTCCTGGCAATTGTGTCTCGTCATCGTCCACCTCTTGTGACAAATTGCCAGCGTCGACTTCCTGTGGTCATGGCTGTTTAAATATTTGGGCATCGCTACATGGGATCTCCTCTTCCACCACTTCAAGAAGAGAAGGCGAGGGGCACAAATCTGGAAATGGACCAGTGAACAGCTCTTCAGAGTGTCCAAGTGTGGGATCAGTTGCTGTCTGACGACACTCGGCATGGTGGGAGGAAGGAGCATCAGGGTTAGGAGGTCGAGACTCATGGCTACTAAGATTTGACCGTGTGGAAGACAGACTGGAGGTGGTGGTGCCAAGTAGTGTTGAGCCACCCCCGTAGTGTTCGAGTTCGGTTCGGTTCGTGGAACACCCGTGTGTTCGCCGAACTGTTCGTCGAACTGTTCGTCGAACACCTTCGAACACCGTTAAAACCAATGGCAGGCAAACAAAAACACATAGAAACACATAGAAAACACCTTCAAAGGTGTCCAAAAGCTGACAAACTGCTCAGAAGACACAACTAACACATGGAAAAGTGACAAGTACATATAGTCATGCGAAAAGAAAAGAGGTGGAGGAGTAAAAGGAGGGGGAGACACAGATATAGGCATGTCATGCCCTTCTAAAATCCAAAAAGTGAGAAGCCGAGACGGCCAGTCCGCTCCTGCCCGTGCCACCTCCGTGTCGCCGGGTTTGTGCCAGAGCCGCGGTGAACCCTGACGGCCAGCCCCCCTCTCCCAATACTGGTGCCTGTCCGATGGTGGGTCGAGAGAGCCCCCCTGTGGTGGAGGCAGCTCTAAGCTTTTTAATTTAAATTGTCCCTCTAATTTGAATGAATACACTTTAAATCCATTTACAAGGATCTATTGGAGGGCAAGTCTCATGCCAGCAGCCGCGTAATTCCAGCTCCAGTAGCGTCCACTAAAGCTGCTGCAGTTAAAAAGCTTTTATAAGGATCGAGCTCGGCTGTCCACCGCAAGGCATCCTAGTGCCAGTCCCAGCCCCTATGCCTTGGGGTGCCTCCTGATGCTCTTCACTAAGTATCCCGTGGTCCCAAAGCATTTCCTTTGAAAAAATTAAGTGTCCAAACTACAGGTGGTGTAGCTTGCTTAACAGCCGGGATAATCCGCTGACTAGCAGACACTGCTACTAGGCACAAAGTATTTCATGGGCTAGATGCAGTTAAAAATTTGTAAGTAGATACTCTCGTTGGATGCTGAGAAAGCATTCCATAGAGTCTCCTGGCACGCCATATATGATTCTCTTAAAAAGCTTGGGGTAGGGGTCTAGGGGACCCTTTTATAGCCAAAATCACGGCCCTGTATCACAATACGTCACCTAGGCTGAAGATAAATGGAACTGTAGCACCGAGGGCTCGGTTGCTACAGACGTATTGCACCTCACCCAGAGGTGTGATATCTCACTCTCAGATAAGGATGGAGTGTGGATCAGGACCCGACACCTGCATGCATTACACCACATTGCCGTGGGGCAGGGCGACCAATATGCCCCTGAGATGGGCACGACAGTCCCTGTCCCTGGCTGGAGTGGGGGGAGGGAACACTGAGGAAGGGGAACCCTGCAGTGCAGGAGCAGGGAGGAAGCAGTTCCTGGGTGCATTGAGAAGGGAGTATAAAAGGTGGGCACCATCTTAGTTCAGTGCAGAGAAGTCTGAGCAGAAGTGGCAGGGAGCAGGGGCTCTGCATGAGCTCTGCTCCGGAGGTGGGCCTAGTAACAGAGGCCCAGGCCTGCAAGAGGGAGAAGGAAGGAAGAGGAGCGGAGAAGGCTCCAGGAACGAGGAATGAAGGGATCCCAGGGGTGCGGACGGGCGAGTCGCCACCGCACGCCCGAATCCACCTGCGTGGAGGGGTCAGGCCAAAGGGGGAGACCGGTCCCCGAACTAGTGGAGGCAGGAAACGACCCTCAGCTAGAAACCGGAGGCTCTGACATTTTATGTGGCGCAGCCCCTTGCTCCACCCGCTAGGAAGGCACCACATAGGGTCAGGGAAACTGGCACCAAGTTTACCAAGAGGAGGCCCGAGGCAGCCGGACAGAAGTGTTGGTAAGAAAGGCCAGACAAAGGACACACAAACGGGGTCCTGTGAAGCGCTCCAAAGTTATCTGGGAGTTGTCTGAGCCCCTCATCTGGTGAGCACAGTACGACGTGGGCAGCCGTTACCTGCAGACGTGGTCTGGATAATAAGAACTGTGAGTAAAGGCCCTGAACTGCATCACTGACTCCGTGTCGTTACTGCTGCTGCCCTGCACCATCACCCCCATCCTCCGCATACACTGCCCTGAGGCTATACTCCTCCCGTGGGGAGTTATGCTACGCTCTGCTGCACCCACAACACCAGCCTTAGCGGTCTGCCCTGTAGCGGCGGTTCACTCTGACCGCAATCCACGGGTGGCGTAGTCGGACATTTAAACATCAAAACCACCTAAATAGTTCCGCCACTGGTTTGACCGCCCTGAGCCACGGAACCGGATCGCCGCCACGAAGACTACAACCACCAGCATCCACCAAAAAGGGTCCGGCTCCGGGTGTCCCAAGGCCCAGGGGGTGCGTCAGAACATTTTCATCACCTTTCACAATCACCAATGGGACAAGGCAGGGATGTCCTCTGTCCCCTCTCTTATACATCCTAGTGACGGAGCACCTGCTCTCATCAATTCGCCATAACCCCAATATTAGGTGGATTGAGGTGGGAGGCACCGAGTACAAGTGCTCTCTATTTGCTGATGATGTCCTAGTATATATCACTCAATCACATATATCCATCCCTGCTGTTATGGCTGAAATAGATCACTTTGTTACATGGTAAAATTTTAAAATCAATGCAGCGAAGTCTGAGGCCCTCGATGTCTCCCTCCCTAAATCCATATAGGATTCCATCCAGTCCAACTTTCCCTTTGCCTGGCCCTCACAGGGTATCAAATACTTAGGAATTCCTATTCATAGAGACCTCTCCCATCTATGTTATCTTAATTTTGGGCCCTTTATTGAACAATTCCATACAGACCACGGTTGGCAAGTTAGAACTGTAAGATTCACCACGTGAACCACTGGTGTTTTGTGGAAAAGCACATGTACACCGCGTTCCAAATTATTATGCAAAAAGTGTTTAGGAGTGATAAGGGAAGAATTTGTTTGTTTGTCAGTTAAACTCATTGATGGTGATGTGTGTCAGGGCTCTTTATATCACTGTAAGCAATTGCAGACACCTGTGCTAATTAGTTTGGCAGGTGTGTCCAATGAAAGGCAAGACTACTTAAGAAGGCTCTCTCACATTATTAAGCAGCCTACATTTTCTGCCAAAATGGGAAAGAAAAAGGATGTGTCGGCTGCTGAGAAGCAACAAATTGTGGAGTGTTTAGGTCAAGGCATGACTACAATCAACATTGTGCGATGATCAGGATGAAGTGTCTTGGCAATCAAGAAGTATGTAGCTGATTCACAGTACACACGTGTGCGTGCTGATAAGGGCAAATTGAGGACTCTTTCCTACAGGCAATTACGTCAGGTTGAAAGAGCAGCGGCAAAAAAGCCTTTTCATAGCAGCAGACAAGTTTTTGAAGCTGCTTGTGCCTCCAACGTCCCCCGAACAACAAGATGCAGGGTCCTTCAGAGGTTTGCAGCTGTGCATACGCCATCCTGTCGACCTCCTCTATCCACTTCACACAAGCAGAAACGGCTCCAGTGGGCCAAACATTACATGAAGACTGATTTCAAAACTGTTTTGTTCACGGATGAGTGCCGTGCAGCGCTCGATGGTCCAGATGAATGGAGTGGAGGATGGCTGGTTGATGGACACCCCACGCAAACACGGCTACAGCGCCAACAAGGAGGAGGTGGAGTAATGTTTTGGGCTGGAATCATGGGGAGAGAGATTGTCGGCCCCTTTAGGATCCCTGAAGGCGCTAAAGATGAACTCCATAATGTATGTGGATTTTCTCAAACAGCACTTCCTGCCATGGTTCAAGAAGAAGAACCGTGTATTTCACAGCAAGATCATTTTTCTGCATGATAATGCACCATCTCATGCTGCACATAAAACATCTGCATCTCTGGCTGATATGGGCATAAAAGGGGACAAACTTATGGTGTGACCCCCATGCTCCCCTGACCTCTACCCCATTCAGAACCTTTGGAGCATCATTAAAAGGAGTGTCTATGATGGCGGGAGGCAGTTCACATCTAAGCAACAGCTCTGGGAGGGTATTCTGTCCTCATGCAAAACAATTGAAGCAGAAACCATCCAAAACCTGACAAATTCAATGGACGAGAGAGTTCAGAAGCTCCTTTCGAACAAGGGGTCCTATGTGAAAATGTAACATCACCTAGAATAAAGTTTTGAGTTGAAAACTGTTTGATTTCAGTTTCTAACAACCTGCTAATGCTTATAATTTCAAAAATGACCATTTTTTTGGTCTTTATTAAAATGAAAAGGTTGATCGAAAAGTTTGGGGGATCTAAGAGTGTGGCAACCCAGTAGTCATGATTACTTCGAATTCTGACAATATGAGGGTCATGCTGCAGGTAGTGCAGCAAGAAGGCACTTATGTGTCTTGCGCATCTCGGAGCCCCAAAATTATTTTCCGGGCTAGATGCAGCTAAAAATTATTTTTAATTTTAAATCTGGTGAAGCTTATTATAGATGGCCTAATAGGATCAGTGCTGCACACTGCTACAAAGCCCAAATTATTTTCCAGTCAAGATACAGATAAACATGATTAGTAATTTGAAAGCTTAAAACGGTTGGCAGGGTGATTTTAACCAATCATCAAGCTTTTACTCTCCCCAGGATGACACAGGGGTAGAAAAGTCGTTTCGGATCCATGATTTGTTCATCTTTATGAACGTGAGTCTGTCTACATTATCAGTGGAGAGCCGCGTGACAAGATCTCCAAGGCGTAAGTGGCTAGCTCCGGCCATTTATCCAGATTGGAAGCCCAAAAAGAGCAAGGGTCCAGTGACACAGTCGTGGCTTCAATGTTTACTTGGAGATACTCCTGTACCATCGTCTCTAGGCGTTGACTATGTGTCAGACTTCTTGTCTCCTGTGGCCTTGCAAAGGATGGGCTAAAAAAGTGGTGAAATGATTCCGCAAAATTGATGTTACCAGCAGATACTGTGGTTCTGTTACGGTTTGAGTGCTGAACACTTGACGGTCCCACGGTTGGCAAGTTGGAACTGTGAGATTCACTACGTGCACCACTGGTATTTTGTGGAAAAGCACATGTAAGATTCTGCAACAGTCTCTGCTGATACTCCTGCATGCGTTCTTCCCTTTCTATGGCAGGAATAATTTCTGCAAATTTACTTTGGTACCGGGGATCTAACAGTGTGGCAACCCAGTAGTCAGGATTATTTCTAATTCTCACAATTCGAGGGTCATGTTGCAGGTAGTGCAGCAAGAAGGCACTCATGTGTGTTGCGCATCCAGGAGCACCAAGTCCCTGTTGTGTTGGTGGCGAGGTAACAATCATGCTTCCTTCCTCTGTCCTCTCCCCCCAACCTCGCACAACAGAAATGTGATCAAGGTCTCCCTCATCTGATGAGTCTTCCATCAGTTCGTCCTCCACTTCTTCCTGGGCTCCTGCACCTTCCTCACTAGTTTGGCTGCTACCATGCGCCCTGGTAAAATCATCTCCCCCACCCTCACATGCCTGCCGCCTTGGTGCTGCCGACCGTCTGGACCTTGCAGATGTTAGCCCTTCCGCATACAACTCCTCCTCCTCTACTTCCTCCACCTCCTCTTGTGCCACCACCTGACTCCGAATTCTGTTTAACATGTGCTCCAGCATGTAAATCACCGGAATAGTCATGCTGATAATGGCATCGTCAGCACTAAACATCTTCGTCGCCATTTCAAAACTGTGCAGAAGGGTGCATAGGTCCCTGATCTGAGACCACTCCTCCAGCGTGATTTGCCCCACCTCTGAATCTCGTTGGCCCAGGCTATACGTCAGAACGTATTGCACCAGGGCTTGTCGGTGCTGCCACAGTCGCTGCAACATGTGCAGAGTTGAATTCCACCGGGTAGGCACATCGCATTTTAGCCGGTGAAGTGGCAGGCCCAACGACTTCTGTAGAGATGTAAGTCGCTGAGCTGCGGGATGCGAACGGCGGAAGTGAGCACACAGCGACCGTGCCCTCTGCAGAAGGCCATCTAGTCTGGGATAGTGGGCTAAAAATTGCTGGACAACCAGGTTCAACACGTGAGCCATACAAGGCACGTGTGTGACATTGCCCCGGCGAAGGGCCGCACCCAGGTTTGCAGCATTGTCGCACACGGCCTTCCCTGGTTTCAGGTCCAGTGGAGACAACCATTCATGAAATTGGTTCTCCAGAGCTGACCACAACTCCTCAGCTGTGTGACTCACATTTCCCAGACATTTCAATGTAAAAACCGCCTGATGACGTTGAGCCCTACTGCCAGCATAGTAAGGAGGTGTGCAGGATCCCTTCTGCGCAGTTAGAAAGCTTGTGGCATGACCAGACAGGCTTTGGGTGCAGGTGGAAGACCGAGAGGAGGTTGAGGAGGCAGAAGCAGTGGAGGAAAAATGACATAAAGAGGATTGACGCACAACTCGTGGGGACGGCAAGACTTGGACAGCAGCCCCTTGTCCTGCTGTCACCATAGTTACCCAGTGCCCAGTCAGCGACATGTAACGCCCCTGTCCATGCCTACTCGTCCAAGTGTCTGTGGTGAAATGCACCCTGTCACACACAGAGTTTCTCAAAGAAGCGGTGATGTTGTGTGCGACATGCTGGTGGAGCGCAGGCACACCTTTCTTTGAGAAGTAGTGCCGACTGGGCATCTGGTACTGGGGCACTGCGACGGACATAAGGTCTCGAAAATCCTCTGTGTCCACCAGGCGGAAAGGCAGCATTTCTGTAGCCAAGAGCTTGCAGATGGTGAAATTCAACCTCTTAGCTTTCTCATGGCTAGGAGGAAATGGTCTTTTACTTGTCCACATCTGAGGGACCGAGGGCTGGCTATTGTGCTTAGACGGGGTTGATAAGGGTGTCCCCGGCAAACTGCCGGTCTGTGAGGAAGATGCAGGCGGACATGTTAGGTTGCCTTGATCCAAAGGTGGTGCTATCGATGTCGGACAGCGCTCAAGACCAGCTGGTGTTACCACCTCCAAAGAAAATGATGACCTGCCAATCACGCTGGCTGTTGCGGGTAAAGAAGTGGCAGGTCTGCGCCCCAAAACAGGTGTGACTGCTGTCCCCCCAGTCACAGAGGATGAAGAGGCCGCGGATGCACAAGATATGGCAGACGGTGGTTGGCCCGGCCGGCTAGACCGCATTGTAGCACACTGAGCTTCCCACTGCAACTTATGCTTCATGTCCATGTGCCGGTTCATGCATGAAGTACTCAAACTATGTATTTTTTGGCCTCTACTTAGCTTTTGCTGACAAATGTTACAGATAACACGAGTTGGGTCATCTTTATCAATCTGAAAAAATGCCCAGGCTATGCAAGGCTTAGCACCCATGCGACCTGAAGAGCCACCACGACTTGTGGTGAGAGGCAGAGTTGTGTTTGAGGATGCAGTTGTTGACGTGCTTCCAGTACTACGTCTCTGTCCAGGAAGGCGCAACCTGACCTCGTCGTCACTAGCATCTTCCTCCACCTCCTCTGCTGACCTCATCTCTTGGCTGACTGTGGGTTGACAGTAAGTGGGATCTCCGACCTCATCATCATCACCCTGTGCGTTATCACACCCGTCGTCCTCAGAGCCAACCTGTTCCTGCCCTGACAAAAAACTAAAGTTGTCGCTCCAATCAGGTATTTGAGTCTTATCATCGTCTTCCTCATTGTCTCCACCAACAGGAGTTACAGTTTGGGAATGAGGGTCTACATTATGGTCAGAACCTTCTGCGTCTGGTCCTGGATCCGACTCATAAAGATTCTGGGCATCAGTGCAGATCATTTCCTCGTCTGGATTCACAGAAGCGATGGAGTCGACCTCTGATTCCCAGGCTATAGTATGAGTAAACAGCTCTGCAGACTCAACCATCTGTTCTACCTCATACTCAGACGGGCAGCTGGAGATTTGGGAGCTGTGAGGAAGCAAGTGCGATTTGGGTGACACCTTTGAGGACTGGAGTATTTGTGATGTTGAAGTTGATGTGGAGGAGAGCCCACTTAAAGGAGCACTTGATATCCGTTGAAGCACCTGCTGTTTTTGTGCCTCATCTGGAATTTGTAGCGATTGGCGTGGCCGTAAGAAAGGGATCTTATCACATTGTCCGCTAAAAGAAGTAGACATTTTAGTTTGGCTGGAAGATGGTCTTTCTTCTGCACCTACCCCACGGACACAACCTTTTTTCCCCTTCCCAACACGCCTATTCCCCTTTCCACCAGCAGCAGGCCTTTTTCCACTCATTTTGGTGGTTAACTAATTCACAACTCTGGAGTTGTTTGCACAAAAAAACAATGGATGGTAACCGAGCAGAGCTGAGTGGCCAAACTGTGGTATTAGGCCAAAACTATTGGCTGGGATAGATGCAGAAAAAAATTATTTTTAATTTGCAACCTGATGGAGGTCAGTATAGATGGACTAATAGACCAAGTCCCACACACCGCTAGAAGCCCAAATATTTTTTCAGAGCTAGATGCAGAAATTTTTTTTATTCAATTTGCAACCTGATGGAGGTCAGTATAGATGGACTAATAGACCAAGTCCCACACACTGCTAGAAGCCCAAATATTTTTTCAGAGCTAGATGCAGAAAAAAATTATTTTTAATTTGCAACCTGATGGAGGTCAGTATAGATGGACTAATAGACCAAGTCCCACACACCGCTAGAAGCCCAAATATTTTTTCAGAGCTAGATGCAGAAAAAAATTATATTCAATTTGCAACCTGCTGGAGGTCAGTATAGAAGGACTAATAGAACAAGTCCCACACACTGCTAGAAGCCCAAATATTTTTTCAGAGCTAGATGCAGAAAAAAATTATATTCAATTTGCAACCTGCTGGAGGTCAGTATAGAAGGACTAATAGAACAAGTCCCACACACTGCTAGAAGCCCAAATATTTTTTCAGAGCTAAATGATGAAAAAAATTATTTTTAATTTGCAACCTGATGGAGGTCAGTATAGATGGACTAATAGACCAAGTCCCACACACTGCTAGAAGCCCAAATATTTTTTCAGAGCTAGATGCAGAAAAAAATTATATTCAGTTTGCAACCTGATGGAGGTCAGTATAGATGGACTAATAGAATGATGCTATGCCCAAAAGATTTTACTTCACTAGGTGCAGTAAAAAAATTGGTATTCTATACACAGGTGGTATATCTTGCAACACAGATAGGCTACTCCACTGACTAACACACTCTGCAATAGGCCAAAAAGGATTAGCTTTGCTAGATTCAGCCAAATGCTGTGAAAAAAACTTGCACAGCACTGGCACAGACCTGCCTGGCAAAAACTGATAGGAACTGATGTAACCTAGTCCTGAAAAGGACTCCAATTACAATTAGTCTTTACTCCCACAATCTATCTATTTAAGAGCACAGACCTGCCTGATAAAAGTCGTAGGAAATGCTGTAACCTAGTCCTTAAAAGGACTGCAATCACAACTATTCCCTACTCCCAAGCTATCTGTATATTTGTGCGAAAATTGGCTTGAAATTAACAAGGTATAGCGCACACAGCAACAGCGGTGCCGTCTAACACGCAGCTGCAGCAGTGAGAAAATGGTGGCGACGGGGAAAATGGCTTGGTCTTATAGGGCAAGGACATGTGACATACACTGCCAATCACACATGCCCTTGCTTGTGTGAAAAAAAGCACTTCGCTCCGTGTGTGCGCTGCTGATAGGCTGACAGATTGCACCTCCCCACTGCAAATGCGGGAAAGAGATAAAAAAATGGAGATCTTCATTGTTCCTGCAGAGATCCATCCCCTGCCCCTCCCCCCGCCCCGCTGTACACTCAAACTGCGTATTAACATTAATTTTCATCATTACTGAGAAAAAATCCAGTTATGATTTTGGTGCACGAACAGTTATCGAACATAACCTCGAACAGCCGAATTTTTCTCAAATTGTTCGTGTTCGCCGACCGGCTCGAACACCGCCCAAAACAGCTCGAATTTGAGATTGGCGAACAGTTCGAGTAGAACAACGCTCATCTCTAGTGCCAAGTTAACTAGAAGTATTATCTGCTATCCAATTAATTACCTGTGAACACTGATCAGTTTGCAATACTGGTGTTGTTCTGTGCTTCCCTAGTAATTCGGTCAAGAAGTGGGAGAGAGAAGATGTGGCTGTTGGTTGTGGCACATTTTCACCTTGGCCACGGCCCCGTCCTCTGCACGCACCATCACCAGAATGTCCAGTTCCACGTCCCTTGCCACGCGCCTTACCCATTGTAAAGGAAGTAAAAAAGCTTATACTCGCACAATGGAAAAAGGGTAATAAAAATAGATTAGAACCGTGGAAGAGGAAAACCACAGTTCTATATCTCTGGCCTACACCCGATTCTTTTAAACAATCTGAACAATCAGAGAGAAACTGTTACTGTTTTTCTATACGGAAAAATTACCAAAAGCTGAATAATAGAGATTTTTTACCGTGGAATGGCAAAACCACAGTTATTGTTTACTGGGGTATAATAGACAATTTTAAATAGATATATTTGCAGCTGAACAGTGAGCAACACACTAAAACAGTTTTTTTTTAGGTAAAAATGGCCCAAAAGTGGATAATACAGTGCTTTGAACCGTGGAACTGCAAAAACACAGTTCTATTTCTCTGGCCTACACCAGACTATTTTCAACAAATGTATTTGTGTCTGAACAATCAGGGAGACACTATTATTTTTTTTTTTACGGCAAAAAATGCAGAAAGTAGGATAATAGAGATTTTTTACCGTGGAACGGCAAAACCACAGTTATAATTTACCGGTGTATACCAGACTCTTTTAAACAGATATATTGGTGTCTGAACAATCAGGAGACACAATTACTGTTTTTCTTTACGGAAAAAATACCAAAAGTTGGATAATAGAGATTTTTTACCGTGGAACGGCAAAACCACAGTTATAATTTACTGGTGTATACCAGACTTTTTAAAATAGATATATTTGTGGCTGAACAGTGAGCGACACACTCAAACTGTTTTATTTTAGGTAAAAATGGCCCAAAAGTGGATAATACAAAGGTTTGAACCGTGGAACTGCAAAACCACACTTCTATTTCCCTGGCCAACACCAGACTCTTTTAAAAATATATATTTATGTCTGAACTGTCACAGACACAGGTTTTTTTTTTTGGGGGGGTGGAAACAAAAAGGTTAATTATATGAGTGTTTGTACAGTGTGAAGGAGGAAAAAAAAAAAAAGAGGATTTAGATGAAAAAAAAAGGATTTTTACTGGCCTCCGAGACCTGGAGCTAAGTCCAGCAATTTCAGCAACAGGAGCACACATGACTGAAATGCAGAGTTTGCTGGTATAACCACTGCATCTCCTATACAGCCTGCCTGCCTGCCTGATATATGGGATGGATATTAGTCCTGAGAATGACTGTTTGTTTTATCTGGCAGCCTTTACAGACCCTACACTAACTATTTTGCAGTATGTATCTCTCCCTAAATCAGCAGCGCTGTCCCTACACTGTCTGATCCCCGCCGTCTGTGTCCAAGATGGCGGCGCCCGGTTTTAAATACTCGAGGTGACGCTGTGCGGCCAGCCAATCAATGTAATGCCCACAAACAACATGGCTGTGGCATTACAGTGACTGGCTGGCAATTCCTGCATGTTCATTGGCTCTGTAAAGAGCGCCAAACATGCAGGGCGGAGACCCGAACTCCCGCCCGAATAACGCGAAAATGCTCAGTGCTCGCCGAACATCCCGAGTAGCGTGATGCTTGGGCGAGTACCGAGCAGTATCGAGCATGTATGCTCAACACTAGTCATCACTTCAGACAGGTGTCGGAAACTGTTGTTTTTTTTGTTTTGTTTTTTCCCTGTGACAATGGGTTAAAATAGATTGGGCGTGAGGTGTAAGGTTGTTTTTTTATTTTCTGTTTTTTTTACAGGGCACAGTGGCTTCAGAAAATTGAGCATTAGGTGAGTATAACATTTTAAATAAATGTGTAAAAAATGATGTTGTTTTATTGAAAATAAAGGATTTTATTTTTGCTGTGTCTTTATTTTATTTTTTTTACTATGGTTAATAATGGGGGTGTCTTATAGGCCTCTCTACATTACTAACCCCTGGGCTTCATGTCAACTGCCAATACAAGACTGACAAGAACCTCACCCCTATTATCCCACTTGCCACTGCACCAGGGCAAGTGGAATAGCCTAGGCTAAGCACTAGATTTGGCACATCTTATTGATGCGCCATTTCAAGGGCTGCTGAGGGCTAAAATTATTAGTCTCAGAGGTGCCAATATCCACAGCCCCTTTTTGGCTATTAATATCAGCCCAAAGCTGTCTTTTTAGCCTTTGCTGATTAGAATTTTTAGGGGGACCCTAAGTCTTTTTTTTCTGCAGTCCCCTGTAATTTAGCCTTTAAATTCTAAGCAAACAACTGTCAGCTGTTATTAATAGCCAGGGAACATTTGGGCCTATTTATCCCTCCCTAGGCTATTAATATCAGCCTGCAGCTCTCTTTTAGCCTTTGCTGGTAAATGAATAAAGGGGAGACCCCACGTCAATTTTTGGGTGTTTTCTCTTAAAATAACCAGTAAAGGAGAGCTGTAAGCTAATATTATTAACATGGGAACCTTTAGGGCTATTGATCCATTCCGAGAATATTACATTAGCCTCCAGCCATCGGTTTTCCATCTTCTGATTATGAAAATTACAAAGGACCCCACTCCTTTTTTTCCCTTATTTTAAATAAAACTCTGCACCATTTTTTACACATTTATTTGAAAATAAAAAACACAGTTATGTTCACCTAACACCCTGTCCTCTGAAGCCCTTGTCCTCTGTAAAAAAAACAGAAAATAAAAAGCAACCTTATAATCACCTAACACCCAATCAATTTGAAGCCATTGTCACCTGTATAAAAGCAAAAATAAAAAAACAATAATATCCCTTTCCTGTCCGATGTGATGAAATAATCCAAACTGTCCCATGATGATCTCACTTCTAGAGCAGTCACATCAGCAGTCACTGATGTGACTGTTTTACATAACAGTCGCCTACGTACTGAAGCTGCCATGACAGAATTCACAGGAGTTCATCACTTTCTCAAGCGGCAGTGCAGTAAGTGAGATCACCGTAGCTCATCAGCTGATGAACTCCTGTGACCTCTCGCATGGTAGCTCGGTGCTACACCATTGATCAGAGACCCTGTTTCCCACACTGTCATACAGATCACAGTGTGGGAAACACATGAACCCAAACTATACTCTTCAGGTTTTCCCATCTCTACTCAAGTGCTCTGCAAATGAGACGAGGTGTCTGCGATCTATTCCAGCAAAATTTATGCTACAAATAACAAATAGTGCACCCAAACAGCAGTTCTAAGCTCATGTTGGGTATTTTCACTAGAGATGAGCGTTGTTCTACTCGAACTGTTCGCCAATCTCAAATTCGAAATGTTTTGGGCGGTGTTCGAGCCATTCGGCGAACACGAACGATTTGAGAAAAATTCGGCTGTTCAAGGTTATGTTCGATAACTGTTCGTGCACCAAAATCATAACTGGATTTTTTCTCAGTAATGATGAAAATTAATGTTAATACGCAGTTTGAGTGTACAGCGGGGCGGGGGGAGGGGCAGGGGATGGATCTCTGCAGGAATAATGAAGATCTCCATTTTTTTTTCTCTTTCCCGCATTTACAGTGGGGAGGTGCAATCTGTCAGCCTATCAGCAGCGCACACAGCGAAGTGCTTTTTTTCACACAAGCAAGGGCATGTGTCATTGGCAGTGTATGTCACATGTCCTTGTCCTATAAGACCCAGCCATTTTCCCCATCGCCACCATTTTCTCACTGCTGCAGCTGTGTGTTAGACGGCACCGCTGTTGCTGTTTGCGCTATACCTTGTTTATTTCAAGCCAATTTTCGCACAAATCTACAGATAGCTTGGGAGTAGGGAATAGTTGTGATTGCAGTGCTTTTAAGGACTAGGTTACAGCATTTCCTACGACTTTTATCAGGCTGGTCTGTGCTCTTAAATAGATAGGTTGTGGGAGTAAAGACTAGTTGTAATTGCAGTCCTTTTCAGGACTAAGTTACATCAGTTCCTATCAGTTTTTGCCAGGCAGGTCTGTGCCAGTGCTGTGCAAGTTTTTTTCACAGCAATTGGCTGAATCTAGCAAAGCTAATCCTTTTTGGCCTATTGCAGAGTGTGTTAGTCAGTGGAGTAGCCTATCTGTGTTGCAAGATACACCACCTGTGTATAGAACACCATGTTTTTTACTGCACCTAGTGAAGTAAAACCTTTTGGGCATAGCATCATTCTATTGGTCCATCTATACTGACCTCCATAATGTTGCAAATTGAATATAATTTTTTTCTGCATCTAGCTCTGAAAAAATATTTGGGCTTCTAGCAGTGTGTGGGACTTAGTCTATTAGTCCATCTATACTGACCTCCATCAGGTTGCAAATTAAATATAATATTTTTCTGCATCTAGCTCTGAAAAAAATATTTGGCCTTCTAGCAGTGTGTGGGACTTGTTCTATTAGTCCATCTATACTGACCTCCATCAGGTTGCAAACTGAATATAATTTTTTTCTGCATCTACCTCTGAAAAAATATTTGTGCTTCTAGCAGTGTGTGGGACTTGTTCTATTAGTCCATCTATACTGACCTCCATCAGGTTGCAAATTGAATATAATTTTTTTCTGCATCTAGCTCTGAAAAAATATTTGGGCTTCTAGCAGTGTGTGGGACTTGGTCTATTAGTCCATCTATACTGACCTCCATCAGGTGGCAAATTGAATATAATATTTTTCTGTATCTAGCTCTCAAAAAATTTGGGCTTCTAGCAGTGTGTGGGACTTGTTCTATTAGGCCATCTATACTGACCTCCATCAGGTTGCAAACTGAATACAATATTTTTCTGCATCTAGCTCTGAAAAAATATTTGGGCTTCTAGCTTTGTGTGGGACTTGTTCTATTAGTCCATCTATACTGACCTCCATCAGGTTGCAAATTGAATATAATTTTTTACTGCATCTACCTCTGAAAAAATATTTGTGCTTCTAGCAGTGTGTGGGACTTGTTTTATTTGTCCATCTATACTGACCTCCATCAGGTTGAAAATTAAAAATAATTTTTCTCTGCATCTAGCTCTGAAAAAATATTTGGCCTTCTAGCAGTGTGTGGGACTTGTTCTATTAGGCCATCTATACTGACCTCCATCAGGTTGCAAATTGAATATAATATTTTTCTGCATCTAGCTCTCAAAAAATATTTTGCTTCTAGCAGTGTGTGGGACTTGTTCTATTAGTCCATCTATACTGACCTCCATCAGGTTGCAAACTGAATATAATATTTTTCTGCATCTAGCTCTGAAAAAATATTTGGGCTTCTAGCTGTGTGTGGGACTTGTTCTATTAGTCCATCTATACTGACCTCCATCAGTTTGCAAATTGAATATAATTTTTTTCTGCATCTAGCTCTGAAAAATTTTTTTGGCTTCTAGCAGTTTGTGGGACTTGTTCTCATAGTCCATCTATACTGACCTCCATCAGGTTGCAAATTGAATATAATATTTTTCTGCATCTAGCTGTGAAAAAATATTTGGGCTTCTAGTAGTGTGTGGGACTTTGTTCTATTAGTCCATCTATACTGACCTCCATCAGGTTGCAAACTGAATATAATTTTTTTCTGCATCTACCTCTGAAAAAATATTTGTGCTTCTAGCAGTGTGTGGGACTTGGTCTATTAGACCATCTATGCTGACCTCCATCAGGTTGCAAATTAAAAATAATTTTTATCTGCATCTAGCTCTGAAAAAATATTTGGCCTTCTAGCAGTGTGTGGGACTTGTTCTATTAGTCCATCTATACTGACCTCCATCAGGTTGCAAATTGAATATAATTTTTTTCTGCATCTAGCTCTGAAAAAATATTTGGGCTTCTAGCAGTGTGTGGGACTTGGTCTATTAGTCCATCTATGCTGACCTCCATCAGGTTGCAAATTGATTATAATATTTTTCTGCATCTAGCTCTGAAAAAATATTTGGCCTTCTAGCAGTGTGTGGGACTTGTTCTATTAGTCCATCTATACTGACCTCCATCAGGTTGCAAACTGAATATAATATTTTTCTGCATCTAGCTCTGAAAAAATATTTGGGCTTCTAGCTGTGTGTGGGACTTGTTCTATTAGGCCATCTATACTGACCTCCATCAGGTTGCAAATTGAATATAATTTTTTTCTGCATCTAACCCAGCCAATAGTTTTGGCCTAATACCACAGTTTGGCCACTCAGCTCTGCTCGGTTCCCATCCATTGTTTTTTTGTGCAAACAACTCCAGAGTTATGAATTAGTTAACCACCAAAATGAGTGGAAAAAGGCCTGCTGCTGGTGGAAAGGGGAATAGGCGTGTTGGGAAGGGGAAAAAAGGTTGTGTCCGTTGGGTAGGTGTTAAAGCCACAGTAACATCTGCAGAAGAAAGACCATCTTCCAGCCAAACTAAAATGTCTACTTCTTTTAGCGGACAATGTGATAAGATCCCTTTCTTACGGCCACGCCAATCGCTACAAATTCCAGATGAGGCACAAAAACAGCAGGTGCTTCAATGGATATCAAGTGTTCCTTTAAGTGGGCTCTCCTCCACATCAACTTCAACATCACAAATACTCCAGTCCTCAAAGGTGTCACCCCAATCGCACTTGCTTCCTCACAGCTCCCAAATCTCCAGCTGCCCATCGGAGTATGAGGTAGAACAGATGGTTGAGTCTGCAGAGCTGTTTACTCATACTATAGCCTGGGAATCAGAGGTCGGCTCCAGCTCTTCTGTGAATCCAGATGAGGAAATGATCTGCACTGATGCCCAGAATCTTTATGAGTCGGATCCAGGACCAGATGCTGAAGGTTCTGACCATAATGTAGACCCTCATTCCCAAATTGTAACTCCTGTTGGTGGAGACAATGAGGAAGACGATGATGAGACTCAAATACCTGATTGGAGCGACAAATTTAGTTTTTTTGTCAGGGCAGGAACAGGTTGGCTCTGAGGACGAAGGGTGTGATAACGCAATGGGTGATGATAATGAGGTTGGAGATCCCACTTACTGTCAACCCACAGTCAGCCAAGAGATGAGGTCAGCAGAGGAGGTGGAGGAGAATGCTAGTGACAATGAGGTCAGGTTGCGCCTTCCTGGACAGAGACGTAGTACTGGAAGCATGTCAACAACTGCATCCTCAAACACAACTCTGCCTCTCACCACAAGTCGTGGTGGCTCTCCAGGTTGCATGGGTGCAAAGCCTTGCATAGCCTGGGCATTTTTTCAGATCGATAAAGATTACCCAACTCGTGTTATCTGTAACATTTGTCAGGAAAAGCTAAGTAGAGGCCAAAAAATACATAGTTTGAGTACTTCATGCATGAACCGGCAAATGGACATGAAGCATAAGTTGCAGTGGGAAGCTCACTGTGCTACAATGTGGCCTAGCCGACGGGTCAACCACCATCTGCCATATCTTGTGCATCCGCGGCCTCTTCATCCTCTGTGACTGGGGGGACAGCAGTCACACCTGTTTTGGGGCGCAGACCTGCCACTTCTTTACCCGCAACAGCCAGCGTGATTGGCAGGTCATCATTTTCTTTGGAGGTGGTAACACCAGCTAGTGTTGAGCGCTGTCCAACATCGATAGCACCACCTTTGGATCAAGGCAACCTAACATGTCCGACTGCATCTTCCTCACAGACGGGCAGATTGCCGGGGACACCCTTATCAACCCCGTCTAAGCACAATAGCCAGCCCTCGGTCCCTCAGATGTGGACAAGTAAAAGACCATTTCCTCCTAGCCATGAGAAAGCTAAGAGGTTGAATTTCACCATCTGCAAGCTCTTGGCTACAGAAATGCTGCCTTTCCGCCTGGTGGACACAGAGGATTTTCGAGACCTTATGTCCGTCGCAGTGCCCCAGTACCAGATGCCCAGTCGGCACTACTTCTCAAAGAAAGGTGTGCCTGCGCTCCACCAGCATGTCGCACACAACATCACCGCTTCTTTGAGAAACTCTGTGTGTGACAGGGTGCATTTCACCACAGACACTTGGACGAGTAGGCATGGACAGGGACGTTACATGTCGCTGACTTGGCACTGGGTAACTATGGTGACAGCAGGACAAGGGGCTGCTGTCCAAGTCTTGCCGTCCCCACGAGTTGTGCGTCAATCCTCTTTATCTCAAAGTTCCTCAACTGCTTCTGCCTCCTCAACCTCCTCTCGGTCCTCCACCTGCACCCAAAGCCTGTCTGGTCATGCCACAAGCTTTCTAACTGCGCAGAAGGGATCCTGCACACCTCCTTACTATGCTGGCAGTAGGGCTCAACGTCATCAGGCGGTTTTTACTTTGAAATGTCTGGGAAATGTGAGTCACACAGCTGAGGAGTTGTGGTCAGCTCTGGAGAACCAATTTCATGAATGGTTGTCTCTACTGGACCTGAAACCAGGGAAGGCCGTGTGCGACAATGCTGCAAACCTGGGTGCGGCCCTTCGCCGGGGCAATGTCACACACGTGCCTTGTATGGCTCACGTGTTGAACCTGGTTGTCCAGCAATTTTTAGCCCACTATCCCGGACTAGATGGCCTTCTGCAGAGGGCACGGTCGCTGTGTGCTCACTTCCGCCGTTCGCATTCCGCAGCTCAGCGACTTACATCTCTACAGAAGTCGTTGGGCCTGCCACTTCAACGGCTAAAATGCGATGTGCCTACCCGGTGGAATTCAACTCTGCACATGTTGCAGCGACTGTGGCAGCACCGACAAGCCCTGGTGCAATACGTTCTGACGTATAGCCTGGGCCAACGAGATCCAGAGGTGGGGCAAATCACGCTGGAGGAGTGGTCTCAGGTCAGGGACCTATGCACCCTTCTGCACAGTTTTGAAATGGCGACGAAGATGTTTAGTGCTGACGATGCCATTATCAGCATGACTATTCTGGTGATTTACATGCTGGAGCACATGTTAAACAGAATTCGGAGTCTGGTGGTGGCAAAAGAGGAGGTGGAGGAAGTAGAGGAGAAGGAGTTGTATGTGGAAGGGCTAACATCTGCAAGGTCCAGACGGTCGGCAGCACCAAGGCGGCAGGCATGTGAGGGTGGGGGAGGTGGTTTTACCAGGGCGCATTGTAGCAGCCAAACTAGTGAGGAAGGTGCAGGAGCCCAGGAAGAAGTGGAGGACGAACTGATGGAAGACTCATCAGATGAGGGAGACCTTGATCACATTTCTGTTGTGCGAGGTTGGGGAGAGAGGACAGAGGAAGGAAGCATGATTGTTACCTCGCCACCAACACAACAGGGACTTGGTGCTCCTGGATGCGCAACACACATGAGTGCCTTCTTGCTGCACTACCTGCAACATGACCTTTATATTGTGAGAATTAGAAATAATCCTGACTACTGGGTTGCCACACTGTTAGATCCCCGGTACAAAAGTAAATTTGCAGAAATTATTCCTGCCATAGAAAAGGATGCACACATGCAGGAGTATCAGCAGAGACTGTTGCAGAATCTTACATGTGCTTTTCCACAAAACACCAGTGGTGCACGTACTGAATCTCACAGTTCCAACTTGCCAACCGTGGGACCGTCGAGTGTTCAGCACTCAAACCGTAACAGAAACACAGTATCTGCTGGTAACATCAATTTTGCGGAATCATTTCACCACCTTTTTAGCCCATCCTTTGCAAGGCCACAGGAGACAAGACGTCTGACACATAGTCATCGCCTAGAGACGATGGTACAGGAGTATCTCCAAGTAAACATTGAAGCCATGACTGTGTCACTGGACCCTTGCTCTTTTTGGGCTTCCAATCTGGATAAATGGCCGGAGCTAGCCACTTACGCCTTGGAGATCTTGTCATGCCCCGCAGCCAGCGTTCTGTCTGAACGTGTGTTCAGTGCTGCTGGTGGTGTGCTGACAGATAAGCGCACGCGGCTCTCCACTGATAATGTAGACAGACTCACGTTCATAAAGATGAACAAATCATGGATCCGAAATGACTTTTCTACCCCTGTGTCATCCTGGGGAGAGTAAAAGCTTGATGATTGGTTAAAATCACCTCACCAACCATTTTAAGATTTCAAATTACTAATCATGTTTATCTGTATCTTGGCTGGAAAATTATTTGGGCTTTGTAGCAGTGTGCAGTACTGATTCTATTAGGCCATCTATACTAAGCTCCACCAGATTTAAAATTGCTAATCATGTTTATCTGTATCTTGGCTGGAAAATAATTTGGGCTTTGTAGCAGTGTGCAGTACTGATTCTATTAGGCCATCTATACTAAGCTCCACCAGATTTAAAATTAATAATAATTTTTAGCTGCATCTAGCCCGGAAAATAATTTTGGGGCTCCGAGATGCGCAAGACACATAAGTGCCTTCATGCTGCACTACCTGCAAAATGACCCTCATATTGTCAGAATTCGAAGTAATCCTGACTACTGGGTTGCCACACTCTTAGATCTCCCACACTCTTCGATCAACCTTTTCATTTTAATAAAGATCAAAAAAATGGTCATTTTTGAAATTATAAGCATTAGTAGTAGTGTTGAGCCACCCCCGTAGTGTTCGAGTTCGGTTCGGTTCGTCGAACACCCGTGTGTTCGCCGAACTGCTCGTCGAACTGTTCGTCGAACACCTTCGAACACCGTTAAAACCAATGGCAGGCAAACAAAAACACATAGAAACACATAGAAAACACCTTCAAAGGTGTCCAAAAGCTGACAAACTGCTCAGAAGACACAACTAACACATGGAAAAGTGACAAGTACATATAGTCATGCGAAAAGAAAAGAGGTGGAGTAGTAAAAGGAGGGGGAGACACAGATATAGGCATGTCATGCCCTTCTAAAATCCAAAAAGTGAGAAGCCGAGACGGCCAGTCCGCTCCTGCCCGTGCCACCTCCGTGTCGCCGGGTTTGTGCCAGAGCCGCGGTGAACCCTGACGGCCAGCCCCCCTCTCCCAATACTGGTGCCTGTCCGCTGGTGGGTCGAGAGAGCCCCCCTGTGGTGGAGGCAGCTCTAAGCTTTTTAATTTAAATTGTCCCTCTAATTTGAATGAATACACTTTAAATCCATTTACAAGGATATATTGGAGGGCAAGTCTCATGCCAGCAGCGGCGTAATTCCAGCTCCAGTAGCGTCCACTAAAGCTGCTGCAGTTAAAAAGCTTTTATAAGGATCGAGCTCGGCTGTCCACCGCAAGGCATCCTAGTGCCAGTCCCAGCCCCTATGCCTTGGGGTGCCTCCTGATGCTCTTCACTAAGTATCCCGTGGTCCCGAGCATTTCCTTTGAAAAAATTAAGTGTCCAAACTACAGGTGGTGTAGCTTGCTTAACAGCCGGGATAATCCGCTGACTAGCAGACACTGCTACTAGGCACAAAGTATTTCCTGGGCTAGATGCAGTTAAAAATTTGTAAGTAGATACTCTCGTTGGATGCTGAGAAAGCATTCCATAGAGTCTCCTGGCACGCCATATATGATTCTCTTAAAAAGCTTGGGGTAGGGGTCTAGGGGACCCTTTTATAGCCAAAATCACGGCCCTGTATCACAATACGTCACCTAGGCTGAAGATAAATGGAACTGTAGCACCGAGGGCTCGGTTGCTACAGACGTATTGCACCTCACCCAGAGGTGTGATATCTCACTCTCAGATAAGGATGGAGTGTGGATCAGGACCCGACACCTGCATGCATTACACCACATTGCCGTGGGGCAGGGCGACCAATATGCCCCTGAGATGGGCACGACAGTCCCTGTCCCTGGCTGGAGTGGGGGGAGGGAACACTGAGGAAGGGGAACCCTGCAGTGCAGGAGCAGGGAGGAAGCAGTTCCTGGGTGCATTGAGAAGGGAGTATAAAAGGTGGGCACCATCTTAGTTCAGTGCAGAGAAGTCTGAGCAGAAGTGGCAGGGAGCAGGGGCTCTGCATGAGCTCTGCTCCGGAGGCGGGCCTAGTAACAGAGGCCCAGGCCTGCAAGAGGGAGAAGGAAGGAAGAGGAGCGGAGAAGGCTCCAGGAACAAGGAATGAAGGGATCCCAGGGGTGCGGACGGGCGAGTCGCCACCGCACGCCCGAATCCACCTGCGTGGAGGGGTCAGGCCAAAGGGGGAGACCGGTCCCCGAACTAGTGGAGGCAGGAAACGACCCTCAGCTAGAAACCGGAGGCTCTGACATTTTATGTGGCGCAGCCCCTTGCTCCACCCGCTAGGAAGGCACCACATAGGGTCAGGGAAACTGGCGCCAAGTTTACCAAGAGGAGGCCCGAGGCAGCCGGACAGAAGTGTTGGTAAGAAAGGCCAGACAAAGGACACACAAAGGGGGTCCTGTGAAGCGCTCCAAAGTTATCTGGGAGTTGTCTGAGCCCCTCACCTGGTGAGCACAGTACGACGTGGGCAGCCGTTACCTGCAGACGTGGTCTGGATAATAAGAACTGTGAGTAAAGGCCCTGAACTGCATCACTGACTCCGTGTCGTTACTGCTGCTGCCCTGCACCATCACCCCCATCCTCCGCATACACTGCCCTGAGGCTATACTCCTCCGATGGGGAGTTATGCTACGCTCTGCTGCACCCACAACACCAGCCTTAGCGGTCTGCCCTGTAGCGGCGGTTCACTCTGACCGCAATCCACGGGTGGCGTAGTCGGACATTTAAACATCAAAACCACATAAATAGTTCCGCCACTGGTTTGACCGCCCTGAGCCACGGAACCGGATCGCCGCCACGAAGACTACAACCACCAGCATCCACCAAAAAGGGTCCGGCTCCGGGTGTCCCAAGGCCCAGGGGGTGCGTCAGAACATTTTCATCACCTTTCACAATCACCAATGGGACAAGGCAGGGATGTCCTCTGTCCCCTCTCTTATACATCCTAGTGACGGAGCACCTGCTCTCATCAATTCGCCATAACCCCAATATTAGGTGGATTGAGGTGGGAGGCACCGAGTACAAGTGCTCTCTATTTGCTGATGATGTCCTAGTATATATCACTCAATCACATATATCCATCCCTGCTGTTATGGCTGAAATAGATCACTTTGTTACATGGTAAAATTTTAAAATCAATGCAGCGAAGTCTGAGGCCCTCGATGTCTCCCTCCCTAAATCCATATAGTATTCCATCCAGTCCAACTTTCCCTTTGCCTGGCCCTCACAGGGTATCAAATACTTAGGAATTCCTATTCATAGAGACCTCTCCCATCTATGTTATCTTAATTTTGGGCCCTTTATTGAACAATTCCATACAGACCACGGTTGGCAAGTTAGAACTGTAAGATTCACTACGTGAACCACTGGTGTTTTGTGGAAAAGCACATGTACACCGCGTTCCAAATTATTATGCAAAAAGTGTTTAGGAGTGATAAGGGAAGAATTTGTTTGTTTGTCAGTTAAACTCATTGATGGTGATGTGTGTCAGGGCTCTTTATATCACTGTAAGCAATTGCAGACACCTGTGCTAATTAGTTTGGCAGGTGTGTCCAATGAAAGGCAAGACTACTTAAGAAGGCTCTCTCACATTATTAAGCAGCCTACATTTTCTGCCAAAATGGGAAAGAAAAAGGATGTGTCGGCTGCTGAGAAGCAACAAATTGTGGAGTGTTTAGGTCAAGGCATGACTACAATCAACATTGTGCGATGATCAGGATGAAGTGTCTTGGCAATCAAGAAGTATGTAGCTGATTCACAGTACACACGTGTGCGTGCTGATAAGGGCAAATTGAGGACTCTTTCCTACAGGCAATTACGTCAGGTTGAAAGAGCAGCGGCAAAAAAGCCTTGTCATAGCAGCAGACAAGTTTTTGAAGCTGCTTGTGCCTCCAACGTCCCCCGAACAACAAGATGCAGGGTCCTTCAGAGGTTTGCAGCTGTGCATACGCCATCCTGTCGACCTCCTCTATCCACTTCACACAAGCAGAAACGGCTCCAGTGGGCCAAACATTACATGAAGACTGATTTCAAAACTGTTTTGTTCACGGATGAGTGCCGTGCAGCGCTCGATGGTCCAGATGAATGGAGTGGAGGATGGCTGGTTGATGGACACCCCACGCAAACACGGCTACAGCGCCAACAAGGAGGAGGTGGAGGAATGTTTTGGGCTGGAATCATGGGGAGAGAGATTGTCGGCCCCTTTAGGATCCCTGAAGGCGCTAAAGATGAACTCCATAATGTATGTGGATTTTCTCAAACAGCACTTCCTGCCATGGTTCAAGAAGAAGAACCGTGTATTTCACAGCAAGATCATTTTTCTGCATGATAATGCACCATCTCATGCTGCACATAAAACATCTGCATCTCTGGCTGATATGGGCATAAAAGGGGACAAACTTATGGTGTGACCCCCATGCTCCCCTGACCTCTACCCCATTCAGAACCTTTGGAGCATCATTAAAAGGAGTGTCTATGATGGCGGGAGGCAGTTCACATCTAAGCAACAGCTCTGGGAGGGTATTCTGTCCTCATGCAAAACAATTGAAGCAGAAACCATCCAAAACCTGACAAATTCAATGGACGAGAGAGTTCAGAAGCTCCTTTCGAACAAGGGGTCCTATGTGAAAATGTAACATCACCTAGAATAAAGTTTTGAGTTGAAAACTGTTTGATTTCAGTTTCTAACAACCTGCTAATGCTTATAATTTCAAAAATGACCATTTTTTTGGTCTTTATTAAAATGAAAAGGTTGATCGAAAAGTTTGGGGGATCTAAGAGTGTGGCAACCCAGTAGTCATGATTACTTCGAATTCTGACAATATGAGGGTCATGCTGCAGGTAGTGCAGCAAGAAGGCACTTATGTGTCTTGCGCATCTCGGAGCCCCAAAATTATTTTCCGGGCTAGATGCAGCTAAAAATTATTTTTAATTTTAAATCTGGTGAAGCTTATTATAGATGGCCTAATAGGATCAGTGCTGCACACTGCTACAAAGCCCAAATTATTTTCCAGTCAAGATACAGATAAACATGATTAGTAATTTGAAAGCTTAAAACGGTTGGTAGGGTGATTTTAACCAATCATCAAGCTTTTACTCTCCCCAGGATGACACAGGGGTAGAAAAGTCGTTTCGGATCCATGATTTGTTCATCTTTATGAACGTGAGTCTGTCTACATTATCAGTGGAGAGCCGCGTGCGCTTATCTGTCAGCACATCACCAGCAGCGCTGAACACACGTTCAGACAGAACGCTGGCTGCGGGGCATGACAAGATCTCCAAGGCGTAAGTGGCTAGCTCCGGCCATTTATCCAGATTGGAAGCCCAAAAAGAGCAAGGGTCCAGTGACACAGTCGTGGCTTCAATGTTTACTTGGAGATACTCCTGTACCATCGTCTCTAGGCGTTGACTATGTGTCAGACTTCTTGTCTCCTGTGGCCTTGCAAAGGATGGGCTAAAAAAGTGGTGAAATGATTCCGCAAAATTGATGTTACCAGCAGATACTGTGGTTCTGTTACGGTTTGACTGCTGAACACTTGACGGTCCCACGGTTGGCAAGTTGGAACTGTGAGATTCACTACGTGCACCACTGGTATTTTGTGGAAAAGCACATGTAAGATTCTGCAACAGTCTCTGCTGATACTCCTGCATGCGTGCATCCCTTTCTATGGCAGGAATAATTTCTGCAAATTTACTTTTGTACCGGGGATCTAACAGTGTGGCAACCCAGTAGTCAGGATTATTTCTAATTCTCACAATTCGAGGGTCATGTTGCAGGTAGTGCAGCAAGAAGGCACTCATGTGTGTTGCGCATCCAGGAGCACCAAGTCCCTGTTGTGTTGGTGGCGAGGTAACAATCATGCTTCCTTCCTCTGTCCTCTCCCCCCAACCTCGCACAACAGAAATGTGATCAAGGTCTCCCTCATCTGATGAGTCTTCCATCAGTTCGTCCTCCACTTCTTCCTGGGCTCCTGCACCTTCCTCACTAGTTTGGCTGCTACCATGCGCCCTGGTAAAATCATCTCCCCCACCCTCACATGCCTGCCGCCCTGGTGCTGCCGACCGTCTGGACCTTGCAGATGTTAGCCCTTCCGCATACAACTCCTCCTCCTCTACTTCCTCCACCTCCTCTGCTGACCTTATCTCTTGGCTGACTGTGGGTTGACAGTAAGTGGGATCTCCGACCTCATCATCATCACCCTGTGCGTTATCACACCCGTCGTCCTCAGAGCCAACCTGTTCCTGCCCTGACAAAAAACTAAAGTTGTCACTCCAATCAGGTATTTGAGTCTTATCATCGTCTTCCTCATTGTCTCCACCAACAGGAGTTACAACCTGATGGAGGTCAGTATAGATGGACTAATAGACCAAGTCCCACACACCGCTAGAAGCCCAAATAATTTTTCAGAGCTAGATGCAGAAAATTTTTTTATTCAATTTGCAACCTGATGGAGGTCAGTATAGATGGACTAATAGACCAAGTCCCACACACTGCTAGAAGCCCAAATATTTTTTCAGAGCTAGATGCAGAAAAAAATTATTTTTAATTTGCAACCTGATGGAGGTCAGTATAGATGGACTAATAGACCAAGTCCCACACACTGCTAGAAGCCCAAATATTTTTTCAGAGCTAGATGCAGAAAAAAATTATTTTTAATTTGCAACCTGATGGAGGTCAGTATAGATGGACTAATAGACCAAGTCCCACACACCGCTAGAAGCCCAAATATTTTTTCAGAGCTAGATGCAGAAAAAAATTATATTCAATTTGCAACCTGCTGGAGGTCAGTATAGAAGGACTAATAGAACAAGTCCCACACACTGCTAGAAGCCCAAATATTTTTTCAGAGCTAAATGAAGAAAAAAATTATTTTTAATTTGCAACCTGATGGAGGTCAGTATAGATGGACTAATAGACCAAGTCCCACACACTGCTAGAAGCCCAAATATTTTTTCAGAGCTAGATGCAGAAAAAAATTATTTTTAATTTGCAACCTGATGGAGGTCAGTATAGATGGACTAAGAGACCAAGTCCCACACACTGCTAGAAGCCCAAATATTTTTTCAGAGCTAGATGCAGAAAAAAAATATTTTTAATTTGCAACCTGATGGAGGTCAGTATAGATGGACTAATAGACCAAGTCCCACACACTGCTAGAAGCCCAAATATTTTTTCAGAGCTAGATGCAGAAAAAAATTATTTTTAATTTGCAACCTGATGGAGGTCAGTATAGATGGACTAATAGACCAAGTCCCACACACTGCTAGAAGCCCAAATATTTTTTCAGAGCTAGATGCAGAAAAAAATTATTTTTAATTTGCAACCTGATGGAGGTCAGTATAGATGGACTAATAGAACAAGTCCCACACGCTGCTAGAAGCCCAAATATTTTTTCAGAGATAAATGAAGAAAAAAATTATTTTTAATTTGCAACCTGATGGAGGTCAGTATAGATGGACTAATAGACCAAGTCCCACACACTGCTAGAAGCCCAAATATTTTTTCAGAGCTAGATGCAGAAAAAAATTATTTTTAATTTGCAACCTGATGGAGGTCAGTATAGATGGACTAATAGACCAAGTCCCACATACCGCTAGAAGCCCAAATATTTTTTCAGAGCTAGATGCAGAAAAAAATTATATTCAATTTGCAACCTGCTGGAGGTCAGTATAGAAGGACTAATAGAACAAGTCCCACACACTGCTAGAAGCCCAAATATTTTTTCAGAGCTAAATGAAGAAAAAAATTATTTTTAATTTGCAACCTGATGGAGGTCAGTATAGATGGACTAATAGACCAAGTCCCACACACTGCTAGAAGGCCAAACATTTTTTCAGAGCTAGATGCAGAAAAAAATTATATTCAGTTTGCAACCTGATGGAGGTCAGTATAGATGGACTAATAGAATGATGCTATGCCCAAAAGATTTTACTTCACTAGGTGCAGTAAAAAAATTGGTATTCTATACACAGGTGGTATATCTTGCAACACAGATAGGCTACTCCACTGACTAACACACTCTGCAATAGGCCAAAAAGGATTTGCTTTGCTAGATTCAGCCAAATGCTGTGAAAAAAACTTGCACAGCACTGGCACAGACCTGCCTGGCAAAAACTGATAGGAACTGATGTAACCTAGTCCTGAAAAGGACTCCAATTACAATTAGTCTTTACTCCCACAATCTATCTATTTAAGAGCACAGACCTGCTTGATAAAAGTCGTAGGAAATGCTGTAACCTAGTCCTTAAAAGGACTGCAATCACAACTATTCCCTACTCCCAAGCTATCTGTATATTTGTGCGAAAATTGGCTTGAAATTAACAAGGTATAGCGCACACAGCAACAGCGGTGCCGTCTAACATGCAGCTGCAGCAGTGAGAAAATGGTGGCGACGGGGAAAATGGCTTGGTCTTATAGGGCAAGGACATGTGACATACACTGCCAATCACACATGCCCTTGCTTGTGTGAAAAAAAGCACTTCGCTCCGTGTGTGCGCTGCTGATAGGCTGACAGATTGCACCTCCCCACTGCAAATGCGGGAAAGAGAAAAAAAAATGGAGATCTTCATTGTTCCTGCAGAGATCCATCCCCTGCCCCTCCCCCCGCCCCGCTGTACACTCAAACTGCGTATTAACATTAATTTTCATCATTACTGAGAAAAAATCCAGTTATGATTTTGGTGCACGAACAGTTATCGAACATAACCTCGAACAGCCGAATTTTTCTCAAATTGTTCGTGTTCGCCGAACGGCTCGAACACCGCCCAAAACAGCTCGAATTTGAGATTTTCGAACAGTTCGAGTAGAACAACGCTCATCTCTAGTTTTTACCACTTCCAGTGACTCTAGTCAGATTTTCAAAATGAGAATAAGCCATAAAATTTGCTCTGTAACTAAGGGGCTAATGTTATTGACTCAGTATTCTGATTGATTGTTACTTTTAAGTTAAAAATAAAATATCACATTCAAAAACCACCAAGCAGCAGAAAAATCCTGGAATAGCAAATACACTGGGAGATGAAGATAGAATTATCTTCAAAGCATGCACACTGTGAAGCTCATACCAAGGTTTGTAAATCTGGCTCTACTACTGTCACGAGTGTGTCAGAGGTAACAGACAGTAGCCCTGCAGGTGGCTGCAGGAGATCTTTACATTTGGCATTACAGACATCTTCTTAGAGGCTCGCTGTCTTTAGGACCCAGCAGCTACCTCCCTCTGGCTAATTAGCTCCCTGGCCTGTCTGAGAGGGAGGTGCTGACAATATTCATTACTACTTGTGACGCTGTAGCAAGAGCAGTACTTCGTCCTCTCTGGAGCTTGAGGCCGTGTGCGCATTTGTCTGGAGTCCTTCTAAAGCTAAGCAATTTGCCCCTGTTTGTCTACCCTTGTTGTCTATACAGTTTAGTGGAGATCGACTAGTGCTCATCTCCTCCCTTCACTAGCCTTAGCCATACGCCAGGGAAAGTTAGGGCGAGGCACGCCTTGTGGCGTTTGGTGAAGAGCCAATATAGGGACGGTAGTTGAGACAGGGTGACACTAGCCAAGACTAATATGTCCCCACTTTCCCCCTTTCCCTAGTATCTGGGCTTCCCTAGTGACATCAGAAGCTCTGAGAAATGTCAATCAGGAGATAAGGGCTTGGCAAAAGTTGGCAAAAGTAAAGACACCAAGACTCTTTGGACTTCCAGCAGTAATCAGATGTCTACAAACAAGAAATATGCTTTTTTATAGGTTGCATAATAGCAAAACTGCTGATTTAGATAGGGACATTATTACTACCCTATTAAAAATTCCTACAGCATCGTAGCCATAATTTAATAGTCAAAAATTGCATGACAGTTCCCTTTAAAACAAGAAACTCTGAAGGCACTATTGAAACAAAAAATGTCCCAATTGGAAGAATCCTAAGCAAAAAAAAAATATTAAATAATATAGGACTTCAATTATATAACCTTAAGTAAAGGAAAATTGCATTTTATGGATTTATATATTTTTTAACTTATATATTTATTTTTTTATTACATTAATTGTTATTATTAGATATAAATTCACATTTATAACAAGTATTATAGTAATGATTATTTTTTTCTACATTTGTCTTCTTATATTCATCTCAATTTTAAAAAGTATCATATAACATTTTGGGAAAAATATACAACACAATATTCCAGCACTTGAGGTCAAGATGGCGAATATCTCCACAGCCACCATGCTCTTCCCTCTGGTGCTCAGATATGCCGGGATCATGGCTATCCAGACACTGCAGAACATCAGCATGCTGAAGGTGATGTACTTGGCCTCATTAAAGCTGTCTGGTAATGTCCTGACCATGAAAGCCAAAATAAAGCTCATAGATGCCAGGAACCCCAGATAACCCAACATGGAGTAGAACCAGATATCTGAGCCTTCATTACACTGAATGATGATCCTATCAGTATTTGACATCATGTCCAACTCCTGATATGGAGGAGAAAAAGACAACCAGACAATGCAAATGAGAACTTGGACTGAGGAGCAGATCCCCACCACATAGTTAGATGTCTTGACACCGACCCACTTCCTCCATATGCTGCCTGGTTTGGTGGCTTTGAAGGCGATGCAGACTGTTATTGTTTTGGCAAGGATAGAAGAAAGAGAAATAGAGAAGAATATCCCAAATGACGTCTGTCTCAGTAAGCAGGTGATGTCCACAGGACGACCAAGGAAGAAGAAGACACAGAGAAAACTATGCATTATGGAGACCAGAAGGATGACGCTCACACTGCGGTTATTGGCCCTCACAATTGGGTTGTCCCAGTAATGGATGAAAATTCCTAATATGAAAATGGTAATAATGCAAAATAATAAAGATGTGAATATAAAAAGAATTACAATTTCATCCTCCTCATAGGACAGAAACTCATAGGATTTAGGGACACATTTAACTTTCTTCTCATCCGGCCACTCATCATCAGGACATCTGTTGCAAATTTTACTATCTGAAGGACACAAAGAAAAATATATAAATTTGTGGAGCTATGTAATATTCCAATGTCCCTAAAAAAGCAGGAGTGTTCATAATTACAGGCGCTTACAGTGCATCTTCTCCATCCAGTAGACTGCTGATATCCTTGACATCATTAGGATAATCAGTATAAGTTCAATTAGAGACAATTCTGAGAAAGCCCGAAAAGCAGATTGAAGATGTCTTGGCACATTGGAAGAGGCAAGACTCCATAGTTTGTGTAGCAGCCATAAATACAAGCTTCGCTTATTTGGATGAGAGGGTACTTATCATTTATGACCACAATAACAAATATAGAGCTGGGTGTTATCCAGTACACCATGGAACCTTCAATCAGCTAATCCATGTGGATTCCTGAAGTCCATCCCTATTAATCTAATCCTAATAATAAGTCATCAATATTAAAGTCTTAGAAAATTCCTTCAACAAACTTCTGCTCAAATATTTTTCGTAAATTGTTGAAAAATTCCAGCTTGACACCATAATAGCAATCTGACTTTAGTTAATGATTTGGCATACAAGATGGAAATCTATTACTTTATTTTTGTTTAAACATCTGTAATTAATTTATTTTTGTAATCTGCAGATAAACATTTATGATGGAGTCATCTTCTTTTTATTGTGAATTACAGCCAGAGAATCAAGACCTATATTTTTCTTATATACAGTTTATTTACTTAGATGTGGTTGGTTCAGCCCCTTCCCCGGTTTTTATCCCTTCAGCCTCATATTGATTCCGATATCTCATCCTGCCTGGTATTCCTCTGTGCTTTGCTATTATTTCTTGTTAAAAAATTACATTATCACATGACCAGCTAGAGCCCATAATATCTGTATTACAGATGAATGGATGTTTTGAAATTTGATTTCATCAGCATCGCAGAATTTCCTCCCAAAATTTGGATTGCAGTGCATAAATTTGCATGCATAATGAAAAAGCCTCTAGTTGCCTGGAAAATAAGTGAGCTATGTGAGTTCCCTTTTGAATAAATTTAAGACGTTTTGAGCTCATCTTTTTGATGTCCAAATTACATTGACCTATCAAAGTATTGAAATGCATGCATTGCTGTTGCTTATAACTGGTGCAAATGGAAAAAGCCGTGGCATTTTCACATGGTTGGGTGCAATAATTATACAAGGTAATTATAATTATACCTATTTTGGAGAATAGAAGAGCTTTTAATTTTGCTAGATGAAGAAGTGATAGCTTTTTTATAAATCATCCATAAACAATACGCCTAATATGGAGACAAAACAGATATTTTTTACTGTTTTCAATATTAAAATGTAATGTCTCTCAATCTAAAATAAAATAAAAAATTCCTTTTTTATGGTCCACAACTGGTTTACTAATTACAAAATCATTATGCAATTGTAAAGGCTTTTTACCAAGCTGTCCAAAAATTATCCACTCGTTTCTCAAAAGAAAACAATAGCACTATTTTCAATGTGAAGAACTGGCTTATTGTCATCAAGTTTTATTAAAAAATAGCCCTAATTTCAGGGCTGTTTCTTCAGGGTACATAAACATATTCACAGCATTACTAGTGCAGTAAAGCATCGACAGTGGCTAGGATGTGGCTGGTGTGGCTGTGCAGTAGCTGCAGCCGCAGCTGAACAGTAGAGAATTAAAATGGGGCAGGAAAGCAGATGCCTGGCAGCTCAAAGCCAACAGCAGGGGTCCAAGCAGCAATAGTACAGTCAAGCAATGTAAAACACAGTGGGCATCCAGGAGGTTTATTGTTAGCATGGCTGTGCAGTGTCTGTGGGCCGAGGTTCTTGTTAAAATGGGGCAGTCAAAAGAATGCTTGGTAGTTTAGGGCCAGCAACAGCAGCCCCAGTATTACAGTAACTATGAAACACAGTGGGAAACAAGATGTTATGTGGCTGGCATGGCTGTGCAGTGTCTGTGGGATCAGCAGCATGGTACAGAGTTAGGACAGGGCAGGCAAGGAGATGTTTGGCAATTTACTGCAAGCAATGGCAGCTCTGACAGCAACAGTACTGCAGTATAGATGACATAATGAGAATAGAGGAGACAGGCGGACAGATGATATGGCCGATTTAGCCATTGGCACTAGCCAATAGTGCATGATAGTTTGCACTGATCCATCTCTGATTCATTTTAAAAAATATTTTTTCAAGATCATAGTAGACAACATGGTCCACTTTGCTGTGACAAATCCACTGGCCATGTTGAACACATTCTCTGCCATTACACTGGGGCTGGACATGATAGTATGTCCAAAAAAGCTTTGCTCTATTCTTGTCATTAGTCCAATATATTAACATGGAATCCATGGGATTGGGGGATGAAGGTATCTGCTTGTTCACAGCCTAGATAGGACTGAACCTTGGTGTTCAGGTGTTGTGACTCTGCTGATTTGCATCAGTTTTTGTACTGACATATGGACCATCTGATTCATCATGTCATATACTGTCATGGCCGAAAGTGATGGCTCTTGAAAGTGTTCTAGAAAATGAAGTATTTCTGTCAGAAAAATTATTGCAATTACACATGGTTTGTGATACACATGTTTTTTTCCCTTCTGTTTATAGAATCTGGATCTAAATTGCATTGAACACCAGTGGAGAGAACTTACAGTTGGGAGAAGGCACCTTCACATATGAATTTTATTTAATCCATTAAAAGGGTGAAAAATATACATATTTTGCAAAAGGTTGAAGTTAACACCCTTCATAAAAAACAACGTATTTCGAAAAATTAGTCCTGGTATATGGTGCGTGAACCAAGGTTGGAGGTTTTATACCTCCACTTGATCACAAATGGGCCGTCCAGAGCAGATGGAACATGCATAATTTGGAATACTGAACTCCACCCAGTACAGTTAACATTTTCTTGAGAAGTCACATAGTTAATAGCAAATATAAAAATGCAAAAAAGAGAAAAGAGTAGAAAGAATTAATGGATGCGCAATGTTATACAAATGTTCTCTCACTCTGCTTTTGGGGATCATACATATTTTAAGTTGCATTCTTTACATTAAATAATTATTGAATCTGTATTATAATATACAGTGCCTACAAGTAGTATTCAACCCCCTGCAGATTTAGCTGGTTGACACATGCGGAATTAACTTGGCATTGTGACATTTGTACTGTAGATCAGCCTGGAAGTGGGAAATGCACGGCAGCAAATTTTTTTTTTTTTTTTTTTTTTTTTTTTTTTTTAAAATGTTAAAAGTTAATTCAGAGTGTCATTTATTATTCAACCCCTCAAACCACAAGAATTCTGTTTGGTCCCCCTAAAGTATTAAGAAGTAGTTCAGACACCAAGAATAATGAGCTTCACATGTGTGGATTAAAGATCTCTTTTGCCAGCCTTTTCTGACTATTTAAGACACTCCCCAAACTTGTGAACAGCACTCAGACATGGTCAACATGGGAAAGACAAAGGAGCATTCCAAGGCCATCAGAGACAAGATCGTGGAGGGTCACAAGGCTGGCAAGGGGTACAAAACCCTTTCCAAGGAGTTGGGCCTACCTGTCTCCACTGTTGGGAGCATCATCCATAAGTGGAAGGCTTATGGAACTACTGCTAGCCTTCCACGGCCTGGACAGCCTTTGAAAGTGTCCTCCCGTGCCGAGGCCAGGCTTGTCCGAAGAGTCAAGGCTAACCCAAGGACAACAAGGAAAGAGCTTCGGGAAGATCTCATGGCAGTGGGGACATTGGTTTCAGTCAATACCATAAGTAACGTACTCCACCGCAATGGTCTCCGTTCCAGACGAGCCTGTAAGGTACCTTTACTATCAAAGCGTCATGTCAAGGCTCGTCTACAGTTTGCTCATGATCACTTGGAGGACTCTGAGACAGAATGGTTCAAGGTTCTATGGTCTGATGAGACCAAGATCGAGATCTTTGGTACCAACCACACACGTGACGTTTGGAGACTGGATGGCACTGCATACGACCCCAAGAATACCATCCCTACAGTCAAGCATGGTGGTGGCAGCATCATGCTGTGGGGCTGTTTCTCAGCCAAAGGGCCTGGCCATCTGGTCCGCATCCATGGGAAGATGGATAGCACGGCCTACCTGGAGATTTTGGCCAAGAACCTCCGCTCCTCCATCAAGGATCTTAAGATGGGTCGTAATTTCATCTTCCAACAAGACAACGACCTAAAGCACACAGCCAAGAAAACCAAGGTGTTGGAGTGGCCTAGTCAGTCTCCTGACCTTAACCCAATTGAAAACTTGTGGAAGGAGCTCAAGAATAAAGTCCACATGAGACACCCAAAGAACCTAGAAAACTTGGAGAAGATCTGCATGGAGGAGTGGGCCAAGATAACTCCACAGACCTGTGCCGGCCTGATCAGGTCTTATAAAAGACGATTATTAGCTGTAATTGCAAACAAGGGTTATTCCACAAAATATTAAACATAGGGGTTGTATAATAATTGACCCACACTTTTATGTTTAAAATGTAATAAAATTCAACTGAGCAACATAACTTTTTGGTTTGTAAGATTTATGCTTCTGTTCATAAAACCTACTCTCGTTTGCAGTTTGAAGGCTCTAACTTATTTGCATCTTATCAAACCAGCTAAATCTGCAGGGGGCTGAATACTACTTGTAGGCACTGTATGTATATATATATATATATATATATATATATACAGTACAGACCAAAAGTTTGGACACACCTTCTCATTTAAAGATTTTTCTGTATTTTCATGACTATGAAAATTGTACATTCACACTGAAGGCATCAAAACTATGAATTAACACATGTGGAATTATATACTTAATAAAAAAGTGTGAAACAACTGAAAATATGTCTTATATTCTAGGTTCTTCAAAGTAGCTACCTTTTGCTTTGATGACTGCTTTGCACACACTTGGCATTCTCTTGATGAGCTTCAAGAGGTAGTCACCGGAAATGGTTTTCACTTCACAGGTGTGCTCTGTCAGGTTTAATAAGTGCGATATCTTGCCTTATAAATGGGGTTGGGACCATCAGTTGTATTGTGCAGAAGTGTGGTGGATACACAGCTGATAGTCCAACTGAATAGACTGTTAGAATTTGTATTATGGCAAGAAAAAAGCAGCTAAGTAAAGAAAAACGAGTGGCCATCATTACTTTTAGAAATGAAGGTCAGTCAATGCGAAAAATTGGGAAAACTTTGAAAGTGTCCCCAAGTGCAGTTGCAAAAACTATTAAGCGCAACAAAGAAACTGGCTCACATGAGGACTGCCCCAGGAAAGGAAGACCAAGAGTCACCTCTGCTTCTGAGGATAAGGTTATCCGAGTCACCAGCCTCAGAAATCGCAGGTTAACAGTAGCTCAGATTAGAGACCAGGTCAATGCCACACACAGTTCTAGCAGCAGACACATCTCTTCAACAACTGTTAAGAGGAGACTTTGTGCAGCAGGCCTTCATGGTAAAATAGCTGCTAGGAAACCACTGCTAAGGACAGGCAACAAGCAGAAGAGACTTGTTTGGGCTAAAGAACACAAGGAATGGACATTAGACCACTGGAAATCTGTGCTTTTGTCTAATGAGTCCAAATTTGAGATCTTTGCTTCCAACCAACGTGTCTTTGTGCGACGCAGAAAAGGTGAATGGATGGACTCTACATGCCTGATTCCCACCATGAAGCATGGAGGAGGAGGTGTGATGGTGTGGGGGTGCTTTGCTGGTGACAGTGTTGGGGATTTATTCAAAATTGAAGGCATTCTGAACCAGCATGGCTACCACAGCAACTTGCAGCGGCATGCTATTCTATCTGGTTTTTGTTTAGTTCACACTTTTTTATTAAGTATATAATTCCACATGTGTTAATTCATAGTTTTGATGCCTTCAGTGTGAATGTACAATTTTCATAATCATGAAAATACAGAAAAATCTTTAAATGAGAAGGTGTGTCCAAACTTTTGGTCTGTACTGTATATATATAAAACCCCTGGCAAAAATTATGGAATCACCGGGCTCGGAGGATGTTCATTCAGTTGTTTAATGTTGTTGAAAAAAAGCAGATCACAGACATGGCACAAAACTAAAGTCATTTCAAATGGCAACTTTATGGCTTTAAGAAACACTAAAAGAAATCAAGATTAAAAATATGGTACTCAGTAAGGGTAATTTTTTTCTGACCAAGCAGAGGGAAACAATTATGGAATCACTCAATTCTGAGGAAAAAAATATGGAATCACGCTGTAAATTTTCATTTCCAAAACTTGCCTGTATCTAAAAAGAAGTGATCACACCTTGGAGAGCTGTTGCACCAATTGGATTGACATGAATCAAGGCTCCAAAACGAGAGATGTCAATTGAAACAAAGGAGAGTATTATCAAACTCTTAAAAGAAGGTACATTCTTACACAATGTTGCAAAAGATGTTGGTTGTTCACAGTCAGCTGTGTCTAATATCTGGACAAAATACAAACAACATGGGATGGTTGTTAAAGGCAAACTTAATGGTAGACCAAGGAAGACATCAAAGCGTCAAGACCGGAAAATTAAAGCAATATGTCTCCAAAACAGGAAATGCACAACAAAATAAATGAGGAACGAATGGGAGGAAACTGGAATCAATATCTGTGAACAAACTGTAAGAAACTACCTAAAAGAAATGGGATTTATATACAGAAAAGCTAAATATAAGCCATCATTAAAAGAGATGAGCGGTGTTCGACTCGAACTGTTCTCCAATCTCAAATTCAAGCTGTTTTGGGCGGTGTTCGAGTCTTTCAACGAACTCGAACGTTTTGAAAAAAATTCGGCTGTTCGAGGTTATGTTCGATAACTGTTCGTGCACCAAAAGCGTAACTGCATTTTTTCACAGAAATACTGTTAATTAGTGATGAGCGAGCATGCTCGCCACTGCTCAGTACTCGCCCCAGCATCTCAGTACTCGAGATGCTCGGAGCTAGCCGAGTACTTTCGAGATGCTCGGGCGGGAGCTCGGGTCCCCGTCCGGCATGTCTGGTGCTATTTAGAGCACCAATCATGGAGGGATTATCTGCCACTCACTGTAATGCCATAGCCATGGTGGTTGTGGCATTACAGTGGTTGCCCAAATCGATGGGAACAGTGCTCACAGTGAAATATGAAAAGCCGGCAATTCAGCAGCGGCATATACCGGTACCGACAATTTAGAACAGAAAGAATAGAGCATCACACATAGATTAGATAGATAGAAACATGTCAGTCACATATATAATTAGTAGATTGACAGTGTTGGTTACTGTACTTGTCATTTATTGTTAAAATAAAGGATTTGTTTAAAAAAAAATTGACGTCGGGTTCCCCGTAATTTTAGTCTCTAGCGGAGGTTAAGCAGACGGCTGGGGCAGATGTTTGAAGCCTGGGAAGGGGGTAATACCCACGGAGCTTCCCAGGCTACTAATATCAGCCCCCAGTTGAATACCTAGCCTTTACTAGCTATTAAAATGGGGGACCTAAAAAAAATCACGTGGGGTCCCCCCTATTTTAATAGCTAGCAAAGGCTAGGCAGACAGCTGGGGGCTGATATTAATAGCCCAAGAAGGGTGCCATGATTATTGGCCCCCTCCCAGTCTAGAAACACCAGCCGTCAGCCGCCTCAGAAATGGCGCATCCATGCTCGCTCATCACTAATTAACAGTATTACTGTGAAAAAATCCAGTTACGCTTTTGGTGCACGAACAGTTATCAAACATAACCTCGAACAGCCGAATTTTTTGCAAATCGTTTGAGTTCGTCGAACGACTCAAACACCGCCCAAAACAGCTCGAATTTGAGATTGGCGAGCAGTTCGAGTCGAATACCGATCACCTCTAATAGTATGCAACCGGAACTTGCCCTCAATGTCTGTTTTGGCCATTAGGGTGCCCCTTCCCAACTTCTTGACCCGCCTGATTGCCTTGTCAAAGGAGGTACAGTATATACTACTGTACTAGGTTTCTCATCGATGTTGTCGTTTAGTGACCTGCCCCTTGGATATGACAAATGGTGGATTAGTCCGAATGTTGTGGGTTCCGTTTTTGGCATGACTCCCAACGGGGATACCACTACGTCTTTTAAGGAAAGTGTTCTGAAGAGAATCGCCATTCTACCTAAAGATATTTATTTTTTTAATTTTCTTGTCACGACATCTGGGTGTTGGTAGGCTGATTTTAGATTTTTACTCCAGCCTTTCTTGATTTAACAAGGGCATGACATGACTATATCGGTGTCTCCTCCTCCTTTTACTCCTCCACCTCTTTTCTTTTTGCATGACTATATGTACTTGTCACTTTTCCATGTGTTAGCTGTGTCTTCTGAGCAGTTTGTCAGCTTTTGGACACCTTTGAAGGTGTTTTCTATGTGTTTTCTATGTGTTTCTATGTGTTTTTGTTTGCCTGCCATTGGTTTTAATGGTGTCCGACGGTGTTTGACGAACCGTTCGACGAACCGTTCGGCGAACATGCCGGTGTTCGACAAACCGAACCAAACCTGAACACTACGGGGGTGGCTCATCACTAATCATTAACACCTAAACAGAAAAACACAAGGTTACAATGGACTAAGGAAAAGCAATCGCCGCCTGTGGAAGAGTGGATGAAAGTCATATTCAGTGATGAATCACGAATCTGCATTGGGCAAGGTGATGATGCTGGAACTTTTGTTTGGTGCCGTTCCAATGAGATTCATAAAGATGACTGCATGAACATGCAAATTTCCACAGTCATTGATGATATGGGGCTGTCATTACATCTTCAATAAATGCCCAAGTTTACATTGATATTTTGGACAGTTTTCTTATCCCATCCATTGAAAAGATGTTTGGGGATGATGACATCATTTTTCAAGATGATAATGCATCCTGCCATAGAGCAAAACTGTGAAAACATTCCTTGAAAGAAGACACATAAGGTCAATGTCATGGCCTGCAAATAGTCCGGATCTCAATCCAATTGAAAATCTTTGGTGGAAGTTGAAGAAAATGGTCCATGACAAGGCTCCAACCTGCAAAGATGATCTGGCAACAGCAATCAGACAAATTTGGAGCCAGATTGATGAAAAGTACTGTTTGTCACTCATTAAGTCCATGCCTCAGAGACTGCAAGTTGTTATTAAAGCCAGAGGTGGTGCAACAAAATACTAGTGATGTATTGGATTGTTTTTTTGTGTGTTTGTTTTTCATGATTCCATAATTTTTTCCTCAGAATTGAGTGATTCCATAATTTTTCCCTTTGCTTGGTCTGAAAAAAGTTACCCTTACTGAGTACCACATTTTTAATCTTGATTTCTTTTAGTCTTTCTTAAAGCCATAAAGTTGCCATTTGAAATGACTTTAGTTTCGTGCCATGTCTGTGATCTGCTTTTTTTCCATAATTTTTGCTAGGGGTTGTATATATATATATATATATATATATATATATATATGTATATATATATATTTAAATATATGCACTCCTGTGAAAAATGAAAGCATCAATATTTTCAAATTCATTTGGAAATGGAAACAATAGTTGTAGTTAAACTAAATTGTGCATGGCTGTAGGCCAGATTCTAAATTTTATGATACAGAAACTGTTTTGCTGTTTTCAATTCAATTCTAGGGGCTGCAACCCTTTAAACACCCCAAATTGTAAAGTGGCTAGAACAATTGCATAGTCGACTTTTCTCTGAATCTGTCCAATGGATTGGTTTGAAAATCTCGTAAGTGATGGTCGATTGCCTATCATTTTTGATCCTGTCAAGTTCAACTGCCTACGAAAATAACGACCCCTTCAGTACACCCCTAAACTCAAACTCTCCCCAAAGGGTTGAAAATGGGGTGATAATGATAACCTTTGTTGAATCAGTATGCTTTCAAGGCACCCAAATATGTCTGGAAGCTTGTCTAGAAATCATAATGTTTAGCCTCATTTTCAGGGGTTTTGCATGTGTACCCCTTAGAATTTATCCCCTAAATCGCATTTTTATGCAAAGAGGCAAACATTATGTTCATCTCCTCACATCTACTGATCATTCTAACTAATTTGCATCATCAAATTACCTGTCAAAAGCCACTAAGGGGTAAAAACACCCGCCTCGTAAAAGTGTGGGGCTTGAGAAATTTTGGACACAGTCAGCATTCATTGTGGTGTGTAATGCTGTAATAAGGCATGCCCCACATTTTTGTGGCACTACTGGCACCCTAACTCTCTTTTAGAGGGGAAATCCAAAAAGGACCCCCAATTTCAATCCCATGAAATGACTTTTCGTAATTGAGGTAAAATTTCGATACTTGGGTCGAAAGGTGGTGTAAGTCTCCTCTCCATCCTCCCAAAACCTCATTAATGGATGGATGCGCAATGGCATACAGATGTTTGATCTCTACTTCTGGTTTTGAGTTTTCAGTTTGTGGATCCTACATATTTTAAGTTGCATTCTTTATATTGAATAATATATATTACATGATTAGAATTACCATTCAATAAATCTTAAATAGAAAAAACTCCAATCATGATTCCCTCACAATACAGCAGGAATAAGAACACGGTGTTATTGGAAACACGTTGGCTTTTATGGAACGTATTCACTTTAACCTATTGCAAAGTATGTACATTATTTTCACTTTTTTAATGTATATAATAAAATTGCATGTGTTTTTTTATATATACTGGAAGCTGGATCCTTTAACTTTCTTGGACATATCTGATAAGATTTTTGCAAAACTACCTTAGCCAAGGAAGGAGACTGAAAAATAGAGAATCTCTCTTCTGCAATGAATGTGTTTGTGGTTTTTATATATGATATAATGACAAAGTGAAAATATTTCCTGTAGCAGCACAATCAAACCAAACTGGATATTGGTCACAGATATTACTAATGTATATTACCACAATGAGTAAGAAAGTTATCAAGTCTAATACAGTAACTTCACCTTATGTGATTATCAGGTCCGTTTCTTGTGGTCGTAGTACGACCACAGTTTACCATTCATTCCAATTCTAGTTTCCATATAATCAGCAGCAGTGAGGGGATATTTAGTGACTTTAGAAGTTATTATAATTTCACATTTTGTCCATTTTTATGTTGATTTTTAATAGAATATCTGTACCTGTTGCATTTGACATTTCTCCTTCAGAGCAGACAACGCAGTCATAGCAGCAGTCTTGATGTCCTGTCTTATGAGCTTTTCTAAATCCAGGAGAACATCTCTCATTACATCGGGATTGTGGGATCTAAAAGATATGTAGATGAAAAAATATACTGTTCCATCAAGTTCAACCTGTAACTCTACAGCATTCATCCAGAGGAAGGCAAAATCACTATGAGGCAGATGATATTTGCTCCTCACAAGGGGAAACATTGTTTCCTAATTTCAAATATTGTAGATAGAGTTTCCTTACATAGTGGTCTGATTGAAAAAAACCTTGGCAAAGTGTATAAAGTTTCTGACCGAAAGCTTTCACCCATGGTACAAAAAGAAAAACTTTGCCTAAAATCACCTTCGTGCAGACAATGCCCCATCTCATGCTGCAAAGAAACCTCCAAGTCATTGGCTGCTATTGGCATAAAAGGAAAGAAACTCATGGTGTGCTCACCATCCGCACCTGACCTCCACCCTATTGAGAAGCAAAAGATCTATGAGGATGGGAGGGAGATTACAACAGAGCAGCAGATCTGGAGGAGACTCTGACATCCTACAAAGAAATTCAAGAAGAAATTATCACAAATTATATGGATATAAAAATGTGAAGTTGACATCACAGAAGTAATTGGCCTGGTAAGATGTTTTTGATTAAAAAAGCGTTTGATTTCAGTAAATGTGACCACTTAAATCTGCAAATTCAACAATTGACCATTTTCAGTTCATTACAACCAATAATATGTTTGGAAACTCTGTTGTGCAGAAGCATTTGGGGAATTTAGAGTGTTTTCTGTTTTTAAAAAAATCCTCTTCTCATTGGGAGATTTGTTCAATAAAATGTGATATATCCTCTAATGGTCGATGATTTGAACATTGTACTGACTCACTTGCATCGACAATTTAGGAAAAGAAGAGAAAAAAAGCATTTGCATAATAATTAGTTACGTTGTGTATAGTATCCAAGTTCTGTTTTTCACCCCTGTATGATTATTGATAAGCCATTTGATATGTGACAGTCCTGAGGTGCAGATTCTGTTGTTATTGGATCTTCAAATATTAAAAACAATGGTCTGTCTATGTATGTAACTTCTGCAGTACTCTGGGATGTATGCTTTTTGGACCTGGTGATTTGTCTATTTTAGTGTTTTTGAGGCAGCGCCAGTAGTGTAGCTATAGAAGGCACAGAGGAGCGACCCCATTCCTAACTGTATGCTGACACAGTTAAACGCTATGATAGAGAAGGGAGAAGAAATATCGCTCCACTTTCTCTTAGCCACAGGTTGCATTAGGCCAATGGTCTACAGAACAGCAGGCTAATGCACTGGATGAGTCCAAAGCTGGGAAGGAACAATATGATTATGTTATGATGCCTGACGTTGACTACTGTCTGATGGTAGTTTTGCCAGCAATTGACAAGGGGATTTAACAGGTTAACAGCCACTGGCGAAACACTGCTACACCTTTGGCTGTTAAAGGCACATGATGACTTTCTGACTCCGGAGGGTGTGGACATGCCTGTCTGCCTCTCTGCTAGATTGTGGAGACAATACGGCGCCGGACTACTGGCAGCCCATTGCAGCAGCAGAAGCTTCTACTTTATTTTAGTTACAGTTTTGTTACAGTTATTTTATTTTATTACCTTCTCTGGATTGCAACGTTCCTGTATACTCGTCTATTGGGGATGGAAGATACAACACTTCCCACACTATCAACTGCTGCTGGGCACACAGCACGAGATCTGCACCTGGATCTTCTTCCACCACTTACAAGTCTCCTGCAGGTACAGACACTCTGGGGCAAGCAATACGGACCATCTCAGCTAATGCTACTGAAGGATGCATGCTGCTACCCACAGCCTGTGACAGGGATACAGCCATATGTGAGCGGTGGAGGTCACTGTATACGATTTGCCATGGAGAGGACTGGTGTGACGGGTGGGAATAATGACGGGATGGTGGACCCTAGGTCTGTTGCTAAACGAGCAGTGTATTCTAGGGATCGTCTTCTGGAACTGCGCAGGATAAAGTCTTCTCCAGCAGTGGCAATACTGAATGTTCCACGGGAAATAAGGAGACCTTTCAGAGGCTGCAGAGCAGGCAAGAAGATCAAGTCCTGGAGGAGAAGGTTTAAACCAGTGGTCCCATCCATTATCATGGGTAACGTACGATCGCTGGGAAATAAGTCGGATGAACTGCTGGCTCTGAGTAAGACCCAGAAGGAGTTTAGGGAATGCAGTCTCATGTGCTTTACAGAAACCTGGCTGCATGAGGAGGTCCCAGATTCATGTGTCTCGGTACCAGGGTTTCAAATGGTTCGGGCTGATAGAGAGAGAGTTAGATGCGGCAAGAAAAAAGGTGGAGGAGTGATACTCTACATTAACAACAGATGGTGCAATCAGGGGCATGTAACTGTTAAGGAGAAACATTGCTGTCCAAATATTGAACTGTTAGCAGTGGGCCTCAGGCCTTACTATCTGCCTAGAGAATTCACTCTTGTTATTGTAGTTGTGATGTATATACCACCATCTGCGAACCCAGAGGCTGCTGGGGATGTGTTGTCAGGGGTGATGGCCCGGCTTCAGACTAAACACCCAAACTCTCTAACTGTAATTTCTGGGGATTTCAATCGAGTAAAGATCTCATCTGCAATACCAAAGTTCTATCAATATGTCAAATGTCCTACACGGGACAACAACACACTGGATCTCCTCTTTGCTAATGTTAAGAATGCTTATTCATCGGCTGCATTACCCCCCCTGGGGAAATCTGACCACAACCTCATACTATTGTCTCCTGCTTACCAACCAGACGTCCGCAAACAACCAGTGACAATTAAAAAGATAAGGAAGTGGTGTCCAGCAGCAGAGGAGGCGTTACAAGACTGCTTTGACTGTACAGACTGGGAGGTGTTGTGTACCATGAAAGAGAAATGTAATGTTAATGAGATTACTGGCAGAGTTACTGATTACATCAACTTCTGTATGGACATTGTAGTACCTGTTCAAGAGATTCGGTGTTATGCAAACAATAAGCCATGGATTACAAAAGAGTTGAAACATTTACTAAACATGAAAAAACTGGCTTTTAAAAGGAAGGACAAGGAGGCATTGAAAATTATACAGCGAGACCTAAAGGGGAAAATTAAGATTGCCCGTGAGGCATTCAGAGTTAAATTAGAAAATCAATTTGCACAAAAAAGCTCCAGAGAGGTGTGGGCTGGAATGAAGCTAGTGACTGGGTTTAAGGCAAGGTCGGAGCAGGGGGGTGGTGGACTTACAATGGCTAATGAAATGAATCAGTTCTTCAATAGATTCAGCAATAAAGGTGCGGTAGCAGCAGGGAAGGGGGAGGAGGCCGGGGAACAACTAGCTAAATTAACAGGGGGTGAAATAGATCATTTCTCGGTCTCCAAAAATGACGTGAGGGACCAGTTTAGTAAGCTGGCCATTGGCAAAGCAGCAGGGCCTGACGGTCTCAGTCCACGTGTCCTCAGAGTGTGTGCAAATGAGTTATGTACTGTCTTCCAGCATCTCTTTAACCAGAGCTTACAATCAAAGAGAGTACCAGTGCTATGGAAGACTTCCTGCCTGGTGCCGATTCCCAAGACTACCTTCCCGGCTTCCCCGGGGGACTATAGACCGGTGGCCTTAACATCGCATGCGATGAAGTCCTTGGAGAGAATAGTACTTGCTCACTTGTGTCCGAGGGTGATGGCGCATACTGATGCTCTTCAGTTTGCGTACCGGCAGGGACTGGGTGTGGACGATGCTGTAGCGTCTCTGCTACAAACAGTACATTCCTTTTTGGACAATGATGGAACCACAGTGCGTGCTTTGTTCTTTGATTTCTCTAGTGCGTTCAACACATTACAGCCACTCTTACTGCGAGGAAAGTTGATTAAAATGGCGGTGGATGAGGGACTTGTGAATTGGATAATTGACTACCTGTCGGATAGGCCACAGTTTGTTAGGTGGGGGACGGCTACATCAGATAGTGTACTGAGCAGTGTCGGAGCCCCGCAGGGAACAGTGCTGTCGCCATTCCTCTTTACATTGTACACAGCTGACTTTCAGTATAAATCAGACCGTTGTCACCTCCAGAAGTACTCGGATGACTCTATGATAGTTGGCGGTATTGGGAAGGACCAGGACGAAGAGGAATATAGAAGGGTGGTTGCGGACTTTGTAGTATGGTGCCAGGCTAACCATCTAGAACTAAATGTTAAGAAAACCAGGGAGTTGGTGATGAGCTATGGAAGGTGCAAGAAGGTATGCCTACCTGTTACCATTGACGGTCAGGATGTGGAGATGGTGGACAGTTTCAAATATTTGGGGGTTTACCTGGATAGCAAGCTAGACTGGAAGTGCCACATGGAGAAGGTCTACAAGAAGGGGATGAGTAGATTGTACTTCCTAAGGAAGTTAAGGTCTTTTAATGTGTGTGGCAAAATGCTTGAGGTGTTCTACCAATCCATTGTGGCTAGTGCCACCTTTGCGGCAATAATTTGCTGGGGTAACAGTGTGCGTGTTGCTGACGCCAACAAGCTCAACAAACTTATAAAGAAGGCTAGCGCGACGGTGGGCCTACAGCTTGGGACTTTTGAAGAGGTGGTAGAGGATAGGATTAAGAAGAAGTGCAGAGCTATAATGGGCAACAACACACACCCGCTTTATGAACTGTTTGCGAAACAGAAGAGCACATTCAGCAATCGCCTAATACAACTAAGGTGTAAAAAGGAAAAATACAGGAGATCGTTTGTTCCAACAGCTATGGGGGTGTTTAACAAATGTCTGAAAAGCAATGTCTAAATATTTCCAAATGTTTTGTTATTATATGTGTCATGTTCGAGATCTGTGTTCTGCTGCTGTGATACCGCAATTTCCTCCGGGATAAAATAAAGTATATCTTATCTTATCTTATCTTATCTTATCTTATGACTGATTAAATCAGCCTTCATGTGTTGGGGAAGATGTGGTCTTAGCGTGGAAGGCCGTATCAAAGTCAGGGACACAATATTTGACATAAATATACTTCATATGTCATGCCAGGTGTGGGAAAGACTTAGTGCAACAAGGGAAAGGGAGCCCAGACACTAGGGAAAGGGGGAAGTGGATACCTCCTAGTCTGGTCTAGTGTAACACTGTCTCAAATACTGTCCCTATATTGCCTCTTCAGCGAACTTCACACGCATGCCTCGCCCTGTCTTTCCCTGGTATATGGCTAAGGCTAGGGGTGGGAGGAGATGAGCACTAGTAGATCTCCGCTAAACTCTATAGACAACAAGAGTAGACAAACAGGGAAATAGCTTAGCTTTAGACGACTCCAAATGGGCACTCAGCCTCAAGATCCAGAAAGGACGAAGTACTGCTCTTACTAAGCCTTCACAAGTAGAAATGAATATAACCGGCACTGTCCTCTCAGAGACACCAGGTATTTATACACTCAGGCAAGTGAGCTAATTACCAGAGGGAGATGGCCGCTAGGTCCAAGAGATAGCCTCTCATCTAAGAAGATGTCTGTTATGCCAAACGTAGAGATGTCCTGCAATCAACTGCAGTGAGACTGTCTGTCACGTCTGATACACCCGTGACAGTACCCCCTCCCTACGAGTGGCCTCCGGACACTCAGGATCAGGTTTCTCAGGAAAAGAGGTGTGGAATGAGCGAATCAATCTGGGAACGTTCACCTCTGACACTGAAACCCACATCTCACTTCTGAACCATAGCATTTCCAGTGCACCAAGTATTGTAGAGAACGACATTGGAGACGAGAATCTACAATCCTCAAAATCTGTAACTCCAGATAACCATCAACCATTACTGGGGGTGTTGGAAGAGGTGAGGGCTCAAAGGGTTGTGCATACTTTTTGAGTAAGGACCTGTGGAACACATTGTGGATCTTAAGGGCGTGAGTAAGTTCAAGACGAAACTATGCTGGGTTAATGATGGTGGTTATTTTATAGGCACCAATAAACCTAGGTCCCAGCTTCCAAGATGGAACTTTCAATCTTATATTCCTGGTAGGCAACCACATAAAGTCATTCAGATTCAGGTCTGGACCCGGCAAGCATTTTCTGTCAGCCATACGTTTATACCGGTCTCTCATGATCTTTAAATTACTCAGAACACCCTGCCATACCAAGTAGAGCGACAAAGCAAACCATTAATCCTCATGAACTCCTGAAGCTCCTCCCCCACTAAAGGTACCAAACTGTGGGTGATAACCGTATGCACCAAAGAACGGTGACCTGCCAGTGGATTCTTGCTGATGATTATTGATGGCAAAATCTGCCAGCGGTAAGGAGGATGCCCAATCCTCTGAATTTTCAGAGACTAAATACCTGAGGTAGGTATCCAAGTTCTGATTGACCCGCTCTGTCTGTCCATTCGACTGAGGATGGAAAGCAGAGGAAAAGGACTGCTGCACCCCCAGTCAAGTACAGAATGCCTTCCAGAAGTTGGAAACAAACTGGGTCCCCTAATCTGACACCACATTGGAGGGAGCCCCATGAAGCTTCACAATCTCATTTATGAACACCTGAGCAAGAGTCTTGGCATTTGGAAGTGCAGGCAATGCGACGAATTGAACCATTTTACTGAACTTATCTACTACCACCAAAACCTCTGCTTTACCTGCAGAAACTGGAAGGTCAGTAATAAAATCCATGCACAAGTGTGTCCATGGCCTACTAGAGATAGGTAGCGGAAGAAAAGTACCAGACAACAGGGTATGCTAAACCTTAGAATGCGCAAATACTACTAGCAGCTACATGTTCAATCACATCCCGATGCAACCCCGGGCACCAAAAACAATGAGAGAGGAGGACTGCGGTTGCATTGCCACCTGGATGCCCAGCAAGCACAGAGTTATGATGTTCTTAAATTACTTTGCGGTGCAGATAAAATGGTACAAATAACTTTCCTGAAGGGCAGGAGGCAGGGGTGTCCCCCTGTGCCTCCAGCAACTCATCCTCCAGTTTAGGATAAAGTGCTGAAATGACTACCCCTTTCTATAATATCTGGGCAGGGTCCTCATGGTCACCACCACCAGGGAAGCTCCGGGACAAAGCATCAGCCTTAACATTTTTGACCCCCGGACAAAAAGTGACAACAAAATTGAACCTAGTAAAAAACAGGGACCATCTGCCTTGCCTAGGGTTGAGACGTTTAGCTGACTGGATATATGACACGTTCTTATGGTCAGTAATAACAGTAACAGGATGGACAGCTCCCTCCAACCAATGTCACCTTTCCTTGAATGTCAATTTGATCGCCAAAAGTTCCCTATTTCCCACGTCATAATTGCTCTCAGCCGAATGCAATATTTTAGAAAAGAGGGCGCATTGATGCCATATACCAGATTTTAAACCCTGAGACAACACTGCCCCAACCCCGACATCCGACGCATCAGCCTCCACAATAAAGGGTTGAGAAACATTGGGTTTACTGAGTATAGGTGCAGTGGCAAAATGATTCTTTAAGGAAGAAAAATCCTGGCGGGAAGCATCAGACCATTTGGAAAAATCAGACCCCTTCTTAGTCATGTCAGTAAGGGGTTTCTCAATAACAGATTAATTTTGGATGAATTTCTTATAAAAATTAGTAAAAAACAGAAAACATTGTAGAGCCTTCAGGTTCTCGGGACGTTCCATGGACAGGACTGCCCGGATCTTCTCCAGATCCATCCAAAAACCCGAAGATGACAACAAGTACCCCAAAAACTACACCTCCTGAATAGTGTTGAGCCACCCCCGTAGTGTTCGAGTTCGGTTCGGTTCATCGAACACCCGTGTGTTCGCCGAACTGTTCGTCGAACTGTTCGTCGAACACCTTCGAACACCGTTAAAACCAATGGCAGGCAAACAAAAACACATAGAAACACATAGAAAACACCTTCAAAGGTGTCCAAAAGCTGACAAACTGCTCAGAAGACACAACTAACACATGGAAAAGTGACAAGTACATATAGTCATGCGAAAGAAAAGAGGTGGAGGAGTAAAAGGAGGGGGAGACACAGATATAGGCATGTCATGCCCTTCTAAAATCCAAAAAGTGAGAACCCGACACGGCCAGTCCGCTCCTGCCCGTGCCACCTCCGTGTCGCCGGGTTTGTGCCAGAGCCGCGGTGAACCCTGACGGCCAGCCCCCCTCTCCCAATACTGGTGCCTGTCCGCTGGTGGGTCGAGAGAGCCCCCCTGTGGTGGAGGCAGCTCTAAGCTTTTTAATTTAAATTGTCCCTCTAATTTGAATGAATACACTTTAAATCCATTTACAAGGATCTATTGGAGGGCAAGTCTCATGCCAGCAGCCGCGTAATTCCAGCTCCAGTAGCGTCCACTAAATCTGCTGCAGTTAAAAAGCTTTTATAAGGATCGAGCTCGGCTGTCCACCGCAAGGCATCCTAGTGCCAGTCCCAGCCCCTATGCCTTGGGGTGCCTCCTGATGCTCTTCACTAAGTATCCCGTGGTCCCGAAGCATTTCCTTTGAAAAAATTAAGTGTCCAAACTACAGGTGGTGTAGCTTGCTTAACAGCCGGGATAATCCGCTGACTAGCAGACACTGCTACTAGGCACAAAGTATTTCCTGGGCTAGATGCAGTTAAAAATTTGTAAGTAGATACTCTCGTTGGATGCTGAGAAAGCATTCCATAGAGTCTCCTGGCACGCCATATATGATTCTCTTAAAAAGCTTGGGGTAGGGGTCTAGGGGACCCTTTTATAGCCAAAATCACGGCCCTGTATCACAATACGTCACCTAGGCTGAAGATAAATGGAACTGTAGCACCGAGGGCTCGGTTGCTACAGACGTATTGCACCTCACCCAGAGGTGTGATATCTCACTCTCAGATAAGGATGGAGTGTGGATCAGGACCCGACACCTGCATGCATTACACCACATTGCCGTGGGGCAGGGCGACCAATATGCCCCTGAGATGGGCACGACAGTCCCTGTCCCTGGCTGGAGTGGGGGGAGGGAACACTGAGGAAGGGGAACCCTGCAGTGCAGGAGCAGGGAGGAAGCAGTTCCTGGGTGCATTGAGAAGGGAGTATAAAAGGTGGGCACCATCTTAGTTCAGTGCAGAGAAGTCTGAGCAGAAGTGGCAGGGAGCAGGGGCTCTGCATGAGCTCTGCTCCGGAGGCGGGCCTAGTAACAGAGGCCCAGGCCTGCAAGAGGGAGAAGGAAGGAAGAGGAGCGGAGAAGGCTCCAGGAACGAGGAATGAAGGGATCCCAGGGGTGCGGACGGGCGAGTCGCCACCGCACGCCCGAATCCACCTGCGTGGAGGGGTCAGGCCAAAGGGGGAGACCGGTCCCCGAACTAGTGGAGGCAGGAAACGACCCTCAGCTAGAAACCGGAGGCTCTGACATTTTATGTGGCGCAGCCCCTTGCTCCACCCGCTAGGAAGGCACCACATAGGGTCAGGGAAACTGGCGCCAAGTTTACCAAGAGGAGGCCCGAGGCAGCCGGACAGAAGTGTTGGTAAGAAAGGCCAGACAAAGGACACACAAAGGGGGTCCTGTGAAGCGCTCCAAAGTTATCTGGGAGTTGTCTGAGCCCCTCACCTGGTGAGCACAGTACGACGTGGGCAGCCGTTACCTGCAGACGTGGTCTGGATAATAAGAACTGTGAGTAAAGGCCCTGAACTGCATCACTGACTCCGTGTCGTTACTGCTGCTGCCCTGCACCATCACCCCCATCCTCCGCATACACTGCCCTGAGGCTATACTCCTCCCGTGGGGAGTTATGCTACGCTCTGCTGCACCCACAACACCAGCCTTAGCGGTCTGCCCTGTAGCGGCGGTTCACTCTGATCGCAATCCACGGGTGGCGTAGTCGGACATTTAAACATCAAAACCACATAAATAGTTCCGCCACTGGTTTGACCGCCCTGAGCCACGGAACCGGATCGCCGCCACGAAGACTACAACCACCAGCATCCACCAAAAAGTGTCCGGCTCCGGGTGTCCCAAGGCCCAGGGGGTGCGTCAGAACATTTTCATCACCTTTCACAATCACCAATGGGACAAGGCAGGGATGTCCTCTGTCCCCTCTCTTATAAATCCTAGTGACGGAGCACCTGCTCTCATCAATTCGCCATAACCCCAATATTAGGTGGATTGAGGTGGGAGGCACCGAGTACAAGTGCTCTCTATTTGCTGATGATATCCTAGTATATATCACTCAATCACATATATCCATCCCTGCTGTTATGGCTGAAATAGATCACTTTGTTACATGGTAAAATTTTAAAATCAATGCAGCGAAGTCTGAGGCCCTCGATGTCTCCCTCCCTAAATCCATATAGGATTCCATGCAGTCCAACTTTCCCTTTGCCTGGCCCTCACAGGGTATCAAATACTTAGGAATTCCTATTCATAGAGACCTCTCCCATCTATGTTATCTTAATTTTGGGCCCTTTATTGAACAATTCCATACAGACCACGGTTGGCAAGTTAGAACTGTAAGATTCACTACGTGAACCACTGGTGTTTTGTGGAAAAGCACATGTACACCGCGTTCCAAATTATTATGCAAAAAGTGTTTAGGAGTGATAAGGGAAGAATTTGTTTGTTTGTCAGTTAAACTCATTGATGGTGATGTGTGACAGGGCTCTTTATATCACTGTAAGCAATTGCAGACACCTGTGCTAATTAGTTTGGCAGGTGTGTCCAATGAAAGGCAAGACTACTTAAGAAGGCTCTCTCACATTATTAAGCAGCCTACATTTTCTGCCAAAATGGGAAAGAAAAAGGATGTGTCGGCTGCTGAGAAGCAACAAATTGTGGAGTGTTTAGGTCAAGGCATGACTACAATCAACATTGTGCGATGATCAGGATGAAGTGTCTTGGCAATCAAGAAGTATGTAGCTGATTCACAGTACACACGTGTGCGTGCTGATAAGGGCAAATTGAGGACTCTTCCCTACAGGCAATTACGTCAGGTTGAAACAGCAGCGGCAAAAAAGCCTTGTCATAGCAGCAGACAAGTTTTTGAAGCTGCTTGTGCCTCCAACGTCCCCCGAACAACAAGATACAGGGTCCTTCAAAGGTTTGCAGCTGTGCATATGCCATCCTGTCGACCTCCTCTATCCACTTCACACAAGCAGAAACGGCTCCAGTGGGCCAAACATTACATGAAGACTGATTTCAAAACTGTTTTGTTCACGGATGAGTGCCGTGCAGCGCTCGATGGTCCAGATGAATGGAGTGGAGGATGGCTGGTTGATGGACACCCCACGCAAACACGGCTACAGCGCCAACAAGGAGGAGGTGGAGTAATGTTTTGGGCTGGAATCATGGGGAGAGAGATTGTCGGCCCCTTTAGGATCCCTCAAGGCGCTAAAGATGAACTCCATAATGTATGTGGATTTTCTCAAACAGCACTTCCTGCCATGGTTCAAGAAGAAGAACCGTGTATTTCACAGCAAGATCATTTTTCTGCATGATAATGCACCATCTCATGCTGCACATAAAACATCTGCATCTCTGGCTGATATGGGCATAAAAGGGGACAAACTTATGGTGTGACCCCCATGCTCCCCTGACCTCTACCCCATTCAGAACCTTTGGAGCATCATTAAAAGGAGTGTCTATGGTGGCGGGAGGCAGTTCACATCTAAGCAACAGCTCTGGGAGGGTATTCTGTCCTCATGCAAAACAATTGAAGCAGAAACCATCCAAAACCTGACAAATTCAATGGACGAGAGAGTTCAGAAGCTCCTTTCGAACAAGGGGTCCTATGTGAAAATGTAACATCACCTAGAATAAAGTTTTGAGTTGAAAATTGTTTGATTTCAGTTTCTAACAACCTGCTAATGCTTATAATTTCAAAAATGACCATTTTTTTGGTCTTTATTAAAATGAAAAGGTTGATCGAAAAGTTTGGGGGATCTAAGAGTGTGGCAACCCAGTAGTCATGATTACTTCGAATTCTGACAATATGAGGGTCATGCTGCAGGTAGTGCAGCAAGAAGGCACTTATGTGTCTTGCGCATCTCGGAGCCCCAAAATTATTTTCCGGGCTAGATGCAGCTAAAAATTATTTTTAATTTTAAAACTGGTGAAGCTTATTATAGATGGCCTAATAGGATCAGTGCTGCACACTGCTACAAAGCCCAAATTATTTTCCAGTCAAGATACAGATAAACATGATTAGTAATTTGAAAGCTTAAAACGGTTGGTAGGGTGATTTTAACCAATCATCAAGCTTTTACTCTCCCCAGGATGACACAGGGGTAGAAAAGTCGTTTCGGATCCATGATTTGTTCATCTTTATGAACGTGAGTCTGTCTACATTATCAGTGGAGAGCCGCGTGCGCTTATCTGTCAGCACACCACCAGCAGCGCTGAACACACGTTCAGACAGAACGCTGGCTGCGGGGCATGACAAGATCTCCAAGGCGTAAGTGGCTAGCTCCGGCCATTTATCCAGATTGGAAGCCCAAAAAGAGCAAGGGTCCAGTGACACAGTCGTGGCTTCAATGTTTACTTGGAGATACTCCTGTACCATCGTCTCTAGGCGTTGACTATGTGTCAGACTTCTTGTCTCCTGTGGCCTTGCAAAGGATGGGCTAAAAAAGTGGTGAAATGATTCCGCAAAATTGATGTTACCAGCAGATACTGTGGTTCTGTTACGGTTTGAGTGCTGAACACTTGACGGTCCCACGGTTGGCAAGTTGGAACTGTGAGATTCACTACGTGCACCACTGGTATTTTGTGGAAAAGCACATGTAAGATTCTGCAACAGTCTCTGCTGATACTCCTGCATGCGTGCATCCCTTTCTATGGCAGGAATAATTTCTGCAAATTTACTTTTGTACCGGGGATCTAACAGTGTGGCAACCCAGTAGTCAGGATTATTTCTAATTCTCACAATTCGAGGGTCATGTTGCAGGTAGTGCAGCAAGAAGGCACTCATGTGTGTTGCGCATCCAGGAGCACCAAGTCCCTGTTGTGTTGGTGGCGAGGTAACAATCATGCTTCCTTCCTCTGTCCTCTCCCCCCAACCTCGCACAACAGAAATGTGATCAAGGTCTCCCTCATCTGATGAGTCTTCCATCAGTTCGTCCTCCACTTCTTCCTGGGCTCCTGCACCTTCCTCACTAGTTTGGCTGCTACCATGCGCCCTGGTAAAACCATCTCCCCCACCCTCACATGCCTGCCGCCTTGGTGCTGCCGACCGTCTGGACCTTGCAGATGTTAGCCCTTCCGCATACAACTCCTCCTCCTCTACTTCCTCCACCTCCTCTTGTGCCACCACCTGACTCCGAATTCTGTTTAACATGTGCTCCAGCATGTAAATCACCGGAATAGTCATGCTGATAATGGCATCGTCAGCACTAAACATCTTCGTCGCCATTTCAAAACTGTGCAGAAGGGTGCATAGGTTCCTGATCTGAGACCACTCCTCCAGCGTGATTTGCCCCACCTCTGAATCTCGTTGGCCCAGGCTATACGTCAGAACGTATTGCACCAGGGCTTGTCGGTGCTGCCACAGTCGCTGCAACATGTGCAGAGTTGAATTCCACCGGGTAGGCACATCGCATTTTAGCCGGTGAAGTGGCAGGCCCAACGACTTCTGTAGAGATGTAAGTCGCTGAGCTGCGGGATGCGAACGGCGGAAGTGAGCACACAGCGACCGTGCCCTCTGCAGAAGGCCATCTAGTCTGGGATAGTGGGCTAAAAATTGCTGGACAACCAGGTTCAACATGTGAGCCATACAAGGCACATGTGTGACATTGCCCCGGCGAAGGGCCGCACCCAGGTTTGCAGCATTGTCGCACACGGCCTTCCCTGGTTTCAGGTCCAGTGGAGACAACCATTCATGAAATTGGTTCTCCAGAGCTGACCACAACTCCTCAGCTGTGTGACTCACATTTCCCAGACATTTCATGTAAAAACCGCCTGATGACGTTGAGCCCTACTGCCAGCATAGTAAGGAGGTGTGCAGGATCCCTTCTGCGCAGTTAGAAAGCTTGTGGCATGACCAGACAGGCTTTGGGTGCAGGTGGAATACCGAGAGGAGGTTGAGGAGGCAGAAGCAGTGGAGGAACTTTGACATAAAGAGGATTGACGCACAACTCGTGGGGACGGCAAGACTTGGACAGCAGCCCCTTGTCCTGCTGTCACCATAGTTACCCAGTGCCCAGTCAGCGACATGTAACGCCCCTGTCCATGCCTACTCGTCCAAGTGTCTGTGGTGAAATGCACCCTGTCACACACAGAGTTTCTCAAAGAAGCGGTGATGTTGTGTGCGACATGCTGGTGGAGCGCAGGCACACCTTTCTTTGAGAAGTAGTGCCGACTGGGCATCTGGTACTGGGGCACTGCGACGGACATAATGTCTCGAAAATCCTCTGTGTCCACCAGGCGGAAAGGCAGCATTTCTGTAGCCAAGAGCTTGCAGATGGTGAAATTCAACCTCTTAGCTTTCTCATGGCTAGGAGGAAATGGTCTTTTACTTGTCCACATCTGAGGGACCGAGGGCTGGCTATTGTGCTTAGACGGGGTTGATAAGGGTGTCCCCGGCAAACTGCCGGTCTGTGAGGAAGATGCAGGCGGACATGTTAGGTTGCCTTCATCCAAAGGTGGTGCTATCGATGTCGGACAGCGCTCAACACCAGCTGGTGTTACCACCTCCAAAGAAAATGATGACCTGCCAATCACGCTGGCTGTTGCGGGTAAAGAGGTGGCAGGTCTGCGCCCCAAAACAGGTGTGACTGCTGTCCCCCCAGTCACAGAGGATGAAGAGGCCGCGGATGCACAAGATATGGCAGACGGTGATTTGCCCGGCCGGCTAGGCCGCATTGTAGCACACTGAGCTTCCCACTGCAACTTATGCTTCATGTCCATGTGCCGGTTCATGCATGAAGTACTCAAACTATGTATTTTTTGGCCTCTACTTAGCTTTTGCTGACAAATGTTACAGATAACACGAGTTGGGTCATCTTTATCGATCTGAAAAAATGCCCAGGCTATGCAAGGCTTAGCACCCATGCGACCTGAAGAGCCACCACGACTTGTGGTGAGAGGCAGAGTTGTGTTTGAGGATGCAGTTGTTGACGTGCTTCCAGTACTACGTCTCTGTCCAGGAAGGCGCAACCTGACCTCGTCGTCACTAGCATCTTCCTCCACCTCCTCTGCTGACCTCATCTCTTGGCTGACTGTGGGTTGACAGTAAGTGGGATCTCCGACCTCATCATCATCACCCTGTGCGTTATCACACCCGTCGTCCTCAGAGCCAACCTGTTCCTGCCCTGACAAAAAGCTAAAGTTGTCGCTCCAATCAGGTATTTGAGTCTTATCATCGTCTTCCTCATTGTCTCCACCAACAGGAGTTACAGTTTGGGAATGAGGGTCTACATTATGGTCAGAACCTTCTGCGTCTGGTCCTGGATCCGACTCATAAAGATTCTGGGCATCAGTGCAGATCATTTCCTCGTCTGGATTCACAGAAGCGCTGGAGTCGACCTCTGATTCCCAGGCTATAGTATGAGTAAACAGCTCTGCAGACTCAACCATCTGTTCTACCTCATACTCAGACGGGCAGCTGGAGATTTGGGAGCTGTGAGGAAGCAAGTGCGATTTGGGTGACACCTTTGAGGACTGGAGTATTTGTGATGTTGAAGTTGATGTGGAGGAGAGCCCACTTAAAGGAGCACTTGATATCCGTTGAAGCACCTGCTGTTTTTGTGCCTCATCTGGAATTTGTAGTGATTGGCGTGGCCGTAAGAAAGGGATCTTATCACATTGTCCGCTAAAAGAAGTAGACATTTTAGTTTGGCTGGAAGATGGTCTTTCTTCTGCACCTACCCCATGGACACAACCTTTTTTCCCCTTCCCAACACGCCTATTCCCCTTTCCACCAGCAGCAGGCCTTTTTCCACTCATTTTGGTGGTTAACTAATTCACAACTCTGGAGTTCTTTGCACAAAAAAACAATGGATGGTAACCGAGCAGAGCTGAGTGGCCAAACTGTGGTATTAGGCCAAAACTATTGGCTGGGCTAGATGCAGAAAAAAAATATTTTTAATTTGCAACCTGATGGAGGTCAGTATAGATGGACTAATAGAACAAGTCCCACACACTGCTAGAAGCCCAAATATTTTTTCAGAGATAAATGAAGAAAAAAATTATTTTTAATTTGCAACCTGATGGAGGTCAGTATAGATGGACTAATAGACCAAGTCCCACACACCGCTAGAAGCCCAAATATTTTTTCAGAGCTAGATGCAGAAAATTTTTTTATTCAATTTGCAACCTGATGGAGGTCAGTATAGATGGACTAATAGACCAAGTCCCACACACTGCTAGAAGCCCAAATATTTTTTCAGAGCTAGATGCAGAAATTTTTTTTATTCAATTTGCAACCTGATGGAGGTCAGTATAGATGGACTAATAGACCAAGTCCCACACACTGCTAGAAGCCCAAATATTTTTTCAGAGCTAGATGCAGAAAAAAATTATTTTTAATTTGCAACCTGATGGAGGTCAGTATAGATGGACTAATAGACCATGTCCCACACACTGCTAGAAGCCCAAATATTTTTTCAGAGCTACATGCAGAAAAAAATTATTTTTAATTTGCAACCTGATGGAGGTCAGTATAGATGGACTAATAGAACAAGTCCCACACGCTGCTAGAAGCCCAAATATTTTTTCAGAGATAAATGAAGAAAAAAATTATTTTTAATTTGCAACCTGATGGAGGTCAGTATAGATGGACTAATAGACCAAGTCCCACACACTGCTAGAAGCCCAAATATTTTTTCAGAGCTAGATGCAGAAAAAAATTATTTTTAATTTGCAACCTGATGGAGGTCAGTATAGATGGACTAATAGACCAAGTCCCACACACTGCTAGAAGCCCAAATATTTTTTCAGAGCTAGATGCAGAAAAAAATTATTTTTAATTTGCAACCTGATGGAGGTCAGTATAGATGGACTAATAGAACAAGTCCCACACGCTGCTAGAAGCCCAAATATTTTTTCAGAGATAAATGAAGAAAAAAAATATTTTTAATTTGCAACCTGATGGAGGTCAGTATAGATGGACTAATAGACCAAGTCCCACACACTGCTAGAAGCCCAAATATTTTTTCAGAGCTAGATGCAGAAAAAAATTATTTTTAATTTGCAACCTGATGGAGGTCAGTATAGATGGACTAATAGACCAAGTCCCACACACTGCTAGAAGCCCAAATATTTTTTCAGAGCTAGATGCAGAAAAAAATTATTTTTAATTTGCAACCTGATGGAGGTCAGTATAGATGGACTAATAGAACAAGTCCCACACGCTGCTAGAAGCCCAAATATTTTTTCAGAGATAAATGAAGAAAAAAATTATTTTTAATTTGCAACCTGATGGAGGTCATAGATGGACTAATAGATCAAGTCCCACACACTGCTAGAAGCCCAAATATTTTTTCAGAGCTAGATGCAGAAAAAAATTATTTTTAATTTGCAACCTGATGGAGGTCAGTATAGATGGACTAATAGACCAAGTCCCACACACTGCTAGAAGCCCAAATATTTTTTCAGAGCTAGATGCAGAAAAAAATTATATTCAGTTTGCAACCTGATGGAGGTCAGTATAGATGGACTAATAGAATGATGCTATGCCCAAAAGATTTTACTTCACTAGGTGCAGTAAAAAAATTGGTATTCTATACACAGGTGGTATATCTTGCAACACAGATAGGCTACTCCACTGACTAACACACTCTGCAATAGGCCAAAAAGGATTAGCTTTGCTAGATTCAGCCAAATGCTGTGAAAAAAACTTGCACAGCACTGGCACAGACCTGCCTGGCAAAAACTGATAGGAACTGATGTAACCTAGTCCTGAAAAGGACTCCAATTACAATTAGTCTTTACTCCCACAATCTATCTATTTAAGAGCACAGACCTGCCTGATAAAAGTCGTAGGAAATGCTGTAACCTAGTCCTTAAAAGGACTGCAATCACAACTATTCCCTACTCCCAAGCTATCTGTATATTTGTGCGAAAATTGGTTTGAAATTAACAAGGTATAGCGCACACAGCAACAGCGGTGCCGTCTAACACGCAGCTGCAGCAGTGAGAAAATGGTGGCGACGGGGAAAATGGCTTTGTCTTATAGGGCAAGGACATGTGACATACACTGCCAATCACACATGCCCTTGCTTGTGTGAAAAAAAGCACTTCGCTCCGTGTGTGCGCTGCTGATAGGCTGACAGATTGCACCTCCCCACTGCAAATGCGGGAAAGAGAAAAAAAAATGGAGATCTTCATTGTTCCTGCAGAGATCCATCCCCTGCCCCTCCCCCCGCCCCGCTGTACACTCAAACTGCGTATTAACATTAATTTTCATCATTACTGAGAAAAAATCCAGTTATGATTTTGGTGCACGAACAGTTATCGAACATAACCTCGAACAGCCGAATTTTTCTCAAATTGTTCGTGTTCGCCGACCGGCTCGAACACCGCCCAAAACAGCTCGAATTTGAGATTGGCGAACAGTTCGAGTAGAACAACGCTCATCTCTACTCCTGAACAGAGAAAACACATTTTTCTACTTTGGCATCCCTTAATATCTGGAGCACCTGCTTAACATGCCCATGTTGAGTCTCAAAATCAGGTGAGTAAACCAAAATATCATCCAGAAAGACCACCACAAACCTCCCTACCAAATGATGGAAAATATAATTTATGAAATGCTAGAATACTGCAGGTGCATTGGTCAAGCCAAAAGGCATAGCCAGACTCTCTAAATGTCCTTCTGCGGTATTGAATGCAGTTTTCTATTCATCCCCTTCTCTCATTCTAACCAGGTTGTAGGCTCCCCCTAAAATCCAACTTGGATAATACCTTAGCTCCTACAACCTGGCTGAACAAATCAGGAATCAGAGGAAGTGAGGAGCGAGCATGCTCGCTACTTCTTGGTGCTCGCCCAAGCATCTCACTGCTTGAGATGCTTGGCGCTCGCCGAGTATTTATGGGGAATCAGACAGTGAAGGGAGATATTTGCTTGATTATAAGGTAGGATAGGTAGAACAGAAGTATATTACACATATCCATCTCAACAAACAGTCCTTCTGAGGACTAATCCATCTGCAGAGATATCAGGCAGGCACTGTATATAGGCAGGCAGTGTATATAGCAGACTGCAGTGCATATAGCACAAGGGGCTCCATTCCAGTTCTGTCTGCTGCTGCTGTTAGACATTTCTAGACATAGGTCCAGGTCTCAGGGGCCAGGAATAATTTTTTTTTGGAACTTAATCCTCATTGTTTGCTTTATAAGCAATCCAGAGAACACAATTTTTCTGCGCCATTTGCTTGTTGGCACAGCAGAATACAGCCAGGTCCTTTCCATATTACAGCACAAGAAATCCTGCTATTTAAAATTGTGGTTTGTCCGTCACACAGATCACATATAATTGCGCTGAACATACTGCCATTTCTGGCCTCCATTAAAAATTTGTTTCACTGTGTCAGCAAAGTTTTTGACACAGGTTTGCTGTTCAAAATAGTTACCTACAGGCCAGATATTTAAAACTGTGTTTTCTCCGTCACACGGATCACATATAAGTTTTCAGAAAATACTGCCATTTCAGGCCTCCATTAAAAATTTGTTTCAGTGTGTCAGTGAAGCTATTGACACCAGTTTGCTGTTAAAAATAGATACCTACAGGCCAGGTATTTAAATTGGTGATTTGTCCGTCCCACGGATCACATATAATTACACTCCATATTTAGCCATTTGTAGTGAGCATGGGAGATATTGTCCTCCATTTAAAATGGGCAAGGCACGTGGCAATGGACGGGGAACTGGATGTGATGGTGGTGGTGCATGCAGAGGCCGAGTCTGTGGGCATGCTGAAATTGTGTCACAACAAACACCCATATCTTCTCACTGTCTTTATGTCTCAAATTATAGGGGACCGTAGAACACCACTATTGAACACAGAGCAGAGCAGAGGAGTATGAAAAGGTTATTGGTTGGATAGCAGATAATGCTTATAGTCTCTTTGCCACCACCGCTCTGTCTTCCATGCGGTCAAGTTTCAGTAGCCGTGAGTCTGGACCGCATATTCCTCATGCTGAACCTCCTTCCTCTCACCATGCCGAGTGCCCAGAGACACCTGATCCCACACTTGGACACTCTGAAGAGCAGTTCACTTTTCCATTGATAGATTCGGGCCTCTTGTTCAGTCCACTTGAAGCAGGGCAAGAGGAAATCGCATGTAGCAATGCAGAAATATTTGATCTGCCACAGTCACACGAAGGCAACGGTGGGAAAGTGTCACAAGAGGTGGATGATGAAGAGACACGATTGCCAGAAAAACAGGAGGCGGACCAGGGTGCGGAAGTGGAAGACAAGGTAGTGGATGATATAGTAACTGACTCAACTTGGCAGGAGGACATGCAGAGTGAGAACAGCAGCACACTGGGGGAGGGAGGTGTAGCACCCCAACCGGCAGGAAGAAGCAGTGTGGTGGCTGCAGACACAAAGCAGGCAACCGTTCCCCGTAACACCAACACAAAGGAAGTTGCCAGTACAACTGTTTGGTCTTCCCGAGTCTGGTTCTTTTTTAAAGACTCTGCCGATAAACCCAAAAAGGCCATTTGCACCAACTGCCAGGCCAGCATCAGCAGGGGTGGCAAAACTACCAGCCTGACCACCATCAGCATGACCAGGCACATGGCAGCAAAGCACCCAACTTTGTGGGCCAAACCCCAGGGTCCAGGAACAGTGCCTGTGGGTGGTACCACTGCTTCTTCTGCTTTTGTGCATGCAAGCCAATCCCCTGTCCATGGTGTATGCGAAGATGCCTTCTGCACTGCACCTGTTGCTGCACACTCTCAATTAGCAGCATCAGGAAATACGTCCACATCCTTGTCCCAGCCCAGCATTCAGTTGTCCATACCACAATCCTTGGAACGCAAGCGGAAATCCGCAGCCAGTGCCCCACAGGCCACACTCCTAAATTCCCACATTTTGCGACTGCTTTCACTCGAAATGTTGCCATTTAGGCTCATGGAGACAGAAGCATTCTGCAACCAGATGGCAGCGGCCGTCACTCGGTACTCAGTCCCCAACCACCACTCCATTTCTTCCGGTGTTCCGTCCCAGCATTACAGAAACACGTGTCCCAAAACATTGGCCATGACCTCAACAATGCAGTTACCATGAAAGTCCACCTAACCATGGACACATGAACAAGTGCTTGTGGGCAGGGATGGTACATCTCACTGATGGCACACTGGGTTAAAATAGAGGAAGCCGGGACCCAGTCGGACTTTGTTACAGAACACATCCTCCCGACGCCAAGACTTGCGGGCCCTAGGTCAATCAGGGTTTCCCCCACAGTTTAAAGCTCCTTCACCTCATCCTCTTCAGCCTCCTCCTCCTCTTCATCATCCATCTCCGAAATGACAACATCGGTCAAAAGCTGGAAGCCCTGCAGCACTGACTCGGCCAAGCAGCAACACGCTGTGCTGAAGCTAATATGCTTAGGTAACAAACCGCACAATGCTGAAGAGTTGTGGACAGCTCTGAAAGAGCAGGCAGATCTCTGTCTCTCACCTCTGAACCTATAGCCAGGCATGGTCATGTGTGACAATGGCCGGAACCTGGTGGCGGCTCTGAGGTGAGGTGAGCTCACACACGTACCATGCCTGGCCCATGTGCTTAACCTCATGGTACAGCGCTTTCTCAAATCTTACCCGGAGCTGCTTGTTAAAGTATGCCGCTTGTGTGCCCATTTTAGAAAGTCACCTACATCTTCCGCTGCCCTTGCCGTGTTTCAGTAGCGTTTGCAGCTTCCGGCTCACAGACTGGTGTGTGAAGTCTCCACGCGTTGGAACTCTATGCTGCAGATGATGGGAAGGATTTGTGAGCGGAAGAGGGCAATTGTTGCAGACCAGCATCAACAAAAAGTCAGTATTCAGTTCATACTCTACACATAAGACCTCAGGAGTGGACATGGATGTCAGAAAACCTCCAAAACTTTGAGGACTCCACCAAGATGGTGAGCGGCGATGACGCCATAATTATCATCACCATCCCACTACTCTGTCTTCTGAAATGCTCTCTGCTCACAATCAAATAGGATGCATTGCAGGCGGAGCATGATGAGATGGAGCAAGGAACCATATACGGTGAATACACACAGCCCAGCCTCATCTCATCCCAATGTGGATTGGATGACAATGAGGAATAGGAGGAGGAGAGAGAACAGAAACTAGTTTCATGCGCTGTAGACGGTACTTCCTGCACAACTGTCATACCGTCTGTTCAGCGTGGATGGCCTGAGGACAGAGAGGAGGAGATGGAGGAGGAGGAGAGCATGGTCAGTCGTCCTCTTGGTGAGAACACGGAAGTCTTGCCTGTTAGAAGTCTGGCACGCATGGCTGAGTTTATGTTGCGCTGCCTTTCCCATGACCCTTTCTTTCTTAAAATTTTGGGTGACAGTCATTACTGGTTGGTGACACTTCCAGACCCACGCTACAAGGAGAAATTTATTTCTTTTATTCCTGAGGCGGACAAGTCTACAAAAATGGGGCAGTACCAGAAGGCCCTTGTTGCGGAACTATTAAAAAAAAATTCCTATCTGAAAACGCTGGCGGCAGAGCTCATAGTTTGTTGGACAACCAAGGACTACAGGCAAGAGAGACACAACTCCAATCCAGCAGAGGCAGGGGAACACTGTCAAAGTTCTGGGGGAATTTTCTCAGCCCCTCCCATTGCACAGGTCCTGAGGCGCAGGGTACTCTCACAAGGACTGCAATGTTTGGGAAGATGCTGAGGGAGTAACTTTTGTTTAGGAACTGAAGGACAGGTCCCAGCAAAATATTCCTTTTTCCCACCAAAAAAACATACACCTTTTTTCTTGCGAATCTCTGGGGAAATGTATGACGTAGAGGCACCCTCTAGCTGCATGGGTTCCTCCACCTTCCCCACTGCTGGTTCACCACCAGACCGCTCTCCTGGCAGAGGTACACGACCCAACAAGAAGGCACCGGAGAAGGTGGTCTCACCCCTCTGTCCCGAAGGCATCTATCAAGACGTGTGGCCAAAGACATGGCATCCTCCAAGGACTGAACGGTATTATATACTGCCAAAACGTCTTTCAACCTTTCAGTAAGCGACTCACAAAATTCACTTCTAATTGCTGAGTCATTCCATTTGGAATCCGTTGCCCATCTACGGAATTCCAAATTGTACATTTCCACTGACCGATTCCCCTGCTGAAGACGACGTAGCCTAGACTCAGCCAAGGCGACTCAGTCAAGGTCATCATAGATGAGGGCCAGAGCTCTGAAAAAAAACCCTCCACAGACTGGAGACAAATCGAGTCCTGTGGTAACGAAAACGCCCACGACTGAGGATCTCCCTGCAATAGAGAGATCACAATACTAGAGATGAGCGTTGTTCTACTCGAACTGTTCGCCAATCTCAAATTCGAGCTGTTTTGGGCGGTGTTCGAGCCGGTCGGCGAACACGAACAATTTGAGAAAAATTCGGCTGTTCGAGGTTATGTTCGATAACTGTTCGTGCACCAAAATAATAACTGGATTTTTTCTCAGTAATGATGAAAATTAATGTTAATACGCAGTTTGAGTGTACAGCGGGGCGGGGGGAGGGGCAGGGGATGGATCTCTGCAGGAACAATGAAGATCTCCATTTTTTTTTCTGTTTCCCGCATTTGCAGTGGGGAGGTGCAATTTGTCAGCCTATCAGCAGCGCACACACGGAGCGAAGTGCTTTTTTTCACACAAGCAAGGGCATGTGTGATTGGCAGTGTATGTCACATGTCCCTGCCCTATAAGACCAAGCCATTTTTCCCGTCGCCACCATTTTATCACTGCTGCAGCTGCGTGTTAGACGGCACCGCTGTTGCTGTGTGCGCTATACCTTGTTAATTTCAAGCCAATTTTCGCACAAATATACAGATAGCTTGGGAGTAGGGAATAGTTGTGATTGCAGTCCTTTTAAGGACTAGGTTACAGCATTTCCTACGACTTTTATCAAGCAGGTCTGTGCTCTTAAATAGATAGATTGTGGGAGTAAAGACTAATTGTAATTGGAGTCCTTTTCAGGACTAGGTTACATCAGTTCCTATCAGTTTTTGCCAGGCAGGTCTGTGCCAGTGCTGTGCAAGTTTTTTTCACAGCATTTGGCTGAATCTAGCAAAGCTAATCCTTTTTGGCCTATTGCAGAGTGTGTTAGTCAGTGGAGTAGCCTATCTGTGTTGCAAGATATACCACCTGTGTATAGAATACCAATTTTTTTACTGCACCTAGTGAAGTAAAATCTTTTGGGCATAGCATCATTCTATTAGTCCATCTATACTGACCTCCATCAGGTTGCAAACTGAATATAATTTTTTTCTGCATCTAGCTCTGAAAAAATATTTGGGCTTCTAGCAGTGTGTGGGACTTGGTCTATTAGTCCATCTATACTGACCTCCATCAGGTTGCAAATTAAAAATAATTTTTTTCTTCATTTAGCTCTGAAAAAATATTTGGGCTTCTAGCAGTGTGTGGGACTTGTTCTATTAGTCCTTCTATACTGACCTCCAGCAGGTTGCAAATTGAATATAATTTTTTTCTGCATCTAGCTCTGAAAAAATATTTGGGCTTCTAGCGGTGTGTGGGACTTGGTCTATTAGTCCATCTATACTGACCTCCATCAGGTTGCAAATTAAAAATAATTTTTTTCTCCATCTAGCTCTGAAAAAATATTTGGGCTTCTAGCAGTGTGTGGGACTTGGTCTATTAGTCCATCTATACTGACCTCCATCAGGTTGCAAATTAAAAAGAATTTTTTTCTTCATTTATCTCTGAAAAAATATTTGGGCTTCTAGCAGCGTGTGGGACTTGTTCTATTAGTCCATCTATACTGACCTCCATCAGGTTGCAAATTAAAAATAATTTTTTTCTGCATCTAGCTCTGAAAAAATATTTGGGCTTCTAGCAGTGTGTGGGACTTGGTCTATTAGTCCATCTATACTGACCTCCATCAGGTTGCAAATTAAAAATAATTTTTTTCTTCATTTAGCTCTGAAAAAATATTTGGGCTTCTAGCAGTGTGTGGGACTTGTTCTATTAGTCCTTCTATACTGACTTCCAGCAGGTTGCAAATTGAATATAATTTTTTTCTGCATCTAGCTCTGAAAAAATATTTGGGCTTCTAGCGGTGTGTGGGACTTGGTCTATTAGTCCATCTATACTGACCTCCATCAGGTTGCAAATTAAAAATAATTTTTTTCTGCATCTAGCTCTGAAAAAATATTTGGGCTTCTAGCAGTGTGTGGGACTTGGTCTATTAGTCCATCTATACTGACCTCCATCAGGTTGCAAATTAAAAATAATTTTTTTCTGCATCTAGCTCTGAAAAAATATTTGGGCTTCTAGCAGTGTGTGGGACTTGGTCTATTAGTCCATCTATACTGACCTCCATCAGGTTGCAAATTGAATAAAAAAAATTTCTGCATCTAGCTCTGAAAAAATATTTGGGCTTCTAGCGGTGTGTGGGACTTGGTCTATTAGTCCATCTATACTGACCTCCATCAGGTTGCAAATTAAAAATAATTTTTTTCTGCATGTAGCTCTGAAAAAATATTTGGGCTTCTAGCAGTGTGTGGGACTTGGTCTATTAGTCCATCTATACTGACCTCCATCAGGTTGCAAATTGAATAAAAAAAATTTCTGCATCTAGCTCTGAAAAAATATTTGGGCTTCTAGCGGTGTGTGGGACTTGGTCTATTAGTCCATCTATACTGACCTCCATCAGGTTGCAAATTAAAAATAATTTTTTTCTTCATTTAGCTCTGAAAAAATATTTGGGCTTCTAGCAGTGTGTGGGACTTGTTCTATTAGTCCTTCTATACTGACCTCCAGCAGGTTGCAAATTGAATATAATTTTTATCTGCATCTAGCTCTGAAAAAATATTTGGGCTTCTAGCGGTGTGTGGGACTTGGTCTATTAGTCCATCTATACTGACCTCCATCAGGTTGCAAATTAAAAATAATTTTTTTCTGCATCTAGCTCTGAAAAAATATTTGGGCTTCTAGCAGTGTGTGGGACTTGGTCTATTAGTCCATCTATACTGACCTCCATCAGGTTGCAAATTAAAAATAATTTTTTTCTTCATTTATCTCTGAAAAAATATTTGGGCTTCTAGCAGCGTGTGGGACTTGTTCTATTAGTCCATCTATACTGACCTCCATCAGGTTGCAAATTAAAAATAATTTTTTTCTGCATCTAGCTCTAAAAAAATATTTGGGCTTCTAGCAGTGTGTGGGACTTGGTCTATTAGTCCATCTATACTGACCTCCATCAGGTTGCAAATTAAAAATAATTTTTTTCTTCATTTAGCTCTGAAAAAATATTTGGGCTTCTAGCAGTGTGTGGGACTTGTTCTATTAGTCCTTCTATACTGACCTCCAGCAGGTTGCAAATTGAATATAATTTTTTTCTGCATCTAGCTCTGAAAAAATATTTGGGCTTCTAGCGGTGTGTGGGACTTGGTCTATTAGTCCATCTATACTGACCTCCATCAGGTTGCAAATTAAAAATAATTTTTTTCTGCATCTAGCTCTGAAAAAATATTTGGGCTTCTAGCAGTGTGTGGGACTTGGTCTATTAGTCCATCTATACTGAACTCCATCAGGTTGCAAATTAAAAATAATTTTTTTCTGCATCTAGCTCTGAAAAAATATTTGGGCTTCTAGCAGTGTGTGGGACTTGGTCTATTAGTCCATCTATACTGACCTCCATCAGGTTGCAAATTGAATAAAAAAAATTTCTGCATCTAGCTCTGAAAAAATATTTGGGCTTCTAGCGGTGTGTGGGACTTGGTCTATTAGTCCATCTATACTGACCTCCATCAGGTTGCAAATTAAAAATAATTTTTTTCTGCATCTAGCTCTGAAAAAATATTTGGGCTTCTAGCAGTGTGTGGGACTTGGTCTATTAGTTCATCTATACTGACCTCCATCAGGTTGCAAATTGAATAAAAAAAATTTCTGCATCTAGCTCTGAAAAAATATTTGGGCTTCTAGCGGTGTGTGGGACTTGGTCTATTAGTCCATCTATACTGACCTCCATCAGGTTGCAAATTAAAAGTAATTTTTTTCTGCATCTAACCCAGCCAATAGTTTTGGCCTAATACCACAGTTTGGCCACTCAGCTCTGCTCGGTTACCATCCATTGTTTTTTTGTGCAAACAACTCCAGAGTTGTGAATTAGTTAACCACCAAAATGAGTGGAAAAAGGCCTGCTGCTGGTGGAAAGGGTAATAGGCGTGTTGGGAAGGGGAAAAAAGGTTGTGTCCGTGGGGTAGGTGCAGAAGAAAGACCATCTTCCAGCCAAACTAAAATGTCTACTTCTTTTAGAGGACAATGTGATAAGATCCCTTTCTTACGGCCACGCCAATCGCTACAAATTCCAGATGAGGCACAAAAACAGCAGGTGCTTCAACGGATATCAAGTGCTCCTTTAAGTGGGCTCTCCTCCACATCAACTTCAACATCACAAATACTCCAGTCCTCAAAGGTGTCACCCAAATCGCACTTGCTTCCTCACAGCTCCCAAATCTCCAGCTGCCCGTCTGAGTATGAGGTAGAACAGATGGTTGAGTCTGCAGAGCTGTTTACTCATACTATAGCCTGGGAATCAGAGGTCGACTCCAGCGCTTCTGTGAATCCAGACGAGGAAATGATCTGCACTGATGCCCAGAATCTTTATGAGTCGGATCCAGGACCAGACGCAGAAGGTTCTGACCATAATGTAGACCCTCATTCCCAAACTGTAACTCCTGTTGGTGGAGACAATGAGGAAGACGATGATAAGACTCAAATACCTGATTGGAGCGACAACTTTAGTTTTTTGTCAGGGCAGGAACAGGTTGGCTCTGAGGACGACGGGTGTGATAACGCACAGGGTGATGATGATGAGGTCGGAGATCCCACTTACTGTCAACCCACAGTCAGCCAAGAGATGAGGTCAGCAGAGGAGGTGGAGGAAGATGCTAGTGACGACGAGGTCAGGTTGCGCCTTCCTGGACAGAGACGTAGTACTGGAAGCACGTCAACAACTGCATCCTCAAACACAACTCTGCCTCTCACCACAAGTCGTGGTGGCTCTTCAGGTCGCATGGGTGCTAAGCCTTGCATAGCCTGGGCATTTTTTCAGATCGATAAAGATGACCCAACTCGTGTTATCTGTAACATTTGTCAGCAAAAGCTAAGTAGAGGCCAAAAAATACATAGTTTGAGTACTTCATGCATGAACCGGCACATGGACATGAAGCATAAGTTGCAGTGGGAAGCTCAGTGTGCTACAATGCGGCCTAGCCGGCCGGGCCAACCACCGTCTGCCATATCTTGTGCATCCGCGGCCTCTTCATCCTCTGTGACTGGGGGGACAGCAGTCACACCTGTTTTGGGGCGCAGACCTGCCACCTCTTTACCCGCAACAGCCAGCGTGATTGGCAGGTCATCATTTTCTTTGGAGGTGGTAACACCAGCTGGTCTTGAGCGCTGTCCGACATTGATAGCACCACCTTTGGATCAAGGCAACCTAACATGTCCGCCTGCATCTTCCTCACAGACCGGCAGTTTGCCGGGGACAAGTAAAAGACCATTTCCTCCTAGCCATGAGAAAGCTAAGAGGTTGAATTTCACCATCTGCAAGCTCTTGGCTACAGAAATGCTGCCTTTCCGCCTGGTGGACACAGAGGATTTTCGAGACCTTATGTCCGTCGCAGTGCCCCAGTATCAGATGCCCAGTCGGCACTACTTCTCAAAGAAAGGTGTGCCTGCGCTCCACCAGCATGTCGCACACAACATCACCGCTTCTTTGAGAAACTCTGTGTGTGACAGGGTGCATTTCACCACAGACACTTGGACGAGTAGGCATTGACAGGGGCGTTACATGTCGCTGACTGGGCACTGGGTAACTATGGTGACAGCAGGACAAGGGGCTGCTGTCCAAGTCTTGCCGTCCCCACGAGTTGTGCGTCAATCCTCTTTATGTCAAAGTTCCTCCACTGCTTCTGCCTCCTCAACCTCCTCTCGGTCTTCCACCTGCACCCAAAGCCTGTCTGGTCATGCCACAAGCTTTCTAACTGAGCAGAAGGGATCCTGCACACCTCCTTACTATGCTGGCAGTAGGGCTCAATGTCATCAGGCGGTTTTTACATTGAAATGTCTGGGAAATGTGAGTCACACAGCTGAGGAGTTGTGGTCAGCTCTGGAGAACCAATTTCATGAATGGTTGTCTCCACTGGACCTGAAACCAGGGAAGGCCGTGTGCGACAATGCTGCAAACCTGGGTGCGGCCCTTCGCCGGGGCAATGTCACACACGTGCCTTGTATGGCTCACGTGTTGAACCTGGTTGTCCAGCAATTTTTAGCCCACTATCCCAGACTAGATGGCCTTCTGCAGAGGGCACGGTCGCTGTGTGCTCACTTCCGCCGTTCGCATCCCGCAGCTCAGCGACTTACATCTCTACAGAAGTCGTTGGGCCTGCCACTTCACCGGCTAAAATGCGATGTGCCTACCCGGTGGAAATCAACTCTGCACATGTTGCAGCGACTGTGGCAGCACCGACAAGCCCTGGTGCAATACGTTCTGACGTATAGCCTGGGCCAACGAGATTCAGAGGTGGGGCAAATCACGCTGGAGGAGTGGTCTCAGATCAGGGACCTATGCACCCTTCTGCACAGTTTTGAAATGGCGACGAAGATGTTTAGTGCTGACGATGCCATTATCAGCATGACTATTCCGGTGATTTACATGCTGGAGCACATGTTAAACAGAATTCGGAGTCAGGTGGTGGCACAAGAGGAGGTGGAGGAAGTAGAGGAGGAGGAGTTGTATGCGGAAGGGCTAACATCTGCAAGGTCCAGACGGTCGGCAGCACCAAGGCGGCAGGCATGTGAGGGTGGGGGAGATGATTTTACCAGGGCGCATGGTAGCAGCCAAACTAGTGAGGAAGGTGCAGGAGCCCAGGAAGAAGTGAAGGACGAACTGATGGAAGACTCATCAGATGAGGGAGACCTTGATCACATTTCTGTTGTGCGAGGTTGGGGGGAGAGGACACAGGAAGGAAGCATGATTGTTACCTCGCCACCAACACAACAGGGACTTGGTGCTCCTGGATGCGCAACACACATGAGTGCCTTCTTGCTGCACTACCTGCAACATGACCCTCGAATTGTGAGAATTAGAAATAATCCTGACTACTGGGTTGCCACACTGTTAGATCCCCGGTACAAAAGTAAATTTGCAGAAATTATTCCTGCCATAGAAAGGGATGCACGCATGCAGGAGTATCAGCAGAGACTGTTGCAGAATCTTACATGTGCTTTTCCACAAAATACCAGTGGTGCACGTAGTGAATCTCACAGTTCCAACTTGCCAATCGTGGGACCGTCAAGTGTTCAGCACTCAAACCGTAACAGAACCACAGTATCTGCTGGTAACATCAATTTTGCGGAATCATTTCACCACTTTTTTAGCCCATCCTTTGCAAGGCCACAGGAGACAAGAATTCTGACACATAGTCAACGCCTAGAGACGATGGCACAGGAGTATCTCCAAGTAAACATTGAAGCCACGACTGTGTCACTGGACCCTTGCTCTTTTTGGGCTTCCAATCTGGATAAATGGCCGGAGCTAGCCACTTACGCCTTGGAGATCTTGTCATGCCCCGCAGCCAGCGTTCTGTCTGAACGTGTGTTCAGCGCTGCTGGTGGTGTGCTGACAGATAAGCGCACGCGGCTCTCCACTGATAATGTAGACAGACTCACGTTCATAAAGATGAACAAATCATGGATCCGAAACGACTTTTCTACCCCTGTGTCATCCTGGGGAGAGTAAAAGCTTGATGATTGGTTAAAATCACCCTACCAAACCTTTTTAAGCTTTCAAATTACTAATCATGTTTATCTGTATCTTGACTGGAAAATAATTTGGGCTTTGTAGCAGTGTGCAGCACTGATCCTATTAGGCCATCTATAATAAGCTTCACCAGATTTAAAATTAAAAATAATTTTTAGCTGCATCTAGCCCGGAAAATAATTTTGGGGCTCCGAGATGCGCAAGACACATAAGTGCCTTCTTGCTGCACTACCTGCAGCATGACCCTCATATTGTCAGAATTCGAAGTAATCATGACTACTGGGTTGCCACACTCTTAGATCCCCCAAACTTTTCGATCAACCTTTTCATTTTAATAAAGACCAAAAAAATGGTCATTTTTGAAATTATAAGCATTAGCAGGTTGTTAGAAACTGAAATCAAACAGTTTTCAACTCAAAACTTTATTCTAGGTGATGTTACATTTTCACATAGGACCCCTTGTTCGAAAGGAGCTTCTGAACTCTCTCGTCCATTGAATTTGTCAGGTTTTGGATGGTTTCTGCTTCAATTGTTTTGCATGAGGACAGAATACCCTCCCAGAGCTGTTGCTTAGATGTGAACTGCCTCCCGCCACCATAGACACTCCTTTTAATGATGCTCCAAAGGTTCTGAATGGGGTAGAGGTAAGGGGAGCATGGGGGTCACACCATAAGTTTGTCCCCTTTTATGCCCATATCAGCCAGAGATGCAGATGTTTTATGTGCAGCATGAGATGGTGCATTATCATGCAGAAAAATGATCTTGCTGTGAAATACACGGTTCTTCTTCTTGAACCATGGCAGGAAGTGCTGTTTGAGAAAATCCACATACATTATGGAGTTCATCTTTAGCGCCTTGAGGGATCCTAAAGGGGCCGACAATCTCTCTCCCCATGATTCCAGCCCAAAACATTACTCCACCTCCTCCTTGTTGGCGCTGTAGCCGTGCTTGCGTGGGGTGTCCATCAACCAGCCATCCTCCACTCCATTCATCTGGACCATCGAGCGCTGCACGGCACTCATCCGTGAACAAAACAGTTTTGAAATCAGTCTTCATGTAATGTTTGGCCCACTGGAGCCGTTTCTGCTTGTGTGAAGTGGATAGAGGAGGTCGACAGGATGGCGTATGCACAGCTGCAAACCTCTGAAGGACCCTGCATCTTGTTGTTCGGGGGACGTTGGAGGCACAAGCAGCTTCAAAAACTTGTCTGCTGCTATGACAAGGCTTTTTTGCCGCTGCTCTTTCAACCTGACGTAATTGCCTGTAGGAAAGAGTCCTCAATTTGCCCTTATCAGCACGCACACGTGTGTACTGTGAATCAGCTACATACTTCTTGATTGCCAAGACACTTCATCCTGATCATCGCACAATGTTGATTGTAGTCATGCCTTGACCTAAACACTCCACAATTTGTTGCTTCTCAGCAGCCGACACATCCTTTTTCTTTCCCATTTTGGCAGAAAATGTAGGCTGCTTAATAATGTGAGAGAGCCTTCTTAAGTAGTCTTGCCTTTCATTGGACACACCTGCCAAACTAATTAGCACAGGTGTCTGCAATTGCTTACAGTGATATAAAGAGCCCTGACACACATCACCATCAATGAGTTTAACTGACAAACAAACAAATTCTTCCCTTATCACTCCTAAACACTTTTTGCATAATAATTTGGAACGCGGTGTACATGTGCTTTTCCACAAAACACCAGTGGTTCACGTAGTGAATCTTACAGTTCTAACTTGCCAACCGTGGTCTGTATGGAATTGTTCAATAAAGGGCCCAAAATTAAGATAACATAGATGGGAGAGGTCTCTATGAATAGGAATTCCTAAGTATTTGATACCCTGTGAGGGCCAGGCAAAGGGAAAGTTGGACTGGATGGAATCCTATATGGATTTAGGGAGGGAGACATCGAGGGCCTCAGACTTCGCTGCATTGATTTTAAAATTTTACCATGTAACAAAGTGATCTATTTCAGCCATAACAGCAGGGATGGATATATGTGATTGAGTGATATATACTAGGACATCATCAGCAAATAGAGAGCACTTGTACTCGGTGCCTCCCACCTCAATCCACCTAATATTGGGGTTATGGCGAATTGATGAGAGCAGGTGCTCCGTCACTAGGATGTATAAGAGAGGGGACAGAGGACATCCCTGCCTTGTCCCATTGGTGATTGTGAAAGGTGATGAAAATGTTCTGACGCACCCCCTGGGCCTTGGGACACCCGGAGCCGGACCCTTTTTGGTGGATGCTGGTGGTTGTAGTCTTCGTGGCGGCGATCCGGTTCCGTGGCTCAGGGCGGTCAAACCAGTGGCGGAACTATTTATGTGGTTTTGATGTTTAAATGTCCGACTACGCCACCCGTGGATTGCGGTCAGAGTGAACCGCCGCTACAGGGCAGACCGCTAAGGCTGGTGTTGTGGGTGCAGCAGAGTGTAGCATAACTCCCCACCGGAGGAGTATAGCCTCAGGGCAGTGTATGCGGAGGATGGGGGTGATGGTGCAGGGCAGCAGCAGTAACGACACGGAGTCAGTGATGCAGTTCAGGGCCTTTACTCACAGTTCTTATTATCCAGACCACGTCTGCAGGTAACGGCTGCCCACGTCGTACTGTGCTCACCAGGTGAGGGGCTCAGACAACTCCCAGATAACTTTGGAGCGCTTCACAGGACCCCCTTTGTGTGTCCTTTGTCTGGCCTTTCTTACCAACACTTCTGTCCGGCTGCCTCGGGCCTCCTCTTGGTAAACTTGGCGCCAGTTTCCCTGACCCTATGTGGTGCCTTCCTAGCGGGTGGAGCAAGGGGCTGCGCCACATAAAATGTCAGAGCCTCCGGTTTCTAGCTGAGGGTCGTTTCCTGCCTCCACTAGTTCGGGGACCGGTCTCCCCCTTTGGCCTGACCCCTCCACGCAGGTGGATTCGGGCGTGCGGTGGCGACTCGCCCGTCCGCACCCCTGGGATCCCTTCATTCCTCGTTCCTGGAGCCTTCTCCGCTCCTCTTCCTTCCTTCTCCCTCTTGCAGGCCTGGGCCTCTGTTACTAGGCCCGCCTCCGGAGCAGAGCTCATGCAGAGCCCCTGCTCCCTGCCACTTCTGCTCAGACTTCTCTGCACTGAACTAAGATGGTGCCCACCTTTTATACTCCCTTCTCAATGCACCCAGGAACTGCTTCCTCCCTGCTCCTGCACTACAGGGTTCCCCTTCCTCAGTGTTCCCTCCCCCCACTCCAGCCAGGGACATTGACTGTCGTGCCCATCTCAGGGGCATATTGGTCGCCCTGCCCCACGGCAATGTGGTGTAATGCATGCAGGTGTCGGGTCCTGATCCACACTCCATCCTTACCTGAGAGTGAGATATCACACCTCTGGGTGAGGTGCAATACGTCTGTAGCAACCGAGCCCTCAGGGTGCTACAGTTCCATTTATCTTCAGCCTAGGTGACGTATTGCGATACAGGGCCGTGATTTTGGCTATAAAAGGGTCCCCTAGACCCCTACCCCAAGCTCTTTAAGAGAATCATATATGGCGTGCCAGGAGACTCTATGGAATGCTTTCTCAGCATCCAACGAGAGTATCTAATTACAAATTTTTAACTGCATCTAGCCCAGGAAATACTTTGTGCCTAGTAGCAGTGTCTGCTAGTCAGCGGATTATCCCGGCTGTTAAGCAAGCTACACCACCTGTAGTTTAGACACTTAATTTTTTCAAAGGATATGCTTCGGGACCATGGGATACTTAGTGAAGAGCATCAGGAGGCACCCCAAGGCATAGGGGCTGGGACTGGCAGTAGGATGCCTTGCGGTGGACAGCCGAGCTCGATCCTTATAAAAGCTTTTTAACTGCAGCAGCTTTAGTGGACGCTACTGGAGCTGGAATTACCGCGGATGCTGGCATGAGACTTGCCCTCCAATAGATCCTTGTAAATGGATTTAAAGTGTATTCATTCAAATTAGAGAGACAATTTAAATTAAAAAGCTTAGAGCTGCCTCCACCACAGGGGGGCTCGCTCGACCCACCAGCGGACAGGCACCAGTATTGGGAGAGGGGGGCTGGCCGTCAGGGTTCACCGCGGCTCTGGCACAAACCCGGCGACACGGAGGTGGCACGGGCAGGAGCGGACTGGCCGTGTCGGCTTCTCACTTTTTGGATTTTAGAAGGGCATGACATGCCTATATCTGTGTCTCCCCCTCCTTTTACTCCTCCACCTCTTTTATTTTCGCATGACTATATGTACTTGTCACTTTTCCATGTGTTACTTATGTCTTCTGAGCAGTTTGTCAGCTTTTGGACACCTTTGAAGGTGTTTTCTATGTGTTTCTATGTGTTTTTGTTTGCCTGCCATTGGTTTTAACGGTGTTCGAAGGTGTTCGACGAACAGTTCGACGAACAGTTCGGCGAACACACGGGTGTTCGACGAACCGAACCGAACTCGAACACTACGGGGGTGGCTCAACACTACACAATACCCACCCATTGCTCCTCATTACCGGATGAGTAAGGACGAAGTTTGAAATACAATTTGCATGCCTCGTTGAATAGAAAAAACTTTTCCCTACCTCTTGAAAACCTGCCTGGGAGGGCAACCTTGGCTTCAGGCTGGACAGGCCTACCTGCTGAGGCCCCCACATTGGCAGCTTGTAACCTCTCATGCAGCTGCTGTACTTCACAGCGGAGGTCATTTGCCTCCATAGACAGCCTGTGCAGCCACTCTGCAAGCTCTGCAGTTGAACCCATACCAAGGGAGAAATGAAAAAAAGTGCACCACGCCCAAAAACACACAAAGAAAAAAAAAGTCAGCATTTTTTTTTTATTTTCAAAACTCGCTCGGCGGACTTTAATGTCACACTAGGTGTGGGAAAGTCTTAGTGCAACACAGAGGGAAGAGGGAAAGGGAGCCCAGACACTAGGGAAAGGGGGAAGTGGAGACCTCCTAGACTGGTCTAGTGTCATCCTGTCTCAACTACCGTCCTATATTGCCTCATCAGCAATAGCCGCAAGCGTGCCTCGCCCTGTCTTTTCCTGGCATATGACTAAGGTTATGGATGGGAGAAGATGAGTGCTAGTCGATCTCTGCTAAATTCTATAGACAACAAGGGTAGACAAACAGGGGGGAATTGCTTAGCTTTATACCACTCCAAATGTGCACTCGGCCTCAAGGACCAGAGAGGACGAAGTACCCCTCTTGCTAAGCCTTCACATCTAGTAATGAATATAGCCGGCACCTCCCTCTCAGACATACCAGTTATTTAGACACTCAGGAAAGTGAGCTAATTACCAGAGGGAGGTAGCCCCTAGGTCCTAGAGACAGCCTCTCATCTAAGAAGTTGTCTGTAATGCCATTCGTACAGATCTTCGGCAACCATCTGCAGGGCGAGTGTCTGTCACCTCTGACACACCCGTGAAATCATATGTCCATGAGGGGTTAAGGACACCAAACAGAATATAAACAAAGTCAACAGTCACAGATTAATCTGGTTCTTCTGTGTCAAGAACCATGGAATTGGGGTAGCACATAGTCCAATACATCACCAACAGTCCATTGCTGAAGATGTACAACCCACCAGCCACGCTGGCGCCCTTAATCCAGCAATAAAGCAAGCAACAGGAGTAACAAAAATAAAATAAAACTAAAAATGTTGCCTATCCGACTATTCTGGCATATCTTTTGTCACGAGGGAAAAGGAATAGTCCCTCAAATTTTCTTCTTTCAGAAACAACACACACAGCCTATACCAGCCATGAGGGTATACATACAACAGTCTCTCAACAAGAAGACTTGTGGAGGTTTTCCTAGACTTGACTGATCTCCAGCTTTTCAGAAAAAAGGGGTTCTCCCGGAATTTGCCCTTTAAACATGTCTCACTGACCAAGCAGCAATTTAGGCTGTTTTAAAGAAACACAGTCTCGTACTTTTCACTCCCCAGCGTCACTCTAGTTTTGAGGATCTGGTCTGTATGGAGTCCTCTTACCACTCCTGGTGCTGGTTCACACAGACATAGGCCACAGTGTGTTGGGTCATTTGGACATGTGCTGAGCCTGATGCAGGCATGGGTGCCATGGCTTTACTCGAATTGGGAGTATTCATCTTGTTCCTTGTTTGAGTGAACAAAGTGGTTAAATATGACTCCCACTGATTCGATTTTCTTCCTTTATCCACTCTTCCTTTTCCTGGAGCCGTCTTTCTTTCCTTTGTGTTTTCTCCATCTACCTCTCCACCTTCAAATTGTCCATATCTGCAGAAGAACAAGGCTGCTCCACACCAATAGCACAGTAGCCGTGCAATTCATCCATCTTCATAAAAGTGACTGTCTTACTCAGATACAGGCTCTGTAGCCTCTGCGGAACATAGTCACGCTAGACCTCACTTCAGTTTCCAAAGACATCGTTGCCTGTTCCCTATTTATGGAACCCAAACCCATACCCAATATGGAAATGTAGGACCTCCTCATGGCAAAATTGTTCTTCAAAGTCTATTGTGCATGGTCCCTCTCTCCATTCTCGAGCCATTAGTTTGGTCTCCTACTTCTCTCTGATATATCAATCCATCCTTATAGCATTGTCATCCAACTTCCTAAGGAGTCCCCTGTCTAGTCCTCCTGGTAGAGGCCTCAATTTTGGGATGCTTCCACAACACATGGAGCAGGAGGGGACAGGGTCAGGCCTTCACAACGATGTTTGCGCCTTCTCCGACTTCCAGTGGAAGGAATTTTGTCTCGTCACCAAACCACTAATGCCTGGACTGTAAAGGGCATCATTCTATTCCACTGGACTTTCTTCCTACAGCTCCTTCCACCAATTCTCTCAGCTGGGTTGACTCGCTTTCTTCAAGGTTAGGGATTATGCCAGACTCACTTTACAACTCCATTATCCGCCGCATGAGAAATCGGCATGAGAAAAAAAATTACAGATCTTTACTGCCTTACACTTTAGTATTGGGCTGAGTTCTATACGATAAAACATTGGATAACACTCATAGTTGTTATATGCTCGTGTGAGCGAGGTCTCACTCTCTGTCTCTCTTTTCCCCTCCAGTATTGAGGTTCAACTGAATTTATTGGCCACCAATTGTATATTTGGGAAAAATTCTGGCAAGAATATGAATTTGAATTTTACATAATCTGCACATTACTAGTGATGAGCGAATGTGCTCCCCACTGCTCGGTACTCACCCGAGCATCTCACTGCTCGAGATGCTCAGTGCTTGGCCAGTATTTCCGGGTTGCTCGGGCGGGAGCTCGGGTACCCTCCCTCTTAGTGTTGAGTGAGTACAAAAATGCTTGGGTATTCGTGGCTCGGGTCGAGCAAATTGGAATGCTCGAATGCGAGCAATGAGCCCAATGTAATTCTATGGGAAACTTGAGCATTTTTTTTGGCAGTCCCCCCCCGCCCGGCGGTCTACAGAGGGCCTAGAAATTGCTCAAATCGATAGGAACAGTGCTTAAATGATATGGGAACAGCATGAGGAAGACCCCTGGAAGTATCTTTCACTCCCTAATCACTGCTGTCAACAATGTTGTCAGAGTATTACACTACTTTTACAGACTTACAATGAAACATACAAAAACAAAACCAAAATGGATTTTCCTGGAAAAAATGTAAAGTAACATCCTTTCCAGGGTAATGACTTGCATGTAAGGCAAAATAAATAACCAAAATCAAAAATGCTCTTCCACACCTTGGGCTATGTTGACACATGGCATTTTTCATCCGTTTTTGCACTTTTGCATTGCTTTCAATGGTGAAAAATGCATTCACCAGTAAATGTAATTTTAACATTTTACTATCTTATCTGGCCATGTGGTGTGTGAGACATGATCAGACACATCCTGTTTCATTTATGAAGGAGGGATTCTGAAAGTCACAAAGCCTATTTTTATAGGGCCATCAGATGACACTTACTATTCTTAAAGGGCCAGCAGTCGGCCCTCACTATTGTTAGTGAGCCCTCAGCCGGCTATGCTTTGTTGCTCCCATTATTAAAGAGTTGTTGTCCTACACTGTTATTGCATATGCACTGAGTGGCAGGGCTCCCCAAAATTTGGACTCACCCCAATACCCCTTTGAAGAAACATAGAGGAGGGCCTCAGAAACGACATGTTCCCATAAGAAAGGAGAGGCTCTGCTATAAGGTTATAGGGTATGCAGTGGGTACAATGCCTGCCTAAATTTGGGAAATACCTCAATACCAATTTGAAGATTAAAAAGGAGCCGTTCTGCTATACAGTTATAGGTTATGCAGTGAATAAAATGGCTGCAACAATTTGGAGGCACCCCAATGCCCCTTGCAAGAGACGCAGAGGAGGGCCTCCTGAAAACAATGTTTCCATTATTAGGAAGTGGGTCTCCCATACTGCTTGCCTATGCAGTGAATACAAGGGCTGCAAAAAAATTGAATGTACTTTAATGCCCCTTGGAAGAGACGTATAGGAGGGCCTCATGAAAAAAAAGATCCCATTATTAGGAAGTGAGTCTCCCATACTATTTGCATATGCAGTGAATGTCAGGGCTGCCAAATTTTGGACCTACTCCGATGGCCCTTGGAAAAGACGTAGAGGACGTTCTCCTGAAAACAATGTTCCCACTATTAGGAATTGGGTATCCCATACTGTTTGCCTATGCAGTGAATTCAAGGGCTGCCAAATAATTTGGACCTACCCCAATGCCCCTTGGAAGTGACGTAGAGGAGGGCCTCGTGAAAAAAATATTCCCATTATTAGGAAGTGGATCTCCCATATTGTTTGCCTATGCAGTGAATGCAATGGCTGCCAAATATTTGAAGGCACAAGGGAACATGTTGTACTCATTACTGTGGCCCATCTCTGTGTGTCTTGAAATTGGTTTTGGGGTATTCTCCAAATTTAGGCAGCCATTGGACTCACTGCATACCCTATAACTGTATAACAGAACCACTCCTTTGTAATGGACGCATGTCGTTACTGAGGCTCAGCTTGATATATTTTTTCCATATTTTAATAGATTATAAGTTAAAGAAATTAATGTTCTTTAGGAAAATACAACTTGGCTAACAAAAAAAAATGTTATGACTCTTGGAAGGCCAGAATGAATCAAAAGGAAACCATGAAAAGTTGCTTTGGTAGAAGGAGTTAATTAATAGATGGCAAAGGATAAGTGCTTACAAAACTAATTACTGACAGATGAGGGGATAAGCAGTGACGGAGCAGCACCACTGATCTCTGCATATTCATCAGATATACTAATGGTAACATATAAAACTCACCTTACTTGTTTTCCATCTCATTGATATGGGAGCTATACGCATTTTATATGAATTAGTGGTGTCAGAATATACAATGTCGGCAAAGGTACTTGCTTGGTACGAACTCCCAGATTCTTCAATGTAAAATATCCAGTTATAAATAGACATCGGAAAGGACAATTCTCTATCCCTATTGAATATGGCATCCCGTCCAGTGGGGTCTCTATAATATACATTTCTTATATATCTCTGTAACTGAGAAAAGTAGAAAATGTCATAAAACTGAGGGGAGCAGTGAGGGGGTCCGGTGTCAGAATACCAAACAATCTAATGCAGGTGATCTATCCTAAGCATTGGTGATAAAGATCTCCGGCCACAACAAGTCTTTTAGGGAATGCTCATCAGAGGTCATAAAAGGGAAGGGGTATTACACCATTTAACCCGTTCGCGCCAGAGCCTGTTTTCGCCTTCGTGACCAGACCAAATTTGTCAATTCTGATCACTGTCACTTTATGAGGTAATAGTTATGGAATGCTTCAACGGATCCCACTGATTCTGAGATTTTTTTTGTGACATCTTGTACTTCATTATAGTGGTAAAATTTCTTTGATATGACTTGCGTTTACTTGTGAAAAAATCGTAAATTTGGTGAAAATTTTGAAAAATTCACAATTTTCAAAATTTTAATTTTCATGTCCTTAAATCAGAGAGATATGTCACACTAAATAGTTAATAAATAGCATTTCCTACTTGTCTACTTTACATCAGCGCAATTATGAAATCAAATTTTTTTTTTGTTTTTGTTTCCAACAAAATTTACAAAACCATTCTTTAGGGACCACATCTTATTTGAAGTGACTTTGAAGGGCCTTTATGACAGTAAATACCCAAAGTGACACCATTCTAAAAACTTCACTCCTAAAGGTGCTCAAAACTACATAAAATAAGTTTATTAACCCTTTAGGTGCTTCACGGGAATTTTTGAAATGTGGAAGAAAACAATAAACATTTGACTTTTATCACAAAAATGTTACTTTGGACCCCAATTTTTGTATTTTTGCAAGTGAAGCAGAAAAAAATAGACTACACAATTTGCTTTGCAATTTCTCCTGAGCACACCTATATGTGAGGGAAAACCATTGTTTGGGCGCATAGCAGATTTCAAAAGGGAAGGAGCGCCATTTGACTTTTTGAATGTAAAATTTGTTTGAATAATTAGGGGACACCATGTCAAATTTGGGGAGCCCCTCATCAGCATCTTAAACCTACAGGTGCTTCACAGAAGTTTATAATATTAAGTCGTAAATATAAATTTTTCTAATTTTTCCCACAAAAATGATTTTCATCCCCTAATTTTGCATTTCATAATGGTAACAGGAGAAATTGCACCATGAAATTTGATGTGCAATTTCTCCTGAGTACGCCAATACCACATATATGGGGGAAAACCACTGTTTGGGTGCACTGCAGGGTTCCGTTTTTTGGGAGGTAAAATGAACAAAACCAAGCAATAAAGGATTTGTTTTTGGAGTTTTTTTTTATGATATTCCGCGTGTGTAAAATTGATAAGACAGATTTATTCTTCGGTTAGTATGTTTACAGCAATACTACACTTATATTGATTTTTTATGTTTTGGCGCTTTTACACAATAAAATTATTTTATAGAAAAAATTTTTTTTTTTGCATCACTTTATTCTGAGAGCTATAACTTTTTTATTTTTCAGCTGATGGATCTGTATGGTGGCTTTTTTTTTGCAGGACAAGATGACGTTTTTAGCGATACCATTATTATTTCCATTCGTTTTTTTGATCGCATTTTATTCCACTTTTTGTTTGGTGATATGATGAAAAAATAATAGTTTTTTGCTCTGTTTTTTATTTAACATTTTTTACAGTGTGCACAGAAGGGGTTAATTAGTGTAACAGTTTTATAGATCAGGTTGTTCCAGATGCGGCGATACCAAATATGTGTACTTTTTGTGTGTTTTTGCTTAAATATACGGATTTATTGGTTTAGTATTTTTTTTTTTTTTTTTTTATTTTGAGATTTTTTTTTCAGTTTCAAAACATTTTTTAGAATTTTTTTTACTTAGTCCCTGTATGGGACTTCAGTTTTTATTTTTCTGATTACTGGTCTCATTCAATGCAATAAACATGTATTGCATTGCATGAGAGCTGACAGTTTTACACTGTCAGTATCTCCTGCTAGACTCAGCTGCTGGCTGAGCCTAGCAGGACACCGTACATGGCAGACCTGGAGGTGGTCATGTGACCTCCGGTTGCCATGACAACGCCAAGTCCTATAAGCTATCACTGGGCCGTCAGAAAGGTGAGTGGACGACCCCCTCTCCTCTCACTATCTCCTAAATGCCGCGATCTCTAAGGATCGCAGCATCTAGTAGATAGCATAGGGCTAACATTTTTGGGACCTGATCCAATCATGTCCCGATGATGTCCCCTGTCAGAGATACTGCTCTGCACCGCACCCGCAGTGCTTGCAGGACCCTGAGGGTCCTGAGAGCTGCAGGACTACCGACCGTTTATAAATGTCTGCGTTGCACAGAACACAGGCAACATCAACATTTATATAGAATTGGCGGTCGGGAATCGGTTAAGGAAATAATGGAAAGGATTCTAGAAGTGTTTGCACAACCTAAAATAAAGAAACCCTGTAAGTCCTTATTACATTTCTGTGCCAGTATGTTATGGTTGACACTCTGCACCTCATCACGCAACTAAACCCTTTTACAATTAAGACCCCTGGCAAAAATTATGGAATCACCGGGTTTGGAGAATGTTCATTCAGTTGTTTAATGTTGTTGAAGAAAATCAGATCACAGACATGGCACAAAACTATAGTCATTTCAAATGGCAACTTTAGGGCTTTAAGAAACACTAAAAAAAAATCAAGATTAAAGATGTGGTACTCAGTAAGGGTAATTTTTTTCTGACCAAGCAGAAACAAAAAATTATGGAATCACTCAATTCTGAGGAAAAAATGATGGAATCACCCTGTAAATTTTCATTTCCAAAACTAACACCTGCATCAAATTCGATCTGCTTGTTAGTCTGCATCTAAAAAGGAGTGATCACACCTTGGAGAGCTGTTGTACCAAGTGGACTGACATGAACCATGGCTGCAACACGAGAGATGTCAATTGAAACAAAGGAGATGATTATCAAACTCTTAAAAGAAGGTAAATAATCACTCAATGTTGCAAAAGATGTTGGTTGTTCACAGTCAGCTGTGTCTAAAATCTGCACTAAATACAAACAACATGGGAAGGTTGTTAAAGGCAAACATACTGGTAGACCAAGGAAGACATCAAAGCGTCAAGACCAGAAACTTAAAGCAACATGTCTCCAAAACAGGAAATGCACAACAAAACAATTGAGGAACGAATGGGAGGAAACTGGAGTCAATGTCTGTGACCGAACTGTAAGAAACTGCCTAAAGGAAATGTGATTTACATGCAGAAAAGCTAAACATAAGCCATCATTAACACCTAAACAGAAAAAACAAGGTTACAATGGGCTAAGGAAAAGCAATCGTGGACTGTGGGTGACTGGATGAAAGTCATATTCAGTGATGAATCGCGAATCTGCATTGGGCAAGGTGATGATGCAGGAACTTTTGTTTGGTGCCATTCCAATGAGATTTATAAAGATGACTGCATGAAGAGAACATGCAAATTTCCACAGTCATTGATGATATGGGGCTGCATGTCAGGTAAAGGCACTGGGGAGATGGCTGTCATTATATCTTCAATAAATGCCCAAGTTTACTTTGATATTTTTGACAGTTTTCTTATCCCATCAATTGAAAGGATGTTTGGGGATGATGACGTAATTTTTCAAGATGATAATGCATCCTGCCATAAAGCAAAAACTGTGAAAACATTCCTTGAAAGAAGGAAAATATGGTCAATGTCACGGCCTGCGAATAGTCTGGATCTCAATCCAATTGAAAATCTTTGGTGGAAGTTGAAGAAAATGGTCCATGACAAAGCTCCAACCTGCAAATCTGATCTGGCAACAGCAATCAGAGAAAGTTGAAGTCAGTTTTATGAAAAGTACTGTTTGTCACTCGTTAAGTCCATGCCTCAGAGACTGCAAGCTGTTATTAAAGCCAGAGGTGGTGCAACAAAATACTAGTGATGTATTGGAGTGTTTTTTTGTGTGTTTGTTTTTCATGATTCCGTAATTTTTTCCTCAGAATTGAGTAATTCCATAATTTTCCCTCTTCTTTGTCTGAAAAAAATTACCCTTGCTGAGTACCACATTTTTAATCTTGATTTCTTTTAGCGTTTCTTAAAGCCCTAAAGTTGCCATTTGAAATTACTTTAGTTTTGTGCCATGTCTGTGATCTGCTTTTTTTTAACAACATTAAACAACTGAATGAACATCCTCCGAGCCCGGTGATTCCATAATTTTTGCTACAGGTTGTACATTTGTTGGGAATCTCTCTCAAGTAAAACAAACAGGTCAAGCTAATTCTTATCCTCTCTTGCTGACAACTTTATCTTCCAAAAGGTAGGGGAGAAAACAAGGGGATCTGCTACTTTGGATCTAATCCTTATAAACAGGGAGGAAATGGTTGAGGAGGTAAAGGTGGCTGGGACCCTAGGAGACAGCGATCATGCTATTATAGAATTTTGGATAACAAGAGGAGGAAGACATGTGAAGACTCAAACTTCAAGGTTAGATTTTAGAAAGGCAGATTTTAAGAGACTCAGAAAGAGAATAGGAGGGATCCAATGGCTGGATGTCCTTAAGGACAAAAATGTCCAGGAAGGATGGGAAATTTATAAAAATGAGATTCTCAAAGTACAATCGTTAACAATCCCGAAAAGTAGGAAGAATGGGAAGCATTTAAGGAAACCAGGATGAATGAACACAGAACTTAAACACATGCTAAAAAGAAAGAAAGAAATTTTTATTAAATGGAAAGAGGGAGGCATATCTAAAGAAGATTATAATGCAGCCTGCAGATCCTGCAGGGCACGTATCAGGTTAGCTAAAGCTGACAATGAATTAAGGCTTGCAAGAGATGTCAAAAGCAATAAAAAAGGATTTTGGGGGTATGTCAAAAGTAAAAGAAAAGTCAAAGATGCTATAGGATTTTTACAGGATGAAAATGGAGAAATGGTAAGAGAGGATGTTGAGAAGGCCGAACTTTTTAATTCCTATTTTGCATCTGTTTTCTCTCAGAAAGAAAATGTAACATCAACTGATCTTCACTGTCCTTTTTAAGGAATAGAGGAATCCAAGTTATCTGTAAACAGAAAGATTGTGAGGGAATATTTAGCTAACATAAATGAGTTCAAGTCTCCAGGTCCAGATGAATTACACCCCAGAGTACTGAAGAAGATCGTAGAAGAAATTTTAGAACCACTCTCCATAATCTTTGAAAATTCTTGGAGAACAGGAGAAGTCCCAGAAGACTGGAGAAGAGCAAATGTTGTTCCTATCTTCAAAAAGGGGAAGAAGGTGGACCCAGGGAACTATAGGCCGGTGAGTCTGACTTCTATACCAGGAAAGATCTTTGAACAAATTATTAAACAACATGTATGTAAGTACATGGATAAGAATGAAGTGATTAACCAGAGTCAGCATGGGTTTGTAACTAACAAGTCATGTCAGACTAACTTAATTTCCTTCTATGACAGAATCACTGACTGGGTGGATCAGGGAAATGCTGTAGATATAGTATATCTTGACTTCAGCAAAGCATTTGACAAAGTATCTCACACCATCCTTATTGAAAAAATGACCAAGTATGCAATGGATCAGGCAACTGTTAGGTGGATTCATAACTGGCTTAGTGATCGGACTCAAAGGGTGGTTGTAAATGGCTTCACATCCAGCTGGATGAATGTCTAAAGTGGGGTACCACAGGGCTCCGTCCTGGTACCTGTATTGTTCAACATCTTTATCAATGATTTATATGAAGGAATTGAGGGTAAACTGATTAAATTTGCTGATGACACAAAGCTAGGAGGGATAGCTAATACTAGAGAAGAGAGAGAGAGGATTCAAAAAGACCTAAATAAACTGGAGCAGTGGGCAGCAACCAACAGAATGGTTTTTAACAGGGAAAAATGCAAAGTACTACATCTGGGCAATAAAAATGAAAAAAGCATATACAGAATGGTAGGAATAGAGCTAAGCAACAGTACATGTGAAAAAGACTTAGGCATACTAAAAGATCATAGACTGAACATGAGTCAACAGTGTGATGCAGCAGCAAAAAAGGCAAATACAATTCTGGGATGTATTAACAGAAGCATACAGTCTAGATCACGTGAAGTCATTATATGTCTTTACTCCTCTTTGGTCAGGCCTCATCTGGAATACTGTGTACAGTTTTGGGCACCACATTTTAAAAAAGACATAGACAAACTGGAGCAAGTTCAGAGAAGAGCGACCAGAATGGTGAACGGTCTGCAAACCATGTCCTATGAGGAACGGTTGCAGGATTTGGGAATGTTTAGCTTGCAAAAAAGAAGACTGAGAGGAGACTTAATAGCTGTCTACAAATATGTCAAGGGCTGTCACATTGTAGAAGGATCATCTTTATTCTCATTTGCACAAGGAAAGACTAGAAGCAATGGGATGAAACTAAATGGGAGGAGACACAGATTAGATATTAGAAAAAACTTTTTGACAGTTAGGGTGATTAATGAGTGGAACAGGCTGCCACGAGAGGTGGTGAGTTCTCCTTCAATGGATGTCTTCAAACAGAGGCTGGACAGACATCTGTCTGAGATGATTTAGTGAATCCTGCTTTGAGCAGGGGGTTGGACCAGATGACCCAGGAGGTCCCTTCCAACTCTACCATTCTATGATTCTATGATTCTATGATTTGGAGACTAAAAATGTAGACCATTCCTTATTGATCAACAGCCTCAAACATGTTCTCTTTGCCACGTAACTTATGAGTTGTTCCACAGTCCGGCTCCTTAGCTGTCTTTAGCTGGATAGGTAGTATCTCCAGTACACAGTATCTCCAAACATCTCTAGACATTGAAAAGATCAGCAGTGCATGATTGAACAAAGGAGAAAAAAAAACAGTGAAGGGTTCACTATTCTGCCGATGGCAATCGACTGTGGAAACCCGGATGCCAAGGATAGTTCTATGTGGATTATCATCAGCGCGTTTCAAACTTATCCCACTTCTTCATAAGGACAAACCGCTTATTGTTTTTCCTGATGAAGAAGTTGGATAACTTTGAAATGTGCTGACAATTGGTTTCCTGGTTTCCTCAATCGATTACAAATGGCAGCGCATTGAATCATATATCTCCAGAGGTTTTTCTCCTCTCATCTCCCTGTGGGTCTACAGCAGCTGACATTCTCAGAGATTTGACTTGTCTTTCGCACAATTTTATCAGGTTGATTATTTCCCAGCACATTGATTTCCTCCTGCACCAGTTAAGCACCTGTTGTGCTTGTTTGTTTTTTTCTGGCTCTTCTTCACTTTATGTTTGATCATTGTGCTTTTCAAGCAAGGGTCTAGGAAACATTAATATCTTAATTACTAGTGGAACACCCAGAAAACACAATTTATCCCCTATCTTCTGCATTTGTGATAAGTGTGATGGTGGCACGATCCATTTAACTAGACAAACTAGAAATTACTACTTAATAAGTGAAGAGGCAAGATGCACTTTTTGGATTGAATAAAGTACAATCCTCACAAAACGTTATTACAGTCTTATAGCAATGTAAACAATATATTCGTTACAACCATGAAGGCTGACAATGGCATTGGTACACCCGGTGCCCTTTGTTCTTAATTTATATTTTCTACAACAGCATGTCATTGTTGGCTTTGCTGGCCTCCATTCTGTTTGCTCGATTCATGAGATGTCCTGACCCCTCCATCCTTTGTAATATAGTAGAATCCTCCATCCCGTGTAATATAAGAGAGACCTCCATCCCCTGTAAACTATGAGAGGCCTTCCACCCCCTGTAACATAGGAGAGGCCTCCATCCCCTGTAAACTATGAGAGGCCTTCCACCCCCTGTAATATAGGAGAGGCCTCCATCCCCTGTAAACTATGAGAGGTCTTCCACCCCCTGTAATATAGGAGAGGTCTCCATCCTGTGCAATAATCTAGTTGCTGTCTTTGAACTGACTCTAACTTCTGAATATCCTTTTAAAATGTGAAGCCCAAAACTGGAACCCATATTCCCGATGTGGCCTCACCTGTGATTTATAATGGGGTAACAATAATTTGGGATAGCGGGATTTTATTTCTCTTTTTATACATCCTAAAATCTTGTTTACTTTTGCGGCTGCTGCCTGACATTCAGTACTGCTGCTCAGCTTACTTGTAACCAGAATCCCCCGTCCTTCTACTGTTCTGTAGTCCCGAGTATACTCCCATATAATGTGTATGCAGCAATAGGATTACTCCGTCCTCGGTGCATTACTCTACATTTATCTACATTAAATCACATCTGCCAAGTGTTTGCCCATTCAGTCTCTTATCCAGATCATTTTGCAGTATTGTAATGTCAAAATCAGATTTTAATATCCTATATAGTTTGGTGTCATCTGCAACGACTAACTCTCTACTCTCAATCCCATCCACAAGATCATTAATAAAGAGGTTAAAGAGAATTGGTCCTAGCACAAATCCCTGTGGTCCCCACTGCTCCCAGCACAGATCCATGTGGTCCCCACTGCTCCCAGTACAAATCCCAGTGGTCCCCACTGCTCCTAGTACAGGTCCCTGCGGTCCCCACTGCTCCCAGTACAGATCCCTGTGGTCCCCACTGCTCCCAGTACATATCCCTGCAGTCCCTGCTGCTCCTAGCATAGATCCCTGTTGTCCCAACTGCTCCCAGTATAGATCCCTGTGGTCCCCACTGCTCCTAGCATAGATCCCTGTGGTCCCCACTGCTCCCGGTACAGATCCCTGCGGTCCCCACTGCTCCCAGTACAGGTCCCTGCGGTCCCCACTGCTCCCAGTACAGATCCCTGCGGTCCCCACTGCTCCCAGTACAGATCCCTGCGGTCCCCACTGCTCCGAGCACAGGTCCCGGTGGTCCCCACTGCTGACTATGTGCCATTTAAAGAACGCACCATTGATGATGACTCTTTGTTTCCTGTCATTTAGCCAATTCGTTACCCATCTACATATAGTTCCCCCAAGACTTTGCTTTTGTAGCTTCAGTGTGAGGAGCTGGCCTGGTTTTATGACTATTCCACCAATGTACGTGGAGCTGAGTCCACGGTTCTAAGGGATTCAGGCTTTTTTGGGTACCGATCACCTGATCTGTTGATATTATTATTATGTTTTATATGCTGGCTGTGCTTGATTAATGCTCTGCTTGCTCATCAGTTTATGTGCACTATTTTCACTTGTAAAGTGTCCAGCTTCAGGAATCCATGATTTCATTCAGTGACAATGAGCAGAGGAAGACATGCAGGATAGATCTTATGCATAAGGCCTTACAAGAGATTGCTAAAGGTAAAGATAGTATTCAAGTACTCTCATTAGTATCTCAGGACAGTCAAGCCATTGTTCTAACAGTCACTAGTCACATTGTTTGAATGGGAAAAGTAGCCCTACCTGAGCCGTCACCACAGTGGCTCTCATATGCAGTCCCTGGTGAAGGGCTGATGGATATTCTTCATTCTTTGAGCTAAAATCAAATGTTTAAGGGGGAGGATGTGAACACTTCTACCCATCTAGGGGGCTTATCCCAGGGAGGGACGACGATATTCCACCAACTCCACCATAAATGTGTGGCTTGACGTCAAAGGGAGAGGTTCTAGGCTGAGGTCTTGGAGCCCATGGATGGAGGGCTTATGAAGTTTGGAGATCAGTTGCCGACTGGCATGGATTAACGTGCTAAAGTTGTGGGATATGTGGACTGGATTTGATTAATTTTCTTAAGGACTATTTCTAGTGGATACCTGTCTTCTATTATTTTATCTGTTATCTGTAGGAGCATGGACTTTGCGACAGGATAAAATACCTTTGCAAAGTCCAGATAAATCACATCAGTCACTTGTCAACATCCAGATTTGCACATGTAATAGAAGGAGAAAACTCTTCAGAGAATCAATGCGAGATGTATGCAATAAGGAGAAAGAGCGCCATCTGGCGAGCATTTCCAGTTTGCATGCTGGACCCAGTCAGGTGACCTCCGGCAGAGGATTTCAAAATGTAACGGTGGAGTGCTCAGTGCCTGAGGTGATTTCATCGCCAGACACAAGAATAGACGTGACGCAGGCTGGACGCGCTGAAGGAACCAGCGAGAGAGACCGGGGTAGAGACCCAAAAGACAAGACGGGTGGCTGGTGGTGAATGAGCGCAGGATTCAGCGCAGCGGTACCTCTGGTGTCACGGCTACAGAAGAGGACCAGGACTTGGATACGACATTAAGGAAATATACAAGACCCTCCCACCCACGACGTGTTAAACTGCCCCAACTGACAGGACAAAGAGAGGATAGAAACAAGTCGTGCGGGAGAGATCTCGTCAGCAGAAGCCGATGAGTGTCATCACTGATCAGGGCGGTCACTTCAACCGCTCCCTCACCGTACCGGGAACTATCGGGTTTAGGGTATCAGGTTGGGAGGGGGATGGGTGAGGTGGCACAAGCCAAACGGGATCTAATTGACTTTGTCAGAAAAAGACTTAAAGGCATTGTGGGAATAACCGGAGACCCCCGCTAGGGCTATTTGTAGAACCAATGGACTTCAGTGATTAATCCCATATTTTGGGCTAGATACAGTATTTAAGAGAAGGATTTTATTGCTATTGCTATTGCTACTGTGATATTGTTCTCATTACTAACCCCTGTTGCAATCCCTGTCAGCTTGTTTAACATATAAATATATATATATATATATATATATATATTTATATATATATAGTACAGACCAATAGTTTGGACACACCTTCTCATTTAAAGATTTTTCTGTATTTTCATGACTATGAAAATTGTGCATTCACACTGAAGGCATCAAAACTATGAATTAACACATGTGGAATTATATACTTAATAAAAAGTGTGAAACAACTGAAAATATGTCATACATTCTAGGTTCTTCAAAGTAGCCACCTTTTGCTTTGATGACTGCTTTGCACACTCTTGGCATTCTCTTGATGAGCTTCAAGAGGTAGTCACTGGAAATGGTCTTCCAAAAATCTTGAAGGAGTTCCCAGAGATGCTTAGCACTTGTTGGCCCTTTTGCCTTCACTCTGCGGTCCAGCTCACCCCAAACCATCTCGATTGGGTTTAGGTCTGGTGACTGTGGAGGCCAGGTCATCTGGTGTAGCACCCCATCACTCTCCCTCTTGGTCAAATAGCCCTTACACAGCCTGAAGGTGTGTTTGGGGTCATTGTCCTGTTGAAAAGTAAATGATCGTCCAACTAAACGCAAACCAGATGGAATAGCATGCCGCTGCAAGATGCTGTGGTAGCCATGCTGGTTCAGTATGGCTTCAATTTTGAATAAATCCCCAACAGTGTAACCAGCAAAGCACCCCCACACCATCACACCTCCTCCTCCATGCTTCACGGTGGAAACAAGGCATGTAGAGTCCATCCGTTCACCTTTTCTGCGTCGCACAAAGACATGGTGGTTCGAACCAAAGATCTCAAATTTGGACTCATCAGACCAAAGCACAGATTTCCACTGGTCTAATGTCCATTCCTTGTGTTCCTTAGACCAAACAAGTCTCTTCTGCTTGTTGCCTGTCCTTAGCAGTGGTTTCCTAGCAACTATTTTACCATGAAGGCCTGCTGCACAAAGTCTCCTCTTAACAGTTGTTGAAGAGATGTGTCTGCTGCTAGAACTCTGTGTGGCATTGACCTGGTCTCTAATCTGAGCTGCTGTTAACCTGCGATTTCTGAGGCTGGTGACTCAGATAAACTTATCCTCAGAAGCAGATGTGACTCTTGGACTTCCTTTCCTGGAGCGGTCTTCATGTGAGCCAGTTTCTTTGTAGCGCTAGATGGTTTTTGCAACTGCTCTTGGAGACACTTTCAAAGTTTGCTCAATTTTTCGCACTGACTTTCATTTCTTAAAGTAATGATGGCCACTCGTTTTTCTTTACTTAGCTGCTTTTTTTCTTGCCATAATACAAATTTTAACAGTCTATTCAGTAGGACTATCAGCTGTGTATCCACCAGACTTCTGTACAACACAACTGATGGTCCCAACCCCATTTATAAGGCAAGAATTCCCACTTATTAAACCTGACAGGGCACACCTGTGAAGTGAAAACCATTTCCGGTGACTACCTCTTGAAGCTCATCAAGAGAATGCCAAGAGTGTGCAAAGCAGTCATCAAAGCAAAAGATGGCTACTTTGAAGAATCTAGAATATAAGACATATTTTCAGCTGTTTCACACTTTTTTATTAAGTATATAATTCCACATGTGTTAATTCATAGTTTTGATGCCTTCAATGTGAATGTACAATTTTCAAAGTCATGAAAATACAGAAAAATCTTTAAATGAGAAGTTGTGTCCAAACTTTTGGTCTGTACTGTACATATGGATAAGGGCAGAGGGACTGAAGCCTTAGTAGAAGCATGGTCCTGAGAGGCAGAATGAACCTTCCAGCTCAGAAGAAGGGTGGCCACACCCTTATATGCACTAATGCACATTAGATTACAAAGAAAAAACCTGGGAGTCTGAACTGAAACGTAAATTGATGTGCATGCAAAATGTAAATGCATGTTCACATAGGACATTAGACAGAAAAAAAAAAAAGACAAAAGCACAATACACAAATACCCAAAAGTTAAAAATAATGATAAATAATGAATGGTATTTAGTTAAAGGTTTGCCGTGACGTTGCCTGCCCTTCTTGGATCCACCTCCCTGATGAGGCTGTCGTGTCTTGGCATGTAAGGTGTAGTTCCCACATTGACCTCTCCATGTACATCTGCTCCTTTTGTCTCCGCTGACTAGACTGTTCAGATTCACCTTCCAGATAAGGTTGTCCAAAAACTCCCAGACTGTGACACACACACACCCTTCTCCTGTACTTTCTCCTGTGTCTTCCTGACCCCTCCTCACTAGTCACTGTTCTTCACTCAACTCACTCTGCCTGCAATCAGGAAGTGACTCCTTTCTTCACTAAACCTCCCACTCCCACATTGGAGCAGCTCCTAAACCCCTTAACTCTTTCCCTCCTCTGTCCCGACGTTGACACCTGTAAAAAAAAACACCAATGCATATTTAAAACATTCAACACATAAACACATATGTTTATAATAAAATGCACGATGCATCAGTTCACTTTAATCACTTCTTCTTGCTGGTCAACCTTGATCTCGGTCCCACTCGGCTGGGAACCTGGAACACAGAGTTCAAGTTCTTTTGAATATGGGTCCGTCTGACGCCGGTCCCCTTGCTCCTGGGACCCACAAAAACATTGTCCATCACAGGCCCGCTGGCCAACAAATCCTGCTCTGACAGTCCTGGAGCAGTGACCCGGCATGATCCTCATGTCATCCTGACATTTTAACCCACTCCTTCCTTTTTGCTGAGTACGGTCCCTTTAAGAACCATGTACTGCTCAATAGCTCCTATACAAGAGCTCAGTCCATGGAGCAGTTGCACACAGTCCTTCAGTTAACCCTATCAGGGTTCAGTCTCGTAATCCAGCAGGGGAATGCGCAAACGTGCGCAACAGAACTTGGAGAGGGGGAAACACAAACATAAAGTCATCTTCTGGCCATCTGGCCAGCACAAACTCCGCTTGGTGCCATTAGGGCTTCTTGCCCTTTAGGAGACGCAAAACAATCTCTATTGGTGACCACATCCTTGGCCACCTCCGATTGTCACCGAGCTGAACAGGGGCTCTTGCCCCTAGAAACGCAGAACAGTTCCACTTTGTAGGCTTCACCGTGCAACTAACCCCAACTTGGGTGGTGGTTCACACACCGCCTGTTTAGTCAACGGCCTCCGCATAGTGGCTGTAGTTAACCACCCCATTGTCCTTGCATATTAGGACCGTCTGTCCCACCGATCTAGTAGATGAAGAGGACTCTCTACTCCTTCTCCTGGTCGTCCCCGTATGGCTGGGCTAGGTGTTGGACCAGGTAGTCCCACAGGGGCACTTGATGCAGGGGCGGCAGCGGCTCTGGGACTCACCCCCTGGTCTTCGGCACCGCCACCTGTACCGCGTCCATCACAGTTGGCCGCACAGGGTTTTGCATTTCTCTTTCCTGCCGCTGCATCTCCTGGCGCCAGTCCCATTCCTTCTGCCCGAGGCCTCCACGGTGAGATATGCTGCTGCATCTTTACTGTCTCTTCCAGTAATGGTGCCGCACTGCTTGATACGAGGGATCGTCCTTCCAGGCTCCGCCCATCCGTGGGTGGAGCCGCCTCAACCAATTCCTCCCACTGTGTTTCTGGGATCTTCATTGGTGGGCGGGGTTTATTCTTTCTTCGCCGTGCCCATTGCAGGTGGGCACCGCTCACAGAGGGCCGCAGTCTCAGCCCGGCCTGTCGTCCATGCCATACAGTTGTTCGCGACATTTTGCACTAAGGACGCCCACGATGGGTGGAGCTATCGCCAGCCTCCCCCATCTTGGGACTCACTTTGCCGGCAGCCATCTTGAGATCGCCATTTTTGTACTCCATCTTGGTTTGTACGCTTTTCAATTCTTTCCGTTTCATCTGTTAATCTTCAGGCCCCTCATCTGCGCCAGGAGCATTTTTCTTGAGGTCCTTATCCGGCATCTTCTCTCTCTTGCTACAGGACCTGTTCACCCCACTGTTTGGATGCGAGGACTTCGCATCCTGCCGACTACGCCAAATGTAACGGGGGGCAGGGTGGCAGTCTGTGGCAAGTGGCATGTCAGTTTCAGTGATTAAATCCTTACCCTGGTCTGCTACAGAAAAAGGGGACTCTGAGTATCCCTTGGTGTATGTTTGTTGTGGTGATTCCGTGGAGGAGACCTCCATACTCACTTCTGACGCGCCGTCGAGGGTTTTGAGTCTTTTAACCTTCAGAAGGAGAAAAACAGACCAGCTTAAACACGTAAGAACTTCTTTACTTGCAGCCACAGTCACATAAAGGGAGTAACAAGTGATATAGTCTCTTTGTGATCTCTTCACATACAGCGGCACTGTACCAGAGACTAAAGTCACGGACACCGATTTAGACATGAAGACCAATGCCGAGTGCGTCAGCAACACCATTCTATGTCCCACTGCCTGACCTGCTTGGATCCACCTCCCTGATGAGGCTGTCCTCTCTTGGCACGTAAGGTGATGTTCCCACATTGACCTCTCCATGTACATCTGTTCATGTTGTCCCTGTTGACAAGACTGTTCGGATTTACCTTCCAGATAAGGTTGTCCAAAAACTCCCAGACTGTGACATACACACCCCCATCTCCTGCACTTTCTCCTGTGTCCTCCTGACATGTCCTTACTAGTCACTGTCCCTCACTCAACTCACTCTCCCTGCAATCAGGAAGTGACACTGTTTTTCACTAAATCTGCCACTCCCACATTGGAGCAGCTCCTAAACTCCTTAACTCTTTCCCAACCATAACTGCATACTCGTGTGCTATAGTGCCCACCTCTGCACTACTTCTTCTATCAATCTAATAGTCTACCCGCACCAACCTATATTGAACCTATAAGTAACCCATCAGACATTAGATCATATGAATGCTCATATATAAACAGAACACAGCATTATGTGCATTAAGAGGGAAGAGGCGCATGACTGTCCCGGTCACCCTCTTACAACTATATAAGGGGACAGTACAAAGACCTTTCTACTGATCTTTTTTACTCTGAGGCCAGAGACAAGGACATGGTGGCATAGAATCATAGAATCATAGAATGGTAGAGTTGGAAGGGACCTCCTGGGGTCATCTGGTCCAAACCCTGCTCAAAGCAGGATTTACTGAATTATCCCAGACAGATATCTGTCCAGCCTCTGTTTGAAGACGTCCATTGAAGGGGAACTCACCACCTCTCGTGGCCGCCTGTTCCACTCATTAATCACCCTAACTGTCAAAAAGTTTTTTCTAATATCTAATCTGTGTCTCCTCCCATTCAGTTTCATCCCATTGCTTCTAGTCTTTCCTTGTGCAAATGAGAATAAAGATGATCCTTCTACAACGCGACAGCCCTTGAGATATTTGTACACAGCTATTAAGTGTCCTCTCAGTCTTTTTTTTGCAAGCTAAACATTTCCAAAGCCTGTAACCGTTCCTCAGAGGACATGGTTTGCAGACCGGTCACCATTCTGGTCGCTCTTCTCTGAACTTGCTCCAGTATGTCGATGTCTTTTTTAAAATGTGGTGCCCAAAACTGGACACAGTATTCCAGATGAGGTCTGACCAAAGAGGAGTAAAGTGAGATAATGACTTCTCGTGATCTAGATTGTATGCTTTAGTTAATACATCCCAGAATTGTATTTGCCTTTTTTGCTGCTGCATCACACTGTTGACTCATGTTCAGTCTATGATCTATTAGTATACCTAAGTCTTTTTCACATGTACTGTTGCTTAGCTCTATTCCTCCCATTCTGTGTATGCTTTTTTCATTCTTATTGCCCAGATGTAGCACTTTGCATTTTTCCCTGTTAAAAAACATTCTATTAGTTGCTACCCACTGCTCCAGCATCTTCTACGTCTGCAGGAAAGAAGGTTTAATCATAATCACAGCCATGGATTTTTTATTGTAAGAGCAGTGAGCCTATGGAACTCTCTGCCGCATGATCTTGTAATGAGTGATTCACTACTAAAATTTAAGAAGGGCCAGGATGCCTTTCTTGAAAAGTATAATATTACAGGTTATATATACTAGATTTCTTTGATAGGGCGTTAATCCAGGGAACTAGTCTGATTGCCATATGTGGAGTCAGGAAAGAATTTTTTTTCCCCAATGTAGAGCTTAGTGTTTGCCACTTGAGTGGGTTTATCCTTGGGTTTATCCTCTGGATAAACATGTTAGGCTAAGGGTTGAACTAGATGAACTTAGTCTTCCTTCAATCTTAAAAAACTATGGTATTATGTTAATCATCCTGGGAATCACAATTTATTCCTGGAAAAAAGGAGTATATGCAACCAGTCCATCCACACTCCAGTTCCATGTTATCATCTGAGTTCTGCCTGGTCTCTTGCACAATTCCATTTTGTGAGCATCGATCTTTAGTTCATCTATTTTCATTGTAAAAGTTCTTCAACAAGTTCATCCAGATATCCCAATGCTGTTTCCAAGTTGTCAGAAACAGCACTGTGCAGCCTCCAATCATCAGGACTAGAGATGAGTGAATATGTTCGATATCAGATTTCAAAAGTTAGGTTCGGTACGAATGTGGAACATTCGGATTCATGATCGGAAAGGCGTGCTTTTTTTCTTAAATTCGGGAAAATCGGCAACGTTCGGCGAATAAGTGCGGGAACACTATTGCGGTGCAATTACAGTGTTTTGAACAGTTTGGCTAGAATACTGCTTGTGTGTGATGAGCGGGGGGACATATTTGATAAGTGGAGGGGCTGGGGAAAGCTCAGAAGAGGTCAGAGGAGTGGCACGCTTGTAATCATTTTTTTTTTCTGCCAGCAATTTTAAGTGAGCAACGCGCTGCTTGCCAATCAGAGCGCAGGAAGCATCCACACTGTCCAGACACAAGGACGTCTGCCATTGGCTGCTGAAATCACATGTCCTCTCTATATAAAGAGCGGCCATGTTCTCGGAGTACTACAGTGTCCATTTTAGGACATGATCAGATATTAAAATCAAACATCAGAATAATGTCAGTTTGAGGCTAAATACCCTGTCTGACAAGTGATCCTGACAAATGATCCTGACAAGTGATCCTGACACGTGACTTTTAAAATTGTAATAATAATAATAATAATAAAAAAAAAAGGCACCATTCGCTGATAGAACTTGAACCCAAAATTATGTGTCCAGAAACTAGTGCACTAACCACTGAGATATTAACTCACTTGAAAAAACTTGAGAGTGCTATTTGGTTATATGATATTCAGTGCAAACCAGATTGAAACTCATTGGGACGTATGCACAGACTGCAAGCAAGCCAAATTCAAATGATGTTTGATTCTGATGTGTGAGTCTAATGTGTGACTTTCTTCAAACATCAGAATTACAATGACTTTTAGTCACCCTGAGTATTTTCATGATTCATCTCATAAGAAAAGAAAAGCTACTAGTCAGTATCACTTGATAGGCTAGCTCAATGGTAAGGTATGAGCCTCTGAAACTGCAGTGTCACGGTTCAAATCCAATTAGGAATATTATAATTATTTTTTTTTTAAATTATGTCTGTTTAGCACACAAACTACAGGGGGATTTTACTTTTAATATCTGATATTTTGATTGTCATCCTGATGTGTTAATAGTTTCAGACACGCTGTCTATTTGCATGGTAAATTACATAGCCAAAGTAAATTGGGAGGCAATAATTTACTACATATCTATTTCCAAGTGACTTTATATTTGCATAATTTCTTAAAGGGGTCTAATGATAAAATGTCTTTATTGTCAATTTTTCTTTACATTCATCCAAGAACTGGCTGCAAACTCCCAATTAACTTTTGCTATGTAATTATTATTATATATCACTACCTAAATAATCAAATAATGAACCTATAGTTTAATGGTAAGGAATCTGTGTCACATAGTTTTGGTTTGAAAGGATAATAATAATAGTCATAATAGTCATAATAATAATAATAATAATAATAATAATAATAATAATAATAGTAGTAGTAGTAGTAGTAATATTAATAATAATAATTACTAATAAAAAGTTCAATGTCCCTACAGGTTTTTCTTGGCTTATGAGATTAACCATGATAATACTCAGGGGGTCTAAAAGTAATTGTGATTCTTATTCTGATGTGTGAGAAAAGTCAGATATCAAAGCCAAGCATCACTGAAGTTTGAGTGCTCGCCAGCATCATTAAAAAACAGAAGATTATTTTCTCTGCACTAGGAATTTAAATTCAGAACACCCACTCTGAGGAGACAAGAGAGCTACCATTCTGCCATAAGCTGAAACGATGCTGCCATATGGTTTTTCTTGGTTTATGAGATTTACTATGCAAATAACTCATGGTGTCTGGAAGTCCTTCTGATTTTGATGTGTGATGAAAGTCAGGTATCAAACTCATTCATCAAACTCATACATCATTTGAATTTGGTTTGGACAATGTCTGTGTGAAAGTCCTGATTGCACTGAAAATAACATAACCAAGCAAAATGCCATCTTCTCTGCAATGAGTGTATAGCTCACTGGTTAGTGTGCTGAGTAAGAAACATAAGCTTCTGGGTTCAAGTCCCAGTAGGGACACTCAAAATTTATTTTATTAATTATTACTAGTGATGAGCGAGCATGTTCGCTACTGCTCAACAAGCTCAGCGCTCGCCGAGTATTTCTGGGGTTGCTCAGCGGGAGATCGGGTCTCCTCCCTGAATGTTTGGGGCTCTCTAGAGAGCCAATGAACATGCAGGGATTGCCTGCCACTCACTGTAATGCCATTGCCATGTTGGCTGTGGCATTACATTGACTTGCTGTCCCCATAGCGTCATCAGGTCTATATCAGACCTGGCGCCACCATGCTCGTCACAGTCACTCCAGAATCAGACAGTGTAGGGAGAGGTACTGCTGAGATAGGGAGAGATTTGCTTGTTTCTAGTTAGTGTAGGTATACCAAACTATATTAGACACATTTCCATCTCAACAAACAGTCCTTCTGAGGACCAATCCATCTGCAGAGATATCAGGCAGGCAGTGTATATAGGCAGGCAGGCAGGGTATATAGCAGACTGCAGTGCACATAGCACAAGAGGCTCCATTCCAGTTCTGTCTGCTGCTGCTGTTATATTTCTAGAAATAGGCTCAGGTCTCAGGGGCCAGGAATAATTTTTTTGGGATCTTAATCCTCATTATTTGCTTAAAAAACTATCCAGAGAACACCGGTTTTCTCCACCATTTGCTTGTTGGCACTGCAGAATACAGCCAGGACCTTTCCATATTACAGTGCTAAAAATGCAGCTATTGAAAACTGTGTTTTCTCCGACACACGGATCACATATACGTTTTCAGAAAATACTTCCATTTCTGGCCTCCATTAAAAAATTTTATCAGTGTGTCAGCAAAGTTTTTGACACCGGTTTGCTGTTAAAAACAGTTACCTACAATTCAGGTATTTAAAACTGTGTTTTCTCCATCACACGGATCACATAAAAGTTTTCAGAATATACTGCCATTTATGGCCTCCATTAAAAATTTGTTTCAGTGTGTCAGTGAAGGAATTGACACCAGTTTTCTGTTCAAAATAGGTACCTACAGGTCAGGTATTTAAAACTGTGGTTTGTCTGTCACACAGATCACATATAAGTTCACTCCAAATTCAGTCAAATTCAGTCATTTGTTGTGAGTGTGGAAGATATTGTCCTCCATTTAAAATGGGCAAGGCACGTGGCAAGGGATGTGGAGCTGGATGTGATGGTGCATGCAGAGGCTGAGGCCGTGGGCAAGATGAAATTGTGCCACAACAAGCACCCACATCTTCTCGCTCGACATTCCTGTCCCAATTAATAGGGGACCGCAGAACACCACTATTGAACACAGAGCAGTGTCAAAAGGTTATTGGTTGGATAGCAGAAAATGCTTCCAGTCACTTAGCCACCATCACCACCACCTTGTCTTCCATATAGTCAAGTCTCAGTAGCTGTGAGTCTGGACCGCATGTTCCTCACCCAGAACCTCCTTCCACCCACCATGCCGAGTGCCCAGAGACACCTGATCCCACACTTGGACACTCTGAAGAGCTGTTCACATTTCCATTTACAGATTCGGGCGTCTCGCCAAGTTCACTTGAAGTGGGGCAAGAGGAGATCGCATGTAGCTATGCCCAAATAATTGAGCAGCCACGGTCACAAGAAGGCGATGGTGGGAAAGTGTCACAAGAGATGGACGATGATGATACAAAATTGCCAGAAAGTCAGGAGGAGGAGCAGGGTGTGGAAGTGGAAGACGAGGTGGTGGATGATATAGTAACTTACCCAACCTGGCAGGAGGACATGCAGAGCGAGGATAGCAGAACCCAGGGGGAGGGAGCAGAGCACCACAACAGACAACAACAAGTAGTGTGTTGGCCTCAGACAGAAGGCGGGCAACCGTTCCCCGTAACACCAACACAATGGAAGTTGCCAGTACAACTATTAGGTGTTCCCAAGTCTGGTTGTTTTTGAAAGACTCTGCCGTTAAACACAAAAAGGTCATTTGCACCACCTGCCAGGCCAGCATCAGCAGGGGTAGCAAAACTAGCAGTCTGACCGCCACCAGCACACATGACAACAAAGCACCCAACTAAGTGGTCCGAATGCAAGGGTCCAGAAACAGTGTCTGCAGGTGACACCACTGTTTGTTCCACTCTTGTGCATGCATGCCAATCCCCTGTTCATGGCATATGCGAAGATGCCTGCTGCCCTTCACCTGTTGTTGCACACTTTCAACTAGCACCTTTAGCAGGCACGTCCCCATCCTTGACTCAGCACAGCGTTCAGTTGTCCCTACCCCAGTCCTTGTAAAGCAAGCTCAAATAGCCCAACATGCCACACTACTAAATTCACACATTTTGCGAATGCATTGCACTCGAAATGTCGCCTCTTAGTCTCATGGAGATGGAAGCTTTCCACAGCCTGATGTTGGTGGTCATCCCTCGGTATTCAGTCCCCAGCCACCACTTTTTCTCCAGGTGTGCTATCCCCACATTACACAAACACGTATCCCAGAACATTAGCCGTGCCTTCAACAACGCAGTTTCTTAGGTCCACCAAACCACGGACACGTAAACAAGTGCTTGTGGGCAGGGACGGTACATCTCACTGATGGCACACTGGTTTAATATAGTGGAAGCCGGGACCCAGTCCGACCTTGGGACGGTACACGTCCTTCCGGCGACAAGGATTGTGAGCCCTGGGTCAATCAGGGTTGCCCCACATTCTACAGCTCCTTCACCTCCTCCTCCTCCTGCTCCTCCTCCTCTTCAACCTCCATCTCTGAAATGCCCACATAAGTCAGAAGCTGGAAAGCACTGCAGCTGGAAAGCACTGCAGCACTGCCTCAGCCAACAGGCTTTGCTGAAGCTAATATGCTTAGGCGACAAACCGCACAACGCTGAAGAGTTGTGGACAGCTCTGAAAGAGCAGGCAAATCTGTGGCTGTAACCGCTGAACCTACAGCTAGGCATGGTTGTGTGTGACAATGGCCATAACCTGGTGGCAGCTCTGAAGCAAAGCTGGCTCACACATTTACCATGCCTGGCCCACTTGCTTAACCTCGTGGTTGAACGGTTTCTCAAAACCTACATCGGTCTGCCAGACCTGCTAGTCAAAATTTTAGAAAGTCAGGTCCAGCTTCCGCCTCTTTTACTGTTATTCACCTGTGATTCAGCAGCGTTTGCAGCTTCCAGATTACCGACTGGTGTGCGATGTCCCCACGCATTGGAACTCAACCTTGCAGATGTTGTTAAGGATTTGTGAGGAGCACAGGGCAGTTGTTCAGTACCAACTTCAAAACGTTCGTCGGTTTTCAGGTCAGCCTCCACACATAAGAGCTGAGCAGTGGGCATGGATATTAGACATCTGTGACATCCTTCAAAACTTTGAGGACTCCACCAAGATGTTGAGCGGCGATAATTAAGGCCATAATTAGCATCACCATCCCGCTTCTCTGTCTTCTGAAACAATTGCTACTCTCAATTAAAGAGGGGTCATTGTAGGCAAAGCACGTTGAGAAGTAGCAAGGAACTATACAAGGTGATTCCATACAGCCCAGCGTAATCTCATACCAACGTGGATTGGGTGACAATGAGGAAGAGGAGGAAGAACAGGAGCTAGTTTCCTGTGCTATAGACGGTACTGCCCGCAAAACTATCATACCATCTGTTCAGTGTGGATGACCTGAGGAGAATGAGGAGGAGGAGGATAGTATGGTCAGTTGTCCTCTTAGTGAGGACACGGTAGTCTTGCCTGTTAGCAGTCTGGCACGCATGGCTGAGTTTATGTTACGCTGCCTTTCCCGTGACCCTTGCATACTCCAAATTTTGGCTGACAGTTGTTACTGCTTGGTGACACTTCTAGACCCACCCTGAAAGGAGAACTTTCTATCTCTTATTCCCATGGTGGACGGGTCTGCTAAAATGGGGCAGTAACAGTAGGCCTTTGTTGTGGAATTATTAAAAAAATTCTCATATGAAAATGCTGGTGCAGAGGTCACAGTTTGTTGGACTAACAAGGAGTACTAGCGAGAGAGACATGAATATGATCCAGCAGAGGCAGGGGAATGCTGTGAAAGGTCTGGGAGAGTTTTCTCAGCCCCTCCCTCGCACAGGCCCTGATGTGCGGGGTAATCTCACAAGGAGGAATAATATTATGAAGATGCTTAAGCAGTACTTTGACGACCATATTAATGTCCTCCGTGATTACTCTGTGCCTTATAATTTCTGGGTATTCAAGCTAGACACCTGGCATGAACTGGCTCTCTACGCCTTGGAGGTCCTGGTCTGCCCTGCCGCTAGCGTTTTTAGTGCCGTTGGTGGAATTATAACTGATAGGCGCATCCGCCTGTCAACTGAAAATGCTGACAGGCTGACTCTTTTAAAAATTAACAAGGGCTGGATTGGGCCTGACTTCTCAACACCACCAAATGATAGCAGCACAACATAAACTCAAATCCAGTGTCTTTTTTTTGGGAGGTCTATTCCCATGCACCTCCTCCAGACATGGGTATACGCTTCCTGATTATGATGTTGTCCTTCTCCTTATCCTCATCCTCCACCACCATATCTGTTAGAACCTTGCTCTTAGGTTTTTTCCTTTGCTGGTCACATGACCTTGTTGGCCTATTTAATCCTGCTCCGCCCTTCTGGCTTTGCTGGACTTCATTGTATAACTACTTTCTAGCTAGCCTGTGCTCTGTATCTAACTCTGTTAGTTTGCTTGGTCTACGGACCTCTATGTTCTATATATTTTGTTTGTTCGTCTGTCTGCTACTATTTCTGTTAGGAGGTGTCCATTTTCCTCCCAGTCCTTAGTACTTGTAGGGATTCCTTCCCCACATCTATAGGTCTCCGTACAGACTAGCTTAGGACTTTAGCAGGTCTGATCGCAGGATCAGGTCCCCTGTTACATCGTAGGGATTCAGCTGAGTTCTATCGTAGGGACAGATCTCCTCTCTTTCCTTAGCTCTGGTAGCAGAACATAACAGTAAGTCCAGCCTGCAAATTCTCTAAGGAAAGATTTTTCTGTTCCATCATGGTGTCGGTTCAGGATTTGGCTCATCGCCTGCAGGGACTCTCTCTGGAGGTGGCCGAGCTCCGTCAGCACGTGAGTAACTGTCCTGGAGCACATTTCTTGGAGCCTAAGGTATGTTTGCCGGATTTATTTTTTGGTGAACACCGAGAATTTTTTTCATTTAAAAATGCTTGCTTATTGTATTTTCGTTTGAGACCCAAGTCCTCTGGGGATGAATCCCAGCGCATAGGGTTCATAATGTCACTTTTGCGCAAAGAGCCTCAGGAGTGGACCTTTTCTTTGCAACCTAGTGATACATGCTTCAGATCAGTGGATAGTTTTTTTTCTGCTTTGGGGCTATTATATGATGATCCTGACCGTGTCGCATCAGCTGAGACTGAGTTAAGACGTTTGAGACAGGGATCAGGTAATGTGGAAAAATATTGTACTCATTTCCGTCGATGGTCTACTCAAACAGGGTGGAACGATTCTGCTCTGAAAAGTCTATTTCTTGCTGGGCTCAATGAAAGGGTTAAAGACCTGCTAATTGCTTATCCTACACCTGAAGATTTGCAACAGGCTATGCAATTAGCTATACGGGTGGATAGAAGACTGCGTGCAAGGGTTAATGAGAGCAAATTCTCTGCTATGTCAGTTTCTGGTTATAAGAATGTGTGTACTAACAGTGGTGAACCGATGGAGATTGGATCGGTGGCACCTCGCTCTCAAGAAAAAGACCGTAGACTTTTTGAAGGCTTGTGTTTCTATTGCGGAAAATCTGGTCATTTGATTAAAGGCTGTGAGCTTCGTATGAAGAAAGAAAAAAAAATGGTCAGTCATGCCCGTATTGCCTGTTTAAATTCCAAGGGTGTATTTTTAGCTGCTTCCACGATTGCTCAGGAAAAATTAATGGAATTTCGGGTGTTTGTCGATTGTGGGTCTACTCTGAATGTAATTGATGGGGGATTCTTGGAAAGACTCAATTTAAAACCCGAACCTTTATCATCCCCCATTGCTGTGGTTTCTGTGGATGGTTCCCCTTTGAAGAATATTACTCTCAAGGTCTGTGAATTTCCTCTCACTATTAATGGTGTTCACCATGAGAAATTGGATTTGGTAGTGTTGAATAACTTGCCTTCTCCAGTAATATTGGGATTGCCCTGGTTAAAATTTCACAATCCTGTACTGGATTGGTCTACCAGTGAAATTAAATCCTGGAGCCATAAATGTTATGACAAGTGTTGTAACGGGCGTATTGCAGCTTTGGATAGGGGAGAATTGCCTGTTCCTATTCAGGATTTTTGGAGAGTTTTTTCTGAGAAGGAATCGCAGGTTTTGCCTCCCCATAGAGACTATGATTGTTCTATTGAATTTGTCCCTGGAGCGACTCTTCCTAAAAGTCGTTTATTTAACCTTACTATTCCTGAGAGGAAGGCTTTGGAGGAATACATACAGACAAGTTTGGCCGCCGGTCACATTAGGCCTTCTAAGTCTCCTGTGGCGGTTGGATTTTTTTTTGTAAAAAAAAAGGACGGCGGTTTACGTCCTTGTCTGGATTTTCGTGAGATTAACAAAATTACTGTACGCAATCCTTACCCACTGCCATTGATTCCTGATTTATTTAACCAGTTAATGGGGGCCAAGTGGTTCTCTAAAATTGACCTTAAGGGGGCATACAATCTGTTGCGCATGAAGGAGGGTGACGAATGGAAGACTGCTTTTAACACTCCTGTGGGTCATTTTGAGAATCTGGTGATGCCTTTTGGTCTTACCAATGCTCCTGCATTTTTTCAGAATCTTATTAATGACATCCTTAGACCTTTGATCGGCAAAAATGTGGTTGTGTATTTGGATGACATCTTGATTTATTCGCCGGATCTGGAGTCTCATTGGCGGAGCGTACGCGAGGTATTACAGTTGTTAATGGACAATTCGCTTTTTGCTAAGCTGGAGAAATGTGAGTTCGCTGTACAGAGAATTAGTTTTCTGGGTTACATTATCTCCAGCGAAGGTTTTGAGATGGACCCGGTTAAAGTTCAAGCTGTACAGGAATGGCCTAGGCCTATTGGTTTGAAATCGATACAGAGGTTTTTAGGTTTCGCCAATTATTACAGAAAATTCATAAAAAAATTTTCTAGTATTGTCAAACCTCTGACCGATCTCACCAGGAAAGGTGCTAATGCGGTTCAGTGGTCTTCTGAGGCTATTGAAGCTTTTGTGTATCTCAAGGAGAGGTTCACCTCTGCTCCCATCCTTATGCAGCCTGATGTGACTAAGCCGTTTTTGGTTGAGGTTGATGCTTCCTCTGTGGGGGTTGGCGCAGTATTGTCTCAGGATAACGGGGATGGATTACATCCCTGTGCCTTTTTTTCAAAAAAATTTTCGGAGACTGAACTGAATTACGATATTGGTAATCGGGAATTATTGGCTATTAAACTCGCATTTGAACACTGGCGCCACTTCTTGGAAGGTGCGGAATTTCCCGTTCAGGTTCTTACGGATCATAAAAATCTGATATATCTTGATGCTGCCAAGCGCCTGAATGCCCGTCAGGCTAGGTGGGCACTGTTTTTCTCGCGGTTTAATTTCTCCGTTACTTACATCCCTGGTACTAAGAATGTTAAGGCGGATGCCTTGTCTCGCAGTTTTTCTCCCATAGTCGGTGCTGAGAAAGAGGAGAACATTTTACAAGAAGGTGTTGTGATAGCTGCTTTGGACTCCGTTTTGGAAGATGAGATTCTTAAAGCACAGGAGAATGCCCCATCTAACACTCCTCATGGGTGGTTGTTTGTGCCTGGGACCTTTAGGAGAGATTTGTTTGTTGAGTGTCACGAATCTAGGTTGGCAGGTCATCCCGGAATCTCTGAGACCAAGAGACTGCTGGGTCGCAGTTTTTGGTGGCCTGGATGGCAGAAGGAAGTCATTAAGTGGGTGCGTCAATGTACTATATGTGCTAGATCTAAGTCCTCACATACTCCTGCTGCGGGGTTGCTTTGTCCTTTGGAGGTTCCCAGTGCTCCTTGGACACATTTGGCTATGGACTTTATAACTGACCTTCTCCCCTCTGAGGGTTTTACTGTCATCTGGGTGGTCGTGGACCGTTTTAGCAAGATGTGTCACTTGGTTCCCTTCGTCAAACTGCCCTGCGCTAAAACTCTTGCTAAGGCCTTTGTCAAGGAAATTGTCAGACTTCATGGCGTTCCTACTGACATTGTTTCTGATAGGGGTCCTCAGTAGTGTTGAGCCACCCCCGTAGTGTTCGAGTTCGGTTCGGTTCGTCGAACACCCGTGTGTTCGCTGAACTGTTCGTCGAACTGTTCGTCGAACACCTTCGAACACCGTTAAAACCAATGGCAGGCAAACAAAAACACATAGAAACACATAGAAAACACCTTCAAAGGTGTCCAAAAGCTGACAAACTGCTCAGAAGACACAACTAACACATGGAAAAGTGACAAGTACATATAGTCATGCGAAAAGAAAAGAGGTGGAGGAGTAAAAGGAGGGGGAGACACAGATATAGGCATGTCATGCCCTTCTAAAATCCAAAAAGCGAGAAGCCGACACGGCCAGTCCGCTCCTGCCCGTGCCACCTCCGTGTCGCCGGGTTTGTGCCAGAGCCGCGGTGAACCCTGATGGCCAGCCCCCCTCTCCCAATACTGGTGCCTGTCCGCTGGTGGGTCGAGCGAGCCCCCCTGTGGTGGAGGCAGCTCTAAGCTTTTTAATTTAAATTGTCTCTCTAATTTGAATGAATACACTTTAAATCCATTTACAAGGATCTATTGGAGGGCAAGTCTCATGCCAGCAGCCGCGTAATTCCAGCTCCAGTAGCGTACACTAAAGCTGCTGCAGTTAAAAAGCTTTTATAAGGATCGAGCTCGGCTGTCCACCGCAAGGCATCCTACTGCCAGTCCCAGCCCCTATGCCTTGGGGTGCCTCCTGATGCTCTTCACTGAGTATCCCATGGTCCCGAAGCATTTCCTTTGAAAAAATTAAGTGTCTAAACTACAGGTGGTGTAGCTTGCTTAACAGCTGGGATAATCCGCTGACTAGCAGACACTGCTACTAGGCACAAAGTATTTCCTGGGCTAGATGCAGTTAAAAATTTGTAATTAGATACTCACGTTGGATGCTGAGAAAGCATTCCATAGAGTCTCCTGGCACGCCATATATGATTCTCTTAAAAAGCTTGGGGTAGGGGTCTAGGGGACCCTTTTATAGCCAAAATCACGGCCCTGTATCGCAATACGTCACCTAGGCTGAAGATAAATGGAACTGTAGCACCTAGAGGGCTCGGTTGCTACAGACGTATTGCACCTCACCCAGAGGTGTGATATCTCGCTCTCAGGTAAGGATGGAGTGTGGATCAGGACCCCGACACCTGCATGCATTACACCACATTGCCCTGGGGCAGGGCGACCAATATGCCCCTGAGATGGGCACGACAGTCCCTGTCCCTGGCTGGAGTGGGGGGAGGGAACACTGAGGAAGGGGAACCCTGTAGTGCAGGAGCAGGGAGGAAGCAGTTCCTGGGTGCATTGAGAAGGGAGTATAAAAGGTGGGCACCATCTTAGTTCAGTGCAGAGAAGCCTGAGCAGAAGTGAGAGGGAGCAGGGGCTCTGCATGAGCTCTGCTCCAGAGGCGGGCCTAGTAACAGAGGCCCAGGCCTGGAAGAGGGAGAAGGAAGGAAGAGGAGCGGAGAAGGCTCCAGGAACGAGGAATGAAGGGATCCCAGGGGTGCGGACGGGCGAGTCGCCACCGCACGCCCGAATCCACCTGCGTGGAGGGGTCAGGGCAAAGGGGGAGACCGGTCCCCGAACTAGTGGAGGCAGGAAACGACCCTCAGCTAGAAACCGGAGGCTCTGACATTTTATGTGGCGCAGCCCCTCGCTACACCCGCTAGGAGGGCACCACATAGGGTCAGGGAAACTGGCGCCAAGTTTACCAAGAGGAGGCCCGAGGCAGCCGGACAGAAGTGTTGGTAAGAAAGGCCAGACAAAGGACACACAAAGGGGGTCCTGTGAAGTGCTCCAAAGTTATCTGGGAGTTGTCTGAGCCCCTCACCTGGTGAGCACAGTACGACGTGGGCAGCCGTTACCTGCAGACGTGGTCTGGATAATAAGAACTGTGAGTAAAGGCCCTGGACTGCATCACTGACTCCGTGTCGTTACTGCTGCTGCCCTGCACCATCACCCCCATCCTCCGCATACACTGCCCTGAGGCTATACTCCTCCCGTGGGGAGTTATGCTACGCTCTGCTGCACCCACAACACCAGCCTCAGCGGTCTGCCCTGTAGCGGCGGTTCACTCTGACCGCAATCCACGGGTGGCGTAGTCAGACATTTAAACATCAAAACCACATAAATAGTTCCGCCACTGGTTTGACCGCCCTGAGCCACGGAACCGGGTCGCCGCCACGAAGACTACAACCACCAGCATCCACCAAAAAGGGTCCGGCTCCGGGTGTCCCAAGGCCCAGGGGGCGCGTCTGAACATTTTCATCACCTTTCACAATCACCAATGGGACAAGGCAGGGATGTTCTCTGTCCCCTCTCTTATACATCCTAGTGACGGAGCACCTGCTCTCATGAATTCGCCATAACCCCAATATTAGGTGGATTGAGGTGGGAGGCACCGAGTACAAGTGCTCTCTATTTGCTGATGTCCTAGTATATATCACTCAATCACATATATCCATCCATGCTGTTATGGCTGAAATAGATCACTTTGTTACATGGTAAAATTTTAAAATCAATGCAGCGAAGTCTGAGGCCCTCGATGTCTCCCTCCCCAAATCCATATAGGATTCCATCCAGTCCAACTTTCCCTTTGCCTGGCCCTCACAGGGTATCAAATACTTAGGAATTCCTATTCATAGAGACCTCTCCCATCTATGTTATCTTAATTTTGGGCCCTTTATTGAACAACTCCATACAGACCACGGTTGGCAAGTTAGAACTGTAAGATTCACTACGTGAACCACTGGTGTTTTGTGGAAAAGCACATGTACACTGTGTTCCAAATTATTATGCAAAAAGTGTTTAGGGGTGATAAGGGAAGAATTTGTTTGTTTGTCAGTTAAACTCATTGATGGTGATGTGTGTCAGGGCTCTTTATATCACTGTAAGCAATTGCAGACACCAGTGCTAATTAGTTTGTCAGGTGTGTCCAATGAAAGGCAAGACTACTTAAGAAGGCTCTCTCACATTATTCAGCAGCCTACATTTTCTGCCAAAATGGGAAAGAAAAAGGATGTGTCGGCTGCTGAGAAGCAACAAATTGTGGAGTGTTTAGGTCAAGGCATGACTACAATCAACATTGTGCGATGATCAGGATGAAGTGTCTTGGCAATCAAGAAGTATGTAGCTGATTCACAGTACACACGTGTGCGTGCTGATAAGGGCAAATTGAGGACTCTTTCCTACAGGCAATTACGTCAGGTTGAAAGAGCAGCGGCAAAAAAGCCTTGTCATAGCAGCAGACAAGTTTTTGAAGCTGCTTGTGCCTCCAACGTCCCCCGAACAACAAGATGCAGGGTCCTTCAGAGGTTTGCAGCTGTGCATACGCCATCCTGTCGACCTCCTCTATCCACTTCACACAAGCAGAAACGGCTCCAGTGGGCCAAACATTACATGAAGACTGATTTCAAAACTGTTTTGTTCACGGATGAGTGCCGTGCAGCGCTCGATGGTCCAGATGGATGGAGTGGAGGATGGCTGGTTGATGGACACCCCACGCAAACACGGCTACAGCGCCAACAAGGTGGAGGTGGAGTAATGTTTTGGGCTGGAATCATGGGGAGAGAGATTGTCGGCCCCTTTAGGATCCCTGAAGGCGCTAAAGATGAACTCCATAATGTATGTGGATTTTCTCAAACAGCACTTCCTGCCATGGTTCAAGAAGAAGAACCGTGTATTTCACAGCAAGATCATTTTTCTGCATGATAATGCACCATCTCATGCTGCACATAAAACATCTGCATCTCTGGCTGATATGGGCATAAAAGGGGACAAACTTATGGTGTGACCCCCATGCTCCCCTGACCTCTACCCCATTCCGAACCTTTGGAGCATCATTAAAAGGAGTGTCTATGATGGCGGGAGGCAGTTCACATCTAAGCAACAGCTCTGGGAGGGTATTCTGTCCTCATGCAAAACAATTGAAGCAGAAACCATCCAAAACCTGACAAATTCAATGGACGAGAGAGTTCAGAAGCTCCTTTCGAACAAGGGGTCCTATGTGAAAATGTAACATCACCTAGAATAAAGTTTTGAGTTGAAAACTGTTTGATTTCAGTTTCTAACAACCTGCTAATGCTTATAATTTCAAAAATGACCATTTTTTTGGTCTTTATTAAAATGAAAAGGTTGATCGAAAAGTTTGGGGGATCTAAGAGTGTGGCAACCCAGTAGTCATGATTACTTCGAATTCTGACAATATGAGGGTCATGCTGCAGGTAGTGCAGCAAGAAGGCACTTATGTGTCTTGCGCATCTCGGAGCCCCAAAATTATTTTCCGGGCTAGATGCAGCTAAAAATTATTTTTAATTTTAAATCTGGTGGAGCTTATTATAGATGGCCTAATAAGATCAGTGCTGCACACTGCTACAAAGCCCAAATTATTTTCCAGTCAAGATACAGATAAACATGATTAGTAATTTGAAAGCTTAAAACGTTTGGTAGGGTGATTTTAACCAATCATCAAGCTTTTACTCTCCCCAGGATGACACAGGGGTAGAAAAGTCGTTTCGGATCCTTGATTTGTTCATCTTTATGAACGTGAGTCTGTCTACATTATCAGTGGAGAGCCGCGTGCGCTTATCTGTCAGCACACCACCAGCAGCGCTGAACACACGTTCAGACAGAACGCTGGCTGCGGGGCATGACAAGATCTCCAAGGCGTAAGTGGCTAGCTCCGGCCATTTATCCAGATTGGAAGCCCAAAAAGAGCAAGGGTCCAGTGACACAGTCGTGGCTTCAATGTTTACTTGGAGATACTCCTGTACCATCGTCTCTAGGCGTTGACTATGTGTCAGACTTCTTGTCTCCTGTGGCCTTGCAAAGGATGGGCTAAAAAAGTGGTGAAATGATTCCGCAAAATTGATGTTACCAGCAGATACTGTGGTTCTGTTACGGTTTGAGTGCTGAACACTTGACGGTCCCACGGTTGGCAAGTTGGAACTGTGAGATTCACTACGTGCACCACTGGTATTTTGTGGAAAAGCACATGTAAGATTCTGCAACAGTCTCTGCTGATACTCCTGCATGCGTGCATCCCTTTCTATGGCAGGAATAATTTCTGCAAATTTACTTTTGTACCGGGGATCTAACAGTGTGGCAACCCAGTAGTCAGGATTATTTCTAATTCTCACAATTCGAGGGTCATGTTGCAGGTAGTGCAGCAAGAAGGCACTCATGTGTGTTGCACATCCAGGAGCACCAAGTCCCTGTTGTGTTGGTGGCGAGGTAACAATCATGCTTCCTTCCTCTGTCCTCTCCCCCCAACCTCGCACAACAGAAATGTGTTCAAGGTCTCCCTCATCTGATGAGTCTTCCATCAGTTCGTCCTCCACTTCTTCCTGGGCTCCTGCACCTTCCTCACTAGTTTGGCTGCTACCATGCGCCCTGGTAAAACCATGTCCCCCACCCTCACATGTCTGCCGCCTTGGTGCTGCCGACCGTCTGGACCTTGCAGATGTTAGCCCTTCCGCATACAACTCCTCCTCCTCTACTTCCTCCACCTCCTCTTGTGCCACCACCTGACTCCGAATTCTGTTTAACATGTGCTCCAGCATGTAAATCACCGGAATAGTCATGCTGATAATGGCATCGTCAGCACTAAACATCTTCGTCGCCATTTCAAAACTGTGCAGAAGGGTGCATAGGTCCCTGATCTGAGACCACTCCTCCAGCGTGATTTGCCCCACCTCTGAATCTCGTTGGCCCAGGCTATACGTCAGAACGTATTGCACCAGGGCTTGTCGGTGCTGCCACAGTCGCTGCAACATGTGCAGAGTTGAATTCCACCGGGTAGGCACATCGCATTTTAGCCGGTGAAGTGGCAGGCCCAACGACTTCTGTAGAGATGTAAGTCGCTGAGCTGCGGGATGCGAACGGCGGAAGTGAGCACACAGCGACCGTGCCCTCTGCAGAAGGCCATCTAGTCTGGGATAGTGGGCTAAAAATTGCTGGACAACCAGGTTCAACACGTTAGCCATACAAGGCACGTGTGTGACATTGCCCCGGCGAAGGGCCTCACCCAGGTTTGCAGCATTGTCGCACACAGCCTTCCCTGGTTTCAGGTCCAGTGGAGACAACCATTCATGAAATTGGTTCTCCAGAGCTGACCACAACTCCTCAGCTGTGTGACTCACATTTCCCAGACATTTCAATGTAAAAACCGCCTGATGACGTTGAGCCCTACTGCCAGCATAGTAAGGAGGTGTGCAGGATCCCTTCTGCGCAGTTAGAAAGCTTGTGGCATGACCAGACAGGCTTTGGGTGCAGGTGGAAGACCGAGAGGAGGTTGAGGAGGCAGAAGCAGTGGAGGAACTTTGACATAAAGAGGATTGACGCACAACTCGTGGGGACGGCAAGACTTGGACAGCAGCCCCTTGTCCTGCTGTCACCATAGTTACCCAGTGCCCAGTCAGCGACATGTAACGCCGCTGTCCATGCCTACTCGTCCAAGTGTCTGTGGTGAAATGCACCCTGTCACACACAGAGTTTCTCAAAGAAGCGGTGATGTTGTGTGCGACATGCTGGTGGTGCGCAGGCACACCTTTCTTTAAGAAGTAGTGCCGACTGGGCATCTGGTACTGGGGCACTGCGACGGACATAAGGTCTCGAAAATCCTCTGTGTCCACCAGGCGGAAAGGCAGCATTTCTGTAGCCAAGAGCTTGCAGATGGTGAAATTCAACCTCTTAGCTTTCTCATGGCTAGGAGGAATTGGTCTTTTACTTGTCCACATCTGAGGGACCGAGGGCTGGCTATTGTGCTTAGACGGGGTTGATAAGGGTGTCCCCGGCAAACTGCCGGTCTGTGAGGAAGATGCAGGCGGACATGTTAGGTTGCCTTCATCCAAAGGTGGTGCTATCGATGTCGGACAGCGCTCAACACCAGCTGGTGTTACCACCTCCAAAGAAAATGATGACCTGCCAATCACGCTGGCTGTTGCGGGTAAAGAGGTGGCAGGTCTGCGCCCCAAAACAGGTGTGACTGCTGTCCCCCCAGTCACAGAGGATGAAGAGGCCGCGGATGCACAAGATATGGCAGACGGTGGTTGGCCCGGCAGGCTAGGCCGCATTGTAGCACACTGAGCTTCCCACTGCAACTTATGCTTCATGTCCATGTGCCGGTTCATGCATGAAGTACTCAAACTATGTATTTTTTGGCCTCTACTTAGCTTTTGCTGACAAATGTTACAGATAACACGAGTTGGGTCATCTTTATCGATCTGAAAAAATGCCCAGGCTATGCAAGGCTTAGCACCCATGCGACCTGAAGAGCCACCACGACTTGTGGTGAGAGGCAGAGTTGTGTTTGAGGATGCAGTTGTTGACGTGCTTCCAGTACTACGTCTCTGTCCAGGAAGGCGCAACCTGACCTCGTCGTCACTAGCATCTTCCTCCACCTCCTCTGCTGACCTCATCTCTTGGCTGACTGTGGGTTGACAGTAAGTGGGATCTCCGACCTCATCATCATCACCCTGTGCGTTATCACACCCGTCATCCTCAGAGCCAACCTGTTCCTGCCCTGACAAAAAACTAAAGTTGTCGCTCCAATCAGGTATTTGAGTCTTATCATCGTCTTCCTCATTGTCTCCACCAACAGGAGTTACAGTTTGGGAATGAGGGTCTACATTATGGTCAGAACCTTCTGCGTCTGGTCCTGGATCCGACTCATAAAGATTCTGGGCATCAGTGCAGATCATTTCCTCGTCTGGATTCACAGAAGCGCTGGAGTCGACCTCTGATTCCCAGGCTATAGTATGAGTAAACTGCTCTGCAGACTCAACCATCTGTTCTACCTCATACTCAGACGGGCAGCTGGAGATTTGGGAGCTGTGAGGAAGCAAGTGCGATTTGGGTGACACCTTTGAGGACTGGAGTATTTGTGATGTTGAAGTTGATGTGGAGGAGAGCCCACTTAAAGGAGCACTTGATATCCGTTGAAGCACCTGCTGTTTTTGTGCCTCATCTGGAATTTGTAGTGATTGGAGTGGCCGTAAGAAAGGGATCTTATCACATTGTCCGCTAAAAGAAGTAGACATTTTAGTTTGGCTGGAAGATGGTCTTTCTTCTGCAGATGTTACTGTTGCTTTAACACCTACCCCACGGACACAACCTTTTTTCCCCTTCCCAACACGCCTATTCCCCTTTCCACCAGCAGCAGGCCTTTTTCCACTCATTTTGGTGGTTAACTAATTCACAACTCTGGAGTTGTTTGCGCAAAAAAACAATGGATGGTAACCGAGCAGAGCTGAGTGGCCAAACTGTGGTATTAGGCCAAAACTATTGGCTGGGTTAGATGCAGAAAAAAATTATTTTGAATTTGCAACCTGATGGAGGTCAGTATAGATGGACTAATACAACAAGTCCCGCACACAGCTAGAAGCCCAAATATTTTTTCAGAGGTACTGTAGATGCAGATAAAAATTATTTTTAATTTGCAACCTGATGGAGGTCAGTATAGATGGACTAATAGAGAAAGTCCGACACACTACTAGAAGGCCAAATATTTTTTCAGAGGTAGATGCAGAAAAAAATATATTCAGTTTGCAACCTGATGGAGGTCAGTATAAATGGACTAATACAACAAGTCCCGCACACAGCTAGAAGCCCAAATATTTTTTCAGAGGTACTGTAGATGCAGATAAAAATTATTTTTAATTTGCAACCTGATGGAGGTCAGTATAGATGGACTAATAGAGAAAGTCCGACACACTACTAGAAGGCCAAATATTTTTTCAGAGGTAGATGCAGAAAAAAATATATTCAGTTTGCAACCTGATGGAGGTCAGTATAGATGGACTAATACAACAAGTCCCGCACACAGCTAGAAGCCCAAATATTTTTTCAGAGGTACTGTAGATGCAGATAAAAATTATTTTTAATTTGCAACCTGATGGAGGTCAGTATAGATGGACTAATAGAGAAAGTCCGACACACTACTAGAAGGCCAAATATTTTTTCAGAGGTAGATGCAGAAAAAAATATATTCAGTTTGCAACCTGATGGAGGTCAGTATAGATGGACTAATACAACAAGTCCCACACACAGCTAGAAGCCCAAATATTTTTTCAGAGGTACTGTAGATGCAGATAAAAATTAGTTTCAATTTGCAACCTGATGGAGGTCAGTATAGATGGACTAATAGAATGATGCTATGCCCAAAAGATTTTACTTCACTAGGTGCAGTAAGAAAATTGGTATTCTATACACAGGTGGTATATCTTGCAACACAGATAGGCTACTCCACTGACTAACACACTCTGCAATAGGCCAAAAAGGATTAGCTTTGCAAGATTCAGCCAAATGCTGTGAAAAAAACTTGCACAGCACTGGCACAGACCTGCCTGGCAAAAACTGATAGGAACTCATGTAACCTAGTCCTGAAAAGGACTCCAATTACAATTAGTCTTTACTCCCACAACCTATCTATTTAAGAGCACAGACCTCCCTGATAAAAGTCGTAGGAAATGCTGTAACCTAGTCCTTAAAAGGACTGCAATCACAACTATTCCCTACTCCCAAGCTATCTGTATATTTGTGCGAAAATTGGCTTGAAATTAACAAGGTATAGCGCACACAGCAACAGCGGTGCCATCTAACACGCAGCTGCAGCAGTGAGAAAATGGTGGCGACGGGGAAAATGGCTTGGTCTTATAGGGCAAGGACATGTGACATACACTGCCAATGACACATGCCCTTGCTTGTGTGAAAAAAAGCACTTCGCTCCGTGTGTGCGCTGCTGATAGGCTGACAGATTGCACCTCCCCACTGTAAATGCGGGAAAGAGAAAAAAAAATGGAGATCTTCATTGTTCCTGCAGAGATCCATCCCCTGCCCCTCCCCCCACCCCGCTGTACACTCAAACTGCGTATTAACATTAATTTTCATCATTACTGAGAAAAAATCCAGTTATGATTTTGGTGCACGAACAGTTATCGAACATAACCTCGAACAGCCGAATTTTTCTCAAATTGTTCGTGTTCGCCGAACGGCTCGAACACCGCCCAAAACAGCTCGAATTTGAGATTGGCGAACAGTTCGAGTAGAACAACGCTCATCTCTAGTCCTCAGTTCGTGGCTCATTTTTGGCGTGCCTTTTGTGACAGGTTGGGAGTTCATTTATCGTTCTCGTCCGAATATCATCCTGAATCTAATGGCCAGACAGAAAGGAAAAACCAGGATGTTGAGCAGTTCTTGCGTTGTTTTGTGGCAGACAATCAAGAGGGGTGGTCTGAGTTTCTGCCACTTGCTGAATTTGCTCTGAACAATCATACATCTTCTGCTGGTTGTTCGCCTTTTTTTTGTTGTTCTGGGAGACATCCGTCGTTTGGGTCGTTCTCCAAGTTGGGATCTGCCGTGCCTGAGGAGGAGAATTTTTCCGGTGATTTGGAGAGAGTTTGGACGGATGTGCGTGGTAATCTTCAGGAGGCCAACAGAAAATCTAAAGACTACTTTGATAGGAAACGACAGGAGGTTTTGTTCGCTGTTGGTGACATGGTTTGGTTGTCCTCTAGGAATCTGCGGTTGAGGATTCCTTCTAAGAAATTGGGTCCCAAGTTTGTAGGGCCCTTTAAGGTGCTTCAGGTTGTCAACCAATCTGCTGTTAGGTTGGAGGTTCCTACCTCCTGGAGAATTAATCCGGTATTTCATGTCTCTCTGTTAAAAAAAGCTGTTGTGTCGGATGGTGACGCCTCTGCCTCTGTTCCTCCGGTGGTGGAGGACGGGGAATATGAAATTTCTCGCATCCTTAACTCTAGACGGTATAGAGGTAGTTTGCAGTATCTTTTGTCCTGGAAAGGTTTCGGACCCGAGGATAACTCTTGGGTGAGGTCAGATGATGTTTCCGCGTCCAGACTTATCAGAGCGTTTCACAGGAGATTTCCTGATAAGCCTGGTCCTAGGGGATCCGGAGGATCCTCTTAGAAGGGGGGGTACTGTTAGAACCTTGCTCTTAGGTTTTTTCCTTTGCTGGTCACATGACCTTGTTGGCCTATTTAATCCTGCTCCGCCCTTCTGGCTTTGCTGGACTTCATTGTATAACTACTTTCTAGCTAGCCTGTGCTCTGTATCTAACTCTGTTAGTTTGCTTGGTCTACGGACCTCTATGTTCTATATATTTTGTTTGTTCGTCTGTCTGCTACTATTTCTGTTAGGAGGTGTCCATTTTCCTCCCAGTCCTTAGTACTTGTAGGGATTCCTTCCCCACATCTTTAGGTCTCCGTACAGACTAGCTTAGGACTTTAGCAGGTCTGATCGCAGGATCAGGTCGCCTGTTACATCATAGGGATTCAGCTGAGTTCTATCGTAGGGACAGATCTCCTCTCTTTCCTTAGCTCTGGTAGCAGAACATAACAATATCTAATATATCGCCATATCTACATGTCTTCTAAGGGGCATTAGAGAGCCTCCCAATTTTTGGCAGCCCTTGCATTCACTGCATAGGCAATAACAGTATGGGAGACCCACTTCCTGATAATGGAACATTTTTTTCATGAGACCCTCCTCTATGTCTCTTGAAAGGGGCATTGGGAATACCTCCAAATTTTTGGCAGCCCTTGCAGTCACTGCATATGCAAGAACAGTATAGCAGACCCGCTCCTATATAATGGAACATTTTGTAACTGAGGCCCTCCTCTGTGTCTTTCTTTAAATTAGTATTGGGGTATTTCCTACATTTAGGCAGCCATTGCAGTCACTACATATGTCATAACTGTATAGCAGAAACGCTCCTTTATAATGGGAACATTTTGTTACTGAGGCCCACCTCTATGTGTATTCAAATGGGTATTGGGGTTTTTCCCAAATTTAGGCAGCCCTTGCAGTCACTGCATACGTCATAACTGTGTAGCAGAATCGCTCCTTTATAATGGAAACATTTCTTTAACTGTGGCCCTCCTCTTTGTGTCTTTAAATTGATATTAGGAAAAAATACAAAACGATCCAGCGGGAACTGCAAAAAAGTTAATAAAACTTAGCTTTTATTTAGCCTTTAAAACATAATACTCCACCATATGTTTGCATTAGTGCACAATATGAGTTCCTCCGGTGGTGGAGGACGGGGAATATGAAATTTCCCGCATCCTTAATTCTAGATGGTATAGGGGGAGTTTGCAGTATCTCGTCACTTGGAAGGGTTTCGGTCCCGAGGATTACTCATGGGTGAGGGCGGATGATGTTTCTGCTTCCAGACTTGTCAGAGCATTTCACAAGAGGTTTCCTGATAAGCCTGGGCCTAGGGGATCCGGAGGATCCTCATAGAAGAGGGGGTACTGTTAGAACTCTCCTGTTAGTTTTTTTTCTATTATGCTGGTCACATGACCGTTTTTGCCAATTTAATCCTGCTCCGCCCTTCTGGCCATGCTGGACTTCATTGTAATTTCTACTCTTAAGCTAGCCAGGTGCTTTGTAACCTTTCTCAGTCAGTTTAGCTAGGTATTTTGACCTTTATGTTCTATGTTGCGTGTTTGTCTTTTACTGCTACAATTTCTGTTAGGAGGTGTCCATCTTTCTCCCAGTCCCTAGTTCTTGTAGGGATCCCTCCCTCACATCTATAGGTCTTCGTTCAGACTAGCTGAGGACTTTAGCGGGTCTGATCGCAGGATCAGGTTCCCCGTTACATCGTAGGGATCTAGCTTAGTTCTATTGTAGGGACAGATCTCCTGTCTTTCCTTAGTGCTTGTAGCCTATCATAACATTAGTGCCTGCTGTCAGGTCTCGTAAAGTCTGTCCTGCAGTATAGGCAATGCACAGTGATAAGCAGAGGATTTCTACAGTTCCTTGTAGAATGTGAACAGCTCGGAATCCTCCTAGAGTCGAACATAGTCTGAAAATGAGGTCCATATATGAACTTTCATTTCGCCATCTTTCGTAAAATCTCCTTTAAATTGCAAGTAAACCTTACATTTTCCATGTCAAGAGTGTTCTGAGTAAGATCATCTGTGTCACGGGTGTGTCAGAAGAGGCAGACAGTGGCCCTGCAGTTGGTTGCAGGAGATCTCTACATTTGGCATTGCAGACACCTTCTTAGAGGCTGTCTCTAGGATCCAGCGGCTACTAGTGTTGAGCGAATTTGGTTGACGAATGTTCGAAAGTTTGAAATTCGGCACAAATATGGCACATTCGGACTCGTTATCGCAAAGGCCAGCAAATTTTCTTAAAATCGGAAAAGTCCGGCAAATTTGCACTGGACCTCGAATACAGGGCAACCACAGCATTTTGAACAGTTTTGTTAGCATAGTGCAAGCTTATGAGGAGTGGTGACATGTGCCAGGTGAGTGTGGGGGATGTGGAGAGATTACAACAGGTCAGATCAGCGGTGCACTGTTTTTTTTTTTTCCTGTGGGCTGTAACTTTAACTGAGGAAAGCACGGCCAGCCAATCATAGTGCAGGAAGCATCTACACTGTCCAAGCAGGGCTTCTGCAAATGGCTGCAGAAATCACATGTCCTCTCAATATAAAAAGCATCCATGTTCCCTCAGTGCCATTATATCCATGTCACTGCTGGAGAAAGACGCAGCTCAGTGTTTTCCTGTGTAATGAGAGATATTAGCTAGATAGATGGGTGCTTGTGTGGTTTTCAGATAGTCTAGATAATTCCTGGCCTGTGTATCTCTGCAACCGCTGGTGCAGCACATTTTTGGTGTTTTTGTGCAAGTACTGAGATTCTGACAGAATCAGAGGGCCCATGCCATACAATAGTGCTGTGCACTGCTGGTATAGAGCTCCATGTCTCAGTATAGCTTGAATCTTTTTTTGTACTTGCTAATGTGATCAAGCAAGCGCAGTGCACCCCTTCATTTAGTGGGGTTGAAATTGTGCTCTGCTCAGTCTGCAGAGCTTCTTATTGCAGAGCACAAAATCTGTTTTTTTTTTCTGTTATTGTGATATTGAAAGCTGTGTGCGCTAAAGTTTTTTTTTAGTGTCAGATACTATTTTAGTGGAGTTGAACTTCAGGTGGTTTCAGAGAAAAAAAATACATTTTTTCTCTTCCAAATTTTTTTTTTTCCTGTGCCAAAAGTCATACAGTGCTATAAGCCAGCTACTCTGTCAGTGGCGGTCAAATTCAGATTGTACGCACAGTCAAACCTATATATATTTTTGGTTGGCAGACAGAGTCCACCAACGGATTTTTACTGTGACATAGTGGATCCAGTCTGCTAAAAGGCAGATCCTATTTTAGTGGGGTTGAACTTGTCCTGGTTTCACAGTAAAAAAAAAAAAAAACTTCTCTTAGTAGGCCCAGTCCAAAAAATATTTTTTCCTGTGCCAAAAGTCATACAGCGCTATAAGCCAGCTACTATGTTAGTGGCGGTCAAAGTCAGCTGGACGCAGAGCTTATACAGAGTAACCCAAAAATATTTTTTGCTCTGAGTAAAGTGATACAGCTGGCTAGATCTGAGTTTGAAATATTTTGGAGCATATTCTATGTCATACTGGCCTCATCCACATTCAAAAAAATTTTTTTTTCTGTTCTTAAAGTCATACAGCAGGGGACATCTCAGTTTGAAATTGTTTGGAGAATATCTAGTAGGTTTTATCGGCCTCATGCACACGAACAAATTTCTTTTGTCTGTTAGTAAGGTTATACGGCAGTCCATATCTTACCTTGTCATTTAGTGTCGCTGAAATTCCAGTGTGTGCTGAGCTATTGCACAGGAAAAAAACATATTTTTCTTTAGTTAATTGTATGCTTCTACCACTGTATCTGACTAACATGAATGGGATAAAGAGAGGGCGTGGTGGAAGGGGGAATGGACTTGGTGTTCAAGGTGTACGTGGGGTACATGGTAATGTTAGTGAAAGCACTGGTAAATAGTGTTGAGCCACCCCCGTAGTGTTCGAGTTCGGTTCGGTTCGTCGAACACCCGTGTGTTCGCCGAACTGTTCGTCGAACTGTTCGTCGAACACCTTCGAACACCGTTAAAACCAATGGCAGGCAAACAAAAACACATAGTAACACATAGAAAACACCTTCAAAGGTGTCCAAAAGCTGACAAACTGCTCAGAAGACATAACTAACACATGGAAAAGTGACAAGTACATATAGTCATGCGAAAATAAAAGAGGTGGAGGAGTAAAAGGAGGGGGAGACACAGATATAGGCATGTCATGCCCTTCTAAAATCCAAAAAGTGAGAAGCCGACACGGCCAGTCCGCTCCTGCCCGTGCCACCTCCGTGTCGCCGGGTTTGTGCCAGAGCCGCGGTGAACCCTGATGGCCAGCCCCCCTCTCCCAATACTGGTGCCTGTCCGCTGGTGGGTCGAGCGAGCCCCCCTGTGGTGGAGGCAGCTCTAAGCTTTTTAATTTAAATTGTCTCTCTAATTTGAATGAATACACTTTAAATCCATTTACAAGGATCTATTGGAGGGCAAGTCTCATGCCAGCAGACGCGTAATTCCAGCTCCAGTAGCGTCCACTAAAGCTGCTGCAGTTAAAAAGCTTTTATAAGGATCGAGCTCGGCTGTCCACCGCAAGGCATCCTACTGCCAGTCCCAGCCCCTATGCCTTGGGGTGCCTCCTGATGCTCTTCACTGAGTATCCCGTGGTCCCGAAGCATTTCCTTTGAAAAAATGAAGTGTCCAAACTACAGGTGGTGTAGCTTGCTTAACAGCCGGGATAATCCGCTGACTAGCAGACCCTGCTACTAGGCACAAAGTATTTCCTGGGCTAGATGCAGTTAAAAATTTGTAATTAGATACTCTCGTTGGATGCTGAGAAAGCACGCCATATATGATTCTCTTAAAAAGCTTGGGGTAGGGGTCTAGGGGACCCTTTTATAGCCAAAATCACGGCCCTGTATCGCAATACGTCACCTAGGCTGAAGATAAATGGAACTGTAGCACCCTGAGGGCTCGGTTGCTACAGAGGTATTGCACCTCGCCCAGAGGTGTGATATCTCACTCTCAGGTAAGGATGTAGTGTGGATCAGGACCCGACACCTGCATGCATTACACCACATTGCCGTGGGGCAGGGCGACCAATATGCCCCTGAGATGGGCACGACAGTCCCTGTCCCTGGCTGGAGTGGGGGGAGGGAACACTGAGGAAGGGGAACCCTGTAGTGCAGGAGCAGGGAGGAAGCAGTTCCTGGGTGCATTGAGAAGGGAGTATAAAAGGTGGGCACCATCTTAGTTCAGTGCAGAGAAGTCTGAGCAGAAGTGGCAGGGAGCAGGGGCTCTGCATGAGCTCTGCTCCGGAGGCGGGCCTAGTAACAGAGGTCCAGGCCTGGAAGAGGGAGAAGGAAGGAAGAGGAGCGGAGAAGGCTCCAGGAATGAGGAACAAAGGGATCTCAGGGGTGCAGACGGGCGAGTCGCCACCGCACGCCAGAATCCACCTGCGTGGAGGGGTCAGGCCAAAGGGGGAGACCGGTCCCCGAAACTAGTGGAGGCAGGAAACGACCCTCAGCTAGAAACAGGAGGCTGTGACATTTTATGTGGCGCAGCCCCTCGCTACACCCGCTAGGAAGGCACCACATAGGGTCAGGGAAACTGGCGCCAAGTTTAACAAGAGGAGGCCCGAGGCAGCCGGACAGAAGTGTTGGTAAGAAAGGCCAGACAAAGGACACACAAAGGGGGTCCTGTGAAGCGCTCCAAAGTTATCTGGGAGTTGTCTGAGCCCCTCACCTGGTGAGCACAGTACGACGTGGGCAGCCGTTACCTGCAGACGTGGTCTGGATAATAAGAACTGTGAGTAAAGGCCCTGGACTGCATCACTGACTCCGTGTGGTTACTGCTGCTGCCCTGCACCATCACCCCCATCCTCCGCATACACTGCCCTGAGGCTATACTCCTGGGGAGTTATGCTACGCTCTGCTGCACCCACAACACCAGCCTCAGCGGTCTGCCCTGGAGCGGCGGTTCACTCTGACCGCAATCTACGGGTGGCGTAGTCGGACATTTAAACATCAAAACCACATAAATAGTTCCGCCACTGGTTTGACCGCCCTGAGCCACGGAACCGGGTTGCCGCCACGGAGACTACAACCACCAGCATCCACCAAAAAGGGTCCGGCTCCGGGTGTCCCAAGGCCCAGGGGGCGCGTCAGAACATTTTCATCACCTTTCACAATCACCAATGGGACAAGGCAGGGATGTTCTCTGTCCCCTCTCTTATACATCCTAGTGACGGAGCACCTGCTCTCATCAATTCGCCATAACCCCAATATTAGGTGGATTGAGGTGGGAGGCACCGAGTACAAGTGCTCTCTATTTGCTGATGATGTCCTAGTATATATCACTCAATCACATATATCCATCCATGCTGTTATGGCTGAAATAGATCACTTTGCTACATGGTCAAATTTTAAAATCAATGCAGCGAAGTCTGAGGCCCTCGATGTCTCCCTCCCCAAATCCATATAGGATTCCATCCAGTCCAACTTTCCCTTTGCCTGGCCCTCACAGGGTATCAAATACTTAGGAATTCCTATTCATAGAGACCTCTCCCATCTATGTTATCTTAATTTTGGGCCCTTTATTGAACAACTCCATACAGACCACGGTTGGCAAGTTAGAACTGTAAGAATCACTACGTGAACCACTGGTGTTTTGTGGAAAAGCACATGTACACTGTGTTCCAAATTATTATGCAAAAAGTGTTTAGGAGTGATAAGGGAAGAATTTGTTTGTTTGTCAGTTAAACTCATTGATGGTGATGTGTGTCAGGGCTCTTTATATCACTGTAAGCAATTGCAGACACCAGTGCTAATTAGTTTGTCAGGTGTGTCCAATGAAAGGCAAGACTACTTAAGAAGGCTCTCTCACATTATTCAGCAGCCTACATTTTCTGCCAAAATGGGAAAGAAAAAGGATGTGTCGGCTGCTGAGAAGCAACAAATTGTGGAGTGTTTAGGTCAAGGCATGACTACAATCAACATTGTGCGATGATCAGGATGAAGTGTCTTGGCAATCAAGAAGTATGTAGCTGATTCACAGTACACACATGTGCGTGCTGATAAGGGCAAATTGAGGACTCTTTCCTACAGGCAATTACGTCAGGTTGAAAGAGCAGCGGCAAAAAAGCCTTGTCATAGCAGCAGACAAGTTTTTGAAGCTGCTTGTGCCTCCAACGTCCCCCGAACAACAAGATGCAGGGTCCTTCAGAGGTTTGCAGCTGTGCATATGCCATCCTGTCGACCTCCTCTATCCACTTCACACAAGCAGAAACGGCTCCAGTGGGCCAAACATTACATGAAGACTGATTTCAAAACTGTTTTGTTCACGGATGAGTGCCGTGCAGCGCTCGATGGTCCAGATGGATGGAGTGGAGGATGGCTGGTTGATGGACACCCCACGCAAACACGGCTACAGCGCCAACAAGGAGGAGGTGGAGTCATGTTTTGGGCTGGAATCATGGGGAGAGAGATTGTCGGCCCCTTTAGGATCCCTGAAGGCGCTAAAGATGAACTCCATAATGTATGTGGATTTTTTTAAACAGGACTTCCTGCCATGGTTCAAGAAGAAGAACCGTGTATTTCACAGCAAGATCATTTTTCTGCATGATAATGCACCATCTCATGCTGCACATAAAACATCTGCATCTCTGGCTGATATGGGCATAAAAGGGGACAAACTTATGGTGTGACCCCCATGCTCCCCTGACCTCTACCCCATTCAGAACCTTTGGAGCATCATTAAAAGGAGTGTCTATGATGGCGGGAGGCAGTTCACATCTAAGCAACAGCTCTGGGAGGGTATTCTGTCCTCATGCAAAACAATTGAAGCAGAAACCATCCAAAACCTGACAAATTCAATGGACGAGAGAGTTCAGAAGCTCCTTTCGAACAAGGGGTCCTATGTGAAAATGTAACATCACCTAGAATAAAGTTTTGAGTTGAAAACTGTTTGATTTCAGTTTCTAACAACCTGCTAATGCTTATAATTTCAAAAATGACCATTTTTTTGGTCTTTATTAAAATGAAAAGGTTGATCGAAAAGTTTGGGGGATCTAAGAGTGTGGCAACCCAGTAGTCATGATTACTTCGAATTCTGACAATATGAGGGTCATGCTGCAGGTAGTGCAGCAAGAAGGCACTTATGTGTCTTGCGCATCTCGGAGCCCCAAAATTATTTTCCGGGCTAGATGCAGCTAAAAATTATTATTAATTTTAAATCTGGTGAAGCTTTAGTATAGATGGCCTAATAGGATCAGTGCTGCACACTGCTACAAAGCCCAAATTATTTTCCAGTCAAGATACAGATAAACATGATTAGTAATTTGAAAGCATAAAACGGTTGGTAGGGTGATTTTAAACAATCATCAAGCTTTTACTCTCCCCAGGATGACACAGGGGTAGAAAAGTCGTTTCGGATCCATGATTTGTTCATCTTTATGAACGTGAGTCTGTCTACATTATCAGTGGAGAGCCGCGTGCGCTTATCTGTCAGCACACCACCAGCAGCGCTGAACACACGTTCAGACAGAACGCTGGCTGCGGGGCATGACAAGATCTCCAAGGCGTAAGTGGCTAGCTCCGGCCATTTATCCAGATTGGAAGCCCAAAAAGAGCAAGGGTCCAGTGACACAGTCGTGGCTTCAATGTTTACTTGGAGATACTCCTGTACCATCGTCTCTAGGCGTTGACTATGTGTCAGACTTCTTGTCTCCTGTGGCCTTGCAAAGGATGGGCTAAAAAAGTGGTGAAATGATTCCGCAAAATTGATGTTACCACCAGATACTGTGGTTCTGTTACGGTTTGAGTGCTGAACACTTGACGGTCCCACGGTTGGCAAGTTGGAACTGTGAGATTCACTTCGTGCACCACTGGTATTTTGTGGAAAAGCACATGTAAGATTCTGCAACAGTCTCTGCTGATACTCCTGCATGCGTGCATCCCTTTCTATGGCAGGAATAATTTCTGCAAATTTACTTTTGTACCGGGGATCTAACAGTGTGGCAACCCAGTAGTCAGGATTATTTCTAATTCTCACAATTCGAGGGTCATGTTGCAGGTAGTGCAGCAAGAAGGCACTCATGTGTGTTGCGCATCCAGGAGCACCAAGTCCCTGTTGTGTTGGTGGCGAGGTAACAATCATGCTTCCTTCCTCTGTCCTCTCCCCCCAACCTCGCACAACAGAAATGTGATCAAGGTCTCCCTCATCTGATGAGTCTTCCATCAGTTCGTCCTCCACTTCTTCCTGGGCTCCTGCACCTTCCTCACTAGTTTGGCTGCTACCATGCGCCCTGGTAAAACCATCTCCCCCACCCTCACATGCCTGCCGCCTTGGTGCTGCCGACCGTCTGGACCTTGCAGATGTTAGCCCTTCCGCATACAACTCCTCCTCCTCTACTTCCTCCACCTCCTCTTGTGCCACCACCTGACTCCGAATTCTGTTTAACATGTGCTCCAGCATGTAAATCACCGGAATAGTCATGCTGATAATGGCATCGTCAGCACTAAACATCTTCGTCGCCATTTCAAAACTGTGCAGAAGGGTGCATAGGTCCCTGATCTGAGACCACTCCTCCAGCGTGATTTGCCCCACCTCTGAATCTCGTTGGCCCAGGCTATACGTCAGAACGTATTGCACCAGGGCTTGTCGGTGCTGCCACAGTCGCTGCAACATGTGCAGAGTTGAATTCCACCGGGTAGGCACATCGCATTTTAGCCGGTGAAGTGGCAGGCCCAACGACTTCTGTAGAGATGTAAGTCGCTGAGCTGCGGGATGCGAACGGCGGAAGTGAGCACACAGCGACCGTGCCCTCTGCAGAAGGCCATCTAGTCTGGGATAGTGGGCTAAAAATTGCTGGACAACCAGGTTCAACACGTGAGCCATACAAGGCACGTGTGTGACATTGCCCCGGCGAAGGGCCGCACCCAGGTTTGCAGCATTGTCGCACACGGCCTTCCCTGGTTTCAGGTCCAGTGGAGACAACCATTCATGAAATTGGTTCTCCAGAGCTGACCACAACTCCTCAGCTGTGTGACTCACATTTCCCAGACATTTCAATGTGAAAACCGCCTGATGACGTTGAGCCCTACTGCCAGCATAGTAAGGAGGTGTGCAGGATCCCTTCTGCGCAGTTAGAAAGCTTGTGGCATGACCAGACAGGCTTTGGGTGCAGGTGGAAGACCGAGAGGAGGTTGAGGAGGCAGAAGCAGTGGAGGAACTTTGACATAAAGAGGATTGACGCACAACTCGTGGGGACGGCAAGACTTGGACAGCAGCCCCTTGTCCTGCTGTCACCATAGTTACCCAGTGCCCAGTCAGCGACATGTAACGCCCCTGTCCATGCCTACTCGTCCAAGTGTCTGTGGTGAAATGCACCCTGTCACACACAGAGTTTCTCAAAGAAGCGGTGATGTTGTGTGCGACATGCTGGTGGAGCGCAGGCACACCTTTCTTTGAGAAGTAGTGCCGACTGGGCATCTGGTACTGGGGCACAAAGACGGGCATAAGGTCTCGAAAATCCTCTGTGTCCACCAGGCGGAAAGGCAGCATTTCTGTAGCCAAGAGCTTGCAGATGGTGAAATTCAACCTCTTAGCTTTCTCATGGCTAGGAGGAAATGGTCTTTTACTTGTCCACATCTGAGGGACCGAGGGCTGGCTATTGTGCTTAGACGGGGTTGATAAGGGTGTCCCCGGCAAACTGCTGGTCTGTGAGGAAGATGCAGGCGGACATGTTAGGTTGCCTTGATCCAAAGGTGGTGCTATCGATGTCGGACAGCGCTCAACACCAGCTGCTGTTACCACCTCCAAAGAAAATGATGACCTGACAATCACGCTGGCTGTTGCGGGTAAAGAGGTGGCAGGTCTGCGCCCCAAAACAGGTGTGACTGCTGTCCCCCCAGTCACAGAGGATGAAGAGGCCGCGGATGCACAAGATATGGCAGACGGTGGTTGGCCCGGCCGGCTAGGCCGCATTGTAGCACACTGAGCTTCCCACTGCAACTTATGCTTCATGTCCATGTGCCGGTTCATGCATGAAGTACTCAAACTATGTATTTTTTGGCCTCTACTTAGCTTTTGCTGACAAATGTTACAGATAACACGAGTTGGGTCATCTTTATCGATCTGAAAAAATGCCCAGGCTCTGCAAGGCTTAGCACCCATGCGACCTGAAGAGCCACCACGACTTGTGGTGAGAGGCAGAGTTGTGTTTGAGGATGCAGTTGTTGACGTGCTTCCAGTACTACGTCTCTGTCCAGGAAGGCGCAACCTGACCTCGTCGTCACTAGCATCTTCCTCCACCTCCTCTGCTGACCTCATCTCTTGGCTGACTGTGGGTTGACAGTAAGTGGGATCTCCAACCTCATCATCATCACCCTGTGTGTTATCACACCCGTCGTCCTCAGAGCCAACCTGTTCCTGCCCCGACAAAAAACTAAAGTTGTCGCTCCAATCAGGTATTTGAGTCTTATCATCGTCTTCCTCATTGTCTCCACCAACAGGAGTTACAGTTTGGGAATGAGGGTCTACATTATGGTCAGAACCTTCTGCGTCTGGTCCTGGATCCGACTCATAAAGATTCTGGGCATCAGTGCAGATCATTTCCTCGTCTGGATTCACAGAAGCGCTGGAGTCGACCTCTGATTCCCAGGCTATAGTATGAGTAAACAGCTCTGCAGACTCAACCATCTGTTCTACCTCATACTCAGACGGGCAGCTGGAGATTTGGGAGCTGTGAGGAAGCAAGTGCGATTTGGGTGACACCTTTGAGGACTGGAGTATTTGTGATGTTGAAGTTGATGTGGAGGAGAGCCCACTTAAAGGAGCACTTGATATCCGTTGAAGCACCTGCTGTTTTTGTGCCTCATCTGGAATTTGTAGCGATTGGCGTGGCCGTAAGAAATGGATCTTATCACATTGTCCGCTAAAAGAAGTAGACATTTTAGTTTGGCTGGAAGATGGTCTTTCTTCTGCAGATGTTACTGTTGCTTTAACACCTACCCCACGGACACAACCTTTTTTCCCCTTCCCAACACGCCTATTCCCCTTTCCACCAGCAGCAGGCCTTTTTCCACTCATTTTGGTGGTTAACTAATTCACAACTCTGGAGTTGTTTGCACAAAAAAACAATGGATGGTAACCGAGCAGAGCTGAGTGGCCAAACTGTGGTATTAGGCCAAAACTATTGGCTGGGTTAGATGCAGAAAAAAATATATTCAGTTTGCAACCTGATGGAGGTCAGTATAGATGGACTAATAGAGAAAGTCCGACACACTGCTAGAAGGCCAAATATTTTTTCAGAGCTAGATGCAGAAAAAAATTATATTCAGTTTGCAACCTGATGGAGGTCAGTATAGATGGATTAATAGAACAAGACCCACACACAGCTAGAAGCCCAATATTTTTTCAGAGGTACTGTAGATGCAGATACAAATTATTTTTAATTTGCAACCTGATGGAGGTCAGTATAGATGGACTAATACAACAAGTCCCACACACAGCTAGAAGCCCAAATATTTTTTCAGAGGTAGATGCAGAAAAAAATATATTCAGTTTGCAACCTGATGGAGGTCAGTATAGATGGACTAATACAACAAGTCCCACACACAGCTAGAAGCCCAAATATTTTTTCAGAGGTACTGTAGATGCAGATAAAAATTATTTTTAATTTGCAACCTGATGGAGGTCAGTATAGATGGACTAATACAACAAGTCCCACACACAGCTAGAAGCCCAAATATTTTTTCAGAGGTAGATGTAGAAAAAAATATATTCAGTTTGCAACCTGATGGAGGTCAGTATAGATGGACTAATACAACAAGCCCCATACACAGCTAGAAGCCCAAATATTTTTTCAGAGGTACTGTAGATGCAGATAAAAATTATTTTTAATTTGCAACCTGATGGAGGTCAGTATAGATGGACTAATACAACAAGTCCCACACACAGCTAGAAGCCCAAATATTTTTTCAGAGGTACTGTAGATGCAGATACAAATTATTTTTAATTTGCAACCTGATGGAGGTCAGTATAGATGGACTAATACAACAAGTCCCACACACAGCTAGAAGCCCAAATATTTTTTCAGAGGTACTGTAGATGCAGATAAAAATTATTTTTAATTTGCAACCTGATGGAGGTCAGTATAGATGGACTAATAGAGAAAGTCCGACACACTGCTAGAAGGCCAAATATTTTTTCAGAGGTAGATGCAGAAAAAAATATATTCAGTTTGCAACCTGATTGAGGTCAGTATAGATGGACTAATACAACAAGTCCCACACACAGCTAGAAGCCCAAATATTTTTTCAGAGGTACTGTAGATGCAGATAAAAATTAGTTTTAATTTGCAACCTGATGGAGGTCAGTATAGATGGACTAATAGAATGATGCTATGCCCAAAAGATTTTACTTCACTAGGTGCAGTAAAAAAATTGGTATTCTATACACAGGTGGTATATCTTGCAGCACAGATAGGCTACTCCACTGACTAACACACTCTGCAATAGGCCAAAAAGGATTAGCTTTGCTAGATTCAGCCAAATGCTGTGAAAAAAACTTGCACAGCACTGGCACAGACCTGCCTGGCAAAAACTGATAGGAACTGACGTAACCTAGTCCTGAAAAGGACTCCAATTACAATTAGTCTTTACTCCCACAACCTATCTATTTAAGAGCACAGACCTCCCTGATAAAAGTCGTAGGAAATGCTGTAACCTAGTCCTTAAAAGGACTGCAATCACAACTATTCCCTACTCCCAAGCTATCTGTATATTTGTGCGAAAATTGGCTTGAAATTAACAAGGTATAGCGCCCACAGCAACAGCGGTGCCGTCTAACACGCAGCTGCAGCAGTGAGAAAATGGTGGCGACGGGGAAAATGGCTTGGTCTTATAGGGCAAGGACATGTGACATACACTGCCAATGACACATGCCCTTGCTTGTGTGAAAAAAAGCACTTCGCTCCGTGTCTGCGCTGCTGATAGGCTGACAGATTGCACCTCCCCACTGCAAATGCGGGAAAGAGAAAAAAAAATGGAGATCTTCATTGTTCCTGCAGAGATCCATCCCCTGCCCCTCCCCCCACCCCGCTGTACACTCAAACTGCGTATTAACATTAATTTTCATCATTACTGAGAAAAAATCCAGTTATGATTTTGGTGCACGAACAGTTATCGAACATAACCTCGAACAGCCGAATTTTTATCAAATTGTTCGTGTTCGCCGAACGGCTCGAACACCGCCCAAAACAGCTCGAATTTGAGATTGGCGAACAGTTCGAGTAGAACAACGCTCATCTCTACTGGTAAACCACCACAAACAGTTCCTATCCAAAGACAACTGACAGCTTATGTTAGTGGACGGCCTACTGCACTCCCTTCCTTTGGCAGCAGCACAGGTATACACCTTGTTGATAAGGCCCAGAAAGAGCAGGTGCTCCAGTGGATGGCAAGCTTTGCTTCCAGTGGCCTCTCCTCTTCTTTCTCCACCTCAACATCACATGCAGTAAAGTCCACAGAGGTGGCACCCCAATTACCCATGCTTCCCCCTACATCACAACAGGTCAACTGCCCAACTAACTGTAGTGAACCACAGATGGGTGAGTCTGTATAACTCTTCACCCATTCTACATCATGGGCATCAGAAGTGTACTCCAACAGTCAGAGAGTCAAGGGGAGGAAAGCATCTGCACCGATGCCTAAAATTTTTTTAGCTTGGATTCAGAGCAGGATACCTGAGGCTCATACAGACTGTACTGTGCTGTCAGGGCAACAAGAGGAGAAGCGTCACTCTGAGGGCGAGGAATGGGATAACGCATTGAATGATGACGAGGTTGAAGATCTCACTTGGTGTGAACCCAGAATCACGCAGCCGAGTAGCTCATCTGAGGAGGTGGAGGAGGAAGACAAGGAGGTTACATTTCGGCCTACGGCGTAGACACAGAGTGAAGAAAGCATGAGGAGCACTGCATCCTTAGCCACAACTGTGGCTGTGGCCAGCAGCGGTTGCGGGTCTGCAGCTTGCAGGATCAGCAAAGGTTTCCTAGCATGGGCCTTTTTTGTCACTGAAAAGGATGAGCCAACTTACATTATCTGCAAACTATGGAATAAAAAACTCAGTAGAGGGAAAAACTTCCATAATTTGACTACTGCATGCATGAACGTTCACATGCTCAAACAACATTCTTTATGCTGGGAATCTTACCGTGCTGAAATGCAGACCAGCGCACCTCAACAACCATCAGCTGCCCCATCAAACGCATCCGCTGCTTCTTCCTCCTCTTCTGTTACCATGCCAAGTATTGTCAAGCAGGTCTCCCATCACAGAGACTCTGGTTCTTTGCTCGCTCCAGTCAGGCTGAGTGACAGCCCGTCAGCTGTAATGGAAACGGACACGCTTGGTGTGTTTGTTTCACCGAGCACACAATATGTTTCAAAATCCAACGCCTGCACCTCACTCACGCTCCACCAGTTTTTCCGGTTCACCATACTTTGCCCTTAGCCAGCCCTCGGTCCTGCAGTTGTGGTCATGTAAAACATTGTTTCATTCATGACAAAGCTAAGAGGTTGAACTCCACCATCTCCAATCTGTTGACCACGGAAATGCTGCCTTTCTACCTGGTAGATACAGATGGTATCCAAAAACTGATGGCCGTAACAGTCCACCAGTACCAGTTGCCCAGTCGCCATTACTTCTCTAAGAAAGCAGTGCCTGTGCTACACCAGAATGTCTCAGATAACATCACCCATTCCTTTTCTAAATCTACGTGTGCCAGGGTGCATTTCACCACAGACACCTGGACGAGTAAGCATGGCCAAGGGCGTTACATCTCACTGACTGGGCACTGGGTGACTCTGGTGGCTGTGGGGGCTGGTGGGGAAGGGGCTGCTACACAAATCTTGGAATCCCCAAGGCTTGCAGAAGAAACCTCTGTATTTCCCACTTCCTCCGCTGCTTCTGCGTCCTCCACCTCCTCTAGGACCTCCACCTGTGCACTCAACCCCTGCCTTAGCGAGACACGCGTTCCAAGGGTGCAGTGTGAATACACACCACCTCCGTACTGCGCAGTCAGAACTCACTGTAATTAGGCAGACTTCAAATGAATATGCCTTGGAGATTGCAATCATATAGGTGAAGAGTTATGGTCAGCTCTCCAGGCTCAGTTTGAGCAATGACTGTCTCCGCTGAACCTAGAGCCATGGAAGGCCGTGTGTGATAATGGTGTGAACCTGTTAGCGGCCCTAGGCCAAGGCAAGCTCACACATGTGCCTTGCATGGATCACATCCTCCACTTGTTGGTACAGATATTCCTCTGCCATTATCCTGGCCTGGATGAGCTGTTCACAAAGTACGTAAGCTATGTGCTCACTACCGCCATTCGCACCTCTCATGTCATCGACTTGCATCGATACAGAGGTTGATCTGCGATGTGCCGATACAGTGGAACTCCACTCTGCACATGTTTCAGCGACTGTGCTAGCAGCAACGAGCTCTGACGCAGTATATCATGACGTATAGCTTGGGGCAGCACAGTACGGACTTGGGGCATATCACGTTTGCATAGTGGGAACAGATTAAGGACCTCCTCACCCTTCTGCACGGTTTTGAAATGGCTACTAAACTGGTTAGCGCTGACGATACTATCATCAGCATCACTATTCCGGTCATATACATGCTGGAGCAAACTTTGAATAACCTGAAACAGGAGGTGGTGGCCCAGAAGAAGAGGAGGTTGCGGAAGGGATGCCAATGTCTCAAATTTCTAGACTGTCGTCACACAGGCAAACTGTTAGTGAAGGTGCAAGAGCTGAGGAACTAATGGAGGAGGAAGAGGTGATGGGCGAGCAGCTGTCATAGGATGAAGAGGCTACTCATCCCCTCATTTGAACGTGGTTGGCAGGAGGGGATGGATGAAACAAGCATCAGTGTTATGCAGCCCACAATACAGCCTGGCTTTGGACCTCATGGAAGAGCCCGACATATGAGTGCCTTCTTGATGCACTCTCTGCAACATGATCTCCGTGTAGCTAGGATTCAAAGTAATGCTGACTTCTGGGTTGCCACTCTGTTAGATTCACGTTATAAGAGTCAATTTTGTCAGATGCTTCCCACCCTGGAAAGGGACCCACTTATGTTGGAGTATCGAAACAAGCTTTTAAGCAACCTTAATAGAGGTTTTCCCCAAAATAACAGTGAGGCACACAGTGGGCATCGCAGCTGTAGTTTTTTAACCTCCAGCACGTCAGTTAGTCAATGCAAAAACATTAGCAGCAGCAGAGTAAGTGGCAGAAACAATTTCTTGGAGTCCTTTCACACATTTTGTAGACCAGCTCGTGCACAAGCACAACAGAGTACAAGTCTGACATGTGGTGAACGACTGGAGAGGATGGTGGAGGAGTATCTAGAGCTTAATATGAATACCATCAGGGAGGATTTAGACCCTTTTACATTTTGGTCTTCAAAATGGATGAATGGACTGAGCTCGCCTTTCATGCCTTGGAGGTTTTATCATGCCCTGCAGCAAGCATTTTCTTAGAACGTGTCTTCAACGCTACTGGTATTGTCTTGATGGATAAGCACACCCAGATGTCCCCTGAAAGTGTAGACCGCCTAATTTTCATCAAGATGAGCAAGTCTTGGATCTCCAAGGACTTTTTCACCCATATTGCAGACTGTACAGAGTATGCAGTGTTGTCGTTTTGAGTGTGCTGCATTTATCTCTTGAAGTTGCAGTCTGTGATATGGCTTCTGTGCCTTCTCTTGCTGCTTCAGGTTTTAGGCCCTAATTTTGGGAAATGTGGAGAATTCTGATTTTGCTTCCATCCATAGGGTTGGCTGTAGTGGGACAGTTTTGGGTCTGCGTTAAACTTCTTGTATTCGGATGACATTGATGCCACTTCGGTGGTATTAGGCCCTCATTTAGGGCAATGTGAACACTCCTGGTTAAGTCTCCATCTCCTGGGTTGGCTGTACTGGAAGAGATGTGGGTCTTATTTATACTATTCTACTGTAGTGAAATTGATTAAACATTGCTAGTGTCTGCCACTAATTTTTTGAAATGTGGAGAATAATGATTGGGTCTCCATCTATTGGGTTGGCTGTAGTGGAACTGGTTTATGCCTCCTTTGCAATACTTATACTCTTCGGTGGTGTTAGGCCCTCATTTAGGGAAATGTGAACACTCCTGGTTAAGTCTCCATCTCTTGGGTTGTCTGTACTGGGAAGAGATGTGGGTCTCATTTACACTATTTCTACTGTAGTGAAATTAATTACACTTTGCTGGCATCTGACCCAAATTTTTAGAAATGTGGGAATCCTGAATGGGTCTCCATTAGTGATGAGCGAGTGTATTCGTTACTATTCAATATTCGCACGATAGTACGGTATTCAGGTTACTCGTTATTCTGCGAGTATTTATGTACTTGAAGAGACGTAGAGGAGGTCCTCATTCAAAAAATTGTTCTCATGATTAAGGAGTGGGTCTCCTATACTGGTAATGCCCATGCACTAAGTGCACAGGCTAAAAAATATTTACCCCTGGGGGGTATACATGAACATATTGTATAATATGCAGATTGTTAGCGGTCACACTGGTGATATGGTGGTGGAAGATGTGGAGAATGATGAGGATAACACAAAATAGACGAAATCCTGAAGCATGTACCTGTGTCTGGGTGTGAAGAGTAGTGTTGAGCCACCCCCGTAGTGTTCGGGTTCGGTTCGGTTCGTCGAACACCGGGATGTTCGAGGAACTGTTCGTCGAACTGTTCGTCGAACACCTTAGAACACCGCCGAACACCGTTAAAACCAATGGCAGGCAAACAAAAACACATAGGAACACATAGAAAACACCTTCAAAGGTGTCCAAAAGCTGACAAACTGCTCAGAAGACGCTTTCTTTAAAAAAGCCGGCCGGCAATTCAGCAGCGGCATACACCGGTACCCGACAATTTAGACATGAAGGAATAGAGCATCACACATAGATTAGATAGATAGAAACATGTCAGTCACATATATATGAAGTACAGTGACAGTGTTGCTTACTGTACTTGTCATTTAGTGTAAAGGATTTATTAAAAAATATAATAGTGTTTTCGTGCATCGTCTCTTTAAAAAAGCCGGCCGGCAATTCAGCAGCGGTACCCGACAATTTATAACAGACAGAATAGAGCTTCACACATAGATTAGATAGATAGAAACATGTCAGTCACATATATATGAAGTACAGTGACAGTGTTGCTTACTGTACTTGTCATTTACTGCAAAGGATTTATTAAAAAAAATCATAGTGTTTTCATGCACCGTCTCTTTAAAAAAGCCGGCCGGCAATTCAGCATCTGTACCCGACAATTTAGAATAGAAGGAATAGAGAATCACACATAGATTAGATATATAGAAACATGTCAGTCACATATATATGAAGTACAGTGACAGTGTTGCTTACTGTAATTGTCATTTAGTGTAAAGGATTTATCAAAAAAAATAATAGTGTTTTCATGCACCGTCTCTTTAAGAAAGCCGGCCGGCAATTCAGCATCTGTACCCGACAATTTATAACAGACAGAATAGAGCTTCACACATAGATTAGATAGATAGAAACATGTCAGTCACATATATAATAAGTACAGTGATAGTGTTGGTTACTGTACTTGTCATTTAGTATTAAAATAAAGGATTTATTATTAAAAAAAATTGGCGTGGGATTCCCCGTAATTTTAGTCTCTAGCGGAGGTTAAGCAGACGGCTGGGGCAGATGTTTGAAGCCTGGGAAGGGGGTAATACCCACGGAGCTTCCCAGGCTACTAATATCAGCCCCCAGCTGAATACCTAGCCTTTACTAGCTATTAAAATGGAGGACCCCCCCCAAAAAAATGACGTGGGGTCCCCCCTAATTTAATAGCTAGCAAAGGCTAGGCAGACAGCTGGGGGCTGATATTAATAGCCCAGGAAGGGAGCCATGAATATTGGCCCCCTCCCAGGCTAGAAACACCAGCCGTCAGCCGCCCCAGAAATGGCGCATCCATAGGATGCGCCAATTCTGGCACTTAGCCTCGCTCTTCCACGCTGCCCTGGTGCGGTGGCAGGGGGTAATAGGGTTGGGGTTGATGTCAGCTTATAATGCCAGCTAACATCAAGCCCAGGTTAGTAATGGAGAGGCGTCTATAAGACACCCCCATTACTAACCCCATAGTCAAAGTTAAAAAAAAATCACAAACACCCAGAATAAAGTCCTTTAATTGAAATAAAGACACAATTCTTTATTGTTCTAAATTAAACCATACTTACCATCACGCCCATTCCAGCTGAAGCCAACGATCTCCTGCAATAAAAGAAAAATAATAAAGCAACCTCATCCTTACCTTTCCATGGTTCCCAGGACAGCTCCAGCTCTGCTACATCGAGATGACAGGCTGGACCGCAGCAGAACGCTGCCATCCAGCCTGTCATCCCGCGGACACTGAGAAGCGCAGGCATGCTTTCGCTCCTCAGTGTCTGACTGTGACGGCATCCAGATGAGCCGGCAATGAACTCGGCTCACCTCATGTACGTCACTGACAGCGTGGGAAAATTCTCCTGCACTCAGCGCTTCAGCGTGAGAATTCTCCCACGCTGTCAGTGACGTGCATGAGGTGCGCCGAGTTCATTGGACATGACCTCGGCTCATCTGGATGCCGTCACAGCCAGACACTGAGTAGAGCAAGCAAGCCTGCGCTTCTCAGTGTCTGCGGGATGACAGGCTGGATGGCAGCGTTCTGCTGCGGTCCAGCCTGTCATCTCGATGTAGCAGAGCTGAAGCTGTCGTGGGAGCCATGGAAAGGTAAGGATGATGTTGCTTTATTATTTTTCTTTTATTTCAGGAGATCGTTGGCTTCAGCTGGAATGGGCGTGATGGTAAGTATGGTTTAATTTAGAACAATAAAGAATTGTGTGTTTATTTCAATTAAAGGACTTTTTTCTGGGTGTTGTGTTTTTTTTAAATACTTTACTAGAAATTCATGGTGGTCATGTCTAATATTGGCGTGACCCCATGAATTTCGGGCTTAGGGCCAGCTGATAATGCCAAGCTGGCCTTAACCCCTTTATTACCCAGTGAGCCACCGCACCAGGGCCCTGGATGAGTTGGGTACAGCGCCAGAAGATGGCGCTTCTATGGACGCGCCATTTTCCGGGGCGGCTGTGGACTGCAATTTGCAGCGGGTGGGGCCCAGAAAGCTTGGGCCTCCCTGCGCTGCAGATTCCAGCCCCCAGCTGCCTAGTTGTACCTGGCTGGACACAAAAATAGGGCGTAGCTCCACGCATTCTTTTTTTAGATTCATGAAATTCATGGAATAATTAAGAAAAAAAGGGCTTCCCTATATTGTTGTGTCCGGCTAGGTACAAATAGGCAGCTGGTGGTTGGGAGCAGCCCGTTCCTGCCTGCTGTACCTGACTGGACACAAATATAGGGCGAAGCCCCACATCAATTTTTTTTTCATTATTTCATGAATTTCCTGAAATAATTTAAAAAAAATTGACGTGGGGCTTCGCCCTATATTTGTGTCCAGTCAGGTACAGCAGGCAGGAACGGGCTGCCCCCAACCACCAGCTGCCTATTTGTACCTGGCCAGACACAACAATATAGGGAAGCCCTTTTTTAAAAAAATTATTTCATGAAATAATTAAAAAAAAATTGACGTGGGGCTTCGCACTCTATTTGTGTCCAGCCAGGTACAGCAGGCAGGGACGGGCTGCCCCCAACCACCAGCTGCCTATTTGTACCTGGTTGGACACAACAATATAGGGAAGCCCTTTTTTTCTTAATTATTCCATGAATTTCATGAAATAATTTAAAAAAAAAATGCGTGGGGCTTCGCCCTATTTTTGTGCCCAGCCAGGTACAACTAGGCAGCTGGGAGCTGGAATCCGCAGCGCAGGGAGGCCCAAGCTTTCTGGGCCCCACCCGCTGCAAATTGCAGTCCGCAGCCGCCCCAGAAAATGGCGCGTTCATAAAAGCGCCATCTTCTGGCGCTGTACCCAACTCATCCAGGGCCCTGGTGCGGTGGCTCACTGGGTAATAAAGGGGTTAAGGCCAGCTTGGCATTATCAGCTGGCCCTAAGCCCGAAATTGATGGGGTCACGCCAATATTAGACATGACCACCATGACTTTCTAGTAAAGTATTTAAAAAAACGCAAACACCCAGAATAAAGTCCTTTAATTGAAATAAACACACAATTCTTTATTGTTCTAAATTAAACCATACTTACCATCACGCCCATTCCAGCTGAAGCCAATGTCTTCTGCAATAAAAGTAAAATAATAAACCAACATCATCCTTACCTTTCCATGGTTCCCAGGACAGCTTCAGCTCTGCTACATCGAGATGACAGGCTGGACCGCAGCAGAAAGCTGCCATCCAGCCTGTCATCCCGCGGACACTGAGAAGCGCAGGCTTGCTTGCGCTCTGCAGTGTCTGGCTGTGACGGCATAAAGATGAGACAAGTTCATGTCCAATGAACTCGGCTCACCTCATGCACGTCACTGACAGCGTGGGAGAATTCTCCTGCACTCAGCACTTCAGCGTGAGAATTCTCCCACGCTGTCAGTGACGTACATGAGGTCAGCTGAGTTCATTGGACATGAATGAGCTCACCTCATGCACGTCACTGACAGCGTGGAAAAATTCTCACGCTGAAGCGCTGAGTGCAGGAGAATTTTCCCACGCTGTCAGTGACGTGCATGAGGTGAGCTCATTCATGTCCAATGATCTCAGCTCACCTCATGCACGTCACTGACAGCGTGGGAAAATTCTCCTGCACTCAGCGCTACAGCGTGAGAATTCTCCCACGCTGTCAGTGACATGCATGAGGTGAGCTCATTCATGTCCAATGAACTCAGCTGACCTCATGTACGTCACTGACAGCGTGGGAGAATTCTCACGCTGAAGTGCTGAGTGCAGGAGAATTCTCCCACGCTGTCAGTGACGTGCATGAGGTGCGCCGAGTTCATTGGACATGACCTCGGCTCATCTGGATGCCGTCACAGCCAGACACTGAGGAGCGCAAGCATGCCTGCGCTTCTCAGTGTCTGCGGGATGACAGGCTGGATGGCGGCGTTCTGCTGCGGTCCAGCCTGTTATCTCGATGTAGCAGAGCTGAAGCTGTCGTGGGAACCATGGAAAGGTAAGGATGAGGTTGATTTATTATTTTTCTTTTATTGCAGGAGATCGTTGGCTTCAGCTGGAATGGGCGTGACGGTAAGTATGGTTTAATTTAGAACAATAAAGGAATGTGTCTTTATTTCAATTAAAGGACTTTATTCTGGGTGTTTGTGTTTTCTTTTAACTTTGACTATGGGGTTAGTAATGGGGGTGTCTTATAGACGCCTCTCCATTACTAACCTGGGCTTGATGTCAGCTGGCATTATAAGCTGACATCAACCCCAACCCTATTACCCCACTGCCACCGCTACAGGGCAGCGTGGAAGAGCGAGGCTAAGTGCCAGAATTGGCGCATTCTAAGGATGCGCCATTTCTGGGGCGGCTGACGGCTGGTGTTTCTAGCCTGGGAGGGGGCCAATATTCATGGCACCCTTCCTGGGCTATTAATATCAGCCCCCAGCTGTCTGCCTAGCCTTTGCTAGCTATTAAAATAGGGGGGGCCCCACGTCATTTTTTTGGGGGGTCCCCCATTTTAATAGCTAGTAAAGGCTAGGTATTCCGCTGGGGGCTGATATTAGTAGCCTGGGAAGCTCCGTGGGTATTACCTCCTTCCCAGGCTTCAAACATCTGCCCCAGCAGTCTGCTTAACCTCCGCTAGAGACTAAAATTAAGGGGAACCCCACGCCAATTTTTTTTTAAATAAATCCTTTATTTTAACACTAAATGACAAGTACAGTAATCAACACTGTCACTGTACTTCATATATATGTGACTGACATGTTTCTATCTATCTAATCTATGTGTGATTCTCTATTCCTTCTATTCTAAATTGTCGGGTACAGATGCTGAATTGCCGGCCGGCTTTTTTAAAGAGACGGTGCATGAAAACACTATTATTTTTTTTTAATAAATCCTTTACACTAAATGACAAGTACAGTAAGCAACACTGTCACTGTACTTCATATATATGTGACTGACCTGTTTCTATCTATCTAATCTATGTGTGATTCTCTATTCCTTCTATTCTAAATTGTCGGGTACAGATGCTGAATTGCCGGCCGGCTTTTTTAAAGAGACAGTGCATGAAAACACTATTATTTTTTTTAATAAATCCTTTATACTAAATGACAAGTACAGAAAGCAACACTGTCACTGTACTTCGTATATATGTGGCTGACATGTTTCTATCTATCTAATCTATGTGTGAAGCTCTATTCTGTCTGTTATAAATTGTTGGGTACAGATGCTGAATTGCCGGCCGGCTTTTTTAAAGAGACAGTGCATGAAAACACTATTATTTTTTTTGATAAATCCTTTACACTAAATGACAAGTACAGTAAGCAACACTGTCACTGTACTTCATATATATGTGACTGACATGTTTATATCTATCTAATCTATGTGTGAAGCTCTATTCTGTCTGTTCTAAATTGTCGGGTACCGGTGTATGCCGCTGATGAATTGCCGGCTTTTCATGTTTCACTGTTGGCACTGTTCCCATCGATTTGGGCAATCACTGTAATGCCACAACCACCATGGCTGTGGCATTACAGTGAGTGGCAGACAATCCCTGCATGATTGGTGCTCTAAATAGCGCCAGACATGCAGGACACGCTTTTGGTGCACGAACAGTTGTCGAACATAACCTCGAACAGCCGAATTTTTTGCAAATCGTTCGGGTTCGTCGAACAACTCGAACACCGCCCAAAACAGCTCGAATTTGAGATTGGCGAACAGTTCTAGTCGAACACCGCTCATCTCTAGTGAAGAGGTACATGAGAATAGACACCCCCCAAAAAAACAGGATTTGACTTTATGTTCCGCTGCTATCATCCTGTAGTATTGAGAAGTCTGGCCCATTCCAGCCCTTGTTCATTTTTATAAGAGTCAGCCTGTCAGCTTTTTCAGTTGACAGGCAGATGTGCCTAATGGTTATAATTCCACCGGCGGCACTAAAAACCCACTCTGATAAAAGGCTAGCGGCAGGGCAGTCCAGGACCTCCAAGGCGTAGAGAGCCCGCTCTGTCAAAATGCTTATGGCAGGCCAGGGCCTCCAAGGCGTAGAGAGCCCGTTCATGCCACGGGTCCAGCTTGGATACCCAATAATTATAATGTACAGAGGAATCAAGGAGGACTATGGTACGGTCGCAAGGTACTCCTTCATATCTTGCAAAACTTTTCCCCTCTTGTGAGAGTACCTGTCGCATCAGGGCCTCGTTGGTGGGAGGGTCTGAGAAAGCTGTCCCAGACCTTTGACAATGTTCCCCTGTCTCTACTGCATTGTATTTGTGTCTCTCTTGCTTTTACTCCTTGGTTGTCCAACAAACTGACCTCTGCCACCAGCATTTTCAGGTGGGAATTTTTTATTATTAATAATAATAATAATAATAATGTTTTTAATAATTCTCCAACAAGGGCCTTCTGGTACTGCAACATTTTATTAGACCTCTGCACCACAGGAAGGAGAGATAGAAATTTCTTGTAGCATGGGTCTAGAAGTGTTACCAAGCAGTATTTACTGTTGCCCAAAATGTACAGTGTGTACAGAAAGTATTCAGGCCACTTTAAATTTTTCACTCTTTGTTTCATTGCAGCCATTTGGTAAATTCTAAAAAATTCTTTTTTTTCTCATTAAAGTCCACTCTGCACCCCATCTTGACTGAAAAAAACAGAAATGTAGAAATTTTTGCAAATTTATTAAAAAAGAAAAACTGAAATATCACATGGTCATAAGTATTCGGACCCTATGCTCAGACACTCATATTTAAGTCACATGCTGTCCATTTCCTCGTGATCCTCCTTGAGATGGTTCTACTCCTTCATTGGAGTCCAGCTGTGTTTAATTAACATGATAGGACTTGATTTGGAAAGGCACACACCTGTCTATGTAAGACATCACAACTCATAGTGCATGTCAGACCAAATGAGAATCATGAGCTGAAAGGAACTGCCCAAGGAGCTCAGAGACAGAAATATGGCAAGGCACAGATCTGGCAAAGTTTATAAAAGAATTTCTGCTTTACTCAAGGTTCCCAAGAGCACAGTGGCCTCCATAATCCTTAACCCCTTAACGACTTTGGGTCTTTCTGTTTTTGTGTTTTCATTTTTTGCTCCCCTTTTTCCTAGAGCCATAACTTTTTTAATTTTCATTCAATATGGCCGGGTGGGGCTTATTTTTTGCAGAACAAGTTTTACTTTTAAACACCAGCACTGGTTTTACCATATCGTGCTGGAAAACGGGAAAAAAATTCCAAGTGCGGTTAAATTGCAAAAAATTGCAATAACACAGTTGTTTTTTGGGTCCTTTTTATACCACGTTCACTGATTGCTAAACTGACCTGCCATCATTATTCTCCTGGTCATTACAAGTTTGTAGACACCAAACATGTATAGTTTATTTTTTATTTAAGTGGTGAAAAAAAATCCCAAATTTGCTTAAAAAAAAAAAAAAAAGGCCCTATTTTCCAAGGCCAGTAGCGTCTCCATTTTTCAAGATCTGGGGCCAGTTGAGGGCTTATTTTTTGCGCGCCGGGCTGTCATTTTTATTAATGCCATTTTTGGGTAAATAGAATGTTTTGATTGCCCGTTATTGCATTTTATTGCAATGTTGCAGCTACCAAAAATACGCAATTCTGGCGTTTAGAATTTTTGCTCATTACGCCGTTTACCGATTAGATTAATTTTTTTTTTTGATAGATCGGGCGATTCTGAACGTGGCAATACCAAATATGTGTCTGTGTTTTTTTTTTTAAACTATTTTATTTTGAATGGGGCAAAAGGGTGGTGATTTAAACTTTTATATTTTTTTTATTTTTTAATATTTTTAAAAATCTTTATTTTACACTTTCTGCAGGCTACAATAGTCTCCCTAGGAGACTAGAAGCAGCAGTTGTCTGATTGCTTCTACTGAATACAGGCGATGAGCAGATTGCTTGTATGCTGCAGAAATGCTCGCTTACTATCAGCGCTGACCACTAAGTGGCGCTCATAGCAATTGAGACATAACAACCACAGGCATCTGCTGCAGACCCTGGGTCGTCATGCTCACCCATTGATGACCCGCGATCACGTGACGGGGTCACCGATGGGCAGGGCTTAGGAAGCGCTTCCCGGAAGCGTGCGTTAAATGCCACTGTCAGAGATTGACAGCGGCATTTAACTGGTTAACAGCCACAGGTGGATCACTTTTCCACCTGCGGCTGTTGCGGGCACATGTCAGCTGTAAGAATCAGCTGACATGTGCCAGGTTCAGTGTGGGCTCAGCACCGGTGCCCCCGCTGAACTGGCCTTTCCGACCTGGTGCCTACTATTACTGAGCAGGTCGGAAAGGGGTTAAATGGAAGAAGTTTGGGACCATTAGAAGTCTTCCTAGACCTGGCCGTCCAGCCAAACTGAGAAATGGTGGAGAAGTACCTTGGTGAGAGAGGTTAGGTGAACCCCAAGATCACTGTGCTGAACTCCAGAAATTCAGTAGAGAGATGGGAGAAAGTTTCACAAAGTCAACTATCACTGCAGCCCTCCACCAGTCTGGCCTTTATGGCAGAGTGGCCCGACGGAAGACTCTCCTCAGTGCAAGACATACGAAAGCCTGCATAGAGTTTGCTCAAAAATACATGAAGGACTCCCAGACTATGAGAAATAAGATTTTCTGGTCTGATGAGAAGAAGATAGAACTTTTTGGTGATAATTCTAAGCGGTATATGTGGAAAAAAACAGGCACTGCTCATCACCTGCCCGATACAATCCCAACAGAGAAACATGGTGGTGGCAGCATCATGCTATGAGGGTGTTTTTCAGCTGCAGGGACAGGACGACTGGATGCAATTGAAGGAAACATGAATGCGGCCAAGTACAGAGATATCCTGGATGAAAACCACTCCCAGAGAGCTCTGGACCTCAGACTTGGCCGAAGGTTCACCTTCCAACAAGGCAATGACCCTAAGCACACAGCTAAAATAACAAAGGAGTGGCTTCAGACCAACTCTGTGACCATTCTTGACTGGCCCCGCCAGAGCTCTGACCTAAACCCAATTGAGCATCTCTGGAGAGACTTGAAAATGGCTGTCCACCAACGTTCACCATCCAACCTGACGGAACTGGAGAGGATCTGCAAGGAAGAATGGCAGAGGATCCCCAAATCCAGGTGTGAAAAACTTGTTGCATAGTTCCCAAGAAGACTCATGGCTGTACTAACTCAAAAGGGTGTTTCTACTTAATACTGAGCAAAGGGTCTGAATGCTTATGACCATGTGATATTTCAGTTTTTCTTTTTTAATAAATTTGCAAAAATTTCTACATTTATGTTTTTTTTTCAGTCAAGATGGGGTGCAGAGTGTACTTTAATGAGAAAAAAATGAACTTTTTAGAATTTGCCAAATGGCTGCAATGAAATAAAGAGTGAAAAATTGAAAGATATCTGAATACTTTCCGCACCCACTATATCCAATCAAGGGTCACCGGAAAGGCAGAGGAACATAAAATCAGCCTTGTGTGCCAGACTGCCTACAGCCAAGACTTCCCTGTCCTGAACAAGAGGACAACTGTCCATGCTCTCCTCCTCTAAACCCCCTCCTGGTCCCCCTCTTTGTTCACCCTCTCCTCAGGGCATCCATGCTGAACAGACAGGATGATTGTTGTGTGAGTATTACCGTCTGTAGTGAAGGAAATCAGCTTCTGTTCCTCCTCCTCCTCATCCTCCTCCTCATTATCACCCAATCCATGTTGAGATGAGATGAGACAGGGTTGTGTGGCATCACTCTGTATAGTTCCTTGCACCATCTCATCGTGCTGTGCCTGCAATGTCTCCTCTTTAATTGTGAGTAGCGAGCATTTCAGTAGACAGAAAAGTGGGATGGTGATGCTAATTATGGCATCATCGATGCTCTTGATCTTGATGTCCAAAGTTTTGGAGGATGGCACAGATGTCACCCATCCATGCCCAATCATCAGCTCTTATGTGCAAAAGCTGACCTGAATACCGATGGGTGTGTTGAAGCTGGTACTCAACAACTGCCCTGTGCTGCTCACAAATCCTTCCCAACATATGCAATGTTGAGTTCCAACGCATGGTTACATTGCACACCAGTAAGTGAGCTGGAAACTGCAAATGCTGCTGAATCATGGCAAGGGCGTCAGAAGCTGTAGATGACATTCCGAAATGGGCACACACGCGGCGTACTTTTACAAGGCAGATCCGGGTAGGTTTTAAAAAACTACTGAACAACTAGGTTGAGCACATGGGCCAGGCATATTACGTGTGAGGTTTCCAACCTTCAGAGCAGTCACCAGGTTCCGGCCATTGTCACACAAGACCATACTTGGCTGTAGTTTCAGCGCTGACAGCCACAGATCTGCCTGCTCTGTTGCACCTGTCAACAACTCTGCAGCGGTGTGCGGTTTCTCAACTAAGCACATTAGCTTCAAAATAGCATGTTGCCGAAGCTGTACTGCAGTACTTCCACCTTCCAACTGATGTGGTAATTTTGAAGACAGAAACTGAAGAGGAGGAGGAGTTGCAGGAGCTGTAGAATGTGGGGGCACCCCTGATTGACCCAGGGTCCGCAAACCTCAGCGTTGGGAGGACGTGTTCTGTCCCGGGGTCTTACTGGGTCCTAGCTTTAACTATATTAACCCAGTGTGCCATCAGTAAGATGTACCGTCCCAGGCCAAAAGCACTTGTCCATGTGTCCGTGGTTAGATGGACCTTCCCAGTAACTGCGTTGGTGAGGGCATGGCAAATGTTCTGGGACACGCACTTGTATAAGGCAGGGATGCCACACTTGGAGAAATAGTGGTGTCTGTTGGCCAAATATCGAGGGACGGCCACCGCCATGAGGTTGAGGAAAGATTCCATCTTGATGAGCCTTAAAGGCAACATTTCAAGTGCAAGCATTCGAGAAATATGGCAGTTTAGTATTGTAGCCTGTGGCGCCTTGGCATTGCATTTGCGCTTGCGTTCAAATGGCTGGGGAAGGAACAGCTGAACGCTGCGCTGGGTCAGGGGCATGGTTGTGGTTACTGATGGTGGTGGATGCAAGCGTGCAACGAGAGGTGCAGGGCAGGAGGTATCTTCGCCTGCTCCATCGACAGGGGATTGACATGCACACACAACAGCGGAACAGGCAGTGGTGTCATCCGCAGACACTGTTTCTGGACCCTGGCTTTCGGCCCAACTAGTCCGGTGCTCTGCTGTCATGTGCCTAAGCATGTTTGTGATGGTCAGTCTGGCAGTTTTTCTACCCCTGCTGATGCTGGCATGGCAGATGGTGCAAATGGCCATTTTGTGGTTAACTGGACAATCTTTAAAATAGAGTTCTTCCCAACTCTGACTAACAGCTGGACTCGCTACTTCTCTGGTGTTGGTGGTCAGGGGAACAGTTGCCCGCCTTGTGTCTGTGGCCACCCCAATGGTTGTTCTTGCCTGTTGTGGTGCTATGATGTCCCCCCCCTGTGTGCTGCTGTCCCTGCTATGTCAGCTTGCCAGGTTGGGCTCAGTGACTTCATTGCCCACCACCACGTCTTCCACTTCCGCACCCTGGTCCTCCTACTTACTTTCTGGAAATTGTGTCTCATCATCATCATCCACCTCTTGTGACAGTAATTGCACTTTCCCAACATTGCCTTCGTGTGACCGTGGCGGCTCAAATATTTGGGCATTGCTACATGCGATCTCCTCTTGCCCCGCTTGAAGCGGGCCAGACGAGAGACCCGAATCTATAAATGGAATAGTGAGCAGCTCTTCGAAATGTTCAAGTGTGGGATTACTTGTCTCCGGGCACTCGGCATGGTGAGAGGAAGGAGGATCAGGGTGAGGAATATGTGGTCCAGACTCACGCCTACTGAGACTGGACTGTGTGGAAGACAGAGTGGTAGTTTGGTAGAAAACTGACTGGAAGTTTTATCTACTATCCAACCAACAACCTTTTCACACTGCTCTGGCTTCAATAGTGGTGTTCCGCGGCCCCCTACAAAGTGGGACAGTAAGGTAGGACAACATGATGTGGGAGATTGTTGTGCTCCCTTAACAGACACAATTTCAGTTCGCCCAGGGCCATGGCCTCTGCGTGCAGCATCACCATCACGTCCACTTCCCAATCCCTTGCCACACCCCTTGCCCATTTAAAAAAGAATATAATATTTGACACGCTCCCAAAAAATGCAGTAATATTGGATCACGTCTGATGACCACGGTTTAGGCAGTGGCCTTATAGTATGGCATTGGTGAGCAACCAAGTGTGAATAGTTTAAACAACAAACAAATGGCAGACTTTAAATGAAGTATAATATTTGGCGCAGTCCAAAAAATATCACCATTATTACAGCAGTAATATCAGATCACTTGAAATAATGGACAAGTTTCTCTGCTTCCACTATTCAGCAGGGCTATTAAAATCAAACAAATCTAGCTGTATGCTGCTAACAAGCAAATGGAGCAGTAAAATGATGTACTGTATTGCTTTTCAAGCAAATAATCAGGATTAAGAGCAAAAAGAATATTAGCCCTGAAATCTAGGGCTATGGAAATCAGTATCATCAGCAGACAGAACGTGCAATGGACCCTATTCTGCTCTATACACTCTCCACAAATTCTGCCTGCCTAACTGCTTCTATCGCCACTGAATATATTTTATGCATCTGAATTAGTCCTTTGGAACACTGTTAGTTCAGATGTATATACAGTGCTTTGGGAAAGTATTTGGCCCCTTTGAACATTTCTACCTTTTGCCACATTTCTGGCTTCAAACATAAATATATTAAATTCTAATTTTTTTGGGAAGAATCAACAACAAGTGGGACTCAATCGTGAAGTGGAAGGAAATTTATTGGATATTTTAAACTTTTTTAACAAATTAAAAACTAAAAAGTGGGGCGTGCAATATTATTCGCCCCCTTTAATTTCAGTGCAGCAAACTCACTCCAGAAGTTCAGTGAGGATCTCTGAATGATCCAATGTTGTCCTAAATGACTGGTAATGATAAATAGAATCCACCTGTGTGTAATCAAGTCTCCGTATAAATGCACCTCCTCTGTGATAGTCTCAGGGTTCTGTTTCAAGTGCAGAGAGCATCATGGAAACCAAGGAACACCCCAGGCAGGTCCAAGATACTGTTGTTGTGAAGTTTTAAAGCCGGATTTGGATACAAAAAGATTTCACAAGTTTTAAACATCTCAATGAGCACTGTGCAAGCGATCATATTGAAATGGAAGGAGTATCAGACCACTGCCGTCCCTCTAAACTTTCATCACGAACAAGGAGAAGACTGTTCAGAGATGCAGCCAAAAAGCCCATGATCACTCTGGATGAACTGCAGAGATCTACAGCTGAGGTGTGAGAGTCTGTCCATAGGACAACAATCAGTCGTACACTGCACAAATCTGGCCTTTATGGAAGAGTGGCAAGAAGAAAGCCATTTCTCAAAGATATCCATAAAAAGTCTTGTTTAAAGTTTGCCACAAGTCACCTGGAAGATACACCAAACATGTGGAATAAGGTACTCTGGTCAGATGAAACCAAAATCGAACTTTTTGGCCACAATGCAAAACGATATGTTTGTCGTAAAAGCAACACAGCTCATCACCCTCAAAACACCATCCCCACTGTCAAACATGGTGGTGGCAGCATCATGGTTTGGGCCTGATTTTCTTCAGCAGGGTCAGGGAAGATGGTTAAAATTGATGAGAAGATGGACGGAGATAAATACAGGACCATTCTGGAAGAAAACCTGTTGGAGTCTGCGAAAGACCTGAGACTGGGATGGAGATTTATCTTCCAACAAGACAATGATCCCAAACATAAAGCAAAATCTACAATGGAATGGTTCAAAAATAAATGTATCCAGGTGTTAGAATGGCCAAGTCAAAGTCCAGACCTGAATCCAATCGAGAAGCTGTGGAAAGAGCTGAAAACTGCTGTTCACAAACGCCCTCCATCCAACCTCACTGAGCTCGAGCTGTTTTGCAAGGAAGAATGGGCAAGAATTTCAGCATCTCGTTGTGCAAAACTGATAAAGACATACCCCAAGCGACTTGCAGCTGTAATCGCAGCAAAAGGTGGTGCTACAAAGTATTAACTCAAGGGGGCCGAATAATATTGCACGCCCCACTTTTCAGTTTTAAATTTGTTAAAAAAGATTAAAATATCCAATAAATTTCCTTCCACTTCATGATTGTGTCCCACTTGTTGATTCTTTCCAAAAAAAATAGAATTTAATATCTTTATGTTTGAAGCCAGAAATGTAGCAAAAGGTAGAAAAGTTCAAGGGGGCCAAATACTTTCACAAAGCACTGTATATCGCTCAGGAATACCTAACTAAATAAACTGCCAATTCTCTCCCTAGCTCAGCAGCACCTCTCCCTACTCTGCCTTTCTGAAGGGTAGACTGTGATGAACATATGGTCAAAAGGTGTTGATTACAGTCCAAGTAGACCTCAGAGAGTTATGCACCTCTTTTCTGGACAATAAGAGGCTTTTCAGTATTGAGATTAGCAGCAAATTTATTTATTCACAAATTTTGGGGGAAAATTCATCAAAGCCGACAAATTTAAATTTATAATTATATACTTATTTCTGTTCTTCTTCTTCTTGTTATTATTATTATTATTAGTAGTAGTATTAGTATTAGTATTATTATTATTACTGACCTTTCCTCTAAATCCATTAGTTCTAGATTCATGATGATTTCCTTTTCTATTGATAATTGTTTCCCTTAGAGCATAAGTCAATATATACACTGCGGTATGGACCAGGTAGAAGCCGTGATACTGTGATGAAGATAACTGTGATGTAATGGGATATCTTCCTCCAGAACAGTTATTCAGTGTTACATCATAGAGAGCTTGAAGAGTAAAAAGTTTGTGCTGATTTGGAATAAAACAATAGAAGTAATAATACATAATATCCTCCAGTATTGGGTCATTAGGACGGTTCTTTACATCTAGTGATTGTAGAAAATTCTTCAGACCAGGAATATGATGTTCTTTTGGTGATATTATCAAGCTGCAGTTAATTACCTGTAAAAACTCTTCTCCTAGATGAAAGCCATTAGCCCAGGACTCGTGAAGGATGAAGGTGATATTTTCTCTAACAATTTTTAGCTGTGTCAAAAAACTGTAATGTAGAAAGAATTTACCGCAGATTATTACGACTCTGGCTGTAGATTTCTGAATGATATTTAGCTTTTGTAAATAACTGGACGGATCACTGGACAATTGTATAATAAATGCAACACAGACTCCAAAAATTTTCAGGTTTTTACTCAAGGTTTGTGCTTCTTCATCTCCGCTGTTATCAAAGGGTGTAAGAATTCCAACCCAGTCCCATCCAAAGAATTGTGCAATCAAGGAAATAGCTGAAGATCTAATGCTTTCATGCTGAGCAGTTGTGAAAAATGTCTTGTAAAGATCACTATTCCTTGACAATGGGTTAAGATCTTCATAACTGATCTGCACAAACAAATGGAATGGTAGAATGAGGATAGTTTCTTTATATTTTCATTATTAGTTAAATTTCTAGAATAACGTGTATATAATATGGGATATACAGCAAGTGAAATAAGTAGAGATGAGCGGTGTTCAACTAGAACTGTTCGCCAATCTCAAATTCGAGCTGTTTTGGGTGGTGTTCAAGTCGTTCGATGAACGCGAACGATTTGCAAAAAATTCGGCTGTTTGAGGTTATGTTCGATAACTGTTCGTGCACCAAAAACGTGTCCTGCATGTCTGGCGCTATTTAGAGCACCAATCATGAAGGGATTGTCTGCCACTCACTGTAATGCCACAGCCATGGTGGTTGTGGCATTACAGTGGTTACCCAAATCGATGGGAACAGTGCTAAAAGTGAAACATAAAAAGCCAGCAATTCAGCAGCGGCATACACCGGTACCCGACAATTTAGAACAGAAAGAATAAAGCATCACACATAGATTAGATAGACCGAAACTTGTCAGTCACATATATAAGAAGTACAGTGATAGTGTTGGTTACTGTACTTGTCATTTAGTGTTAAAGGATTTATTAAAAAAAATAATAGTGTTTTCATGCACCGTCTCTTTAAAAAATCCTGCCGGCAATTCAGCATCAGTACCCGACAATTTAGAATAGAAAGAATAGAATATCACACATAGATTAGATACATAGAAACATGTCAGTCACATATATAATAAGTACAGTGACAGTGTTGATTACTGTACTTGTCATTTAGTGTTAAAATAAAGGATTTAATAAAAAAAAAATTGGCGTGGGGTTCCCCGTAATTTTAGTCTCTAGCGGAGGTTAAGCAGATGGCTGGGGCAGATGTTTGAAGCCTGGGAAGGGGGTAATACCCACGGAGCTTCCCAGGCTACTAATATCAGCCCCCAGCTGAATACCTAGTCTTTACTAGCTATTAAAATAGGGGGACCCCCAAAAAAATGACGTGGGGTCGCCCCTATTTTAATAGGTAGCAAAGGCTAGGCAGACAGCTGGGGGCTGATCTTAATAGCCCAGGAAGGGTGCCATGAATATTGGCACCCTTCCAGGCTAGAAACACCAGCCATCAGCCACCCCAGAAATGGCGCATCCATTTAGAACATTAAAAAATTGTGTGTTTATTTCAATTAAAGGACTTTATTCTGGGTGTTGTGTTTTTTTAAATACTTTACTAGAAATTCATGGCGGTCATGTCTAATATTGGCGTGACCCCCTCATAATGTCAATCTGGCCCTAACCCCTTTATTAGCCAGTGAGCCACCGCACCAGGGCCCTGGATGAGATGGGTACAGCACCAGAAGATGGCGCTTCTATGAACGCGCCATTTTCTGGGGTGGCTGTGGACTGCTCCCCATGCTGGGACTATGGGCGTGGGGAGTAGTGACTTCATTCTCGTTAATAGCGGGCGTACACTGTAGCCGCAGCCGCCGCTCCTGGAGCAGCTGGGCAATCGTGTGAATATGAATATTCACTACTCACCACTAGTGTTGAGCCACCCCCGTAGTGTTCGAGTTCGGTTCGGTTCGTCAAACACCCGTATGTTTGCCGAACTGTTCGTCGAACTGTTCGTCGAACACCTTCGAACACCGTTAAAACCAATGGCAGGCAAACAAAAACACATAGAAACACATAGAAAACACCTTCAAAGGTGTCAAAAAGCTGACAAACTGCTCAGAAGACACAACTAACACATGGAAAAGTGACAAGTACATATAGTCATGCGAAAAGAAAAGAGGTGGAGGAGTAAAAGGAGGGGGAGACACAGATATAGGCATGTCATGCCCTTCTAAAACCAAAAAAGTTCGAAGCCGACACGGCCAATCCGTTCCTGCCTGTGCGACATCCGTGTCGCCGGCTTTATGTCAGAGCCGCGGTGGACCCTGACGGCCATCCCCCCTCTCCCAATACTGGAGCCTGTCCGCTGGTGGGTTGAGCGAGACCCCCTGTGGTGGAGGCAGGTCTAATCTTTTTATTTTAAATTGTCTCTCTAATTTGAATGAGTACACTTTAAATACTTTTACAAGGATCTAGTGGAGGGCAAGTCTCATGCCAGCAGCCATGTAATTCCAGCTCCAGTAGTGTCCACTAAAGCTGCTGCAGTTAAAAAGCTTTTATAAGGATCGAGCTCGGCGGTCCACTGCAAGGCATCATACCGCCAGTCCCAGCCCCTATGCCTTGGGGTGCCTCCCCGATGCCCTTCACTGAGTGTCCCCGGGGCCTGAACCATTTCCTTTGAAAAAATTAAGTGTCCAAACTACAGGTGGTGTAGCTTGCTTAACAGCTGGGGTAATCCGCTGACTAGCAGACAGTGCTACTAGGCACAAAGTATTTCCTGGGCTAGATGCAGTTAAAAATTTTTAATTTGATACTCTCGTTGGATGCTGAGAAAGCATTCCATAGAGTCTCCTGGCATGTCATATATTATTCTCTTAAAAAGCTTGGGGTGGGGGTCTAGGGGACCCTTTTATAGGCAAAATCACGGCCCTGTATCGCAATACGTCACCTAGGCTGAAGATAAATGGAACATTTTCATCACCTTTCATAATCACCAATGGGACAAGGCAGGGATGTCCTCGGTCCCCTCTCTTATACATCCTAGTGACGGAGCACCTGCTCTCATCAATTCGCCATAACCCCAATATTAGGTGGATTGAGATGGGAGGCACCAAGTACAAGTGCTCTGCATTTGCTGATGATGTCCTAGTATATATCACTCAATCACATATATCCATCCCTGCTGTTATGGCTGAAATAGATCACTTTGTTACATGGTCAAATTTTAAAATCAATGCAACGAAGTCTGAGGCCCTCGATGTCTCCCTCCCCAAATCCATACAGGATTCCATCCAGTCCAACTTTCCCTTTGCCTGGCCCTCACATGGTGTCAAATACTTAGGATTTCATATTCATAGAGACCTCTCCCGTCTATGTTATCTTAATTTTGGGCCCTTTATTGAACAACTCCATACAGACCACGGTTGGCAAGTTAGAACTGTAAGATTCACTACGTGAACCACTGGTGTTTTGTGGAAAAGCACATGTACACTGTGTTCCAAATTATTATGCAAAAAGTGTTTAGGAGTGATAAGGTAAGAATTTTTTTGTTTGTCAGTTAAACTCATTGATGGTGATGTGTGTCAGGGCTCTTTATATCACTGTAAGCAATTGCAGACACCTGTGCTAATTAGTTTGGCAGGTGTGTCCAATGAAAGGCAAGACTACTTAAGAAGGCTGTCCCACATTATTAAGCAGCCTACATTTTCTGCCAAAATGGGAAAGAAAAAGGATGTGTCGGCTGCTGAGAAGCAACAAATTGTAGAGTGCTTAGGTCAAGGCATGACTACAATCAACATGACCAAGACACTTCATCCTGATCATCGCACAATCAAGAAGTATGTAGCTGATTCACAGCAAACACGTGTGCGTGCTGATAAGGGCAAATTGAGGACTCTTTCCTACAGGCAATTACGTCAGGTTAAAAGAGCAGCGGCAAAAAAGCCTTGTCATAGCAGCAGACAAGTTTTTGAAGCTGCTGGTGCCTCCAACTTCCCCCGAACAACAAGATGCAGAGTCCTTCAGAGGTTTGCAACTGTGGGTAGAAGGGCATGACATGCCTATATCTGTGTCTCCCCCTCCTTTTACTCCTCCACCTCTTTTCTTTTCGCATGACTATTTGCACTTGTCACTTTTCCATGTGCTAGTTATGTCTTCTGAGCAGTTTGTCAGCTTTTGGACACCTTTGAAGGTGTTTTCTATGTGTTTATATGTGTTTTTGTTTGGCTGCCATTGGTTTTAACAGTGTTCGAAGGTGTTCGACGAACAGTTCGGCGAACATACGGGTGTTCGACGAACCGATCCGAACTCGAACACTACGGGGGTGGCTCAACACTAGTAATAACAATAGCACACAAGGCGGATATACAATTCCCAATTAACTAATATATTTTCCACCCACGTTTCCTAATCACTCATGCAATTTCGGTGCACCCAACCATACTATCTTTCCCTATATATATATATATATATATATATATATATATATATATATATATATATATATACAGATACAAGGATATCAATATATCAATATCTAGGAGGGTTAGTACAGGGTATGTATGACTAGTAAGTAAAGAACTTGCAAGGAAAGAGAGATACTCAGCCATGTGTTGTTGTGTCCATCTCCAAGAGTCCAAGATGAGCTAACACATGTGGGCTCTGGGTTTTTAAGTCCAGCAAGTGTCCAGCTTCATGTCACAGGAAATGATGTATTATTCTCCGCCCCCTGGCTAAGGTCTTTGTTCATGTCCAACCCTACTCGCAAAACCTGTTTTAGCACATGGCTGGACATTCTATTGAATCCTCCCCCAGCAGCAAACACACTGAAACACATGGGGAGATGTGGGGCCAATATATACATGTATACTTATCTGCAAGCATGGCTAGCATGCAGATACATATATACATATACAACCTGGGACACTTCCCTTTACACACGTTAACCTGCACAAACCTTGGCGAGATAGGGAGCCTGTGGAAGATACTTATCCGATACCCCGCGTCGATGAGCTCATTGAGAGGCTAGGGTCAACCAGATATCTCACCACCCTGGACCTAACGAAAGGGTACTGCCTCTCCTGTCTCCAAGTGACAAGGAGAAGATAGCTTTCTCTACTCCTGACGAGTGTTTTCAGTACACCAGGATGCAGTCTGGTCAGCAGGGAGCCCCAACTACCTTCCAGAGAGCCATGCACTGGATCCTAGCCTCGCACAAGAAGTACACTACAGCTTACCTGGATGACATTGTAATATTCCGCTCGGATTGGGGAAGTCATTTACAGAAGGTCCAGGCAGTACTGGATGCACAAAGGAAGGCAGGGATTACGATAAACTCAAGGCAAAATATTTGGGCTACATCGTCGGAAGGGGCGAAATAAAGCTGCAAGTAAATAAGGTGGAGACTATCCAAAATTGTCTGAAAGCAAACTCCAAGAAGCAAGTTTGGGTGTTTCTAGTAGTGATGGGGGAGCACTAAAATGCTCAGGTGCTCGATGCTCAGGTTGAGCACATTGAAATACTCGGGTGCTCGACACGAGCAACGAGCCCAATATAAGTCTATGGGAAACTCGAGCATTTTTCAGGCCGCTCCCCCAGGCAGTCTGGAGAGGGCCTAAAAATTGCCCAAATCGATGGGAACAGTGCTCAAATGACATGGGAACAGCATGGTAAAGACCCCTGGAAGCATTTCTGACTCCCAGGTCACTTCTGTTAACAACGTTGTCAGAGGTAGTACGCCACTTTTACGGACTCACAATAAAACATACAAAAATGAAACCAAAAAGGATTTTCCTGGGAAATATGTTTAGGAAAATCCTTTCCAGGGTAATGACTTGTATATAAAGCAAAATAAATAACCAAAACCAAAAATACTGCTCCACACCTTGCTATGTTCACACATCGCGTTTTTTGATGCGTTTTTGCCCTTTTGCATTGCTTTCAAGAGTGACAAATGCATTCACCAGGTAATGTCATTTTAACATTTTACAACCTTATCTGGCCATGTGGTGAGTGAGATATCATCAGACACATCGTGTTTCATTTATGAAGGAGGGACTCTGAAAGTCACAAAGCCTATTTTTATAGGGCCATCAGGCGGCCTTTACTATTCTTAAAGGGCCAGCAGTCGGTCCTCACTATTCTTAAAGAGCCACAAGCCGGCTATGTTTTATTGTTCCCATTACTAAAGAGTAGGTCTCCTATACTGTTATTGCGTATGCAATGAGTGGCAGCGGTGCCCAAAATTTGGACGCACCCTAATACCCCTTTGAAGAGACTTAGAGCAGGGCCTCCTGAAAACAATGTTCTTATTATTTGGAAGTGGGTCTTCCATTGTGTTTGCTTATGCAGTGAATGCAAGGGTTCCCAAAAATTTGGAGGCACTCCAATGCCCCTTGGAAGGGACGTGGAGGTCAGAGGGCCTCCTGAAACAATGTTCCCATTATTAGGAAATGGGTCTCCCATTGTGTTTGCCTATGCAGTGAATGCAAGGGCTGCCAAAAATTGGGAGGTAATCCAATGCCTCTTGGAAGAGACGTGGAGGAGGGCCTCATTAAAAAATGTTCCCATTAGAAAGGAGCGGGTCTCCTATGCTTGTAATGCCCATGCACTAAGTGTATGGGCTGACTAGCATTTACCCCTGGGGGGTATACATGAACAAACTGTATAATTTATTTTTTTACGGGCATCATAAACACCCTTTAAATAAATTATGTGTGCTGCATCACGGACCATGGTCACCCTGGTGATATGGTGGTGGAGGATGAGGATGAGGAGAAGGAGGAGGACAAGAGCAAATAGCCAAAATCAGGAAGCACATACCCATGTGTGGGTGTGAAAAGGTGCATGGGAATACACCTCCAAAAAAAAGACACTGAATTTGAGTTTATGTTACTCTGCTATTATTCGGTGGTGTTGAGAAGTCTGGCCCAATCCAGCCCTTGTTCATTTTTATATAAGTCCGCCTGTCAGCATTTTCAGTTGACATTCAGATGCGCTTATCAGTTATAATTCCACCAGCGGCACTAAAAACCCGCTGTGATAGAACGCTGGCGGCAGGGCAGGACAGGACCTCCAAGGCTTAGAGAGCCAGTGCATTCCACAAATCCAGCTTGGATACCCAATAATTATAAGGCACAAAGGATTCATGGAGTACCTTGGTACGGTCGGGAAGGTATTCCCTCAGCATCTTCCCAAACTTTACACTCCTTGTGAGAGTACCCTGCGCCTCAGGGCTTGTGCGATGAGAGGGGCTGAGAAAATTCTCCCAGAACTTTGACAGTGTTCCCCTGCCTCTGCTGGATTGGAATTGTGTCTTTCTCGACTGCAGTCCTTGGTGTCCAACGAACTGTGACCTCTGCCGCGAGCGTTTTCAGATGGGAATTTTTTTAATATTTCCGCATCAAGGGCCTTCTGCTACAGCCCCATTTTTCAGACCTGTCCGCCCCAGGAATGAGAGATATAAAGTTCTCCTTGTAGCATGGGTCTAGAAGTGTCATCAATCAGTAATGACTGTCACCCAAAATTTTGAGAACGCGAGGGTCATTGGAAAGGCAGCATAACATAAACTCAGCCATGCGTGCCAGACTGCTAACAGGCAAGACTTCCGTATCCTCACCAAGAGGATGACTGACCATGCTCTCCTCCTCCTCCTCTGTGTCCTCTGACCATACACGCTGAACAGACGGTATGACAGCTGTTCAGGTAATACGTCCTCCTCCTCTTCCTCATTGTCACCAATCCATGTTGGGATTAGAGGAGGCTGGGCTGTGAGTAATCAACCTGTATGGTTCCTTGCTCCATCTCATCATACTCCACCTGCAATGCATCCTCTTTGATTGTGAGCAGAGAGCATTTCAGAAGACAGAGAAGCGGAATGGTGACGCTTATTATGGCATCATCGCCGCTCACCATCTTGGTGGATTCCTCAAAGTTTTGGAGGATTGTACATATGTCTGACATCCATGTCCACTCCTGAGGTCTTATTTGTGGAGTCTAAACTGAATACCGACGGCCTTGTTGATGCTGGTACTCAACAACTTCCCTCTTCTGCTCACAAATCCTTCCCAACATCTGCAGTGTAGAGTTCCAATGCGTGGGGACATCACACACCAGTCTGTGAGCCGGAAGCTGCAAATTCTGCTGAACAACGGCAAGGGCAGCGGAAGCTATAGGTGACTTTCTAAAATGGGCGGCGTACTTTAACAAACAGATCCGGCAGCTCTGGGTAGGATTTGAGAAACCGCTGAACCACGAGGTTAAGCACATGGGCCAGGCATATTACCTGTGTGAGCATGCCTCGCCTCAGAGCTGCCAGCAGGTTCCGACCATTGTCACACAGCGGAAGAAGCAATGGTGCCACCCGCAGACACTGTTCCTGGACCCTGGCATTCGGCCCACAAAGTCGGGTGCTTTGATGCCATGTGCTTGATCACGCTGGTGGTGGTCAGGTTGCTAGTTTTGCTACCCCTGCTGATGCTGGCCTGGCAAGTGGTGCAAATGGCCCTTTTGGGGTTATCGGCAGAGTCTTTAAAAAACAACCAGACTTGGGAAGATCTAACAGTTGTTCTGGCAACTTCCTTCGTGTTGGTGTTACGGGGAACGGTTGCCTGCCTTCTGTCTGCGGCCACCAAACTGCTTCTTCCTGCCTCTTGGGGTGCTCTGCCTCCCTCCCCCCTGTGTGCTGCTGTCCTCGCTCTCCATGTCCTCCTGCCAGGTTGGGTCAGTTACGCTTGGCTGAGGCAGTACTGCAGTGCTTCCAGCTTGGAACTGATGTGGTGATATCTGAGATGGTGGCTGAACATGAGGAGGAGGAGGAGGATGATGTACAGGAGCTGTACACTGTGGGGGCAACTCTGACTGACATAGGGCCCGCAATACTCAGTGTGGGGAGGATGTGTTTTGTCCCAAGGTCTGACAGGGTCCCGGCTTCCACTATGCTTACCCAGTGTGCCACCAGGGAGTTGTACCATCCCTGGCAACGACAAATGTCCACGTGTCCATTGTCAGGTGGACAAATAGGAGTGGCTGGGGACCGTCTATGGACACCCGACAGCCCCCAGGCGGCTGGGGACCGAGTATGGACACCCGGCCAACCTCTGGCGGCTGGGGACCGAGCGTGGACACCCGGCCACCGGGCGGCTGGGGACTGAGTATAGATACCTCGCTGCCAAAACAACCATGAGGTAGTGGCCAGCTTTGGCCTCCTCCACACTAAAAGGCCCCATTTCAAGTGCAAGCTAGCAGTATGGTATTGCAGCCTTGGGGTGGGTGGGTGGCAGGCTGCATACTTGCGCTAGCATTGCAAGGAATGGGCGAGGTACAATTGAAAACTGCCCTGGGAGAAGGACTTGCATGGGGATTGTTGCAAGTCTCCATCTTCTGATGCGGCAAGGATCACTTCTGATAGGCACACTTTTAGGCAGTGACCTTGGTGTCAGAGATGCTTCCAGGTGTCTTCCCCATGCTGTTCCCATGTCTTTTCAGCACTGTATGCATGTGTCGCACAGCACACGGCCAGATAAGATTGAAAAATGTTAAAATGACATTTCCCGGTGAATGCATTTGTCATGGTTGAAAGCAATATAGAAGTGCAAAAACGCATAAAAAATGCTACTTGTGAACATAGCCCAAGGTGTGGAGGAGTATTTTTGTTTTTGGCTATTTATTTTACCATATTCACAAGTCTTTAGCCTGGAAAGGAAGTGCCTTAACATATTTCACAGGAAAACCGTTTCAGTTTCGTTTTTGAACGTTTTATTGTGAGCTTGTAAAAGTGTTTTAATACCTCTGACCACGTTGGTTACAGCAGTGACCTTGGGGTCAAAAATGCTTCCTGGGGTGATGCCCATGCTGTCCCCATATCTTTTGAGCACTGTCACTATCATTTTGGGCACTTTTTAGGCTTTCTACAGACTGCCGGGGGTGCCGCTGCAAAAATGTTCAGGTCTCCCATAGACTAACATTGGGCTCGTTGCTCGGGTCGAGCACCCGAGTATCACGGTGAGCTCGGCCCGTGCTTCGAGCACCCAAGCATTTTAGTGCTCACTCAATACTACACTGTGTTCCAAATTATTATGCAAATAATATTTTCACAGATTTTCCCAAATTACTTATATGAATTGCAGTCATTGTAATTTTCCAGTCAAATAACTATTAGAGTACAATTGAAAGGTTTTTGTACAAACTGCCTACGATAACAGTATATTTTAAAAAAAATAAAAAACTCAAACTGCATGTTCCAAATTATGCACAGCAGAGTTTTCAACCTTTTCATTTTAATAAAGAACAAAAAAATTGTAATTTTTGAAATTATAAGCATTAGCAGGTTATTACACACTGAAATCAAACAGTTTTCAACTCAAAACTTTATTCTAGGTGATGTTACATTTGCACATAGGACCACTTGTTCGAAAGGAGCTTCTGAACTCTCTCGTCCATTGAATTTGTCAGGTTTTGGATGGTTTCTGCTTTAATTGTTTTGCATGAGGACAGAATACCCTCCCCGAGCTGTTGCTTAGATGTGAACTGCCTCCCGCCATCATAGACACTCCTTTTGATGATGCTCCAGTCTCAAGCTGCATATAACACATCTGCATCTCTGGCAGCTATGGACATAAAAGGGGACAAACTTATGATGTGGCACCCATGCTCCCCTGACCTCAACCCAATTGAGAACCTCTGAAGCATCATCAAAAGGAGTGTCTATGATGGCGGGAGGCAGTTCACATCTAAGCAACAGCTCTGGGAGGGTATTCTGTCCTCATGCAAAACAATTGAAGTAGAAACCATCCAAAACCTGACAAATTCAATGGACGAGAGAGTTCAGAAGCTCCTTTCGAACAAGGGGTCCTATGTGCAAATGTAACATCACCTAGAATAAAGTTTTGAGTTGAAAACTGTTTGATTTCAGTTTGTAATAACCTGCTAATGCTTATAATTTCAAAAATGACCATTTTTTTGTTCTTCATTAAAATGAAAAGGTTGAAAACTCTGCTGTGCATAATAATTTGGAACATGCATTTTGAGTGCAGTTTGAGTTTTTTATTTTTTTAAAAATATACTGTTATCATAGGCAGTTTGTACAAAAACCTTTCAATTGTACTCTAATGGTTATTTGACTGGAAAATTACAATGACTGCAATTCATATAGGTAATTTGGGAAAATCTGAGAAAATATTATTTGCATAATAATTTGGAACACAGTGTAGTAAGGATTAAAGCAGAAAACTTACTATACGATAGCTGAGATGATTCAATATAGCTGGAGGAGGGGCTCTCCGATTTGAGCGTTATTGAACACGATCCGTTACTTTTAGTATCTATACCACTCTTATGCCTAAGGGAAGATCTGCCCACACACCCCCTGTGCTGACATCACGGAGCTGGACTCTAGTCTGCACATTTTATTTAATCTATCTAGTTTTTGAGATAACTTATCACTGGTTGATCCTTGAAGCCCAAAAGTGATACCGTATTTTCTATTATGATTTTACCTTCATTTAGAGACCCCACATCGCGTAGCTGCGATTCGTTATTCTAGTTATTTTGCGCTACAGCTCCCTGCAGGGGCTAACCGATATGAAAAAATAAGCATCTAGTTCCTTTGTTGACCCTGCCACTAAAAATATGGATCACCTTATTATCAGAATTATGGAACTTAAGCTATTCCATACTTCGTATCAGTGCCGAGCGTCTTGGAAACTCATGGCTGGGAATTTGTCTCGGTATTTGTGAGTGCCTTTGAAGTTAATGAGTTTCATCCACCTCTCTGTGTCAAAGGAAAATACACTCGAATGCTAAATGGGTCTGCAGCAACTATATTTGTGTCAGCTTCTATCTAAGGCCCTTCTCAAGTGTGTGTTAATTTGCATAGATGTCACTTAAGATTGTCATCTCTTCTCTTGTGATCAATGGTGGATCAGGGAGGAGTGAAGAGGGGTTTGGGAGAAATAATTAATATTTTCTTAATATCTCCCTGACACTAACCATAACCCTAGACCAACCTTAACCCTAGTCCAACCCTAAACTAACCCTAACCCGAGCACAACCCTAATCCTACCCCTAGCACAACCCTAAACCTAACTCTAGCACAACCCTAACCTTTGCACAACCCTAACCCTAGCACAACCCTGACCCTAGTACAACCCTAAAACCCTAGCATAACCCTAACCCTAGAGTTTATTTTTTTACGCCGTTCCTCATGCGGTATAAGTGATTAGATGACTTTATTCTTCGGGTCAGTGCGATTACAGCAATACCAGATTCATATTGGGTTTTTATGATTGACAGATGTCACACACTAAAAAAATATTTATTTTGCAAAGACGAGTTTTTGCATTGTCATATTTTGAGAGCTATAATTTTTCCATATTTTAGCCGACAGAGTCATGTGATGGTTTGTTTTTTGCTGGACAAGGTGATGTTTTTATTGGTACCAGTTTTGGGCACGTGACATTTTTTGATCGCTTTCTATTCTGATTTTTGCGAGGCACAATAAATAAAGACCAACAATTAAGGAATTGTTGTTTTTTTTTTTTATTTATGCCATTCCGCGTGTGTTAAAATTGATAAGGCAGCGTCATTCTTTGGGTCAGTACATTTATAGTGGTACCACATTTAGGTTTTTTTTAATGTTTTGGCGCTTTTACACAATAAAAACTATATTATAGAAAAAAAAAATTTTGTATCGCTTTATTCTGAGAGCTATAACTTTTGTATTTTTCGGCTGATGGAGCTGTATGGCAGCTTGTTTTTTAGGAGACAAAATGACATTTTCAGTACCATTTTTATTTAAGTTCGTCTTTTTGATCGCGTTTTATTCAATTTTTTGTTTAGCGGTATGATTAAGCATTGTTTTTGCTTTGCTTTTATTTTTTACCATGTTCACTCAGGGGGTTAACTAGTGGGACAGTTTTATAGGTAAAGTCGTTCCTGAAGCGGCAATACCAAATATGTGTACTTTTATTGTTTTTTTTGCTTCATAATAATTAATTTATGGTTACAGTATATATATGTATATATTGTATATATATTTTTTTGGGGGGCAGGGATTATTTTTTAAATTTTTTTTTAATAAATTTGCAAATTTTTTTTTTACTCTGAGTCTTTTTTTTTTACTTTTACACATTATCCCACTATGGGACTTTCACTTTTTCAACCCTGGTCGCTTGCATTGCATAGACATGCTGCAGCAGCATCTCTATGCTCTACAGGCTGCAGTCCCTGCACACAAGTTAGTTAGACCGCACACTGAGCGCGATATACCTATCTTCCTCCTGTCTGGTGAACCGGATGTCGTCATCACCGCTCCTGGCACATAGCACTGGGTGTCACCTGTGACAATCAGCTGACACCCGGCGGCGGGCTCCCTGTATCGCTTGTGTGCGGGCGCAATCCCATGGTGCGAATTAGTACATACCTGGTCCATAAGGCCTTGGCCAGTGCAACATACTATTACTGATCACATCGGAAAGGGGTTAAATTAATAGCTTATTTCAGGGCTAATTCAAATAGATTCTATTCTCTAATATTACAGCTCTTATGTTCAATTCATATAGGGTGAGATGCTGCAGTAGGAATAGCGTATTACAGTCATCTAGTCAAGGATTATTGCCTTATAGTCGTTGCTGTTCCAACCAAAAAAAACAACAAAAAATAGGCTCATCTATTCCTTATTAATTCCGCTGTTAGCTGCATTTAGTATAGGGATAACTGCTAGGTATCATCTGCTGAAAATAAGTGTCCATTCTGATCATATACAGTACATCTCTTCCACTGTCCATAACTTGATTGCTTTTTTTCCATACACTCATTAACAGATTTGGGATTTTTACAGTGATCTGTACTTAGACATTTATCAAAGCAGGCAAAATTAACTGATTTAATGTGTCATTCGCAGTTTCTCTGTAGCTTCTGTATGTAAGTTGTAGTGGTGGGAGACTTTACGATACTGGAATAACTACTTCAGAACTCTCCAGTGCTTTCTTTCCATCCATTTCTGGGTGCTTCTTGAAATAGGTTTGGGGTCATTGACCTGGAATGCAAACTCAGCTTTCTGACACTGGGCACTACATTGCTACCAAAAATCATTTGGGAAACTTCACATTTCATGATGCCTTGCACACAGTCAAGACACACGGTGCCAAAGACAGCAAAACAAACCCTAAATATGTTTCAACCTCCAACATATTTAACTGTTAGTACTGTGTTCATTACATTTACAGTAAACAGTTGAATTATGTGCTTTACCAAAAAGCTCTATCTTGGTCTTATCTGTCCACAAGTTGCCTGCTAGCACTCTAGAAATAGTGAGGGCCGCCTGCTGGACCTCCAAGTTTCAAACTTAACATTATTAAAACAAACAAGAAAATTTGACCACCTCAAATGGGTACTTTATACTGCAGAAAAAAACACAAAATTTGAGCTTGGTTTAAGTTGGTATACATGCAGCACATAAATACATGTTTCACAATGGCCATGAATCAGAAAAACCTACAATAAGCAAAATGAACATAAAACTTGCTGTAAATAAATAAAAAGCAAGTGCATTTAAATAAAATAGGAGTCTTAGTAACACTGTTTTTGATCAAAAACAGTATAAAAATTTTCCCATTGCGAAAAGGTGAACCCGTTGTGGAAAGTCCTACACTGTCTAATATTAAAAACCTTACCATTTGTCAAAAGTTGACCTCTGTGTGAATAAGGTCAGACAAAGGACCGGGTCCCAAACTGTGGACACCAGCCAAGGAAAGCTTTTTAAATGTATTATCCAGCTCTAGGAAGGGAAGCGACCCCCTAGTTTGCACAGAATGCAAAAAATACAAAAAGAACAAAGACAAAATTTGAGCTTGGTTTAAGTTGGTATACATGCAGCACATAAATGCATGTTTCACAATGGCCATGAATCAGAAAAACCTACAAGAAGCAAAAGAACATAAACCCTGCTCTAAATAAATAAAAATCAAGTGCATTTAAATAAAATATGGTTCTTAGTAACACTGTTCTGATCAAAAATAGTGTAAAAGCATTCGCACCACGACAAGGTGAACCCATTCGGGAAAGTCCTACACTGTCAAATATTAAAAACCTTACCATGTGTCAAAGTTGACCTCTGTGTGAATAATCTGTGTGGTGGGAAAGCTTTTATACCATTTTTTGATCAAAAACAGTGTTACTAAGAACCCTATTTTATTTAAATGCACTTGCTTTTTATTTATTTACAGCAGGGTTTATGTTCATTTTGCTTCTTATAGGTCTTACATTATACTACAGAAGCAATATACGTTTATGCAAAGCATAGCTGGCCCTCCAAAAATGCTTAGTGAGAGCTGGCTGCTGGCCCTCTAAGATTAGAGTGAGGGCCACTGGATGGGCATCTGACAGTAATAGTAAAGGCTGCCTGATGGCCATCTACAAATAGTGAGGGCCGGCTGATGCCCCGGAAAAAATAGGTTGTGTGACTTTCAGAGTCCCTCCTTCATAAATCAAACAGGTTGTGTCTGATCATGTCTCACACACCACATGGGAAGGTAGTAAAATGGTAAAATTACATTTACTGGTAAATGTATTTTTCACCATTGAAAGCAATGCAAACGTGCAAAAATGCAGCAAAAACACTTCATGTGAACATATGCCAAGGTATGGAGGAGAATTTTTTTTCCCTTATTTATTTTACCTTATATATAAGTTATTATCCTGGAAAGAATGTTTTTTAACATTCTTCCCAGAAAAATCTATTTTAGCTTTGGTTTTGTATGTTTTGTTGTCAGTCCGTAAAAGTGGAATAGTGTAATAGCCTGACAACATTGTTCCCAGCAGCGACCTGGGATTCAGAGATGCTTCCAGGGATCTTCCCCATACCGTTCACATGCCATTTCAGAGCTGTTTCCATTGATTTTAGCAATTTTTAGACCTCCTCCATACCTCCATATGGGGATGTGGGCTGCTGGAAAAATTATACTTATTACTCAGGTCGAACACCCAAGCATTACGATTTGCTCAACTCGACCAACAAGCACCCAAACATTTTAGTGCTCACTCATCACTACTTATGTGTAATAATGAGATATTACACAAGGAAAAAGTATTAAACGTGTGAAGCAAGAAAAAGGTGCTAAAAGTTGTTGAAAGTCAAGACACCAGCTGAAATCTCTCAGTAATTGGAAAGCAATCCTGCCACTTAGTGAAAAATATTATCATCTGGTTCAAATGATGGCCTAAAACAAGTTATCTAATTTCCAAGGTGCCACACAAGAAACATCTCATGATAGGTAAAACCAGTGAGCTGCTTCAATACCTTTGCAACCTTATTGTTGCAAAACTTACTGATAGAATCAAAAGAAACATTTCAAAACTACAGAAATTCCAGTGAATACTGTTGGTGCCATAATGCTGAAGTGGAAAGAACATAATTTCTCCATAAACCGGAGACAACATGATGAAGAAAATGAGTCAATGACCACCCCTGGAGAACTACAAAAAGACCTGGGAATAGAAGGTTCAAATGTTTCAAAGAAAACTATAAGTAATGCACTCAACCTTCAAGGCCTGTAGGCATTCTCACCATGGAAGACTCTATTGCTGAGCAAAAAGCATGTTCAAGCTCATTTAAAGTTTGCTCAACAACATTCAGAAAAGCCTGTGAAATACTGGAAGAATATAGTCTGGTCAGAAAAGACCAAAATTGAACTTTTTGGAAGCCATACTGCACTGTGTTAAAACATAGTATGAACAGTGAAATTTGAGGTCAGAACATCGTGGAGTGGGCTGTTTTTTAGAATTCCGCAATGGCAAACTTCATATAATTGAAGGATGAATGGATTAATGTACCAAGACATTCTTGATAAAAATCCACTGCCATGTACCTGGATGATTGTGATTAAATAAGGGTGGACATTTCATCAAGACAAGAATCCCAAATACACAGCCAAGAATACTTTCAATTGGTTTCAGAGAAAGAAAATGAAGGTGTGACGCTGAGTCGCTTCTTGCAGACAAGCCGTAAGTCGGGAGAGTTGAGGACTCCGAGATCATTAGCCAGGAGAGTATGTTATAAACAGAGGTAAGAGACAAAGTCGTAGTCAGGTAACAGTCCAAGGTCAAAATAGCAATGCATGTGTCTAGTTTCTCCATACAGGAGGTGTCTTGAAGCTATCATTAACAACAAAGGCTTTTGTACAAAGTAATAAATAAATTTCACATCTTTGTACCGTGTTAGCCAGTAGATAGAAAAATATTAAGATTTGAGAGCCCTCAGTGGTTGATACCTTTTAATGGCTAACTGAAAAGTTAGTAACAAATTGCAAGCTTTCGAGATTACTCAGTCCTCTTCATCAGGCATAAAATAAAACAATATCTAAAGATTCACATATTTTTACACAACAGGGCATAAGATTAATGCAATAGATGAGACAAATGACATGAAGTATGGGAGGGGGGAGAAAGAGCTGTTGCCTTAAATATTGTAACAGTTCATAAATAAGGAGTGTGAAAATGTTATTGTCCTGTGATTGAAGTCTCGTCCATGGTTGTGATGCCCCCACAGGTCTGAGGAGCACATTCCTTTGTTGATGTAGAATGACATAAATCCATGCGATTCAGAACCCACCACGGCTGAAGGAAGAGGGATCTTGGCAACCAGTAAGAGGTCAGATTGAAAACCTCCACCTTGAGGCAACACTCATTTGGATAAATGTCCTTCAGACATTTGGTAAAATCGACAATAAGACACATACAGTAGACAAGCATCAAATATCAGTACCAAGGAGAGAAATGCCATACAATCTTTAAAAACTAACAAAGACATCATCATTAATCCTGTTGACAAGGGTGGTGCAATAATGATGATGAACACATCAGACTACATGAAGGAAGCAAACAGACAGACGGATGCACGCTACTACAAAAAACTGGAGCCTGACCCTACACAGGAATACTATAAGGAACTAAAGAAGTTGGTATCCTGTCTTCCTGATGAATTAATAAGAGCCTATTACCTGATACCGGAGAGTCAAAGAATAGGGACATTCTATATGCTTCCCAAAATCCACAAATCTGGAAATCCAGGAGGACCAATTATTTCATGTGTGGGCCCCTTACTGAGCAAATTTTTGGATGGGTAGTGGATAGTCTTAAACCCCTGGTAAAGGATACCCCCAGCTACATTCAGGACACAATGAACCTATTGAATAAACTAGCAGCAATAGGTCCTCTACCAGAAGGAACCATCCTGGCCACCATGGATGTGTAATCTTTGTACTCTAATATTCCACACCAGGATGGATTAGATGCCTGCAAAGTCTTCATGGTAAATGTAGGAATTGATCATTCTGGGGTTAAACTAACAAAATTCATCCTCACCCACAATTAATTTGAATTTGATAACATATCTACAGGACACTGTTACAGCGATAGGAAGTAAAATGGCTCCACAGTATGCAAATCTTTTCATGGTCAAGCTTGAAAGTGACCTTTTGTCCTTATGTCCCTTCAGGCCTCTGGCCTACTACCGTTATATTGACAATATTTTAATAATCTGGATGGAGTCAGAGCAACAGCTTAATACATTCCATGAACACTTTAATCAATTTCATCACAGGATCAACCTAACACTCAACTACTCATGCACTGACATTAACTTTTTGAACACCATCATTGAGCCACAAAACAATGAAATAGAGACATCCCTGTACCAGAAACTGATTTACCATCCAACATACCTTAATTGGGACAGTTTTCATCCAAAACACATAAAAAACTCTAATGTCTACAGCCAAGCCATCAGACACAATCGGATATGTTCCAACCCTATGGATAGAGAAACACCTTGGTGGCCTCAGAAAGACCTTTTTGAATCAGGGCTACCATCCAAGAACAATTTAAAACCAGATTGCAAGAGCCACCAGAATATCAGGGAATCATCTCATACATTACAAAACTAAACAGGAAAGCAACCAGGTGCCTCAAGTAGTCACCTACAATACAAACCTGGAGGTGTTAAGGCGAGCTGCATGGGAACTACAATCTTTACTACAATAATGTGCCCGACTACAATCCATATTTCCTGCCCCCCACTTCAGCATTTTAGGCAGCCCACAAAATCTAAGAAGCATCATTGTCAGAAGCTCCCTGTCCTCTCCAATTGTCACAGGAACCTTTCCCTGCAACCAGAAAAAGTGTAAAACCTGTCCATTTATAATAACCACGGACCAGATAAATATCCCCATTTCACATCAGGACTACAAGATCCCTAGGTACTTTCAGCTGCATCACATCTAATGTAGTGTACTTAATTATATGTACCAAATGTCCAGCTAGGGGTCTGTATGTAGGGAAGACAGGGCAAAAACTTAGAACAAGGATGAATTCTCATTGTCACACAATAAAAGAAAAAAGAATAGATCTACCTGTGGCAAAACATTTTTGTATCCCTGATCACAGCATCATGGACTTGAAGTTACTGGTATAAAAGGTAACTTTAAATCTCAGAGACAGAAAAATTTGGGAATGCCAACTCATGACAACCTTTGACACACTCAGTGCAGGAATAAATGTGTCGCATGGATTTAAGTCATTCTACATCAACTAAGGAATGCGTTTCTCAGATCTGTGGGGGCATCACAACCCTGGACCAGACCTCAATCACAGAATAATAAAAGTTTCACACTCCTTATCTATGAACTACTCCAATATTTACAGCCACAATTCTTTCTCCCCCCTCCCATACTCATAGTTCTGCTTCACGTCCCTTGTCTCATCTATTGCATTATTCTTGTGTCTTGTTTAGTGTTGAGCCACCCCCGTAGTGTTCGAGTTCGGTTCGTCGAACACCCGTGTGTTCGCCGAACTGTTCGTCGAACTGTTCGTCGAACACCTTCGAACACCGTTAAAACCAATGGCAGGCAAACAAAAACACATAGAAACACATAGAAAACACCTTCAAAGGTGTCCAAAAGCTGACAAACTGCTCAGAAGACACAACTAACACATGGAAAAGTGACAAGTACATATAGTCATGCGAAAAGAAAAGAGGTGGAGGAGTAAAAGGAGGGGGAGACACAGATATAGGCATGTCATGCCCTTCTAAAATCCAAAAAGTGAGAAGCCGACACGGCCAGTCCGCTCCTGCCCGTGCCACCTCCGTGTCGCCGGGTTTGTGCCAGAGCCGCGGTGAACCCTGACGGCCAGCCCCCCTCTCCCAATACTGGTGCCTGTCCGCTGGTGGGTCGAGAGAGCCCCCCTGTGGTGGAGGCAGCTCTAAGCATTTTAATTTAAATTGTCCCTCTAATTTGAATGAATACACTTTAAATCCATTTACAAGGATCTATTGGAGGGCAAGTCTCATGCCAGCAGCCGCGTAATTCCAGCTCCAGTAGCGTCCACTAAAGCTGCTGCAGTTAAAAAGCTTTTATAATGATCGAGCTCGGCTGTCCACCGCAAGGCATCCTAGTGCCAGTCCCAGCCCCTATGCCTTGGGGTGCCTCCTGATGCTCTTCACTGAGTATCCCGTGGTCCCGAAGCATTTCCTTTGAAAAAATTAAGTGTCCAAACTACAGGTGGTGTAGCTTGCTTAACAGCCGGGATAATCCGCTGACTAGCAGACACTGCTACTAGGCACAAAGTATTTCCTGGGCTAGATGCAGTTAAAAATTTGTAAGTAGATACTCTCGTTGGATGCTGAGAAAGCATTCCATAGAGTCTCCTGGCACGCCATATATGATTCTCTTAAAAAGCTTGGGGTAGGGGTCTAGGGGACCCTTTTATAGCCAAAATCACGGCCCTGTATCACATTACGTCACCTAGGCTGAAGATAAATGGAACTGTAGCACCGAGGGCTCGGTTGCTACAGACGTATTGCACCTCACCCAGAGGTGTGATATCTCACTCTCAGATAAGGATGGAGTGTGGATCAGGACCCGACACCTGCATGCATTACACCACATTGCCGTGGGGCAGGGCGACCAATATGCCCCTGAGATGGGCACGACAGTCCCTGTCCCTGGCTGGAGTGGGGGGAAGGAACACTGAGGAAGGGGAACCCTGCAGTGCAGGAGCAGGGAGGAAGCAGTTCCTGGGTGCATTGAGAAGGGAGTATAAAAGGTGGGCACCATCTTAGTTCAGTGCAGAGAAGTCTGAGCAGAAGTGGCAGGGAGCAGGGGCTCTGCATGAGTTCTGCTCCGGAGGCGGGCCTAGTAACAGAGGCCCAGGCCTGCAAGAGGGAGAAGGAAGGAAGAGGAGCGGAGAAGGCTCCAGGAACGAGGAATGAAGGGATCCCAGGGGTGCGGACGGGCGAGTCGCCACCGCACGCCCGAATCCACCTGCGTGGAGGGGTCAGGCCAAAGGGGGAGACCGGTCCCCGAACTAGTGGAGGCAGGAAACGACCCTCAGCTAGAAACCGGAGGCTCTGACATTTTATGAGGCGCAGCCCCTTGCTCCACCCGCTAGGAAGGCACCACATAGGGTCAGGGAAACTGGCGCCAAGTTTACCAAGAGGAGGCCCGAGGCAGCCGGACAGAAGTGTTGGTAAGAAAGGCCAGACAAAGGACACACAAAGGGGGTCCTGTGAAGCGCTCCAAAGTTATCTGGGAGTTGTCTGAGCCCCTCACCTGGTGAGCACTGTACGACGTGGGCAGCCGTTACCTGCAGACGTGGTCTGGATAATAAGAACTGTGAGTAAAGGCCCTGAACTGCATCACTGACTCCGTGTGGTTACTGCTGCTGCCCTGCACCATCACCCCCATCCTCCGCATACACTGCCCTGAGGCTATACTCCTCCTGTGGGGAGTTATGCTACGCTCTGCTGCACCCACAACACCAGCCTTAGCGGTCTGCCCTGTAGCGGCGGTTCACTCTGACCGCAATCCACGGGTGGCGTAGTCGGATATTTAAACATCAAAACCACATAAATAGTTCCGCCACTGGTTTGACCGCCCTGAGCCACGGAACCGGATCGCCGCCACGAAGACTACAACCACCAGCATCCAAAAAAAGGGTACGGCTCCGGGTGTCCCAAGGCCCAGGGGGTGCGTCAGAACATTTTCATCACCTTTCACAATCACCAATGGGACAAGGCAGGGATGTCCTCTGTCCCCTCTCTTATACATCCTAGTGACGGAGCACCTGCTCTCATCAATTCGCCATAACCCCAATATTAGGTGGATTGAGGTGGGAGGCACCGAGTACAAGTGCTCTCTATTTGCTGATGATGTCCTAGTATATATCACTCAATCACATATATCCATCCCTGCTGTTATGGCTGAAATAGATCACTTTGTTACATGGTAAAATTTTAAAATCAATGCAGCGAAGTCTGAGGCCCTCGATGTCTCCCTCCCTAAATCCATATAGGATTCCATCCAGTCCAACTTTCCCTTTGCCTGGCCCTCACAGGGTATCAAATACTTAGGAATTCCTATTCATAGAGACCTCTCCCATCTATGTTATCTTAATTTTGGGCCCTTTATTGAACAATTCCATACAGACCACGGTTGGCAAGTTAGAACTGTAAGATGCACTACGTGAACCACTGGTGTTTTGTGGAAAAGCACATGTACACCGCGTTCCAAATTATTATGCAAAAAGTGTTTAGGAGTGATAAGGGAAGAATTTGTTTGTTTGTCAGTTAAACTCATTGATGGTGATGTGTGTCAGGGCTCTTTATATCACTGTAAGCAATTGCAGACACCTGTGCTAATTAGTTTGGCAGGTGTGTCCAATGAAAGGCAAGACTACTTAAGAAGGCTCTCTCACATTATTAAGCAGCCTACATTTTCTGCCAAAATGGGAAAGAAAAAGGATGTGTCGGCTGCTGAGAAGCAACAAATTGTGGAGTGTTTAGGTCAAGGCATGACTACAATCAACATTGTGCGATGATCAGGATGAAGTGTCTTGGCAATCAAGAAGTATGTAGCTGATTCACAGTACACACGTGTGCGTGCTGATAAGGGCAAATTGAGGACTCTTTCCTACAGGCAATTACGTCAGGTTGAAAGAGCAGCGGCAAAAAAGCCTTGTCATAGCAGCAGACAAGTTTTTGAAGCTGCTTGTGCCTCCAACGTCCCCCGAACAACAAGATGCAGGGTCCTTCAGAGGTTTGCAGCTGTGCATACGCCATCCTGTCGACCTCCTCTATCCACTTCACACAAGCAGAAACGGCTCCAGTGGGCCAAACATTACATGAAGACTGATTTCAAAACTGTTTTGTTCACGGATGAGTGCCGTGCAGCGCTCGATGGTCCAGATGAATGGAGTGGAGGATGGCTGGTTGATGGACACCCCACGCAAACACGGCTACAGCGCCAACAAGGAGGAGGTGGAGTAATGTTTTGGGCTGGAATCATGGGGAGAGAGATTGTCGGCCCCTTTAGGATCCCCGAAGGCGCTAAAGATGAACTCCATAATGTATGTGGATTTTCTCAAACAGCACTTCCTGCCATGGTTCAAGAAGAAGAACCGTGTATTTCACAGCAAGATCATTTTTCTGCATGATAATGCACCATCTCATGCTGCACATAAAACATCTGCATCTCTGGCTGATATGGGCATAAAAGGGGACAAACTTATGGTGTGACCCCCATGCTCCCCTGACCTCTACCCCATTCAGAACCTTTGGAGCATCATTAAAAGGAGTGTCTATGATGGCGGGAGGCAGTTCACATCTAAGCAACAGCTCTGGGAGGGTATTCTGTCCTCATGCAAAACAATTGAAGCAGAAACCATCCAAAACCTGACAAATTCAATGGACGAGAGAGTTCAGAAGCTCTTTTCGAACAAGGGGTCCTATGTGAAAATGTAACATCACCTAGAATAAAGTTTTGAGTTGAAAACTGTTTGATTTCAGTTTCTAACAACCTGCTAATGCTTATAATTTCAAAAATGACCATTTTTTTGGTCTTTATTAAAATGAAAAGGTTGATCGAAAAGTTTGGGGGATCTAAGAGTGTGGCAACCCAGTAGTCATGATTACTTCGAATTCTGACAATATGAGGGTCATGCTGCAGGTAGTGCAGCAAGAAGGCACTTATGTGTCTTGCGCATCTCGGAGCCCCAAAATTATTTTCCGGGCTAGATGCAGCAAAAAATTATTTTTAATTTTAAATCTGGTGAAGCTTATTATAGATGGCCTAATAGGATCAGTGCTGCACACTGCTACAAAGCCCAAATTATTTTCCAGTCAAGATACAGATAAACATGATTAGTAATTTGAAAGCTTAAAACGGTTGGTAGGGTGATTTTAACCAATCATCAAGCTTTTACTCTCCCCAGGATGACACAGGGATAGAAAAGTCGTTTCGGATCCATGATTTGTTCATCTTTATGAACGTGAGTCTGTCTACATTATCAGTGGAGAGCCGCGTGCGCTTATCTGTCAGCACACCACCAGCAGCGCTGAACACACGTTCAGACAGAACGCTGGCTGCGGGGCATGACAAGATCTCCAAGGCGTAAGTGGCTAGCTCCGGCCATTTATCCAGATTGGAAGCCCAAAAAGAGCAAGGGTCCAGTGACACAGTCGTGTCTTCAATGTTTACTTGGAGATACTCCTGTACCATCGTCTCTAGGCGTTGACTATGTGTCAGACTTCTTGTCTCCTGTGGCCTTGCAAAGGATGGGCTAAAAAAGTGGTGAAATGATTCCGCAAAATTGATGTTACCAGCAGATACTGTGGTTCTGTTACAGTTTGAGTGCTGAACACTTGACGGTCCCACGGTTGGCAAGTTGGAACTGTGAGATTCACTACGTGCACCACTGGTATTTTGTGGAAAAGCACATGTAAGATTCTGCAACAGTCTCTGCTGATACTCCTGCATGCGTGCATCCCTTTCTATGGCAGGAATAATTTCTGCAAATTTACTTTTGTACCGGGGATCTAACAGTGTGGCAACCCAGTAGTCAGGATTATTTCTAATTCTCACAATTCGAGGGTCATGTTGCAGGTAGTGCAGCAAGAAGGCACTCATGTGTGTTGCGCATCCAGGAGCACCAAGTCCCTGTTGTGTTGGTGGCGAGGTAACAATCATGCTTCCTTCCTCTGTCCTCTCCCCCCAACCTCGCACAACAGAAATGTGATCAAGGTCTCCCTCATCTGATGAGTCTTCCATCAGTTCGTCCTCCACTTCTTCCTGGGCTCCTGCACCTTCCTCACTAGTTTGGCTGCTACCATGCGCCCTGGTAAAATCATCTCCCCCACCCTCACATGCCTGCCACCTTGGTGCTGCCGACCGTCTGGACCTTGCAGATGTTAGCCCTTCCGCATACAACTCCTCCTCCTCTACTTCCTCCACCTCCTCTTGTGCCACCACCTGACTCCGAATTCTGTTTAACATGTGCTCCAGCATGTAAATCACCGGAATAGTCATGCTGATAATGGCATCGTCAGCACTAAACATCTTCGTCGCCATTTCAAAACTGTGCAGAAGGGTGCATAGGTCCCTGATCTGAGACCACTCCTCCAGCGTGATTTGCCCCACCTCTGAATCTCGTTGGCCCAGGCTATACGTCAGAACGTATTGCACCAGGGCTTGTCGGTGCTGCCACAGTCGCTGCAACATGTGCAGAGTTGAATTCCACCGGGTAGGCACATCGCATTTTAGCCGGTGAAGTGGCAGGCCCAACGACTTCTGTAGAGATGTAAGTCGCTGAGCTGCGGGATGCGAACGGCGGAAGTGAGCACACAGCGACCGTGCCCTCTGCAGAAGGCCATCTAGTCTGGGATAGTGGGCTAAAAATTGCTGGACAACAAGGTTCAACACGTGAGCCATACAAGGCACGTGTGTGACATTGCCCCGGCGAAGGGCCGCACCCAGGTTTGCAGCATTGTCGCACACGGCCTTCCCTGGTTTCAGGTCCAGTGGAGACAACCATTCATGAAATTGGTTCTCCAGAGCTGACCACAACTCCTCAGCTGTGTGACTCACATTTCCCAGACATTTCAATGTAAAAACCGCCTGATGACGTTGAGCCCTACTGCCAGCATAGTAAGGAGGTGTGCAGGATCCCTTCTGCGCAGTTAGAAAGCTTGTGCTTTGGGTGCAGGTGGAAGACCGAGAGGAGGTTGAGGAGGCAGAAGCAGTGGAGGAACTTTGACATAAAGAGGATTGACGCACAACTCGTGGGGACGGCAAGTCTTGGACAGCAGCCCCTTGTCCTGCTGTCACCATAGTTACCCAGTGCCCAGTCAGCGACATGTAACGCCCCTGTCCATGCCTACTCGTCCAAGTGTCTGTGGTGAAATGCACCCTGTCACACACAGAGTTTCTCAAAGAAGCGGTGATGTTGTGTGCGACATGCTGGTGGAGCGCAGGCACACCTTTCTTTGAGAAGTAGTGCCGACTGGGCATCTGGTACTGGGGCACTGCGACGGACATAAGGTCTCAAAAATCCTCTGTGTCCACCAGGCGGAAAGGCAGCATTTCTGTATACAAGAGCTTGCAGATGGTGAAATTCAACCTCTTAGCTTTCTCATGGCTAGGAGGAAATGGTCTTTTACTTGTCCACATCTGAGGGACCGAGGGCTGGCTATTGTGCTTAGACGGGGTTGATAAGGGTGTCCCCGGCAAACTGCCGGTCTGTGAGGAAGATGCAGGCGGACATGTTAGGTTGCCTTGATCCAAAGGTGGTGCTATCGATGTCGGACAGCGCTCAAGACCAGCTGGTGTTACCACCTCCAAAGAAAATGATGACCTGCCAATCACGCTGGCTGTTGCGGGTAAAGAGGTGGCAGGTCTGCGCCCCAAAACAGGTGTGACTGCTGTCCCCCCAGTCACAGAGGATGAAGAGGCCGCGGATGCACAAGATATGGCAGACGGTGGTTGGCCCGGCCGGCTAGGCCGCATTGTAGCACACTGAGCTTCCCACTGCAACTTATGCTTCATGTCCATGTGCCGGTTCATGCATGAAGTACTCAAACTATGTATTTTTTGGCCTCTACTTAGCTTTTGCTGACAAATGTTACAGATAACACGAGTTGGGTCATCTTTATCGATCTGAAAAAATGCCCAGGCTATGCAAGGCTTAGCACCCATGCGACCTGAAGAGCCACCACGACTTGTGGTGAGAGGCAGAGTTGTGTTTGAGGATGCAGTTGTTGACGTGCTTCCAGTACTACGTCTCTGTCCAGGACGGCGCAACCTGACCAATTCGTCACTAGCATCTTCCTCCACCTCCACTGCTGACCTCATCTCTTGGCTGACTGTGGCTGACTGTGGGTTGACAGTAAGTGGGATCTCCGACCTCATCATCATCACCCTGTTCGTTATCACACCCGTCGTCCTCAGAGCCAACCTGTTCCTGCCCTGACAAAAAACTAAAGTTGTCGCTCCAATCAGGTATTTGAGTCTTATCATCGTCTTCCTCATTGTCTCCACCAACAGGAGTTACAGTTTGGGAATGAGGGTCTACATTATGGTCAGAACCTTCTGCGTCTGGTCCTGGATCCGACTCATAAAGATTCTGGGCATCAGTGCAGATCATTTCCTCGTCTGGATTCACAGAAGTGCTGGAGTCGATCTCTGATTCCCAGGCTATAGTATGAGTAAACAGCTCTGCAGACTCAACCATCTGTTCTACCTCATACTCAGACGGGCAGCTGGAGATTTGGGAGCTGTGAGGAAGCAAGTGCGATTTGGGTGACACCTTTGAGGACTGGAGTATTTGTGATGTTGAAGTTGATGTGGAGGAGAGCCCACTTAAAGGAGCACTTGATATCCGTTGAAGCACCTGCTGTTTTTGTGCCTCATCTGGAATTTGTAGCGATTGGCGTGGCCGTAAGAAAGGGATCTTATCACATTGTCCGCTAAAAGAAGTAGACATTTTAGTTTGGCTGGAAGATGGTCTTTCTTCTGCACCTACCCCACGGACACAACCTTTTTTCCCCTTCCCAACACGCCTATTCCCCTTTCCACCAACAGCAGGCCTTTTTCCACTCATTTTGGTGGTTAACTAATTCACAACTCTGGAGTTGTTTGCACAAAAAAACAATGGATGGTAACCGAGCAGAGCTGAGTGGCCAAACTGTGGTATTAGGCCAAAACTATTGGCTGGGTTAGATGCAGAAAAAAATTATTTTTAATTTGCAACCTGATGGAGGTCAGTATAGATGGACTAATAGACCAAGTCCCACACACCGCTAGAAGCCCAAATATTTTTTCAGAGCTAGATGCAGAAATTTTTTTTATTAAATTTGCAACCTGATGGAGGTCAGTATAGATGGACTAATAGACCAAGTCCCACACACTGCTAGAAGCCCAAATATTTTTTCAGAGCTAGATGCAGAAAAAAAATATTTTTAATTTGCAACCTGATGGAGGTCAGTATAGATGGACTAATAGACCAAGTCCCACACACTGCTAGAAGCCCAAATATTTTTTCAGAGCTAGATGCAGAAATTTTTTTTATTCAATTTGCAACCTGATGGAGGTCAGTATAGATGGACTAATAGACCAAGTCCCACACACTGCTAGAAGCCCAAATATTTTTTCAGAGCTAGATGCAGAAAAAAATTATATTCAGTTTGCAACCTGATGGAGGTCAGTATAGATGGACTAATAGAATGATGCTATGCCCAAAAGATTTTACTTCACTAGGTGCAGTAAAAAAATTGGTATTCTATACACAGGTGGTATATCTTGCAACACAGATAGGCTACTCCACTGACTAACACACTCTGCAATAGGCCAAAAAGGATTAGCTTTGCTAGATTCAGCCAAATGCTGTGAAAAAACTTGCACAGCACTGGCACAGACCTGCCTGGCAAAAACTGATAGGAACTGATGTAACCTAGTCCTGAAAAGGACTCCAATTACAATTAGTCTTTACTCCCACAATCTATCTATTTAAGAGCACAGACCTGCTTGATAAAAGTCGTAGGAAATGCTGTAACCTAGTCCTTAAAAGGACTGCAATCACAACTATTCCCTACTCCCAAGCTATCTGTATATTTGTGCGAAAATTGGCTTGAAATTAACAAGGTATAGCGCACACAGCAACAGCGGTGCCGTCTAACACGCAGCTGCAGCAGTGAGAAAATGGTGGCGACGGGGAAAATGGCTTGGTCTTATAGGGCAAGGACATGTGACATACACTGCCAATCACACATGCCCTTGCTTGTGTGAAAAAAAGCACTTCGCTCCGTGTGTGCGCTGCTGATAGGCTGACAGATTGCACCTCCCCACTGCAAATGCGGGAAAGAGAAAAAAAAATGGAGATCTTCATTGTTCCTGCAGAGATCCATCCCCTGCCCCTCCCCCCACCCCGCTCTACACTCAAACTGCGTATTAACATTAATTTTCATCATTACTGAGAAAAAATCCAGTTATGATTTTGGTGCACGAACAGTTATCGAACATAACCTCGAACAGCCGAATTTTTCTCAAATTGTTCGTGTTCGCCGACCGGCTCGAACACCGCCCAAAACAGCTCGAATTTGAGATTGGCGAACAGTTCGAGTAGAACAACGCTCATCTCTAGTCTTGTTGTGTATAAATATGTGATTCTACAGATTTTGTTTTATTCCATGCCTAATGAAGAGGCCTGAGTAGTCTTGAAAGCTTTCAATTTATTACCATCTTTTCAGTTAGCCATTAAAAGGTATCAACCACTGAATAAATTTCAGTAAGCATGTTCAATTTTTTCACTGTGTCATTTCTCATTATTAATCATACAGTAACTTAATTTATATACATCTATTGTTTGATTTCTTTGCTGTGTGGATTATATTAGTTGTTGCTGACATCTGGTGAGAATTTAATTTCAAGAGCACCTTTAGAAATATATGTACTGTATTTTTCGGACTAAAATTTTGGAAGAAAGTGAGGGGTGCATCTTATAGTCTGAATTTACAATATTATACTATAGCTGTGGGTGGTGGGGTGTGTGGGGGGAGCGGAAGCGTCAGGAGGAGCGGGGCACAGAACACAGGAGCCACCTGCTGTTGCTTACACTGTGCCTGCTGCTAAAGAAAAAGAATATTCACTGCTCCCTACACCCATGGGTGTGGAGAGGAGTAAATATTCATTCTCCTTAATAGGGTGAGCACAGTGCCAGCAGCAGCCGCCGGCTCCTGTAACGGCTTGGGGGTTACGTTTGCCCGCTAATAAAGAGCATGAATATTCACTCCTCTCCACGCCCATGGGAGTGGTGAGTAGAGATGAGCGGTGTTCCACTCGAACGGTTCGCCAATCTCAAATTCGAGCTGTTTTGGGCGGTGTTCGAGCTGTTCGGCGAACTCGAACGATTTGAAAAAAATTCGGCTGTTCGAGGTTATGTTCGATAACTGTTCATGCACCAAAATCATAACTGGATTTTTTCTCAGTAATGCTGAAAATTAATGTTAATACGCAGTTTGAGTGTACAGCGGGGCGGGGGGAGGGGCAGGGGATGGATCTCTGCAGAAATAATGAAGATCTCCATTTTTTTTTCTCTTTCCTGCATTTACAGTGGGGAGGTGCAATCTGTCAGCCTATCAGCAGCGCACACACGCAGCGAACTGCTTTTTTTCACACAAGCAAGGGCATGTGTCATTGGCAGTGTATGTCACATGTCCTTGCCCTATAAGACCAAGCCATTTTCCCCGTCACCACCATTTTCTCACTGCTGCAGCTGCGTGTTAGATGGCACCGCTGTTGCTGTGTGCGCTATACTTTGTTAATTTGAAGCCAATTTTCGCACAAATCTATAGATAGCTTGGGAGTAGGGAATAGTTGTGATTGCAGTCCTTTTAAAGACTAGGTTACATCATTTCCTACGACTTTTATCAGGCAGGTCTGTGCTCTTAAATAGATAGATTGTGGGAGTAAAGACTAATTGTAATTGCAGTCCTTTTCAGGACTAGGTTACATCAGTTCCTATCACTTTTGACCAGGCAGGTTTGTGCCAGTGCTGTGCAAGTTTTTTTCACAGCAATTGGCTAAATCTAGCAAAGCTAATCCTTTTTGTCCTCTTGCAGTGTGTGTTAGTCAGTGGAGAAGCCTATCTGTGTTGCAAGCTACACCACCTGTGTATAGAATACAAATTTTTTTACTGCACCTAGTGAAGTAAAACCTTTCGGGCATAGCATCATTCTATTAGTCCATCTATGCTAACCTCCACCAGGTTGCAAATTCAAAATAATTTTTATCTGCATATAGCTCTGAAAAAATATTTGGGCTTCGGCTTGTAGCAGTGTGTGGGACTTGTTCTATTAGTCCATCTATACTAACCTCCAGCAGGGTGCAAATTCAATATAATTTTTTTCTGCATCTAGCTCTGAAAAAATATTTCAGCTTGTAGCAGTGTGCGGGACTTGTTCTATTAGTCCATCTATACTAACCTCCAGCAGGTTGCAAATTCAAAATAATTTTTATCTGCATCTAGCTCTGAAAAATATTTGGGCTTCGGCTTATAGCAGTGTGTGGGACTTGTTCTATTAGTCCATCTAAACTAACCTCCACAAGGTTGCAAATTCAATATAATTTTTTTCTGCATCTAGCTCTGAAAAAATATTTTGGCTTGTATCAGAGTGTGGGACTTGTTCTATTAGTCCATCTATACTAACCTCCAGCAGGTTGCAAATTCAAAATAATTTTCATCTGCATCTAGCTCTGAAAAAATATTTGGGCGTCGGCTTGTAGCAGTGTGTGGGACTTGTTCTATTAGTCCATCTATACTAACCTCCAGCAGGTTGCAAATTCAATATAATTTTTTTCTGCATCTAGCTCTGAAAAAATATTTCAGCTTGTAGCAGTGTGTGGGACTTGTTCTATTAGTCCATCTATACTAACCTCCAGCAGGTTGCAAATTCAAAATAATTTTTATCTGCATCTAGCTCTGAAAAAATATTTGGGCTTCGGCTTATAGCAGTTTGTGGGACTTGTTCTATTAGTCCATCTATACTAACCTCCACAAGGTTGCAAATTCAATATAATTTTTTTCTGCATCTAGCTCTGAAAAAATATTTCGGCTTGTAGCAGAGTGTGGGACTTGTTCTATTAGTCCATCTATACTAACCTCCATCAGGTTGCAAATTCAATATAATTTTTTTCTGCATCTAGCTCTGAAAAAATATTTCGGCTTATAGCAGTGTGTGGGACTTGTTCTATTAGTCCATCTATACTGACCTCCATCAGGTTGCAAATTCAATATAATTTTTTTCTGCATCTAGCTCTGAAAAAATATTTCGGCTTCTAGCAGTGTGTGGGACTTGTTCTATTAGTCCATCTATACTAACCTCCAGAAGGTTGCAAATTCAAAATAATTTTTATCTGCATCTATCTCTGACAAAAAATTTGGGCTTCGGCTTGTAGCAGTGTGTGGGACTTGTTCTGTTAGTCCATCTATACTAACCTCCATCAGGTTGCAAATACAATATAATTATTTTCTCTATCTAGCTCTGAAAAATATTTCGGCTTGTATTAGTGTGTGGGACTTGTTCTATTAGTCCAGCTATACTAACCTCCATCAGGTTGCAAATTCAATATAATTCTTTTCTGCATCTAGCTCTGAAAAAATATTTCGGCTTATAGCAGTGTGTGGGACTTGTTCTATTAGTCCATCTATACCAACCTCCAGCAGGTTGCAAATTCAAAATAATTTTTATCTGCATCAAGCTCTGAAAAAAGATGTGGGCTTCAGCTTGTAGCAGTGTGTGGGACATGTTCTATTAGTCCATCTATACTAACCTCCAGCAGGTTGCAAATTCAATATAATTTTTTTCTGCATCTAGCTCTGAAAAAATATTTCGTCTGGTAGCAGTGTGTGGGACTTGTTCTATTAGTCCATCTATACTAACCTCCATCAGGTTGCAAATTCAATATAATTTTCTTCTGCATCTAGCTCTGAAAAAATATTTCGGCTTGTAGCAGTGTGTTGGACTTGTTCTATTAGTCCATCTATACAAACCTCCAGCCGGTTGCAAATTCAAAATAATTTTTATCTGCATCTAGCTCTGAAAAAATATTTGGGCTTCCGCTTGTAGCAGTGTGTGGGACTTGTTCTATTAGTCCATCTATACTAACCTCCATCAGGTTACAAATTCAATATAATTTTTTTCTGCATCTAGCTCTGAAAAAATATTTCGGCTTGTAGCAGTGTGTGGGACTTGTTCTATTAGTCCATCTATACTAACCTCCACCAGGTTGCAAATTCAATATAATTTTTATCTGCATCTAACCCAGCCAATACTTTGGGGCTAATACCATCCAAAACCTGACAAACTCAATGGACGAGAGAGTTCAGAAGCTCCTTTCGAACAAGGGGTCCTATGTGCAAATGTAACATCACCTAGAATAAAGTTTTGAGTTGAAAACTGTTTGATTTCAGTTTCTAATAACCTGCTAATGCTTATAATTTCAAAAATTACCATTTTTTTGTTCTTTATTAAAATAAAAAGGTTGATCGAAGAATGTGGGGGATCTAAGAGTGTGTCAATCCAGTAGTCAGGATTACTTCGAATTCTGACAATCTGAGGGTCATGTTGCAGGTAGTGCAGCAAGAAGGCACTCATGTGTCTTGCGCATCTAGCAGACGCAAAATTATTTTCCGGGCTAGATGCAGCTAAAAATTATTATTAATTTGAAAGCTGGTGGAGCTTAGTATAGATGGCCTAATAGAATCAGTACTGCAATCTGCTACAAAGCCCAAAATATTTTCCAGCCAAGAAACAGATAAACATGATTAGTAATTTTAAATCTGGTGGAGTTTAGTATAGATGGCCTAATAGAATCAGTACTGCACACTGCTACAAAGCCCAAATTATTTTCCAGCCAAGATACATATAAACATGATTAGTAATTTTAAAGCTTAAAACGGTTGGTGAGGTGATTTTAACAAATCATCAAGCTTTTACTCCCCCCAGGATGACACAGGGGTAGAAAAGTCATTTCGGATCCATGATCTGTTCATCTTTATGAACGCAAGTCTGTCTACATTATCAGTGGAGAGCCGCGTGCACTTATCAATCAGCACACCACCAGCAGCGCTGAACACACGTTCAGACAGAACGCTGGCTGCAGGGCATGACAAGATCTCCAAGGCGTAAGTGGCGAGCTCCGGCCATTTATCCAGATTGGAAGCCCAAAAAGAGCAAGGGTCCAGTGACACAGTCATGGCTTCAATGTTTACTTGGAGATACTCCTGTAGGCATTGACTATGTGTCAGACTTCTTGTCTCCTGTGGCCTTGCAAAGGATGGGCTTAAAAAGTTTTGAAATGATTCCGCAAAATTGATGTTACCAGCAGATTCTGTGTTTCTGTTACGGTTTGAGTGCTGAACACTCGAGGGTCCCACGGTTGGCAAGTTGGAACTGTGAGATTCACTTCGTGCACCACTGGTGTTTTGTGGAAAAGCACATGTAAGATTCTGCAACAGTCTCTGCTGATACTCCTGCATGCGTGCATCCCTTTCTATGGCAGGAATAATTTCTGCAAATTTACTTTTGTACCGGGGATTTAACAGTGTGGCAACCCAGTAGTCAGGATTTTTTCTAATTCTCACAATTCGAGGGTCATGTTGCAGGTAGTGCAGCAAGAAGGCACTCATGTGTCTTGCACATCCAGGAGCACCAAGTCCCTGTTGTGTTGGTGGCAAGGTAACAATCATGCTTCCGTCCTCTGTCCTCTCCCCCCAACCTCGCACAACAGAAATGTGATCAAGGTCTCCCTCATCTGATGAGTCTTCCATCAGTTCGTCCTCCACTTCTTCCTGGGCTCCTGCACTTTCTCACTAGTTTGGCTGCTACCATGCGCCCTGGTAAAACCTTCTTCCCCACCCTCACATGCCTGCTGCCTTGGTGCTGCCGACCGTCTGGACCTTGCAGATGTTAGCCCTTCCGCATACAACTCCTCCTCCTCTACTTCCTCCACCTCCTCTTGTGCCACCACTTGACTCCGAATTCTGTTTAACATGTGCTCCAGCATGTAAATCACCGGAATAGTCATACTGATAATGGCATCGTCCACACTAAACATCTTCGTCGCCATTTCAAAACTGTGCAGAAGGGTGCATAGGTCTCTGATCTGAGACCACTCCTGCAGCATGATTTGCCCCACCTCTGGATCTCGTTGGCCCAGGATATACATCAGAACGTATTGCAACAGGGCTTGTCGGTGCTGCCACAGTCGCTGCAACATGTGCAGAGTTGAATTCCACCGGGTAGGCACATCGCATTTTAGCCGGTGAAGTGGCAGGCCCATCGACTTCTGTAGAGATGTAAGTCGATGAGCTGCGGGATGCAAATGGCGGCAAGTGAGCACACAGCGACCGTGCCCTTTGCAGAAGGCCTTCTAGTCCGGGATAGTGGGCTAAAAATTGCTGGACAACCAGGTTCAACACGTGAGCCATACAAGGCACGTGTGTGACATTGCCCCGGCAAAGGGCCGCACCCAGGTTTGCAGCATTGTCACACAGGGCCATCCCTGGTTTCAGGTCCAGTGGAGACAACCATTAATGAAACTGGTTCTCCAGAGCTGACCACAACTCCTCAGCTGTGTGACTCACATTTCCCAGACATTTCAAAGTAAAAACCGCCTGATGACGTTGAGCCCTGCTGCCAGCAAAGTAAGGAGGTGTGCAGGATCCCTTCTGCGCAGTTAGAAAGCTTGTGGCATGACCAGACAGGCTTTGGGTGCAGGTGGAGGACCGAGAGGAGGTTGAGGAGGCAGAAGCAGTGGAGGAACTTTGAGATAAAGAGGATTGACGCACAACTCGTGGGGACGGCAAGACTTGGACAGCAGCCCCTTGACCTGCTGTCACCATAGTTACCCAATGCCCAGTCAGCGACATGTAACGCCCCTGTCCATGCCTACTTGTCCAAGTGTCTGTGGTGAAATGCACCCTGTCACACACAGAGTTACTCAAAGAAGCAGTGATGTTGTGTGCGACATGCTGGAGGAGCGCAGGCACACCTTTCTTTGAGAAGTAGTGCCGACTGGGCATCTGGTACTGGGGCACTGCGACGGACATAAGGTCTCGAAAATCCTCTGTGTCCACCAGGCGGAAAGGAAGCATTTCTGTAGCCAACAGTTTGCAGATGGTGAAATTCAACCTCTTAGCTTTCTCATGGCTAGGAGGAAATGGTCTTTTACTTGTCCACATCTGAGGGACCGAGGGCTGGCTGTTGTGATTAGACGGGGTTGAGAAGGGTGTCCCCAGCAAACTGCCGGTCTGTGAGGAAGATGCAGACGGATATGTTAGGTTGCCGTGATCCAAAGGTGGTGCTATCGATGTCGGACAGCGCTGAACACCAACTGGTGTTTCCACCTCCAAAGAAAATGATGACCTGCCAATCACGCTGGCTGTGGCAGGTCTGCGTCCCAAAACAGGTGTGACTGCTGTCCCCCCAGTCACAGAGGATGAAGACTCCGCGGATGCACAAGATGTTGCAGACGGTGGTTGGCCCGGCCGGCTAGGCCGCATTGTAGCACAGTGAGCTACCCACTGCAACTTATGCTTCATGTCCATGTGCCGGTTCATGCAAGAAGTACTCAAACTATGTATTTTTTGGCCTCTACTTAGCTTTTGCTGTCAAATGTTACAGATAACAGGAGTTGGGTCATCTTCATCGATCTGAAAAAATGCCCAGGCTATGCAAGGTTTAGCACCCATGCGACCTGAAAAGCCACCACGACTTGTGGTCAGAGGCAGAGTTGTGTTTGAGGATGCAGTTGTTGACGTGCTTCCAGTACTACGTCTGTGTCCAGGAAGGTGCAACCTGACCTCGTCGTCACTAGCATCCTCCTCCACCTCCTCTGCTGACCTCATCTCTTAACTGACTGTGGATTGACAGTAAGTGGGATCTTCAAAATCATCATCATCACCCTGTGTGTTATCACACCCGTCGTCCTCAGAGCCAACTTGTTCCTGCCCTGACAAAAAACTAAAGTTGTCGCTCCAATCAGGTATTTGAGTCTCATCATCGTCTTCCTCATTATCTCCACCAACAGGAGTTACAGTTTGGGAACGAGGGTCTACATTATGGTCAGAACCTTCTGCTTCTGGTCCTGGATCCGACTCATAAAGATTCTGGGCATCAGTGCAGATCATTTCCTCATCTGGATTCACAGAAGCTCTGGAGCCGACCTCTGATTCACAGGCTATAGTATGAGTAAACAGCTCTGGAGACTCAACCATCTGTTCTACCCCATACTCAGATGGGCAGCTGGAGACTTGTGAGCTGTGAGGAAGCAAGTGCGATTAGGGTGACACCTCTGAGGACTGGAGTATTTGTGATGTTGAAGTTGAGGTGGAGGAGAGCCCACTTAAAGGAGCACTTGATATCCGTTGAAGCACCTGCTGTTTTTGTACCTCATCTGGAATTTGTAGTGATTGGCGTGGCCATAAGAATGGGATCTTATCACATTGTCCGCTAAAAGAAGTAGACATGTTAGTTTGGCTGGAAGATGGTCTTTCTTCTGCAGATGTTACTGTTTCTTTAACACCTACCCCATGGACACAACCTTTTTTTCCCTTCCCAATATGCCTATTCCCCTTTCCACCAGCAGCAGGCCTTTTTCCACTCATTTTGGTGGTTAACTAATTCACAATTCTGGAGTTGTTTGCACAAAAAACAATGGATGGGAACCGAGCAGAGCTGAGTGGCCAAATTGTGGTATTAGCCCAAAAGTATTGGCTGGGTTAGATGCAGATAAAAATTATATTGAATTTGCAACCTGATGTAGGTCAGTATAGATGGACTAATAGAACAAGTCCCACACACTGCTACAAGCTGAAAATTTTTTCAGAGCTAGATGCAGAAAAAAATTATATTGAATTTGCAACCTTGTGGAGCTTAGTATAGATAGACTAATAGAACAAGTCCCACACACTGCTACAAGCTGAAATATTTTTACAGAGCTAGATGCAGAAAAAAATTATATTGAATTTGCAACCTGGTGGAGGTTAGTATAGATAGACTAATAGAACAAGTCCCACACACTACTTCAAGCTGAAATATTTTTTCAGAGCTGGATGCAGAAAAAAATTATATTGAATTTGCAACCTGATGGAGGTCAGTATAGATGGACTAATAGAACAAGTCCCACACACTGCTAGAAGCCGAAATATTTTTTCAGAGCTAGATGCATAAAAAAAATATATTGAATTTGCAACCTGATGGAGGTCAGTATAGATGGACTAATAGAACAAGTCCCACACATTGCTAGAAGCCGAAATATTTTTTCAGAGCTAGATGCAGAAAAAAAATATATTGAATTTGCAACCTGATGGAGGTCAGTATTGATGGACTAATAGAACAAGTCTCACACACTGCTAGAAGCCGAAATATTTTTTCAGAGCTAGATGCATTAAAAAATTATATTAAATTTGCAACCTGATGGAGGTCAATATAGATGGACTAATAGAACAAGTCACACACACTGCTAGAAGCAGAAATATTTTTTCAGAGCTAGATGCAGGAAAATTTTTTATTGAATTTGCAACCTGATGGAGGTTAGTATAGATGGACTAATAGAACAAGTCCCACACACTGCTAGAAGCCTAAATATTTTTTCAGAGCTCGATACAGAAAAAAATTATATTGAATTTGCAACCTGGTGGAGGTTAGTATAGATGGACTAATAGAATGATGCTATGCCCAAAAGGTTTTAATACACTAGGTGCAGTAAAAAAAATTGTATTCTATACACAGGTGGTGCAGCTTGCAGCACAGATAGGCTACTCCACTGACTAACACACTCTGCAATAGGCCAAAAAGGATTTGCTTTGCTAGACTCAGCCAAATGCTGTGAAAAAAAACTTGCACAGCACTGGCACAGACCTGCCTGGCAAAAAGTGATAGGAACTGATGTAACCTGTCGCCTCGTTCCTCTCACCTCCCTGCTCCGTCCTCAGCGTCCTTTTCCCGCGCTGCTGGCAGCGCTCGCCGCTGGCAGCGCTCGCCGCTTCCCGGGCACTGTGCTTAGGGCGCGCGTGCGCGCGCTCCCTCTCTCTTAAAGGGGCTGCGCGCGCCATCCTAAGGAGTCCCCGGCCAATTGCCGGTGGAGCTCCCAAATATAAGGCACCTCCTCCAAAATGGAGGTGCCCGAGCAAAGTTGTTGCAAAGCCTTTCACCTCGGCTTCAGCCCTCAGGTCCCATTGCCAGTCTGTTTTCCAGCTCCGTCTACGTGCTTGCATCCCCTGCGGTCCGACAGTCTGTCTGCCAGCATCCGCCAGTCTGTCTATGTACCAGTCCGCCTGCGGATCAGGAAGTACCTGCCTGAGACCTGCCTGATACCTGCCTGATACCTGCCTTATACCTGCCTGATACCTGCCTGTGACCACCTGCCAGCCATCCGAGAGACTCTTACCCGCTCACCTGGGAGCGCTCACCTGCTACCCGCCAGCTAGCCTACCTGGAGGCTCTGCCGTCACTTGCCGTGACCACCTGCCAGCCAGCCGAGAGACTCTTACCTGCTCACCTGGGAGCGCTCACCTGCTACCCACCTGCTAGCCTACCTGGAGGCTCTGCCGTCACTTGACGTGACCACCTGCCAGCCAGCCGAGAGACTCTTACCCGCTCCCCTGGGAGCGCTCACCTGCTACCCGCCTGCTAGCCTACCTGAAGGCTCTGCCATCACTTGCCGTGACCACCTGCCTGTCTAGAGACTCTTACCCTGCTGTCACTTGCCGTGACCACCTGCCTGTCAAGAGATTGTTCCCGTCACTTGCCGTGATCTCCTGCCCTTCTATCCAGAGACTTTCCCTGTCACTTGCCGTGACTACCTGCCCGCCTTCCCTGGGAGCCACCCGCTTCCTTACAAGGACTGCCCCTTTGTATAGTAGCTCAGAGGTTCCACCTCCCAGACCCGTTACAGTTTGCTCAGGCCATGGAACCCGGTGGCACCCAAGCTCCCTTGCTGTCGGACATATGTCATGAACTTTCCCGTCAGAGGTCCCAACAGGATTCCATCTTGGGCCACCTGCGCAGTGTTCACTCCCGCCTGGACATACTGACTACCTCGTCGGGAGCTGCTTCCACACGCAAAACTACTACCCCGGCAGCGCCGCTGCCCATCAATACCATGGCATCCTTTCCCGGTCCCCGCCTTTCCGCTCCGCCTCATTTTGGTGGAGATCCCGGTCAGGCACGGAGCCTCATTAACCAGTGCACCCTGCACTTCGAACTTTTGGCACACCAGTTTTCCACCGACCGAGCCAAAGTGTCCTTCATAATGTCCCATCTCACTGGGGAGTTGCTGGCCTGGCTAAATCCTCTATGGGAGAGAGGAGACCCCCTGGTGTCCAACCTGCCAGCCTTTCTCACGGCCTTCCGGAAAGTCTTCGACGAACCAGGACGAAAGACCTCATCCGCCTCATCTCTGCTACGCCTCCGTCAAGGGAGTCTCACCGTGGGCCAATATGCCATACGGTTCCGTACCCTTGCTTCTGAGCTTGCCTGGGATAACGACGCCCTGGTGTCTGTCTTATGGGAAGGTCTATCCGGCCGGATTAAAGATGAACTTGCCGGTCGGGACATTCCTACCACTCTCGACGACTTAATAACTCTTGCCACCCGGATTGACATCCGGTTCCAGGAGCGTACCAAAGAGGTCACCCGTGAGTGGAGGTTTCCTCGCCTTGCTCCTACCTTCCAGAATCCCGTCACTTCCTCTGTTACTCCCCGGGCGCACTCACCCAAGCCTATGTGGGTCGACCAGACCAAGATGGTCAAAACCCGTCAAGAGTCACGCCATGCCGAGGGGAGCTGCTTCTACTTTGGCAGTAAGGAGCACCAGATCCGTTCCTGCCCGGAGAGGTCGGGAAACGCCTGTGTCTAGGATCGCTCAGAGAGGTCGTCCTAGACAAGAGTAAACCCTCTCCATCTCTGATGCTGTCGGTCTCTATCATCTGTGGGGAGAACCGTTACTTTGAACTAGCTCAACTTGATTCTGGAGCTGCCGGAAATCTCATTTCTCAGTCCCTGGTAGAGAAATACCACATTCCCACCAAACCTCTGGTTGAACCCTTATCTGTCGCCTCTGTGGACGGGGGGCTCTTACCGCATCACATCCAACTTATCACCGAACCCATAACTCTGCAGGTGGGAATCCTGCACTCTGAGAGCATCTTCTTTCATGTTCTACCTGGACTCTCTCATGCTCTTTTGCTTGGCCTACCTTGGCTCCAGAGACATGCACCCGTGCTTGATTGGCAGACCGGAGAAGTCCTTCGCTGGGGACAGGACTGCCATAAGACTTGTTTAGTTCCCGTTCGTCCTGCCCGTCCTTCTCCTCCCCCAGCCAATCTACCCGGACTGCCGGTACCCTATTGGTCTTAGGCTGATGTCTTTAATAAAAAGGAAGCAGAGACGTTACCTCCTCATAGATCATACGATTGCCCCATCGACTTGGTACCTGGCGCTACTCTGCCCCGAGGGCGTATCTACCCTTTGTCCGCTGCTGAGACCAGGTCCATGTCTGAATATATTGAGGAGAACCGGGCCCGGGGATTTATCTGGAAATCTACCTCCCCGGATGGAGCAGGCTTCTTCTTCGTTAAAAAGAAGGATAGCTCACTCCGTCCCTGCATAGACTATAGAGGCGTTAACCAGATCACGGTGAAGAATAAATACCCCCTTCCGCTCATTCCCGAATTATTTGACCGTCTGAGGGGTGCTAGAGTCTTCACCAAGCTGGATCTCCGTGGGACCTATAACCTGGTTCGTATCCGTCAGGGGGATGAATGGAAGACGGCATTCAACACCCAGGACGGCCACTATGAATACCTCGTTATGCCCTTCGGTCTCTGTAATGCTCCCGCCGTCTTTCTAGAGTTGGTCAATGATATCTTCCGTGACCTTCTCTACTCCTGCGTGGTGGTATACCTGGACGACATCTTGGTCTTCTCTCCTGATCTCCCCACACACCGGAGGGACGTTCGTCAGGTCCTACTCATGCTCAGGCAAAACCACCTCTACGCAAAATTTGAGAAGTGCCTCTTTGAGCAGACCTCGCTTCCATTTCTGGGCTACATCATCTCTCAGACCGGTCTACGAATGGATCCTGAGAAACTTTCTGCCATCCAGAAGTGGCCCCGACTGGAGGGGTTAAAGACTATCCAGCGGTTCCTTGGCTTCGCCAACTACTACCGCCTCTTCATTCTGCACTTCTCTTCCCGGACTGCCCCTATCTCTGCGCTCACCCGTAAGGGCGCTAATCCCAAACAATGGCCGCCCGAGGCAGAGGAGGCCTTCCTGTCTTTGAAACAAGCTTTCTCCTCCGCTCCTGTGCTGCACCGTCCGGACAGCCACAAACAATTCTTCTTAGAAGTAGATGCTTCCTCCTCTGGAGCCGGAGCGGTGCTCACCCAAAAGTCGTCTTCCGGAAGGATGGTAACCTACGGCTTCTTCTCCAAACTCTTCTCCTCATCTGAGCGCAATTATTCTATAGGAGACCGAGAATTGTTAGCCATTAAGTTGGCACTGGAGGAGTGGCGCTACCTGCTCGAGGGGGCTCTTCACCCGGTAATAATCTACACGGATCCCAAAAACTTGGCTTATCTCCAGAGTGCCCAAAGACTTAACCCGCGCCAAGCCCGGTGGTCCTTGTTCTTCACCCGCTTTGATTTCATTCTTCATTTTCGCCCGGCAGACAAAAATATCAAAGCTGATGCCTTGTCCCGATCCTTTTTGTTCTCCGATCTAGAGGAGGAGCAAAAGCACATCATCGACCCCGCCAAGGTAATGCTGGTGGCTCCCGTGGATCTTAATCGTCTTCCACCCGGTAAGACGTTCGTATCAGTACCTGATCGTGAGAAAGTCCTACATTGGGGACATTCATCTAAGCTAGCTGGGCATGCTGGCCAGAAAAAGACCCTCCTGCTTATTATCTGGAATTACTGGTGGCCTACCCTGCACAAGGACGTAATAGACTTTGTCTCAGCCTGTGCGTCCTGCGCCCGCAACAAGGTTCCTAGACATCTGCCAGCCAGCCGCCTTCTGCCTCTTCCCATACCTGCTGCCCCGTGGCAACATATAGCCATGGATTTTATAACGGATCTCCCTGTCTCTGCTGGTTGTGTGGTCATCTGGGTGGTCGCTGACCGCTTCTCTAAGATGGCTCACTTCATTCCCCTGCCGGGTCTTCTGTCTGCATCTGAATTGGCTAAAGACTTTATCCATCATATTTTCCGTCTTCATGGTCTCCCTCTCCACATCGTATCCGAACGAGGAGTTCAGTTCACCTCTCGCTTCTGGAGAGCCATGTGTAAACTGCTGTGGATCACCTTGGACTTCTCCTCTGCTTATCACCCACAGTCCAATGGTCAAGTAGAGCGGATCAACCAAAGTTTTACCAGTTACCTCCGGCACTTTGTTAATGCCCACTATTCCGACTGGGTGGATCTTTTACCGTGGGCCGAATTTTCCTATAACAATCACGAGAGCGAGTCTTCCTCCAAATCCCCAATTTTTATTGTCTACGGTCAACATCCTCAGATCCCGTTTCCCGTCTCCACCTCGGTGGATAATCCGGCCGCGGAATCTCTTGTTAGCGAATTCTCCTCCATTTTGGAGAGTACCAGATCCGCACTTCTTCAGTCCTCCGAGCGGATGAAGAAACAGGCTGACAAAAGACGTCTGGATCCGCCCCAATTCCGTCCTGGAGATAAAGTCTGGCTCTCGTCCAAGTATATCCGGCTCAAGATTCCTTCCTACAAGTTAGGGCCTCAGTTCATCGGCCCACTGGAAGTTATCAAACAAATCAACCTGGTGGCCTATAAATTGAAACTCCCGGCCAACTTGCGGATCCCTAACTCCTTCCATGTATCTGTCCTCAAACCTGGAGTACTTAACTCTTTTTCCAAGTCTACAGGTACGCCTCCTGCTCCGGATTCCGCTGAGGACGAGTTTGAGATAGAGAGCATTCTGGCCACCAAAAGGGTAAGAGGAAAGACCTTTTTTCCAGTGGATTGGAAGGGGTTTGGTCCTGAGGAGAGAACGTGGGCGCCCCGGGAGAACATCCATGCCCCGCTCATCCTTGATAAATTTCTCTCCGGCCTAAAAAAGGGGGGGCCTAAAGGGGGGGTACTGTAGCGTCGGCGTCCCTGCCTCCTGCTAGGCAGAGACGCCGATCCTCTCACCTCCCTGCTCCGTCCTCGGAGTCTTCTTCCCGCGCTGCTGGCAGCGCTCGCCGCTTCCCGGGCACTGTGCTTAGGGAGCACGCGCGAGCGCTCCCTCTCTCTTAAAGGGGCCATGCGCGCCGTCCTAAGGAGTCCCCGGCCAATTGCCGGTGGAGCTCCCAAATATAAGGCACCTCCTCAAAAATGGAGGTGCCCGAGCAAAGTTGTTGCAAAGCCTTTCACCTCTGCTTCAGCCCTCAGGTCCCATTGCCAGTCTGTTTTCCAGCTCTGTCTACGTGCTTGCATCCCCTGCAGTCCGACAGTCTGTCTACCAGCATCCGCCAGTCTGTCTATGGACCAGTCCGCCTGCGGATCAGGAAGTACCTGCCTGAGACCAGCCTGATACCTGCCTGATACCTGCCTGATACCTGCCTGATACCTGCCTGTGACTACCTGCAAGCCAGCCGAGAGACTCTTACCCGCTCACCTGGGAGTGCTCACCTGCTACCCGCCAGCTAGCCTACCTGGAGGCTCTGCCGTCACTTGCCGTGACCACCTGCCAGCCAGCCGAGAGACTCTTACCCGCTCACCTGGGAGCGCTCACCTGCTACCCACCTGCTAGCCTACCTGGAGGCTCTGTCGTCACTTGCCATGACCACCTGCTAGCCAGCCGAGAGACTCTTACCCGCTCCCCTGGGAGCGCTCACCTGCTACCCACCTGCTAGCCTACCTGGAGGCTCTGCCGTCACTTGCCGTGACCACCTGCCTGTCTAGAGACTCTTACACTGCTGTCACTTGCCGTGACCACCTGCCTGTCAAGAGACTGTTCCCGTCACTTGCCATGACCTCCTGCCCTTCTATCCAGAGACTGTTCCTGTCACTTGCTGTGACTACCTGCCCGCCTTTACTGGGAGCCACCCGCTTCCTTACAAGGACTGCCCCTTTGTATAGTAGCTCAGAGGTTCCAGCTCCCAGACCCGTTACATAACCTAGCCCTGAAAAGGACTGCAATTACAATTAGTCTTTACTCCCACAATCTATCTATTTAAGAGCACAGACCTGCCTGATAAAAGTCGTAGGAAATGATGTAACCTAGTCCTTAAAAGGACTGCAATCAAAACTCTTCCCTACTCCCAAGCTATCTGTAGATTTCTGCAAAAATTGGCTTGAAATTAACAAAGTATAGCGCACACAGCAACAGCGGTGCCATCTAACACGCAGCTGCAGCAGTTAAAAGATGGTGGCGACGGGGAAAATGGCTGGATCTTACAGGGCAAGGACATGTGACATACACTGCCAATGACACATGCCCTTGCTTGTCTGAAAAAAAGCAGTTAGCTCCGTGTGTGCGCTGCTGATAGGCTGACAGATTGCACCTCCCCACTGTAAATGCGGGGAAGAGAAAAAAAAATGGAGATCTTCATTATTTCTGCAAAGATCCATCCCCTGCCCCTCCCCCCGCCCCGCTGTACACTCAAACTGCGTATTAACATTAATTTTCAGCATTACTGAGAAAAAATCCAGTTATGATTTTGGTGCACGAACAGTTATCGAACATAACCTCGAACAGTCGAATTTTTTTCAAATCGTTTGTGTTCCCCGAACGGCTTGAACACCGCCCAAAACAGCTCGAATTTGAGATTGGCGAACAGTTCGAGTCGAACACCGCTCATCTCTAGTTATTACTATTGTGTACTGTGTTAGTGTGATCAATAGTAGTATATTAACTGTAGACTTTTGTGTAATAAATACCTTTTATTAGTACATGGTTTTGTTTCAGTTGGTATATAGTATAAGGCACAGATAACATTAGTGGATATTAATTATTAATAGTCAAGATTGATGTTAATAGTTATTATCGGACCTCAATAGAGGTGTAGGAGACTTCCCCCATTAATTACTGATATTTTTAGAGGGAAACCCATCCTATTACAATGGTGAACCAGCCCCAACTGTTGCGATTTCGTCTTTCGTGCTTCACTCTGTGAAGACCTGTGGTCACTGTCCATGAGCTGATCAGGCCGGAGAGACGTGGACAGAGATAGCATTGATACACGGTGAAGTGTTGTGCTATTCTGTGCATTCGGTGCCCTGATAGTTCAGATGAGTGACGTAGCTATTCAGCCTGAGTGACACATGATACAAAATCCACAACAGAAGAACCCAATTTTTTTTTTTTCTATTCCTTTGAACCCTTTTACAATGGCGAGCCAGCCCCAACTGCTGTGATTTTGTTTTTCATGTTTTGCTCTGTGTTTATCTGTGGTCATTGTCTGTGAACTGATCAGGCCAGGGGGACATGGACAGATTACATTAATACAGAGTGAGCTGTTGTGTAATTCTGTGCGTTCAGAGCGCTGAAAGTTCAGGCGAATGATGCAGCTTTTCAGCACGACCTGTAAACGGACAAAATCTATAACAGACAACCAAATCTTTTGTATTCTTCAGATTTTTAACATTTTTTCTGTTTACTTTGTAATCTTTGAGCATTTGGGGTGATATATACCAAGGCATTCTGTCAAAAAGGCATAGTCCTTGATATCAAGAGAAAGTCCAGCTCGTCAGGGAAAGGCGTTTCGGAAGTAAAAGGACCTTTTTCAAGCAGCAAATAAGGGACAAGTAGGACGACCAGGACTGCTCCAGGAAGAGTGAGTATGGATTTATCCACCCTGAAATGCTTGGCAAAACACAGTAAACTTAATCCAGTACACCCCACTACACCCAAATCTGCAGAATTGCTGTGGTCTGCTCTATTGGAGCAAGCATGTGCTCATGATAGCATGTGTATAGACACATGGTCGGTTTTGAATAAAACAATCAAATGGCTCGACATGCTAGCAAAGCTGATTTGTGTATATGACGACTCACTGTGTAAGGAAGATCCCCCAAAGTTTCACTGCCAGTGTTGTGTAACAAATTTGCAGAGTTTGTGCCTTACAGACACAACTGACAGAGAATGGTAAATGTGATATGGATTGAGATAAGCAGATCTGCATGCTTGAATCGCAACTGCTTGAGATGAAAAATCATTGTCTTGATATTGGTGCACAGCTGATTCGGTCTGGGGCTGAGATCAAAGCTTTTAAGGACAAGTCTAAAAAACTTTAATCAAATTATTAAAATCAGACCCAAAAGTGCAAAGTGAACCACATGTATAAAATATACCATGTAGTACTAAAATGGTGTAATTAAATACCAAACAGGGCAAATTGTACCCAAACTTGTGGGGCAAACAAAAAAAACATATACAGGTATGATCCTAAGTTAGGGATGTGCCTGTCTCATGAAGGTGAAACGGTAGAGTCTTAACATAGGTAAGCTCCACCACCAGATCACACCAGAGCTAGCATGATTCCAACCAAATAGTAGAACACAAGCAAAGCAAAACTCAATATGCGAGGTCTACTCTCTAAGTATGGCCATATGGAACCAACCAGCTAACTTAGTACATTATAAATCAGCCAAACAGAAATAGATGTTTTAGGCCATCAATATTTGTTGTGTTTAGACTCAACACATAACCACACATGAATCATTCCACCATATATTTAAGTATAAATAGGCACCATCAATATATAATCTACTTATCTGAACCTCTATTACTGGTGGTATAAAATAGGCAGGCTCCCAACGCGTTTCCCTTTAGTCATCAGGGGAGTTCATTTGCCCAGACTTATGCCCCCATCTTCTTGGATGTATTAGAAGGCTGATGTGTTCACAGAAATGACCACAGTGTAATTTATACACGTTCTTCACGCTAAGGCCGGTGGCGCACTTCCAGGTATGACGCAATATCCTATGCCCGGCCCATACTGTCGCCGGACATGACACAAGATCCGGTCGATGGACCCCAAGTGGAGCGCACGGCTTCTGTGCACACGCAGACGGTATTCAGTAGATTTCCTTCCTCATACCTCGCGCTAGCAGGGGGCGTGTCAACTAATACAGGCCTTACAGAGTGATGCTCCGGATGCAGAGCTCCTTCCGATATATCTGCATCTATATTAATGTGATCCAGCAACCTCAAATCACAATATGCATGAGGTCATAAGGGATCACATACCACGGAGTAAAGTGCAGTGCCTAATCACAGTAAGTAAATGGATACACCGAACAAACGCAAGGATCACTGAAGTCCAGAAAATAGAGATGACCTATGTGTAATCTCACATCACAAGGGAATAAGATACCACAAGAATTGCAGTAGGGGCCCCTGAGCACGCATGAACCCGACCAAAGTGAAGTAGGGCAGAAAGACAAAGTGGGAATGAGGGAATGGGAATAGAAGAGGAACTATTGTTGCCCTAGAAATTAGCTAAGCTAGGCACTAGCCCTGCCTGACGCAGAGGTTGGCACCCTCAGGGGAAAATGAGATTGACACCCTCACTCAACGGTGGCTGACCCTCAACTAACTAGTAGTGTTGAGCGAACATGCTCGACACTGCTCAGTACTCGCCCGAGCATCACGCTACTCGGGATGTTCGGCGAGCACCGAGCATTTCCGGGTTACTCGGGCGGGAGCTCGGGTCTCCGCCCTGCATGTTTGGCGCTCTTTACAGAGCCAATGAACATGCAGGGATTGCCAGCCAGTCACTGTAATGCTGCAGCCATGTTGGTTGTGGGCATTACAGTGATTGGCTGGCCGCACAGCATCACCTCGAGTATTTAAAACGGGGCGCCGCCATCTTGGACACAGTCTCTCCGGATTAGACAGTGTAGGGACAGCGCTGCTGATTTAGGGAGAGATATAAACTGCGAAATAGTTAGAGTAGGGTCTGTAAAGGCTGCCAGAAAAAACAAACAGTCCTTTTCAGGACTAATATCCATCCCAAATACCAGGCAGGCAGGCTGTATAGGAGACACAGTGGTTATACCAGCAAACGCTGCATTACAGTCCTGTGTGCTCCTGTTGCTGAAATTGCTGGACTTAGCACCAGGTGTCGGGGGCCAGGAAAAATCCTTTTTTTTTCATCTAAATCCTCCTTTTTTTTTCCTCCTTCACACTGTACAAATACCCGTCTTATTAACCTTTTGGTGTGTCCCCCCCCCCCAAAAAAAAGCGTGTCTCTGATTTTTCAGACAACAATATAACTGTTGAAAATAGTCTGGTGTAGGCTAGAGAAACAGAAGTGTTGTTTTGCACTTCCACGGTTCAAACCTCTGTATTATCCATTTTGGGCCATTTGTATCTAAAAAAAAAACAGTTTGAGTGTGTCGCTCACTGTTCAGCCGCAAATATCTCTATTTAAAAAAGTGTGGTATACCCCAGTAAACAATAACTGTGGTTTTGCCATCCCACGGTAAAAAATCTCTATTATTCAGCTTTTGGTAGTTTTTTCCGTAAAGAAAAACAGTAGTGTCTCCTGACTGTTGTGACACAAAAATATATCTGTTGAAAATAGTCTTGTGTAGGCCCGACATCCAGGTGTGGTTTCGCAGTTCCACGGGTCAAATCGCTGTACTATCCAGTTTTGGGCCTTTGGTATCTAAAAAAAAAGCAGTTTGAGTGTGTCGCTCACTGTTCAGCCGCAAATATCTCTATTTAAAAAAGTGTGGTATACCCCAGTAAACAATAATTGTGGTTTTGCCATCCCACGGTAAAAATTCTCTATTATTCAGATTTTGGTAGTTTTTTCCGTAACGAAAAACAGTAGTGTCTCCTGACTGTTGTGACACAAAAATATATCTGTTAAAAATAGTCTTGTGTAGGCCCGACATCCCAGTGTGGTTTCACAGTTCCATGGGTCAAATCGCTGTACTATCCAGTTTTGGGCCTTTGGTATCTAAAAAAAATGCAGTTTGAGTGTGTCGCTCACTGTTCAGCCGCAAATATCTCTATTTAAAAAAGTGTGGTATACCCCAGTAAACAATAACTGTGGTTTTGCCATCCCACGGTAAAAAATCTCTATTATTCAGCTTTTGGTAGTTTTTTCCGTAAAGAAAAACAGTAGTGTCTCCTGACGGTTGTGACACAAAAATATATCTGTTGAAAATAGTCTTGTGTAGGCCCGACATCCCAGTGTGGTTTCGCAGTTCCACGGGTCAAATCGCTGTACTATCCAGTTTTGGGCCTTTGGTATCTAAAAAAAAAGCAGTTTGAGTGTGTCGCTCACTGTTCAGCTGCAAATATCTCTATTTAAAAAAGTGTGGTATACCCCAGTAAACAATAACTGTGGTTTTCCTCTTCCACGGTTCTAATCTACTCTTTATTACCCTTTTTCCATTGATAGAGCAAGTGTTAGCTATTTTACTTCATTTACAATGGGCAAGGCGCGTGGAAAGCGACGTGGAAGTGGACGTTCTGGTGATGGTTCGTGCAGAGGACGGGGCCGTGGCCAAGGTGAAAATGTGCCACAACCAACAGCCACATCTTCTCGCTCCCACTTCTTGACTGAATTACTAGGGAAGCACAGAACAACACCAGTATTGAGAACTGATCAGTGTGAACAGGTTATTAATTGGATAGCAGATAATACTTCCAGTTACCTGGGCACCACCGCCTCCGGTCTGTCTTCCACACGGTCAACTCTTAGTAGCCGTGAGTCTCGACCGCATACTCCTCCTCACCCTGATGCTCCTTCCTCCCACCATGCCGAGTGTCGTCAGACAGCAAGTGATCCCACACTTGGACACTCTGAAGAGCTGTTCACTGGTCTATTTCCATATTTGGGCCCCTCGCCTGATACGCTTGAAGTGGTGGAAGAGGAGATCCCATGTTGCGATGCTAAAATATTTGAACAGCCACGGCCACAGGAAGTCGACGTTGGCAATCTGTCACAAGAGGTGGACGATGACGAGACACAATTGCCAGGAAGTGAGGAGGAGGATCGTGGTGCGCAAGTGGAAGAGGAGGAGGTGGTGGATGATCTAGTAACTGACCCAACGTGGAAGGAAGACATGCAGAGTGAGGCCAGCAGCACACAGGGGGAGGGAGGCAGAGTACCCCAACAGGCAGAAAGAAGCAGTGTGGTGGCCGCAGAAAGAAGGCAGGCAACCGTTCCCCGTAACACCAACACGAGGGACGTTGACAGTACAAGCGGTAGGTCTTCCAGAGTCTGGAATTTTTTTAAAGACTCTGCTGATAACCCCAAAAAGGCCATATGTTCCACCTGCCATGCCAGCATCAGCAGGGGTGACAAAACTACCAGCCTGACCACCACCAGCATGATCAGGCACATGGCAGCAAAGCACCCGACTTTGTGGTGCAAAACCCAGGGTCCACGACCAGTGTCAGCGGGTGTCACCACTGCTTCTTCCACTGTTGTGCGTGCAATAGAACCCCCTGTTGTGTGTGCAAGGCAATCCCCTGTCCATACTGCATGTAAAGATGCCCCCTCCTCTCAGTCTTCACTTGTTATGGCAGTTTCTCAAGAAACAGCATCAACGTCCACGTCCACGTCCCACCGCAGCGTTCAATTGTCCATATCCCAGACCTTTGAACGAAAGCGGAAATTCGCAGCTAACGCCCCACAGGCCACAGTCCTAAATTCGCACATTTCACGACTGCTTGCATTGGAAATGCTGTCTTTTAGGCTGGTGGAGACGGAATCCTTCCGCAATCTTATGGCGGTGGCCGTCCCTCGGTACTCGGTCCCCAGCCGACACTATTTTGCCCAGTGTGCCATCCCCGCACTACACAAGCACGTGTCCCAAAGCATCTGCTGTGCCCTCAACAACGCATTTACTGGGAGAGTCCACCTGACAACGGACACGTGGACAAGTGCTTGTGGCCAGGGACGGTACATCTCTCTGACGGCACACTGGGTAAACATAGTGGAAGCCGGGACCCAGTCGGACCTTGGGACGGAACACATCCTCCCCACACCGAGGATTGCGGGCCCTATGTCAGTCAGAGTTGCCCCCACAGTGTACAGCTCCTGCGCATCCTCCTCTTCCTCCTCCTCCTCATGTTCAGCCTCCATCTCAGATATCACCACATCAGTTACAAGCTGGAAGCATTGCAGTACTGCCTCCGCCAAGCGGCAACAGGCTGTGCTGAAACTCATAAGCTTAGGTGATAAACCTCACACTGCTTGTGAGTTGTGGACAGCTGTGAAAGAGCAGGCAGATCTGTGGCTGAGACCGCTGAACCTACATCCCGGCATGGTTGTGTGTGACAATGGCCGTAACCTGGTGGCGGCTCTGAGGCGAGGTGAGATCACACACGTACCATGCCTGGCTCATGTGCTTAACCTCGTGGTTCAGCGGTTTCTTAAATCGTACCCCGAGTTGCCAGATCTGCTCGTGAAAGTACGTCGCCTGTCAGCTCATTTTCACAAGTTGGCTACAGCTTTCGCCGCCCTTGCTGTGTTGCAGCAGCGTTTGCAGCTTCCGCCACACCGACTGGTGTGTGATGTCCCCACATGTTGGAACTCTACCTTCCACATGTTGCAAAGGATTTGTGAGCAGAAGAGAGCAGTTGTGGAGTACCAGCTGCAACAAGGCCGTCGATATTCAGGTCAGACTCCACACATAACACCTCAGGAGTGGACCTGGATGTCTGACATATGTACCATCCTGACAAACTTTGAGGAGGCCACCAAGATGGTGAGTGGCGATGACGCCATCATTAGTGTCAGCATCCCACTTGTCTGTCTTTTGCAATGCTCTCTGCAGAGAATTAAAGAGTAGGCATTGCAGCCAGAGTATGATGAGATGGATCAAGAAGCCGTAGCGGGTGATTACACACAGCCCAGCCTCATCTCATACCAACGTGCATTGGGGGACAATGAGGGAGAGGCGGAGGAGGAGGCAGATCAGGAGCTGCTATCATGCGTTGTAGACGGTAGTACCTGTACAAGTGTCATACCGTCGGTTCAGCATGGGTGGCCTGAGGAAAGGGGGGAGGAGGAAGTGGAGGAGGAGGAGGAGAGCATGGTCAGTTGTCATCTTGGTGAGGACACGGAAATCTTGCCCGTTACCAGTCTGGCACGCATGGCTGACTTTATGTTACGCTGCCTTAACCGTGACCCCAGCCTTGTCAAAATGTTGGGTGACAGTCATTACTGGTTGGTGACACTTGTAGACCCCCGCTACAAGGAGAACTTTCACTCTCTTATTCCTGAGGTGGAGAGGTCTACAAAAATGGGGCAGTACCAGAAGGCCCTTGCTGCAGAACTCTTAAAAAAATTCCCATCTGAACAAGCTAGCGGCAGAGGTCACAGTTCGTTGCCCAACCAAGGCGTACAGGCGAGAGAGATGCAACTCCAATCCAGCAGAGGAAGGGGAACACTGTCAACGTTTTGGGACAGTTTTCTGAGACCTGCCCAGCTTACAGGCCCTGAGACGCGGGGTACTCTCACAAGGAGTGGATAGTTTCAAATGATGGTGAGGGAATACCAGCATCCTCCGTGATTCCTCTGTGCCTTTTAATTATTGGGTATTCAAGCTGGACACTTGGAATGAACTCGCTCTGTACACCTTGGAGGTTCTGGCCTGCCCTGCCGCTAGCGTGTTATCGGAGCGTGTTTTTAGTGCCGCTGGGGGATTAATAACTGAAAAGCGCACTCGCCTGTCAACTGACAATGCTGACAAGCTGACCCTTATCAAAATGAGCAAGGGCTGGATTGGGCCAGACTTCTCATCACCACCAAATGACAGCAGAGTAACATAAAGTCAAATCCACTGTGTTATTTCGGGAGGTGTATTCACATGCACCGCTTCACACCCACACATGGGTATACTCTTCCTCGTTTCGGCTGTTTTATCTTCTTCTCCTTATCCTCAGCCTCCACGACCACTATACCACCAGGGTGACCGTGGTCCATGTTGCCAGCATTGCAAGATCCTCTGTCCTAATTTTTGGCAGCTTTTGGTGGAAGGCATAGGCAAAGACTATGGGAGACCCACTCCCCAATAATGGGAATAATGTTTTTAATATGCTGTACTGCATGGCTCTTGTAAGGGGCATTGCAAGTTGCTCCGTCCTAATTTTTGACAGCTTTTGCTGGGAAAGCATAAGCAAAGACCATGGGACACCCACTCCCCAATAATGGGACTTATGTTTGTAATATGCAGTACTGCATGGCTCTTGTAAGGGGCATTGCAAGTTGCTCCGTCCTAATTTTTGTCAGCTTTTGCTCGGAAAGCATAATCAAATACTATGGGACACCCACTCCCCAATAATGGGACTTATGTTTGTAATATGCTGTACTGCATGGCTCCTGTAAGGGGCATTAAAATCGTCTTGTTAAGCTACTGTGACCTCCACGTCTCTTCCAAGGGTCGTTAATAGTGTTGAGCCACCCCCGTCGTGTTCGAGTTCGGTTCGGTTCGTCGAACACCCGTGTGTTCGCCGAACTGTTCTTCGAACTGTTCGTCGAACACCTTCGAACACCGTTAAAACCAATGGCAGGCAAACAAAAACACATAGAAACACATAGAAAACACCTTCAAAGGTGTCCAAAAGCTGACAAACTGCTCAGAAGACACAACTAACACATGGAAAAGTGACAAGTACATATAGTCATGCAAAAAGAAAAGAGGTGGAGGAGTAAAAGGAGGGGGAGACACAGATATAGGCATGTCATGCCCTTCTAAAATCCAAAAAGTGAGAAGCCGACACGTTCAGTCCGCTCCTGCCCGTGCCACCTCCGTGTCGCCGGGTTTGTGCCAGAGCCGCGGTGAACCCTGACGGCCAGCCCCCTCTCCCAATACTGGTGCCTGTCCGCTGGTGGGTCGAGCGAGCCCCCCTGTGGTGGAGGCAGCTCTAAGCTTTTTAATTTAAATTGTCTCTCTAATTTGAATAAATACACTTTAAATCCATTTACAAGGATCTATTGGAGGGCAAGTCTCATGCCAGCAGCCGCGTAATTCCAGCTCCAGTAGCGTCCACTAAAGCTGCTGCAGTTAAAAAGCTTTTATAAGGATCGAGCTCGGCTGTCCACCGCAAGGCATCCTACTGCCAGTCCGAGCCCCTATGCCTTGGGGTGCCTCCTGATGCTCTTCACTGAGTATCCCGTGGTCCCGAAGCATTTCCTTTGAAAAAATGAAGTGTCCAAACTACAGGTGGTGTAGCTTGCTTAACAGCCGGGATAATCCGCTGACTAGCAGACCCTGCTACTAGGCACAAAGTATTTCCTGGGCTAGATGCGGTTAAAAATTTGTAATTAAATAATCTCGTTGGATGCTGAGAAAGCATTCCATAGAGTCTGCTGGCACGCCATATATGATTCTCTTAAAAAGCTTGGGGTAGGGGTCTAGGGGACCCTTTTATAGCCAAAATCACGGCCCTGTATCGCAATACGTCACCTAGGCTGAAGATAAATGGAACTGTAGCACCCTGAGGGCTCGGTTGCTACAGAGGTATTGCACCTCACCCAGAGGTGTGATATCTCTCTCTCAGGTAAGGATGTAGTGTGGATCAGGACCCGACACCTGCATGCATTACACCACATTGCCGTGGGGCAGGGCGACCAATATGCCCCTGAGATGGGCACGACAGTCCCTGTCCCTGGCTGGAGTGGGGGGAGGGAACACTGAGGAAGGGGAACCCTGTAGTGCAGGAGCAGGGAGGAAGCAGTTCCTGGGTGCATTGAGAAGGGAGTATAAAAGGTGGGCACCATCTTAGTTCAGTGCAGAGAAGTCTGAGCAGAAGTGGCAGGGAGCAGGGGCTCTGCATGAGCTCTGCTCCGGAGGCGGGCCTAGTAACAGAGGCCCAGGCCTGGAAGAGGGAGAAGGAAGGAAGAGGAGCGGAGAAGGCTCCAGGAACGAGGAACGAAGGGATCTCAGGGGTGCGGACGGGCGAGTCGTCACCGCACGCCCGAATCCACCTGCGTGGAGGGGTCAGGCCAAAGGGGGAGACCGGTCCCCGAAACTAGTGGAGGCAGGAAACGACCCTCAGCTAGAAACAGGAGGCTGTGACATTTTATGTGGCGCAGCCCCTCGCTACACCCGCTAGGAAGGCACCACATAGGGTCAGGGAAACTGGCGCCAAGTTTACCAAGAGGAGGCCCGAGGCAGCCGGACAGAAGGGTTGGTAAGAAAGGCCAGACAAAGGACACACAAAGGGGGTCCTGTGAAGCACTCCAAAGTTATCTGGGAGTTGTCTGAGCCCCTCACCTGGTGAGCACAGTACGACGTGGGCAGCCGTTACCTGCAGACGTGGTCTGGATAATAAGAACTGTGAGTAAAGGCCCTGGACTGCATCACTGACTCCGTGTCATTACTGCTGCTGCCCTGCACCATCACCCCCATCCTCCGCATACACTGCCCTGAGGCTATACTCCTCCCGTGGGGAGTTATCCTACGCTCTGCTGCACCCACAACACCAGCCTCAGCGGTCTGCCCTGTAGCGGCGGTTCACTCTGAGCGCAATCCACGGGTGGCGTAGTCGGACATTTAAACATCAAAATCACATAAATAGTTCCGCCACTGGTTTGACCACCCTGAGCCACGGAACCGGATTGCCGCCACGGAGACTACAACCACCAGCATCCACCAAAAAGGGTCCGGCTCCGGGTGTCCCAAGGCCCAGGGGGCGCGTCAGCACATTTTCATCACCTTTCACAATCACCAATGGGACAAGGCAGGGATGTTCTCTGTCCCCTCTCTTATACATCCTAGTGACGGAGCACCTGCTCTCATCAATTCGCCATAACCCCAATATTAGGTGGATTGAGGTGGGAGGCACCGAGTACAAGTGCTCTCTATTTGCTGATGATGTCCTAGTATATATCACTCAATCACATATATCCATCCATGCTGTTATGGCTGAAATAGATCACTTTGTTACATGGTAAAATTTTAAAATCAATGCAGCGAAGTCTGAGGCCCTCGATGTCTCCCTCCCTAAATCCATATAGGATTCCATCCAGTCCAACTTTCCCTTTGCCTGGCCCTCACAGGGTATCAAATACTTAGGAATTCCTATTCATAGAGACCTCTCCCATCTATGTTATCTAAATTTTGGGCCCTTTATTGAACAACTCCATACAGACCACGGTTGGCAAGTTAGAACTGTAAGATTCACTACGTGAACCACTGGTGTTTTGTGGAAAAGCACATGTACACTGTGTTCCAAATTATTATGCAAAAAGTGTTTAGGAGTGATAAGGGAAGAATTTGTTTGTTTGTCAGATAAACTCATTGATGGTGATGTGTGTCAGGGCTCTTTATATCACTGTAAGCAATTGCAGACACCTGTGCTAATTAGTTTGGCAGGTGTGTCCAATGAAAGGCAAGACTACTTAAGAAGGCTGTCTCACATTATTAAACAGCCTACATTTTCTGCCAAAATGGGAAAGAAAAAGGATGTGTCGGCTGCTGAAAAGCAACAAATTGTGGAGTGTTTAGGTCAAGGCATGACTACAATCAACATTGTGCGATGATCAGGATGAAGTGTCTTGGCAATCAAGAAGTATGTAGCTGATTCACAGTACACATGTGTGCGTGCTGATAAGGGCAAATTGAGGACTCTTTCCTACAGGCAATTACGTCAGGTTGAAAGAGCAGCGGCAAAAAAGCCTTGTCATAGCAGCAGACAAGTTTTTGAAGCTGCTGGTGCCTCCAACGTCCCCCGAACAACAAGATGCAGGGTCCTTCAGAGGTTTGCAGCTGTGCATACGCCATCCTGTCGACCTCCTCTATCCACTTCACACAAGCAGAAACGGCTCCAGTGGGCCAAACATTACATGAAGACTGATTTCAAAACTGTTTTGTTCACGGATGAGTGCCGTGCAGCGCTCGATGGTCCAGATGGATGGAGTGGAGGATGGCTGGTTGATGGACACCCCACGCAAACACGGCTACAGAGCCAACAAGGAGGAGGTGGAGTAATGTTTTGGGCTGGAATCATGGGGAGAGAGATTGTCGGCCCCTTTAGGATCCCTGAAGGCGCTAAAGATGAACTCCATAATGTATGTGGATTTTCTCAAACAGCACTTCCTGCCATGGTTCAAGAAGAAGAACCGTGTATTTCACAGCAAGATCATTTTTCTGCATGATAATGCACCATCTCATGCTGCACATAAAACATCTGCATCTCTGGCTGACATGGGCATAAAAGGGGACAAACTTATGGTGTGACCCCCATGCTCCCCTGACCTCTACCCCATTCAGAACCTTTGGAGCATCATTAAAAGGAGTGTCTATGATGGCGGGAGGCAGTTCACATCTAAGCAACAGCTCTGGGAGGGTATTCTGTCCTCATGCAACACAATTGAAGCAGAAACCATCCAAAACCTGACAAATTCAATGGACGAGAGAGTTCAGAAGCTCCTTTCGAACAAGGGGTCCTATGTGAAAATGTAACATCACCTAGAATAAAGTTTTGAGTTGAAAACTGTTTGATTTCAGTTTCTAACAACCTGCTAATGCTTATAATTTCAAAAATGACCATTTTTTTGGTCTTTATTAAAATGAAAAGGTTGATCGAAAAGTTTGGGGGATCTAAGAGTGTGGCAACCCAGTAGTCATGATTACTTCGAATTCTGACAATATGAGGGTCATGCTGCAGGTAGTGCAGCAAGAAGGCACTTATGTGTCTTGCGCATCTCGGAGCCCCAAAATTATTTTCCGGGCTAGATGCAGCTAAAAATTATTATTAATTTTAAATCTGGTGAAGCTTTAGTATAGATGGCCTAATAGGATCAGTGCTGCACACTGCTACAAAGCCCAAATTATTTTCCAGTCAAGATACAGATAAACATGATTAGTAATTTTAAATCTGGTGGAGCTTATTATAGATGGCCTAATAGAATCAGTGCTGCACACTGCTACAAAGCCCAAATTATTTTCCAGCCAAGATACAGATAAACATGATTAGTAATTTGAAAGCTTAAAACGGTTGGTAGGGTGATTTTAACCAATCATCAAGCTTTTACTCTCTCCAGGATGACACAGGGGTAGAAAAGTCGTTTCGGATCCATGATTTGTTCATCTTTATGAACGTGAGTCTGTCTACATTATCAGTGGAGAGCCGCGTGCGCTTATCTGTCAGCACACCACCAGCAGCGCTGAACACACGTTCAGACAGAACGCTGGCTGCGGGGTATGACAAGATCTCCAAGGCGTAAGTGGCTAGCTCCGGCCATTTATCCAGATTGGAAGCCCATAAAGAGCAAGGGTCCAGTGACACAGTCGTGGCTTCAATGTTTACTTGGAGATACTCCTGTACCATCGTCTCTAGGCGTTGACTATGTGTCAGACTTCTTATCTCCTGTGGCCTTGCAAAGGATGGGCTAAAAAAGTGGTGAAATGATTCCGCAAATTTGATGTTACCAGCAGATACTGTGGTTCTGTTACGGTTTGAGTGCTGAACACTTGACGGTCCCACGGTTGGCAAGTTGGAACTGTGAGATTCACTACGTGCACCACTGGTATTTTGTGGAAAAGCACATGTAATATTCTTCAACAGTCTCTGCTGATACTCCTGCATGCGTGCATCCCTTTCTATGGCAGGAATAATTTCTGCAAATTTACTTTTGTACCGGGGATCTAACAGTGTGGCAACCCAGTAGTCAGGATTATTTCTAATTCTCACAATTCGAGGGTCATGTTGCAGGTAGTGCAGCAAGAAGGCACTCATGTGTGTTGCGCATCCAGGAGCACCAAGTCCCTGTTGTGTTGGTGGCGAGGTAACAATCATGCTTCCTTCCTCTGTCCTCTCCCCCCAACCTAGCACAACAGAAATGTGATCAAGGTCTCCCTCATCTGATGAGTCTTCCATCAGTTCGTCCTTCACTTCTTCCTGGGCTCCTGCACCTTCCTCACTAGTTTGGATGCTACCATGCGCCCTGGTAAAACCATCTCCCCCACCCTCACATGCCTGCCGCCTTGGTGCGGCCGACCGTCTGGACCTTGCAGATGTTAGCCCTTCCGCATACAACTCCTCCTCCTCTACTTCCTCCACCTCCTCTTGTGCCACCACCTGACTCCGAATTCTGTTTAACATGTGCTCCAGCATGTAAATCACCGGAATAGTCATGCTGATAATGGCATCGTCAGCACTAAACATCTTCGTCGCCATTTCAAAACTGTGCAGAAGGGTGCATAGGTCCCTGATCTGAGACCACTCTTCCAGCGTGATTTGCCCCACCTCTGGATCTCGTTGGCCCAGGCTATACGTCAGAACGTATTGCACCAGGGCTTGTCGGTGCTGCCACAGTCGCTGCAACATGTGCAGAGTTGAATTCCACCGGGTAGGCACATTGCATTTTAGCTGGTGAAGTGGCAGGCCCAACGACTTCTGTAGAGATGTAAGTCGCTGAGCTGCGGGATGCGAACGGCGAAAGTGAGCACACAGCGACCGTGCCCTCTGCAGAAGGCCATCTAGTCTGGGATAGTGGACAACCAGGTTCAACACGTGAGCCATACAAGGCACGTGTGTGACATTGCCCCGGCGAAGGGCCGCACCCAGGTTTGCAGCATTGTCGCACACGGCCTTCCCTGGTTTCAGGTCCGGTGGAGACAACCATTCATGAAATTGGTTCTCCAGAGCTGACCACAACTCCTCAGCTGTGTGACTCACATTTCCCAGACATTTCAATGTAAAAACTGCCTGATGACGTTGAGCCCTACTGCCAGCATAGTAAGGAGGTGTGCAGGATCCCTTCTGCGCAGTTAGAAAGCTTGTGGCATGACCAGACAGGCTTTGGGTGCAGGTGGAAGACCGAGAGGAGGTTGAGGAGGCAGAGCAGTGGAGGAACTTTGACATAAAGAGGATTGACGCACAACTCATGGGGACGGCAAGACTTGGACAGCAGCCCCTTGTCCTGCTGTCACCATAGTTACCCAGTGCCCAGTCAGCAACATGTAACGCCCCTGTCCATGCCTACTCGTCCAAGTGTCTGTGGTGAAATGCACCCTGTCACACACAGAGTTTCTCAAAGAAGCGGTGATGTTGTGTGCGACATGCTGGTGGAGCGCAGGCACACCTTTCTTTGAGAAGTAGTGCCGACTGGGCATCTGGTACTGGGGCACTGCGACGGACATAAGGTCTCGAAAATCCTCTGTGTCCACCAGGCGGAAAGGCAGCATTTCTGTAGCCAAGAACTTGCAGATGGTGAAATTCAACCTCTTAGCTTTCTCATGGCTAGGAGGAAATGGTCTTTTACTTGTCCACATCTGAGGGACCGAGGGCTGGCTATTGTGCTTAGACGGGGTTGATAAGGGTGTCCCCGGCAAACTTCCAGTCTGTGAGGAAGATGCAGGCGGACATGTTAGGTTGCCTTGATCCTAAGGTGGTGCTATCTATGTCGGACAGCGCTCAACACCAGCTGGTGTTACCACCTCCAAAGAAAATGATGACCTGCCAATCACGCTGGCTGTTGCGGGTAAAGAGGTGGCAGGTCTGCGCCCCAAAACAGGTGTGACTGCTGTCCCCCCAGTCACAGAGGATGAAGAGGCCGCGGATGCACAAGATATGGCAGACGGTGGCTGGCCCGGCCGGCTGGCCGCATTGTAGCACACTGAGCTTCCCACTGCAACTTATGCTTCATGTCCATGTGCCGGTTCATGCATGAAGTACTCAAACTATGTATTTTTTGGCCTCTACTTAGCTTTTGCTGAAAAATGTTACAGATAACACGAGTTGGGTCATCTTTATCGATCTGAAAAAATGCCCAGGCTATGCAAGGCTTAGCACCCATGCGACCTGAAGAGCCACCACGACTTGTGGTGAGAGGCAGAGTTGTGTTTGAGGATGCAGTTGTTGACGTGCTTCCAGTACTACGTCTCTGTCCAGGAAGGCGCAACCTGACCTCGTCGTCACTAGCATCTTCGTCCACCTCCTCTGCTGACCTCATCTCTTGGCTGACTGTGGGTTGACAGTAAGTGGGATCTCCAACCTCATCATCATCACCCTGTGCGTTATCACACCCGTCGTCCTCAGAGCCAACCTGTTCCTGCCCTGACAAAAAACTAAAGTTGTCGCTCCAATCAGGTATTTGAGTCTTATCATCGTCTTCCTCATTGTCTCCACCAACAGGAGTTACAGTTTGGGAATGAGGGTCTACATTATGGTCAGAACCTTCTGCGTCTGGTCCTGGATCCGACTCATAAAGATTCTGGGCATCAGTGCAGATCATTTCCTCGTCTAGATTCACAGAAGCGCTGGAGTCGACCTCTGATTCCCAGGCTATAGTATGAGTAAACAGCTCTGCAGACTCAACCATCTGTTGTACCTCATACTCAGACGGGCAGCTGGAGATTTGGGAGCTGTGAGGAAGCAAGTGCGATTGGGGTGACACTTTTGAGGACTGGAGTATTTGTGATGTTGAAGTTGATGTGGGGGAGAGCCCACTTAAAGGAGCACTTGATATCCGTTGAAGCACCTGCTGTTTTTGTGCCTCATGTGGAATTTGTAGCTATTGGCGTGGCCGTAAGAAAGGGATCTTATCACATTGTCCGCTAAAAGAAGTAGACATTTTAGTTTGGCTGGAAGATGGTCTTTCTTCTGCAGATGTTACTGTTGCTTTAACACCTAACCCACGGACACAACCTTTTTTCCCCTTCCCAACACGCCTATTCCCCTTTCCACCAGCAGCAGGCCTTTTTCCACTCATTTTGGTGGTTAACTAATTAACAACTCTGGAGTTGTTTGCACAAAAAAACAATGGATGGGAACCGAGCAGAGCTGAGTGGCCAAACTGTGGTATTAGGCCAAAACTATTGGCTGGGTTAGATGTAGAAAAAAATTATATTCAATTTGCAACCTGATGGAGGTCAGTATAGATGGACTAATAGAGAAAGTCCCACACACTGCTAGAAGGCCAAATATTTTTTCAGAGCTAGATGCAGAAAAAAATATATTCAGTTTGCAACCTGATGGAGGTCTGTATAGATGGATTAATAGAACAAGTCCCACACACAGCTAGAAGCCCAATATTTTTTCAGAGGTAGATGCAGAAAAAAATATATTCAGTTTGCAACCTGATGGAGGTCAGTATAGATGGACTAATACAACAAGTCCCACACACAGCTAGAAGCCCAATATTTTTTCAGAGGTAGATGCAGAAAAAAATATATTCAGTTTGCAACCTGATGGAGGTCTGTATAGATGGATTAATAGAACAAGTCCCACACACAGCTAGAAGCCCAATATTTTTTCAGAGGTAGATGCAGAAAAAAATATATTCAGTTTGCAACCTGATGGAGGTCAGTATAGATGGACGAATACAACAAGTCCCACACACAGCTAGAAGCCCAATATTTTTTCAGAGGTAGATGCAGAAAAAAATATATTCAGTTTGCAACCTGATGGAGGTCTGTATAGATGGATTAATAGAACAAGTCCCACACCCAGCTAGAAGCCCAATATTTTTTCAGAGGTAGATGCAGAAAAAAATATATTCAGTTTGCAACCTGATGGAGGTCAGTATAGATGGACTAATACAGCAAGTCCCACACACAGCTAGAAGCCCAATATTTTTTCAGAGGTAGATGCAGAAAAAAATATATTCAGTTTGCAACCTGATCGAGGTCTGTATAGATGGACTAATACAACAAGTCCCACACACAGCTAGAAGCCCAATATTTTTTCAGAGGTAGATGCAGAAAAAAATATATTCACTTTGCAACCTGATGGAGGTCAGTATAGATGGACTAATACAACAAGTCCCACACACAGCTAGAAGCCCAATATTTTTTCAGAGGTAGATGCAGAAAAAAATATATTCAGTTTGCAACCTGATGGAGGTCTGTATAGATGGATTAATAGAACAAGTCCCACACACAGCTAGAAGCCCAATATTTTTTCAGAGGTAGATGAAGAAAAAAATATATGCAGTTTGCAACCTGATGGAGGTCAGTATGGATGGACTAATACAACAAGTCCCACACACAGCTAGAAGCCCAATATTTTTTCAGAGCTAGATGCAGAAAAAAATTACATTCAATTTGCAACCTGATGGAGGTCAGTATAGATGGACTAATAGAATGATGCTATGCCCAAAAGATTTTACTTCACTAGGTGCAGTAAAAAAATTGGTATTCTATACACAGGTGGTATATCTTGCAACACAGATAAGCTACTCCACTGACTAACACACTCTGCAATAGGCCAAAAAGGATTAGCTTTGCTAGATTCAGCCAAATGCTGTGAAAAAAACTTGCACAGCACTGGCACAGACCTGCCTGGCAAAAACTGATAGGAACTGATGTAACCTAGTCCTGAATAGGACTCCAATTAGAATTAGTCTTTACTCCCACAATCTATCTATTTAAGAGCACAGACCTGCCTGATAAAAGTCGTAGTGAAATGCTGTAACCTAGTCCTTAAAAGGACTGCAATCACAACTATTCCCTACTCCCAAGCTATCTGTAGATTTGTGCGAAAATTGGCTTGAAATTAACAAAGTATAGCGCACACAGCAACAGCGGTGCCGTCTAACACGCAGCTGCAGCAGTGAGAAAATGGTGGCGACGGGGAAAATGGCTTGGTCTTATAGGGCAAGGACATGTGACATACACTGCCAATGACACATGCCCTTGCTTGTGTGAAAAAAAGCACTTCGCTCCATGTGTGCGCTGCTGATAGGCTGACAGATTGCACCTCCCCACTGTAAAAGCGGGAAAGAGAAAAAAAAATGGAGATCTTCATTGTTCCTGCAGAGATCCATCCCCTGCCCCTCCCCCCACCCCGCTGTACACTCAAACTGCGTATTAACATTAATTTTCATCATTACTGAGAAAAAATCCAGTTATGATTTTGGTGAACGAACAGTTATCGAACATAACCTCGAACAGCCGAATTTTTCTCAAATTGTTCGTGTTCGCCGAACGGCTCGAACACCGCCCAAAACAGCTCGAATTTGAGATTGGCGAACAGTTTGAGTAGAACAACGCTCATCTCTAGTCGTTAATATTGTCATTTTATTCCACTGCGACCTCCACCACTCTTCCAAAGGGCATTAAAAGCGTCTTGTTAAGCTACTGTGACCTCCACGTCTCTTCCACAGGGCATTGATATTGTCTTTTTATTCCACTGTAACTTCCACCACTCTTCCAAGGGGCATTGATATTGTCTTTTTATTCCACTGTGACCTCCACCACTCTTCCAAGGGGCCTTAAAACCATCTTGTTAAGCTACTGTCACCTCCACGTCTCTTCCACGGGGCATTGATATTGTCTTTTTATTCCACTGTAACCTCCACCACTCTTCCAAGGGGCATTAAAACTGTCTTGTTAAACCACTCTGAACTCCACGTCTCTTCCAAGGGGCATTAAAACCATCTTGTTAAGCTACTGTGACCTCCTCGTCTCTTCCACGGGGCATTGATTTTGTCTTTTTATTCCACTGTAACCTCCACCACTCTTCCAAGGGGCATTAAAACTGTCTTGCTAAACCACTCTGAACTCCACGTCTCTTCCAAGGGGCATTAAAACCATCTTGTTAAGCTACTGTGACCTTCACATCTCTTCCAAGGGGCATTAAAACTGTCTTGTTAAACCACTCTGAACTCCACGTCTCTTCTAAGGGGCATTAAAACCGTCTTGTTAAACCACTCTGAACTCCACAGCTCTTCCAAGGGGCATTGACATGTTGTTTTTAATTACCTCTAACCTCCATGACTCTTGCAACGGGCATTGCATTTCCTCCTAATTTTTGTCAGCTTTTGCTTTTCAATGCATAGGCGAACACTAAGGGAGACCCACTCCCCAATAATGGGTAGAAGGTTTTTAATACGCTGTAATCCACGTCTGTTTCAAGGGGCATTGCAGTGCCAAATAATTTTTGGAAAGCCTTCCATTCCCTGCTTAGGCCAACAGTGTACAGGAGACCCAGTTGCTATAAATGGAAAAAATGGTTTATTTAAGGCCCTCTGACCTCCATGTCACTTCCAAGGGGTATTGGAGTGCCTCGAAATTTTTGGAAGGCATTGCATTCACTGTATGCCTTATAACTGTGTAGCTGAACCGCTGCTTTTGGTAAAGAAACATATCCTACAAGACATGTGTGGTTGGCTGGCCTGATATTGATGTGAATGGTCCCTGTTCCTCCTGCTCTTTCTCCTTTGCCACCACCTCATCCATCATTCATCACCTGAAGCTTTGTTTTAACGGGAGTCATAGAACTGGGATAGTAGCAGGCAAACATCCAGCAATCCTCGAAGGAGGTAGAATATGCGCCAAAACGCTGACCACCTCAGTCCTAGCTGCTACTACATACATGTGCTTGCATTCCAAGGAACAGAAAGCTAAGGAGGTGGATGGCCTCATGATCATGAATAATTTACTCGTTGTGTAGGAGGCCGACCACTTCTGCTGTCTACCTTCTGAACTTTGTGTTGAAGCCTGATTGACCCAGGACCCGCAATCCTCTATGTCTGGAGGACGTGTTGCATCCCAGTGTCCAACTGTGTCCCGGCTTCCACAATATTAACCCTGTTTGAAGGCATCAGTGAGATGGACCATTCCTGGCCACATTCACTTGTCCACGTGTTTGTGGTTAGTCTATCCTTCCCACTAAATTCACTGGGGAGGGCACAGGTAATGTTTTGGCATGCGCGCTTGTGTATAAGGAGCACCGAGACAAATAGGGGTGGCTGGGGACCGTTTATGGACACCCGGCCACCCCCACACGGCTGGGGACTGTGTGTGGGCAACCGGCCGTGGGGCGGCTGGGGACCGAGTATGGACACCCGGACGCCCCCTGGTGGCTGGGGACCAAGCGTGGACACCCGGCCGCCGGGCGGCTGGGGACTGAGTATGGATACCAGGCTACTGACGCAGCCATGACGTGGTGGCCAGATTCCACCTCCACATGCCTAAAAGGCCCAATTTCAAGTGCAAGCAAGCTAGCAGTATGGTATTGCAGCCTGGGGGTGGGTGGGTGGCAGGCTGCATACTTGCGCTTGTATTGCAAGTTATGGGGGAGGTACAATTGAACACGGCCCTGGGACAAGGACTTGCACGGGGATAGTTGCAAGTCTGCATCTTCTGATGCGGCAAGGATCACTTCTGATGGGCACACTTTTAGGCAGTGACCTGGGTGTCAGAGATGCTTCCAAGGGTCTTCCCCATGCTGTTCCCATGTCTTTTTAGCACTGTATGCATGTGTCACAGAGCACATGGCCAGATAAGGTTGTAAAATGTTAAAATGACATTTCCCGGTGAATGCATTTGTCACGGTTGAAAGCAATACAAACGTGCAAAAACGCATAAAAAATGCTACTTGTGAACATAGCCCAAGGTGTGGAGGAGTATTTTTGTTTTTGGTTATTTATTTTACCTTATACACAAGTCTTTACCCTGGAAAGGATGTTCCTTAACCCCTTTCCGACCTGGTCAGTAATAGTACGCACCAGGTCGGGAAGGCCGGTTCAGCGGGGGCTCCGGCAGTGAGCCCGCACTGAAGCGAGCACATGTAAACTGATTATTGGAATCGCAATCCACCCGCGGCTGTTAACATGTTAAATCTCTGACAATGGCATTTAACTCACGCTTCCGGGAGTCCTAAGCCCCGCCCATCAGTGACCCCGTCACGTGATCGCGGGTCACCAATGGGAGGGCATGACAACTCAGGGTCTGCAGCAGACGCCTGTGGTTGTCATGTCTCAATTGCTATGAGCGCCACCTAGTGGTCAGCGCTCATAGCAAGTGAGCATTTCTCCTGCTCATCGCTTGTATGCAGTAGAAGCAATCAGACAACTGCTGCTTCTAGTCTCCTCTGGAGACTATAGAAGCAAGCAGAAAGTGTAAAAAAAAAGTTTTTAAAAATATTAAAAAAATAAAAAATATATAAAAGTTTAAGTCACCCCCCTTTCGCCCCATTCAAAATAAAATATATATATATAAAAAAAAACACATACACATATTTGGTATCTCCGCATTCAGAATCGCCCGATCTATCAATATAAAAGAAAAATTAATACAATCAGTAAACGGCGTAACGAGAAAAAAATTTTAAACGGCAGAATTAAGTTTTTTTGGTCGCTACAACTTTGCAATAAAATGCAATAACGGGCGATCAAAACATCGGATCTACCCCAAAATAGTATCAATAAAAACGTCAGCCCGGCATGCAAAAAATAAGCCCTCACCTGGCCCCAGATCCCGAAAAATGGAGAAGCTAAGGGTCTCGGAAAATGGCGTCATTTTTTTTTTGTTTTTTTAGCAAGCTTTGGATTTTTTTTTCACCACTTAAATAAAAAAAAACCTATACATGTTTGGTGTCTATGAAATCGTAACGACCTGGAAAATAATGATGGCAGGTCAGTTTTAGCAATCTGTGAACGTGGTAAAAAAGGACCCAAAAAACAACTGTGGAATTGCATTTTTTTTGCAGTTTCACTGCACTTGGAATTTTTTTCCCATTTTTCAGCACATGATATGGTAAAACCAGTGATTTTGTTTAAAAGTACAACTCGTCCCGCAAAAAATAAGCCCTCACATGGCCATATTGAATGAAAATTAAAAAAGTTCTGGCTCTGGGAAGAAGGGGAGCAAAAAAGGAAAACACAAAAACAGAGAGACCCAAGGTCGTTAAGGGGTTAACATATTTCACAGGAAAGCACTTTCAGTTTCGTTTTTGAACGTTTTATTGTGAGCCCTTAAAAGTGGCTTAATACCTCTGACCACGTTGTTGACAGCAGTGACCTGAGGGTCAGAAATGCTTCCTGGGACGATCCCCATGCTGTCCCCATGTCATTTGAGCACTGTCACCATAGTTTTGGGCACTTGTTAGGCTTTTAAAAGACTGCTGGGGGTGCCACCGCAAAAATGTTTGGGTCTCCCATAGGCTAACATTGGGCTCGTTGCTCGGGTCGAGCACCCGAGTATCACAGTGAGCTCAGCCCGAGCTTCGAGCACCCGAGCATTTTAGTGCTCGCTCAACACTACTAACTAGTCCCTGTTGAGCCCTCTTACTACAAAAAAGGAATGAAAGATAGTTGCGCCCCTGTGCTCCCTCTTATGCTAATTTGCTCCTGGGCTGGTGGGAGCAAACAAAGGTCTTCTGTGAACCTGTTATCCCCTTTTGTGACGGAGTCATCATTTGGCTTCGGTACATTGATGACGTATTTGTCATTTGGAGGGGATCTGAGTCTCTCTTTGCTGAGTTTGTTGCACAACTTAACATGAATGACATTGGTCTGCGCTTCACGTACGAGTGTAACCGCAGTGTACTGCCGTTTCTTGATGTCTTCATCCAGAAAAAGGATAAAAGTGAACTGAGTACCAGTAATGATAGGAAACCCACCGCCACTAATTCTCTTTTGAGGCGGGAGAGTGGTCATCCTGGCCCCCTTAAAAGGGGTATCCCGAAGGGACAACATTTGAGGATACGAAGAAACTGTTCATACCTTAATGTTTTTAAAAAATAGGCCAGTGACTTACGTGAACGCTTTGTTGAAAGAGGGTATCCCAAAAATGTTCTTACGGAAGCCTATAAGAACTCTCTGTCAAAAGATCTTAAAGTTCTACTAACCCCTAAAACTGTTAAGGAAGAGTCGGGTGTTTCCAAGTTCATCACTACTTTCTCCAGTGGGGCTAATGGGGTTAGGGAGATCCTAAAGCGTCATTGGCCCATTTTTCTTATGGATGCAGGCATCAGAGAAGCGGTAGGTCCATTTCCTCAGATCACCTATTGTAGGGGCAGGTCACTTAATGATAGGTTGGTCCACAGCCATTTTAAGGATACCCCTGATCCATCATGGCTTGGGAACCAAGCCAAGGGCTGCTACAGGTGTGGCAACTGTAGTGCTTGTGAATTTCTGACAAAGGGTAGGACGTTTCGTGGAAATGTGACAGGGAAGGAATATACCATACAACATTTCATCAACTGTCATACAACTGGAGTGATATACAAGGCCACATGCCTTTGTGGCTGTAACATCCCTGGTGGTGTGCTTGCATAGTTCACCACCTCCCACTATGCAAGACCGCAATCTTACCCATCAGTCCAGCCTACAAACCTTGCTCGAGTTCATGCTGTGTGCATGTCTCTTGTCTGATTGCTTAGGGCGGCGGCCCGGTTACTTCCTGATTCTTATAGCTGCTGTTGGCACGCTCCTAATGCGTCCCAGCCTATTGCTGTGAGTCACTGGATATTTAAACCCCCTCCACCCAGAAGGAGGGGCCTGAGCAACACCTTCACTCAGTTTGTCTTTGCAACTGAATTGCCAGGTCCTGTCCTGTATCTTGTCTGTTTTCGCTACTCTGGGGGCTGCATGCCCAGACCTGTTATCTCTGACTTCTAGTCTGTTTCCGGCTCTCCGGGGGCTGCATACCCAGACCTGTTACCTGTGACTTCTAGTCTGTTTCTGCCACCCTGGGGGCTGCATACCCAGGCCTGTTATCTCTGACTTCTAGTCTGTTTCTGCCACACTGGGGGCTGCATAACCAGGCCTGTTATCTCTGACTTCAAGTCTATTTCCGCCACTCTGGGTACTGTATACCCAGGCCTGATACCTGTGACTTCTTGTCTGTTTCTGCCACCCTAGGGGCTGTATACACAGGCTCGTTCTTGTATCTCGTTGCAGTACCAGTTCCTGTCTGAACTGTCTCCTAGCCTGTTACCTGTTTGTCTCTATGTCTGTACCTTCCCTTTTCTTACAGTGTCTGAACCTGCACCTAACTCCAACTCGTTTTCTCTGTACTTCTGTTTGTGAGTTTTGTGTCCACTCGCTACATCATAGTAATTACCTTGTGTGTATCTGGTTCTGCTTGTCCCTTTCCCCTTCCTCTGTATCTACCTTCTGTGTTCTAGCCATCTTCCTGTATTTTCCAGTCTGTTCCATGTGAACAGAGTCCTGTCCTCTCTGCCTGCACACTCAGCCCTTTTCGGCTCTGCTTGCTCACCACGCCAGCGGTTTCCCTATGCTCTGCCTTGCATACCGCTCCAGCGGTTCCGCTCTGCTCTGCCTTGTCCACCGCACCTGCGGTTTCACTCTGTTCTGCCTTGTCCACTGCACCTGCGGTTTCGCTCTGCTCTACCTTGTCCACCACACCTGCGGTTTCGCTCTGCTCTGCCTTGTTCACCGAACCTGCGGTTGCGCTCTGCTCTACCTTGTCCACTGCACCTGCGTTTTCGCTCTGCTCTGCCTTGTCCACAGCTCCGGTGGTTCCGCTCTGCTCTGCCTTGACCACCGCTCCGGCGGTTCCACTCTGCTCTGCCTTGCCCACTGCACCAGCGGTTCCTCTCTGCTCTGCCTTGTCCTCCGCTCCGGCGGTTTCGCCTTACTCTGCTTGTCTACCGCATCTGCGGCTCTGTTCCTGTCTCCCAGTCTGTACTGGACCCTATCCAGCCTGCGCTCCAACCTGCTTGTACCTCCCTGTCTGCACTCCAGCCGTGCTTGCCAGTATCTCCCTGTCCGCACTCCAGCCGTGCTTGCCAGTACCCACCTGACAGCATACCAGCCGTGCTTGCCAGTGTCCACCTGTCTGCATACCAGCCGTACTTGCCAGTGCCCACCTGTCTGCATACCAGCCGTACTTGACAGTACCCACTTGTCTGCATACCAGCTGTACTTGCCAGTACCCACTTGTCTGCATACCAGCCATACTTACCAGTATCCACCTGTCTGCATACCAGCCATGCCTGCCAATAACCACCTGCCTGTATGCCAGTCTAACCTGCCTCTTCCTGCATTCCCCGGTGTGGGTCAACAACTGTGACCGGGGTCTGACCCGGTGTAGCACCTGGTCCCTCTGCTCGGTTCCTCCTTGGTTCACGGAGTCGACTAAGCCGCCGTGCGACCTTGGTCGGATCGGGTTGATACTTAGTTATGCCCCTCCAGGCACTCCTCGGTTCATGGTACAGTGGGATGACTAATCACGCTCACGCCAGGCATTCCGGGCGCGAGCGTAACAGTGGCATTGAATATGTGGGTAAGACCAAACGTGAGTTCCGAAGAAGAGTTAGAGAGCATATACGTGATATTATCAATAAGCGTGACACTCCAATAGCTAATCACGTTAATGGAGCACACAGTGGAGATACCAGATACATCCAATTCATGGGAATTGATAGGATTATACCTTCTGTTAGAGGAGGCAATTGGGACAAAAAGATCCTACAGAGGGAATGCAAATAGATCTTCTAGTTAAATACCTTGCAACCACATGGTCTTAATGAACAATTATCTTTCATTCCTTTTTTGTAGTAAGAGGGCTCAACAGGGACTTGCTAGTTGAGGGTCAGCCGCCGTTGAGTGGGGGCACCAATCTCGTTTTCCCCTTAGGGTGCCAACCTCCACGTCAGGCAGGGCTAGTACCTAGCTTAGCTAACTTCTAGGGCAACAATAGTTCCTCTTCTACTCCCATTCCCTCTTTCCTACTTTGTCCTTCTGCTCTACTTCATTTGGTCGGGTTCATGCGTGCTCAGGTGCCCCTACTGCAATCCTTGTGGTATCTTATTCCTATGCGATGTGAGATCACACATAGGTCATCTGTAATTTCTGGACTTCAGTGATCCTTGCGTTTGTTCGCTGTATCCATTTACTTACTGTGATGAGGCACTGCACTTTACTCCGTGGTATATGATCCCTTATGACCTCATGCATATTGTGATTTCAGGTTGCTGGATCACATTAATATAGATGCAGATACAGTACAGACCACAAGTTTGGACACACCTTCTCATTTAAAGATTTTTCTGTATTTTCATGACTTTGAAAATTGTACATTCACACTGAAGGCATCAAAGCTATGAATTAACACATGTGGAATTATATACTTAACAAAATAGTGTGAAACAACTGAAAATATGTCTTATATTCTAGGTTCTTCAAAGTAGCCACCTTTTGCTTTGATGACTGCTTTGCACACTCTTGGCATTATCTTGATGAGCTTCAAGAGGTAGTCAACGGAAATGGTCTTCCAACAATCTTGAAGGAGTTTCCAGAGATGCTTAGCACTTGGCCCTTTTGCCTTCACTCTGCAGTCCAGCTCACCCCAAACCATCTCGATTAGGTTCAGGTCTGGTGACTGTGGAGGCCAGGTCATCTGGCGTAGCACCCCATCACTCTCCTTCTTGGTCAAATAGCCCTTACACAGCCTGGAGGTGTGTTTGAGGTCATTGTCCTGTTGAAAAATAAATGATGGTCCAACTAAACGCAAACCGGATGGAATAGCATGCCGCTGCAATATGCTGTGGTAGCCATGCTGGTTTAGTATGCCATAATTTTGAATAAATCCCCAACAGTGTCACCAGCAAAGCAACCCCACACCATCACACCTCCTCCTCCATGCTTCACGGTGGGAACCAGGCATGTAGAGTCCATCCATTCATCTTTTCTGCGCCGCACAAAGATACGGTGGTTGGAACCAAAGATCTCAAATTTGGACTCATCAGACCAAAGCACAGATTTCCACTGGTCTAATGTCCATTCCTTGTGTTCTTTAGCCCAAACAAGTCTCTTCTGCTTGTTGCCTGTCCTTAGCAGTGGTGTCCTAGCAGCTATTTTACCATGAAGGCCTGCTGCACAAAGTCTCCTCTTAACAGTTGTTGAAGAGATGTGTCTGCTGCTAGAACTCTGTGTGGCATTGACCTGGTCTCTAATCTGAGGTGCTGTTAACCTGCGATTTCTGAGGCTGGTGACTCGGATAAACTTATCCTCAGAAGCAGAGGTGACTCTTGGTCTTCTTTTTCTGGGGCGGTCCTCATGTGAGCCAGTTTCTTTGTAGCGCTTTATGGTTTTTGCAATTGCACTTCGAGACACTTTCAAAGTTTTCCCAATTTTTCGGACTGACTGACCATCATTTCTTAAAGTAATGATGGCCACTTGTTTTTCTTTACTTAGCTGCTTTTTTCTTGCCATAATACAAATTCTAACAGTCTATTAAGTAGGAATACCAGCTGTGTATCCACTAGAGTTCTGCACAACACAACTGATGGTCCCAAACACATTTATAAGGCAAGAAATCCCATTTATTAAACCTGACAGGGCACACCTGTGAAGTGAAAACCATTTCCGGTGACTACCTCTTGAAGCTCATCAAGAGAATGCCAAGAGTGTGCAAAGCAGTCATCAAAGCAAAAGGTGGCTACTTTGAAGAACCTAGAATATAAGACATATTTTCAGTTGTTTCACACTTTTTTGTTAATTATATAATTCCACATGTGTTAATTCATAGTTTTGATGCCTTCAGTGTGAATGCACAATTTTCATAGTCATGAAAATACAGAAAAATCTTTAAATGAGAAGTTGTGTCCAAACTTTTGGTCTGTACTGTATATCGGAAGGAGCTCTGCATCTGGAGCGTCACTCTGTAAGGCCTGTACTAGTTGACATGCCCCCTGCTAGCGCGAGGTATGAGGAAGGAAATCTACTGAATACTATCTGCGTGTGCGCTGAAGCAGTGCGCTCCACTTGGGGTCCATCGACCGGATCTTGTGTCATGTCCGGCGACAGTATGGGCCGCGCATAGAATATTGTATCATACCCGGAAGCGCACCACCGGCCTTAGCGTGCAGCACGTGTATAAATTACACTGTGGTCATTTCTGTGAACACATCAGCCTTCTAATACATCCAAGAGGATGGGGGCATAAGTCTGGGCAAATGAACTCCCCTGATGACTAAAGGGAAACGCGTTGGGAGCCTGCCTATTTTATACCACCAGTAATAGAGAATCAGATAAGTAGATTATATATTGATGGTGCCTATTTATACTTAAATATATGGTGGAATGATTCATGTGTGGTTATGTGTTGAGTCTAACCACAACAAATATTGATGGTCTCAAACATCTATTTCTGTTTGGCTGATTTATAATGTACTAAGTTAGCTGGTTGGTTCCATATGGCCATACTTAGAGAGTAGACCTTGCATATTGAGTTTTGCTTTGCTTGAGTTCTACTATTTGGTTGGTATCATGCTAGTTCTGGTGTGATCTGGTGGTGGAGCTTATCTATGTTAAGACTCTACCATTTCACCTTCATGAGACAGGCACATTCATAATTTAGGATCAAACCTATACGGGTTTTTTTTGTTTGCCCCACAAGTTTGGCTACAATTTGCCCTGTTTGGTATTTAATTACACCATTTTAGTACTACATGGTATATTTTATACATGTGGTGCACTTTGCACTTTTGGGTCTGTTTTTAATAATTTGAATAAAGTTTATTAGCTTTATCCCTCTGCTATATATTACTAAATTGGTTGGGCACCACACTAGCTTTTCTACTTTTAAGGACATGGCAGCAGCTAGTGATGCCTTAATCAATCAGTTGAGTGTTGATCTTGATACTAGATCCCAACTGATTACAAATTTGCAAAATATCATTAATGATTTTTCAAACATGGAGCCGGCATTCTCTTTGTCTCTGAGACCAAGGCCAGATTCTCTACCAATTGTGCCCTGTGCAGGGCAAAAAGGGGGGAGTGATGGATCAAATATTTCATCAAATTTTGATCCAATCAATAAATGTAACGACAAGTGTGAAATAATGAGAAAATGCAAACGTAAAATTGTTAAAAGTGCATCCCTAGTTATGGAACAGTTTAAAATATCCAGACAAAATGAAGTATGTTCTGTTAGGGGCCCTACATCAAGCATGGCATCCATTAGATGTTATGCCGGTGCTGGCTTAGGTCATATTGCCAGGTACTGCAAATGGTCAGGTACAAGGAGAGAGAGGAAATATTGCTCTGTTAAATGTTTTAAATGTGGTCACTTTGGACACATTGCAAGGAATTGTCATTACACAATTAATTGTGAGAAGTCCAGCATGGAGAACAGACAAAATAGTATTTTATCTCGGTCTCATGTGCCCCACCATTTGCAGATGTGTCAAAATGGCCGACTACAAAGGGTAAATTTTGCTCACTAGTAAGGCCTTGATTTAAACTCAATCAGCAGAGTTTCTAACAGACCTGTACTGTTCTTTATTTATACAGTTGCTTTGTCTTATTAGTTTATTTTACTGTTCTGTTGTTTACTAGGTTTGTTCTTTTACAGTTTAAATATATGGTTAGACCTGTGAGGCTCCGAGAGGTGGCAGAAAGGTTTTATAGGAGTCTCAATGTAAATTTCTATCAAAATGCGTCATAAATATAATACCATCTAGCTCTTCAAAAATGTAGCATCAATAAACAACCCCAAAGTATAACTCTATGTTATGCAGCCCCGACGCGCACGTTTCGCCCTGCTTGCTTCTTCCGGGGTGAATAACACTCCAGACTTTTCTTTATTATTGCCTAGAGTAACCTTTATCTAAGCTGCTGCTGCGCTCGGTCACTTGCAGCTTGATGCCACTGAATAAAATAGCTTCATACACATATTGAAAATCTTCCTCTTATATAGTTATTGGACATTTCCTTGCACTGTGCACCTTGGAGAGGTAGCTGTAGCAGTGATTAATTATCTCTCAATCGGATGCTAATGAGTGCAATAACCTCATATGTATAGGGAAAACCCCCACTTTATGTAGATATTGGAGATGTATATCTTTTTTGCACTATGCATTTTAATAATATACTGTGGTGTATTAATTAATATTTAATCAATATTCTGTTCCTTTGGTACTATATATGAATATATTTATTTATATTAATAATAATCATGGAAGTATATTTGACACTCTAGCACTTTATTATTTTACAGGTTGATCTCAATAATTTCAAAAGGATCTTGATAATTATGGTTACAAATTTATTGTGTCTGTTGTGAATTGTATAGACAATTTATATGGTTGAGCCCCAGTGCCTTTTTTTAGCATACTTTCCTTTTTATATGCTTTTTTAAAAGAAATTAATAATAAAATATATCTCTTTTAATCAACACGTCTGTCACTTCTTAACTTAGCTGGTAATATGTAGTACCTAATGAGTGTTGTTTATTGATGAGTCTCAATGTGTATGCAATGTATAACAGGATTTGTTAGTATGGTGGTTGTTTTCTATCAGACCCCCTGTCAAGTAAATGAGGTTTATTTGCTGGTACTTTTATTTTAGCTCCAGCTTTTCAATGGGATTCATAAGGTTAAGAGTAGCACAGATCGCAGGAATGTTTATTTTATTTATTTTATTTTTTTCGTTTTCATTTGATAAAAGAGCCATATCCACGGATGAGCTGGTTTTGTTGCATGGACTAAGATAGCTAAAGAGGTGTGGACAGGCATATATTGTGCACCTAGGCCTTGAAGTTAAGGCGGATAATTTGTTAATGGTTTTTTTTTTTTGGTTTTCTGTGCATTTTGGATTGAAAAGAGGTTGTATAACGTGAACTAAGACAGGCAGAGAGGCATGTGTAAGGGGGAAGACCGAAGTGTAAGTACTTTCAGAACAAAGGATCCGGAACTGCTGTGGCCGTGCCTCTGGTTGCAGGGGGAAGACAGACTGCGAGCACAGGAATCAGGTGACCAGGAAGCTGGGAATGTGTCCAGAGTGAGAGCTGAGAGGTCAGGTGACCGGAGAGCTGTGGGGCATGTCCAGAGTGAGAGCTGAGAGATCAGGTGACCGGGGAGCTGGGGGCATGGCTAGAGAGAGGGAGAGACTAGGACTTTTGCGTTGGAAAGCGGCAGGAGAGTCCTGCTCAGGAGAGCAGTGTGAGAGGGTCCAGGCTCCTGGCTCCAGCACTTGGAGCAGGAGTCGAGTGCAGTGGACCGGAGGAGTCAAGCCCGACTAGAGGGAGAAGAGACGTAGGGTCTGTGGAGCCGAGCAAGTGAGGTGCCATGTTATGGACTAGGGGCTCAGTGGGTAAAACCGGAGACTGCCCGCTGCCGCCAGAAGACGGAGAATTGTTTAGGCGGAGAAGCCTGAAGAAACCAACACTGGCATCTGCCGGCAACTGCCTTGTGGAGAATATGTGTCAGCTAAGTATAAAACTGTTGATTACAACCATTTCGACTCTGCTACATCTAGTCAAACTGTGGATTGTCAGTTATAGCCTGTTACCTGCTACTTCCCTTGTTGTCCCCATATTTCCCGTTACTCCCTGCGTGGAGATTGACCCTGTTATCAAAAACACCCTCTGTTTATTAACCCTTTACTGGCTGCTCTGTGTTACTGTGTCACTGCATCTAAAGTACCTGTGTTACATTTGGCGTATTCGGCAGGATTTAGTCTTTAGACACAGACACTGAAGTTCAGTCCATCCTGGGAGCCCCTAGATCTAGCTTGCCGCTGGGGGCTATGCTCAGCAATCTCCCAAAGTTCACCGGGGACAATATGTCACTGTGGAACTGGGTTGAGAGAGTTAGGAGTATGTTACGTATGCATCCGATGACCCCAGCTATGCAAGCCGAAATAGCCTTACTGGCCCTGGACGGCGAGGCCCGACAATCCGTGATGTACCGCCCTCCCCATGACCGGGATACTGTAGAAAAAAAGGTGTGGATATTGGAGGAGATGCATGGGGATCCCACCAATGTAGGAGAGATGAGAATACGGCTGTTTCACCAAGTGCAGCAGGAGGGGGAGACTGTGACGCAGTATGTTAATGCATTACAGAGGGTGCATGCCTATATCACTAGAAAATACGACATGGGGAGTTTGGGAATGGGCCACCCTGACGTGATCTTAAGGGACCAATTTATGACAGGCCTCAGGGATGTGCAGCTGAAGCAGGCCTTGAGAGAGCGCAGCGCTAACCCAGGTATGACTTTTCTAGAAGTGGGGGTGGAGGCACGTGTGAGAGAGCAGGAGATGGGGGTGACGGTCCTGGCAGGGATGGTCCGGAGTAACGAGGAACCCACCCCGCCTGCAGCTGAACCGGAATGAGCTCGAGAGATGCGAAAGGAGATACAGGAGATGCAGGGTGAATTGTCCCTTCTCAAGAAGACCCCTGCCCCGACACCAGAGATACCCAGATCGATTGCCGCAGTAAGGGAAAGAATTGAATTTAGGCCCTGCCCTGCAGGAGAGTTCCGTAGAAGAGTGAGGCAGCCCTACACAGATAGAGACACGACATGCTGGAAGTGTGGAGGTGCAGGACATTACGCCAGGGGCTGTGCTACCCGAGGGCGGCCCCTGTAGAGGCAGCCATTAAACTAGCGGGCTCCGTGTTTGGGGGACACAGCCCGGAGCCTAAGGAAGGGGAAAGAAATAGAAGAAGCCCCAAGGACTTAGTTTCCACCAACCCGACTGTCTGAGCCAAAATTAGAGGTCGGGCTGTTCACTGCCTCATTGACACGGGTTTACAGGTGACTACGATGTCAGAAGCCTACTTTCAACAGCGATTTCCATAGATAGCAGGGCCTGAATGGGGACCAGTAATTAGACTCACAGCAGATAATAAAATACCCATACCGGTCGCAGGGATGGTGTGGATGAAGATCTGAGTGTGTGGAAAAGATGTGGGAAAAAAACGGGTCGTCTTGGTCGCAGGGGGAACCGGAAGTGGTCCCCCGGTGACCGTCGCCATTAATGTGCTGAAAGAGATCGGGCAAATCCTGATTAGTGAGCCAAAGAAGATTCCTCTAGACCAGTGGGACCCACGAACCCCCCAAAGGAGAGTCTTTCAACAATTAATCCGAGCTGCCCAGGCTCAGGAGACGTCGAGTGAAGGGAAGGTCCTGAGAAAAATAATAGTGCCAGCAGCTACGGCACTCACCTTACAGCCCGGACAAACTGTACTCACGTTACCCGCACGGGCCTGCACACATCTTGAGGGGGTCAAAGTTAAGATAGAACCAACATCGATGGACAAAGTACCCCTCGGACTCCTGGTGGCTCGGACACTGCCCACCGTCCAGGGTGGCAATGTTATAGTGGGGTGCATTAATCTGGGCGAAGGTGATCTCACACTCCCTCCCAGGGTGGAAATAGCCCAGATTCTGGGAATGCCAAAGAAGTTGGTGCGACCTGATGTGATACAGCTGTCCACTGTACGAGGAAACCCCTGGACTCTGGCGGTCACTGTGCCACTTGAATCCCACCATGCTAGTGAGAAGGGGGGATGAAGAATCCTAGAATGAATGCGGGCTGAATTGACGGGACTTTCACCCCGACAGGTGCAGCCGGTTGAGGAGGTACTGGAGTGGTACCAGGAAGTCTTTGCTCGCCATGAGGATGAATTTGGTTGCACCGAAACCATTACCCATGAGATTCCCACGGAGAGCACTGCCCCAGTGTGGGAGAGATACCGGCAGATACCTCCCCAGATGTATAAAGAGGTTAAGGAGATGCTAGCTCATATGTAACAGAATGGTGTGATACAGGAGAGTCAGAGTCCGTGGGCAGCCCCGATTGTCCTGCTATGGAAGAAAGATGGGACCTTGCAGTTCTGTGTGGACTATAGACGACTGAATGAATGTATAGTACGAGACTCTTACCCACTATCCTGAATCGAAGAGTCCCTGTAGGCCTTAGGGAAGGCAAGATACTTCTCCTCCTTGGATCTTGCAGGTGCCCGTGGCCGAACATGACCGTGCAAAGACGGCATTCATATTACCCATGGGACTGTTCGAGTTCAATCGGATGACCTTCGGCCTGACTAATGCCCCCGGGACGTTCCAGCGTCTGATGGAGAGGTGCCTGGGCAATTTGTACTAAAGGTGAAGCCCCAGAAGTGCCACCTGTTCTGCAAACAGATCGAATATCTATGCATACTGTGTCTGGTGAAGGAGACAGGCCCACCCAGGAAAAGGTGGCCGCCGTACAGGAGTTGCCTACCCCGAAGACAGTGAAGGATGTTCGAGCCTTACTGGGACTTGCCGGGTACTACCAAAGATTTGGGAAGAACTTCACCCGCATAGCCAACCCATTGCTCCAGCTACTTAAGCGAGTGCCGGCGGGCTCCCAGAATCAGGAGATTTGGTGGGGAAGCAGCCAGGAAGAGGCCTTCCGTGCCCTAAAAATGGCCCTGACTGAGGCCCCAATACTAGTCTATGCGGATTTCTGCCAACCATTCATAATCCACACTGATGGGAGCCTACATGGTCTGGAAGCCGTGTTATACCAAGTACAGGAGGGAAAAGAGCTCGTGATTGCGTAAGCCAGTCGCTCCCTTCACGACTCCAAGAGGAACCCAGATAATTATAGCTCTTTCAAATTAGAGTTGCTGACTCTGGTTTGGGCAATGACCGAGAAGTTTGCAGAGTATTTGTCCGGGTCCAAAGTACTGGAGAGAACAGATAACAACCCGCTGGCTCACCTAGAGAATGCAAATTTGGGGGCCCTGGAGCAGCGGTGGGTGGCCTGTATAGCCAGGTACCGGTATAAGATCGCTTACCGGACTAAGGCAGAGAATGCTCACGCCGACGCCCTCTCCAGAGTGACATATGAATGACTAGTGTTGAGCATTCCGATACTGTAATATCGTGTATCGCCTGATATTTGCGGTATCGGAGTTCCGATTCTGAGTTCCGATACTTTTAGAATATCGGATACTGGAATCGGAAGTTCCCATAATGCCTCCGCTCTGCAGTGTCTATGAAGGATGGCATGCTGGATGGCAGCGCTCAACTGCGATCCAGCCTGTCATCAGAATGTCATCCCAGCGTGAGAGAATTCTCCTGATTGTTTAAAAGCCGGCGGGTGGCAAAAAGCCGGCGGGAGGTAAAAAGCCTCCGGCTTTTAAACAATCACACAGCCCCATAGTGCTTCCCCGCAGCCTCCCATCCCGATCCTCCTCTCCCCCCACCACCTCCCATCCCGATCGTAAGTTAGGACCGGGCGGGGAGCGCAGCACCAGGGAGTGGGGAGCGAAGGACCAGGGCCGGGATGTCGGCAGTGAAAAAACTTCACCGCGGGCTTTCCCGTTCTGTGCTGCGCTCCCCGCTCCCTGATGTATGCTCCCCACACCCTGGTGCTTTGCTCCCCGCCCGGTTCTAACTTACAATCGGGATGGGAAGCGGCAGGGGAGCGGGGAGCGCACATCAGGGAGCGGGTAGCGCACATCAGGGAGCGCAGCACAGAACGGGAAAGCCGGCCGGTTATTTCAAATGAACAGCTGAGGTATCAGCTGATGCTGATGCACACATCTTGAGGGGGTCAAAGTTAAGATAGAACCAACATCGATGGACAAAGTACCCCTCGGACTCCTGGTGGCTCGGACACTGCCCACCATCCAGGCTGGCAATGTTATAGTGGGGTGCATTAATCTGGGCGAAGGTGATCTCACACTCCCTCCCAGGGTGGAAATAGCCCAGATTCTGGGAATGCCAAAGAAGTTGGTGCGACTTGATGTGATACAGCTGTCCACTGTACGAGGAGACCCCTGGACTCTGGCGGTCACTGTGCCACTTGAATCCTACGATGCTAGTGCGAAGGGGGGACGAAGAATCCTAGAACGAATGCGGGCTGAATTGATGGGACTTTCACCTCGACAGGTGCAGCCGGTTGAGGAGGTACTGGAGTGGTACCAGGAAGTCTTTGCTCACCATGAGGATGAATTTGGTTGCACCGAAGCCATTACCCATGAGATTCCCACAGGGAGCACTGCCCCAGTGCGGGAGAGATACCGGCAGATACCCGATCGTAAGTTAGGACTGGGCGGGGAGCGCAGCACCAAGGAGTGGGGAGCCAAGGACCGGGCGGGGAAGCCGGCAGTGAATAAACTTCACCGCGGGCTTTCCCATTCTGTGCTGTGCTCCCCGCTCCCTGATGTACGCTCCCCGCATATCAGGGAGCGGGTAGCGCACATCAGGCAGCGCAGCACAGAACGGGAAAGCAGGACGGTTATTTCAAATGAACAGCTGAGGTATCAGCTGATGGTGATCAGCTGTTCCATTGAAGTAGCCGCGGTGCCCTCAGAGGGTTCATGTGAGTTCATGCTTGACTTCATGAACTCACATGAACTTTCCCATGGCCGCACAGGTCAGCCACATCTCCCAGAACAGACCATCCCATCAATCCAGGAAGACGAGAATCCCATACCATTCCCATCTTCTTGGATCATGGCTGAGCACCTGGTGTGGTACAAGAGGATGGACCTGAATGTCCGGGTCATGATTGGTGTGTGCGCGGTGTCTGCGGGTGTCTGTGGGTGTTTGCGGGTGTCTGCGGGTGTCTGCGGGTGTCTGCGCGGTGTCTGTGGGTGTTTGCGGGTGTCTGTGGGTGTTTGCATGTGTCTGCGGGTGTCTGCGTGCAGGCAGACATAGGCCAATGTGACACTACTACTCCCATCGGCCTATGTCTGTCCCCCGTCCACTCGTGCCAGCAGGATCAGCTCGATGGGAGCAGTAGTTCCCATCAGCCTTATCCTGCTATTTAAACTGCCCCATATGTTATTTTTGCCCCTATACGATGGCCTGAGTTTGTGGCCGAGCAAGTGTGGTTCTACAACAACAGAGTGAATAGTACGATGGGGTTCATTCCTTATACCTTGCTGTTCGGGTGACAGGGGCGAGAGATTACCAAGTTAGACCTGGACCCCGAGGACATACTCAGTCCACAGTAAGTGTGTTCATGTAACGGTTTTCATGCATTTGCAGCCGGTAGTTAACTCCAATTGCACATGGGTCAATGATCTGCATGTGCTCTATGGATCAGTTAGAATACATGCTATTTTAGATCAAGTCTCTATATGCATTCAAGCCAAAAGCTTATTTTGGAATGGTATTGTAATGTGTGTCCTGTATGAATGGGGAAATATAGTTAGGTTTCTCTAGGGACAGGCCCCCTCACTTTATAAGGTATTTGCCACTTCAACCCTAGCTATTGTGAAGTTCGTAAGGGATGAATTGAATGTCTGTTAGAATCAGATGGTGTTTCTTCCCGCAGTTTACTTAGTTATTGTGACACAACTCCCTACTCGAGAAATTCTGACCTGCCTAGTAAAGATCTGCGTATCTATCCATGGAAGAAAATCATCAAAGATCTTCAATCAAGATTACAGGAAAAGTGCCTGATGAAAGTCGTTCCTGAGAGAATTCGTGCCTCTACTGAAAGACCACGATTGATCGTACCCCAAAAAGAAGGAGGTGCTCAAAAAAACCACGTTGTAAGGCCCAACTACAGACTGTGACAGCCAGCAGTCTCATCACACCAGGAGTACTCATAACCCCGCAGAAACAAGCTGCGGGAGAGGAATAGAAAGACTGGCAGGGTGAGGGGTGTACACAGGATATTGACTTGGGCCAACCTGTAGACTGAGGGTAAAGCCATTCCAGAGTCTGACAAGCAAGAAGACTTTGGGATAGGCAGATACCTGAAGACTGGCAATGACAGGACCACAGCAAAAAGACTTTAACAACAAAAATCCTTTGATTAAAGATCAAAGAAAGAAGCAGATTGTATTCTGTGAAGGGATACGTTGGATTACGGTGAAAGGCAGGGAAGAACTGATGGCCATAATGGGTGATGTCTAGGTACCTGTTATGCACACCCCCAGGCTGACTGGCGTGTGCATGATTTAGTGATTCCACTGTGCCATGAACCGGAGAGTGCCTAAGGGGGGCGTAACTAAGTATCAACCCGATCCAACCAAGGTCGCACGACGGCTAACGACGCCATGCACCAGGGAGGAACCGAGCAGAGGGACCAGGTGCTACTCCAGGCCAGACACCGGACACGGCTGTAGACCCACACCGAGGAATACAGGAACAGGCAGGTTAGGCTGGCAAACAGACAGGTGGGTATTGGCAGGCACGGCTGGCATGCAGACAGGTGGGCACTGTCAGGAATGGCTGGAGTGCAGACAGGAAGATACTGGCAGGCACGGCTGGTATGCAGACAGGGGGGTACTAACAAGTATGGCTGGTGTGCAGACGGGGAGGTACTAGCAGGTTGTAGCACAGGCTGGATAGGGTCCAGTACAGACTGGGATTCAGGAACAGAACCGCAGATGTGGTAGACAAGCAAAGCAGAGAGGAGCTGCTGGAGCGGAGGGCAAGGCGGAACAGAGAGGTACCGCCGGAGCAGTCAGCAAGCAGAGCAGGGAGAAACCTCCGGAGCGGTGAGCACGGCAGAGCAGGCAGGAACCGCTGGAGCGGTGAGCAAGGCAGAGCAGGCAGGAACCGCCGGAGCGGTGAGCAAGGCAGAGCGGGCAGGAACCGCAGGAGCGGTGAGCAAGGCAGAGCATGCAGGAACCGCAGGAGCGCGTGAGCAAGGCAGAGCAGAGAGGAACCGCCGGAGCGGTGAGCAAGGCAGAGCAGAGAGGAACCGCTGGAGTGGTGAACAAGGCAGAACAGGCTGGAACCGCCGGAGCGGTGAACAAGGCAGAGCGGAGAGGAACCGCCTGAGCGGTGAGCAAGGCAGAGCAGGAAGGAACCGCCTTAGCGGTGAGAAAGGCAGAGCAGGAAGCAACCGCCGGAGCGATGAGAAAGGCAGAGCAGGAAGGACAGGGCTCTGTTCACACTGAACAGACTGGAAGGGAAAAACAGAACCAGAAACACACAAGATACTTGCAATGAAGTAGCGAGTGGACTCCAAACTCACAACAGAAGTACAGAGACTACGAGTAGGAGGTTACGTGCAGGTTCAGAGATTGCAGGAAATGGGAAGGTACGGACACAGAGACAAACAGGCTAGGAGAGTGTTCAGACAGGAACTGACACTGCAACAAGATACAGGAGCGAGGCTGGGTATACGGCCCCCAGAGAGGCAGACAAACAGGCTATGAGAATGTTCAGACAGGAACTGACACTGCAACAAGATACAGGAGGGTGTCTGGGTATACGGCCCCCAGAGAGGCGGACAAACAGGCTAATAGATAGTTCAGACAGGCCTGGGAATACAGCCCCGAGGTTGGTGGACAGGCAAGAACAGAAAGGGACCTGGCACATCAGAGGCAAGGAGCCCTCTGAAGGTAAGAGTTGCTCAGGCACCTCCTGCTGCGTGGAGGGGGTTTAAATATCCAGTGACTCACAGCAATAGGCTGGAGACGCATTAGGGGTGCGCCCACAGCAGCTATAAGAATCAGGAAATAACTGGGTCACCGCCCTAAGCTGACAATCAAGCACATGCACACAGCATGCACTGGAGCAGGAATAGCAGACTGAACAGACAGGTAAGATTGTGGTCTTGCATAGTGGGAGGTGGTGCACTATGCAAGTACAGTACCCCCCCCCTTACGCCCCCTCTACTTCAAGCCTGCAAGAGTCATCTGTAGAGAATTTGGAGGCCAATCCTTCTCTTCAAGAAGACTACCTCTTCTGTCCATTAGAGGAAACGAAACTGGTCTCATCATCTTGGTAACTAGGATGCTTTCTCCCATCGAGTCATCCTCAGCGACAGATGAAGTGGGTGAAGTACCGGGAACAGCACACAGAAAAGTCTCTCTCCATTTGTTAACAGCTAGCACCCTGATGGATTCAGGAGACAACTGGAGGTCCTCCGCCTGGTTGGAGGAGTACAGAGATTCAGCGGTAACCACCGCCTTAACGTTCACTTTGCCAAGCTTACTGGATGCAGTGGGCGGCGTACCAGGTACTGGGTGTAGGAAAGTCTCTCCCTGTTTATCAGGTAGCACCCCGGGAAATTCAGGAGACAACTGGAGGTCCTCCGCCTGGTTGGAGGAATGCAGAGACTCGGGGGTAATCACTGCTTCGGAGTCCACTTTGTCAAGCTCACTGAATGAAGTGGGTGAGGTATCAGGTACAAGGTGTAGGGAAGTCTCTCTCCATTTGTTATCAGGTAGCACCCCGGAGGATTCAGGAGGCAACTGGAGGTCCTCCGCCTTGTTGGAGGGGTGCAGAGACTTGGAGGTATCCACCGCCTTGATGGACGCAAGGCCAGATTTATTAGAGATAGAGGGTCCTTGCTTTGGGACCATCTTAAGTCTGGTTTCAGAGATGACATGTCTGTGAGGTGAGACGGTACCTGAAGCCAGTTTATGGGTACAATCATCGAGACTGTGTGGGGACATTGCCTCCGCTTCTCTTCCTTCGGAGACTTCAGCGCACAGCGAGTCAGCGACTAGCAGATCTGGTAAAGAAGAAGAGGAAACTGCTTACTGTCCTGAAGATATGGGGACTGGACACCCCTTGTACCTTAGCAGTCCCCCAGGGTACACCATACAGGGTCTCCAGACCTGAGCAGGCACTAGATCTCTTGGCTCTGGACGACTTGTGGGTAAACCAGTCAGCACATGGAATGTAAGCTTCTTCATGTGTAATGCTCCAATCTGGAGCTTAATTTGTACAGACATATTTTGACTGTTTCTGAGTAGGGCTCGTCCTTCCGCTGACAATGCCCAAACCGGCTTCTGAAGTTTTCGGACGGGAATCAAACACTGACTCTTCAAGGTTTTAAGCCCGAAACTTCCGGTTAATCCGAGGCTTTTACTTGCCACGGAGACAGTCATGGTCATCTGTGGAGAGGAAACACTAAGGCCAAGGGCAGCCTCTCCTACAGGCGTAATGTCTTGGAATTCTCCAAACTTCTCTGGACAAAGACCGTCAGGGGGTCCCAAACAACCGCAGCGGGACCACAATATGATTTTGTGACTGAGTTCCGGCCTCTGCTTCGCCAGACGAACAAGGTCAACCTTCATGGATTCAGTGAGGATAGCTGCCTCTACAGGCTGGGGAGCAGGAGGTCTTTGGGAGGACAGAACCTGGCGTGATGGTTTGCCTCTACGCCTTGAACGTCTGGACTGTCTCTTGAGGTTGGGAAGAGAAGTATTCTGCGGAGCGTAGTCATCTTGTGTGGATTCTGGGTGGGCAGCAGTCTCTTCAGGCAGGAGAACTGGTGAGCTACCTACACACATCACCCATCGGGGCTGCTCCGGGATATTGGGAAGGGAAGCTTTAGCAGAGGCTTCAGGATTACGGTCATCGAAGACCATTAGAAAGGCCACCAGGAAGGCCTGCAGGTCAGAGACGATAGGATCAGATGCTTCCCATAGGGGGGTGATCCATTTCAAATCATCACCCGCTAGGTAGGACATCATAAATGCCACTTAAACCCGATTGGTAGGAAAATAGTGAGGATAGAACTTGAAATGCAGCATGCATTGCTCCACAAACGCACGACTTCATTCTGGATCCCCATAGTACCGTGGCGGATCCGCAGGAACGAGTGCTGATAGCTCCATTTGGACTGGTGCGTACAACGCCTGGACATCAGCTTGCGAAAAGAAAAAATTTCTTGGTGCACTTATTCACCAGACAAGGATTCAAATGTCTCTGAGAGCGAAGGGCTGTGGGGCTCAATGGGAACCATGGCCTGAGCAAACTGTTATGCACACGCCCGGGCTGACTGGCGTGTGCGTGATTTAGTGATTCCACTGTGCCATGAACCGGAGAGTGCCTGGAGGGGCGTAACTAAGTATCAACCCAATCCGACCAAGGTCGCACGACGGCTAACGACGCCGTGTCCCAGGGAAGAACCGAGCAGAGGGACCAGGTTCTACTCCAGGCCAGACCCCAGACATGGCTGTTGACCCACACCGGGCAATACAGGAACAGGCAGGTTAGGCTGGCACACAGACAGGTGGGTATTGGCAGGCACGACTGGCATGCAGACAGGTGGGCACTGGCAGGCATGGCTGGAGTGCAGACAGGAAGATACTGGCAGGCATGGCTGGTATGCAGACAGGGGGGTACTGACAAGTACGGCTGGCGTGCTGACGGGGAGCCACTAGCAGGTTGGTGCACAGGCTGGATAGGGTCCAGTACAGACTGGGATTCAGGAACAGAACCGCAGATGCGGTAGACAAGCAGAGCAGAGAGGAACCGCTGGAGCGGTGGGCAAGGCTGAGGAGAGAGATACCGCCGGAGCAGTGAGCAAGCAGAGCAGGGAGAAACCGCTGGAGCAGTGAACACGGGAGAGCAGGCAGAAACCGCCGGAGCGGTGAGCAAGGTAGAGCAGGCAGGAACCGCCGGAGCGGTGAGCAAGGTAGAGCAGGCAGGAACCACCGGAGCGGTGAGCAAGGTAGAGCAGGCAGGAACCGCCGGAGCGGTGAGCAAGGCAGAGCAGGCAGGAACAGCCAGAGCGGTGAGCAAGGCAGAGCAGGCAGGAACCGCCGGAGCGGTGAGAAAGGCAGAGCAGGCAGGAACCGCCGGAGCGGTGAGCAAGGCAGAGCAGGCAGGAACCGCCGGGTCGGTGAGCAAGGCAGAGCAGGCAGGAAATGCTGGAGCGGTGAGCAAGGCAGAGCAGGCAGGAACCACCGGGGCAGTGAGCAAGCAGAGCAGGCAGGAACCGTTGGAGCAGTGAGCAAGGCAGAGCAGGCCGGAACCACCGGAGCGGTGAGCAATGCAGATCAGAGAGGAACCGCCGAAGCAGTGAGCAAGGCAGGTACTGCAGGAGCAGTGAACAAGGCAGAGTGGAGAGGAACCGCCGAAGCGGTGAGCAAGGCAGAGCAGGAAGAAACCGCTGGAGCGGTGAACAAGGCAGAGAAGGAAGGAACTGCCGGAGCAGTGAGCAAGGCAGAGCAGGAAGGACAGGGCTCTGTTCACACTGAACAGACTGGAAGGGAAAAGCAGAACCAGATACACACCAGGTACTTGCAATGAAGTAGCGAGTGGACTCCAATCTCACAACAGAAGTACAGAGACTATAAGTAGGAGTTAGGTGCAGGTTCAGAGACTGCAGGAAAAGGGAAGGTACGGACACAGAGACAAACAGGCTAGGAGAGTGTTCAGACAGGAACTGACACTTCATCAAGATACAGGAGCGAGTCTGGGTATACGGCCCCCAGAGAGGCAGACAAACAGGCTAGGAGAGTGTTCAGACAGGAACTGACACTGCAACAAGATACAGGAGCGTGTCTGGGTATACGGCCCCCAGAGAAGTGGACAAACAGGCTAACAGATAGTTCAGACAGGCCTGGGAATACAGCCCCGAGGTTGGCGGACAGGTAAGAAAAGAACAGGACCTGGCACATCAGAAGCAAGGAGCCCTCTGTAGGTAAGAGTTGCTCAGGCACCTCCTACTGGGTTGAGGGGGTTTAAATATCCAGTGACTCACAGCAATAGGCTGGAGATGCATTAGGGGTGCGCCCACAGCAGCTATAAGAATCAGGAAGTAACCGGGCCGCCTCCCTAAGCAGACAGTTAAGGGACATGCTCACAGCATGCACTGGAGCAGGAATAGCAGACTGGACAGACAGGTAATATTGCTGTCTTGCATAGTGGGAGGTGGTGCACTATGCAAGTACACCGCCAGGAATGTTACAGTACCTAAGTACAGTATTATACTTCATTCCATCCTGAACTGTCACAACTTATAAATGGGGCTTGAGTAGGCAAATAAATCCCAGTGCAACTTTTCCCTCAAATTTCATTGTCGTCTTCTCGACAACAGGGGGATTGTAAAGGCAAGTGTCCCAAATTTTACATGTATATATGTGTCTGCATGCTGCTTGCAGATAAGTATATATGTATATATTGGCCCCAGAGCTCCCCATGTGTTTCAGTGTGTTTGCTGCTGGGGGGGGGGGATTCAATAGACTCTCAAGCCATGTGCTAAAACAAGTTTTGCGAGTATGGTTGGACATGAACAAGGACCTTAGCCAGTGGGCTACAACACATGGCTGAGTATCTCTCTTTCCTTGTAACTACTTTACTTAATGTTACGGATCTGGGTGGTGGAATCTCTGTGCTGTGATACAAGGAGGGACCAGAGGGACATATCTAAGTGCCTACCCAGACCGAACCTGGCCACGTGGCAGCTTAGTCGACTCTGAACAAAGGAGGGTATGGGAAGGTGAACGAGGTACCACTCTGGAACCGTGTGAGAGCAGGCGACTCCCACGGGACTCATGGCTGAGGCCGACAGGCACAGCAGATGAGCACGGCTGGTAGACAGGCAGGTGATGCGGGTAGACAGGAACAGCCGATAGGCAGGCAGGCAGGCACGGCAGATAGACAGGAAGGCGGGTAAGGCTGATAGACAGGCTGGCGGGCACGGCTGATAGACAGGCGGGCACGACTGATAGACAGACTGGCGGGCACTGGAACCTGAGGACTGAGGAGAGTGTTAGTACACAAACAACAATCTTGCACAGACACCTCCATTTTGGAGGAGGTGCCTGAAATAAGGGAAGTCCTCCGGGCATTAGCCGGGTACTCTTTAGGATGGCGCGCCCGGCCCCTTTAAGAGGGAGGGAGCGCACGTGCGCGTGCCCTAAGCACAGTGCCCGGTGAACTGCGCACGGTGCACGCGCTCCAGGCAGACGCAGGAGGGGAGCCGGAGGACGCCGGACCGCGGCGGTGAGGGGATCGGCATCTCTGCCTCGTACAACGCTACACTTACTAGCCCTACATACCCTGTAATAACACTCCTAGATATTGATATCCTTGTATCTGTATATATATGTACAGTACAGACCAAAATTTTGGACACACCTTCTCATTTAAAGATTTTTCTGTATTTTCATGACTATGAAAATTGTACATTCACACTGAAGGCATCAAAACTATGAATTAACACATGTGGATTATATACTTAACAAAAAAGTGTGAAACAACTGAAAATATGCCTTATATTCTAGGTTCTTTAAAGGAGCCACCTTTTGCTTTGATGACTGCTTTGCACACTCTTGGCATTCTCTTGATGAGCTTCAAGAGGTAGTCACCGGAAATGGTTTTCACTTCACAGGTGTGCTCTGTCAGGTTTAATAAGTGGGATTTCTTGCCTTATAAATGGGGTTGGGACCATCAGTTGTGTTGTGCAGGAGTCAGGTGGATACACAGCTGATAGTCCTACAGAATAGACTGTTAGAATTTGTATTATGGCAAGAAAAAAGCAGCTAAGTAAAGAAAAACGAGTAGCCATCATTACTTTAAGAAATGATGGTCAGTCAGTCTGAAAAATTGGGCAAACTTTAAAAGTGTCCCCAAGTACAGTTGCAAAAACCATCACGCGCTACAAAGAAACTGGCTCACATGAGGACCGCCCCAGGAAAGGAAGACCAAGAGTCACCTCTGCTTCTGAGGATAAGTTTATCCGAGTCACCAGCCTCAGAAATCGCAGCTCAGATTAGAGACCAGATCAATGCCACACAGAGTTCTAGCAGCAGACACATCTCTACAACAACTGTTAAGAGGAGACTTTGTGCAGCAGACCTTCATGGTAAAATAGCTGCTAGGAAACCACTGCTAAGGACAGGCAACAAGCAGAAGAGACTTGTTTGGGCTAAAGAACACAAGGAATGGACATTAGACCAGTGGAAATCTGTGCTTTGGTCTGATGAGTCCAAATTTGAGATCTTTGGTTCCAACCACCGTGTCTTTGTGCGACGCAGAAAAGGTGAACGGATGTACTCTACATGCCTGGTTCCCACCGTAAAGCATGGAGGAGGAGGTGTGATGGTGTGGGGGTGCTTTTCTGGTGACACTGTTGGGGATTTATTCAAAATTGAAGGCATACTGAACCAGCATGGCTACCACAGCCTCTTGCAGCGGCATGCTATTCCATCCGGTTTGCGTTTAGTTGGACCATCGTTTATTTTTCAACAGGACAATGACCCCAAACACTCCTCCAGGCTGTGTAAGGGCTATTTGACCAAGAAGGGGAGTGATGGGGTGCTACGCCAGATGACCTGGCTTCCACAGTCACCAGACCTGAACCCAATCGAGATGGTTTGGGGTGAGCTGGACCGCAGAGTGAAGGCAAAGGGCCAACAAGTGCTAAGCATCTCTGGGAACTCCTTCAAGATTGTTGGAAGACCATTTCTGGTGACTACCTCTTGAAGCTTATCAAGAGAATGTCAAGAGTGTGGAAATCAGTCATCAAAGCAAAAGGTGGCTACTCTGAAGAACCTAGAATATAAGACATATTTTCAGTTGTTTCACACTTTTTTGTTAAGTGTATAATTCCACATGTTAATTCATAATTGTGATGCCTTCAGTGTGAATATACAATTTTCATAGACATGAAAATACAGAAAAATCTTTAAATGAGAAGGTGTGTCCAAACTTTTGATTTGTACTGTATAGGGAAAGTTAGTATAGTTGGGTGGGCCGATATTGCATGAGTGATTAGGAAACGTGGGTTGAAAATATATTAGGTAATTGGGAATTGTATATCCGTCTTGTGTTCTATTGTTATTATTATTGTTTACTGTGTTAGTGTGATAAATAGTAGTATTTTAACTGTTGACTTTTGTGTAATAAATACCTTTTATTAGTACGCGGTTTTGTCTCAGTTGGTATATAGATAAGGCACAGATAACGTAAGTGGATATAATAGTCAAGTTTGATGTTAATAGTTAATATCAGACCTCAATAGAGGTGTAGGAGAGTTCCCCCATTAATTACAGATATTTTTGGAGGGAAACTCGTCCTTTTATAACATGGTACACCTGATAAGGCTTTCTTCTTCCTTGTTGGTGGACCTTGTAGTTGACGTCATTCAACTTTTCGACCACCTCATATGGCCCTTGCCACTTGGCCAGGAATTTACGTTCCACCGTGGGGATCAACACCAACACCCGGTCTCCAGGGTTAAACTGCCTCAGTCTTGCTGACCGATTGTCGATCCTTGCCTGGGACTCTTGTGCTTGAAGGAGGCTCTCTCTTACAATCAGCATCACCTTTGCAATCCATTCTTGCATCTGGACCACATGCTCGATGACGCTCTGGTGGGGTGTTACCTCAGCTTCCCAGGTCTCCTTCGCAATGTCCAACCATCCCCAAGGGTGCCATCCATAAAGCAACTCAAAGGGTGAGAACCCCATAGAGGCCTGGAGAACTTCTCTAATGGAGAATAGCAGGTAGGGAAGTAGGCATTCCCAGTCTCGTCCATCCCTCTCCATGACCTTTTTAAGCATGGACTTTAGGGTCTTGTTGAACCTCTCCACCAGGCTGTCCGTCTGCAGATGATACACTGACGTCCTGAATTGAGTAATCTGGAGAGCCTTACACAACTCTCTCATCACCTTTGACAGGAAAGGAGTTCCATAGTCTGTCAGGATCTCCGTTGGTAGGTCCGTCCAGGAGAAGATATGTATCAACTTCCGGGCTAAGCTCTTGGCAGAGGAGTTTCTCAATGGTACTGCCTCTGGGTACCGTGTTGCATAGTCCAGCACCACTAGGATGTATTGGTGACCCCTGGCAGACTTAAGTAAGGTCCATCTCAATTCGGTCAAATGGGAACTCCTTAATGGGCAATGGAACCAGGGGATTCCGAAAGTGGGACACCGGAGCAGTTAGCTGACAATCAGGGCTAGACCGGCAGAAATTATCAATGTCTCGGTGACGCCCACAGCAGTAGAACCTCTGCAAGACCCGCTCTTTCGTTTTGTATACTCTCAGATGCCCCTCTAAGAAATGTAAATGGGCCAAATATAAAACCCTACGTCTATAGGTACCCGGCACCAACAACTGCTCTATCACTTCCCCTCTTGGTTTAGTGACTCAATAAAGTAGCTCCTCATTTAATGTGAAATATAGGAAATTGTTGTCAGCCCTCAGCTCTTGAGCAACCCCATTTATCACAGTCACATTGTCAAATGCACCTTTCAATGTAAGATCCTGCATTTGTGCCATGCCAAAATTCCCCCCATAAACCTCCAGTTCAAGAATCTCATCCTCATGGGTCCCTGTCTCATCCTCATCGCCAGCAATGACAGACAGGGGGAACTCATCTGCCTCTGGCTGTAATGGGAAATCTTCATGGATGACACGGCTCCGGTCTGAACTAGTGGGCACACCCGCCTTTCCCTTCAAGTCCCCCCTGATTATATCCAGGTGTAAAGAGCCATCAACCTCCCTGACCTCATGGAACTCAGCCCCACAGTTAGTTTTTATTGTCACTTGGGCGACGGAGGAGTCCTTGGCGTCCCCATTTATACAGCGGACGCCCACGTACTTCCCTGGGATTAACTGATGGGGAAGTGTGGCCTTTACCAGGGTCACCAAACTTCCTGAGTCCAGGAGTCCCGACATTAACACTCCATTTATGGTCACGGGACATGATTGTGGCCCTTCACAAGGCTGATAATCCACACAGCAAGTGGGGTAGGCACAGTATGAACAACATCTTCCTACGCTGCAGTCCATCTGCTCGGAGGACATAGTACAATGGGATGCTATATGTCCAGGACCGTGACACGTCCAGCAGATTAAGTCTTTCCCAGCGGCTTTTGGAAGACCCTCAGCGACCCCATGAGACCTCGAACTCCCCCACAGTGGTGGCTCTAATACCCCTCTTTTGGGACTCAGGCTCCCTCTGGGTTCCCAATATGGGGGCTGCAGCAACTCCTGGCTTCCTTAGGGACCTCTTGACCTTCTGGTATCTTTCTACAAGGCTGACAATGTTGTCCGCATTCCGGGGGTCTCCCTGTGCATCCCAGGTCTGCACTGGCCTGGGTAGGGAGTGCACAAATCTGTCCATGACAACCCACTCAACAATCTGGGCTGGAGTGGAGGACTTCGGCTGCAGCCTCTTCTGTACAAGATGCAGAAGGTCGAACATTTGGGAGCGAGGGGATTTATCACCATAATACGCGCAGTGGTGAAGCCTTTGGGCTCTGACTGACATAGTCACTCCAGCAAGTGCCAGTATCTCAGTTTTAAGTTTAACATACTCTTGGGCATCTTGCAAGGCCAGGTCGTAATAAGCCTTCTGGGGCTCACCAGTCAGATAGGGGGCCAGCACCTCTGACCACTGCTCCAGCGGAAGCTTCTCACACTCTGCCACCCTCTCAAACACAGTCAAAAATGCATCCACATCATGATCATTTTTTGCATGGCTCGTCTTACCACTTTCCTGACGTATGAGTCATCACCTGGAGTTGGGAGAGGGGCTGCTGGCCTCGAACTAACCACCTCTGCAACTCCATCTGCTGTTGCTGTTGTCTTAGCTGGTCTTGATGGAGTTGCTGCTGTTGGTGGATCTGTTGCAATATCAGCTTGCTTATCTCCTACTGGGCTAGCACAAGATGCTTGACCAGATCTTCCATACTGTCTGACTTTGTTTCCTGGCTTATGGCCGCCTTTACACAGGACATGTGGTTTGTCCTAAGCTGTTACACATGCCTCCTGGGGATCTTGCCCGCACTTCTACCACCAGTAGATCGACTCATTCAAATGCACACGGAGGTAACACAGGAACACTGTTGCTTTAAATTTCTCAGCGATTTATTAGTGCAAGCATAAACCACTGTAAAGTCCATCAAATCAAACAGGCCTTTCTTGGCCAAAAAGGGTAAGCAAAAGAAAACAGCACAGTCCACAGGACTGTGGGGGTCCACCCGCACAGGATTAGCACAGCAAATGTAACGGGGGTCAGGATGGCAGTCTGTGGCGAGTGGCATGTCAGTTTCAGTGATTAAATCCTCACCCTGACCCACTACAGAAAAAGTGGACTCGGAGAATCCCTGGGTGGGTGTGTGTTGTGGTGCTTCCATGGAGGAGACCTCCTTACTCACTTCTGACCCGCCGTCCTGGGTGCTGGGTCTTTTAACCTTCAGAAGGAGAAAACCAGGCCAGTTTAAACACGTAAAAACTTCTTTACTTGCAGCCACAGTCAAATACAGGGAGTAACAAGAGATACTGTCTCTTTGTGATCTCTTCATATACAGTGGTACTTTACCAGCAATGAAAGACACAGACACCGATTTGGACATGAAGACCAACATTGAGCATGCCAGGTCTCTGGGTAACTCCATTCCCTATCCCACTGCCTGACCTGCTTGGATCCACCTCCCTGATGAGGCTGTCCTGTCTTGGCACGTAAGTTGAAGTTCCCACATTGACCTCTCTGTGTACATCTGTTCCTGTTGTCCCCGCTGTCTAGACTTTTCGCATTCACCTTCCAGATAAGGTTGTCCAAAAACTCCCAGACTGTGACACACACACCCCCTTCTCCTGTACTTTCTCCTGTGTCCTCCTGACATGTCCTCACTAGTCACTGTCTGTCACTCAACTCACTCTGCTTGCAATCAGGAAGTGACTCCTTTCTTCACTGAACCTGCCACTCCCAAACTGGAGCAGCTCCTAAACCCATTATCTCTTTCCCAACCATAACTGCATTCTCTGTGTGCTACCGTGCCCACCTCTGCACTACTTCTTATATTAAGCTAATAGTCTACCCGCACCAACCTATATTGAACCTATAAGTAACCCATCAGACATTAGATCATATGATTGCTCATATATAAAAATAGAACACAGCATTATGTGCATGACCGTCCCTCTCACCCTCTTACACAAACATGGTTCAGCAAAGCAAACATTAGCTCCTCTCTCGAGCAAGCTTCTCCAGACATTGAACACTGAATGTCTCAGCAGGCTGAGTATTAAAACCCCAGACAATACCCTTAGGTGGAGATATGGAGAACAACCTCTCGCCAGCTCTTAGTTGTTCTCATAAAAAACACGCGCTTTACAAATGGTGACTTAAAACCTCCTTGCACATAACATGCTGGAGGAAACTTAATGATTTTAATTCACTGAAGCTAATAGTCTCAGGGAAACATATCTCCCCTCCAGCACTTTACTAATGACTTTGTCACAGGAGGCTGACCTCAATACCGACCAGCATGTTGGAGCTGGTATTCAGCTACTTCCCTCTGCTGCTCACAAAGCCTTGCCAACATATGTGACGTTGAGTTCCAACACATGATGACATTGCACACCAGTCGATGAGCTGTAATTTGAAAATGCTGCTGCAGCACTGAAGAGTGGTGTTAGCTGTAGCAGACTTGAGGAAATGGGCATACATGCATCGTACATTCACAAGCCGCTCAGGCAGATCTGAGTAGTAATTGATAAACCGCTGAACCACTAAGTTGAGCATATTGGCCAGGCATGGTACGTGTGAGAGGTTGCCAAGCATCAAAGCTGCAACCAGGTTACGGCCATCATCACACACGACCGTGCCTGGCTGTATGTTCAGGGGTGAGTGCCACAGATGAGTCTGGTCTGTTAGACCTTTCAACAACTCTGCAGTGGTGTGCAGTTTGTCACTTAAGCAGATTAGCTTCAACAGAGCCTGTCATTGCCTGGCTGATGCAGTGCTGCAGTGCTTCCAGCTTGCGACTGATGTTGACATTCCAGAAATGGAGGGTGAGGAGGAGGAGGTGCAGGAACTGCTGCAGAAGGTGGGGTATACTCTGATTGAACCCGCCCGCAATCCTCTGCATTGATAGCACGTATTTCATCCCAGGGTCTGACTGGGTCCTGGCTTCCATAATGTTCACCCTATGTGCCATCATGGAACTGTAGGGTCCCTTGCCACAAGATATTTTCTGTGGTTAAGTGGACCTTCTTAGTGGCAGCGTTGGTCAGGGAATAGCTGATGTTATGGGACATGTGCTTGTGTAAGGCAGGGATGGCAAACCGAGAGAAATAGTGTCTACTGGGGACCGAGTACCGAGGGACGGTCGCCCCCGTGAGATTGCAAAAAGCTTCAGTCTCTACAAGCCTAAATTACAACATTTCAAGTGCTAATAGTCTGAAAATGTGTCCGTTTAGTATTGCAGAATGTGGGTGGGTGGCTTCGTATTTACACTTGCGTTCCAAGAACTGGAGTAGGGACAACTGAATGCTGTGCTGGGACAAGAACATGGATATTGTTGCTGACGGTGGATGCAAGTATGCAATGCCAGGTGCAGGGTGGGAGGCTGAGGGACAGGGGATTGGTGTGTACATAGAAAAGGGGAAGAGGCAGTGGTGTCACTCCCAGACACTGTTTATGGTCCCTGATGTTTGACCCAACTAGTCGGGTGCTTTGCTGTCATGTGCCTGAGCATGCTGGTGGTGGTCAGGCTGGTGGTTGTACTGTCCCTGCTGATGCTAATATGGCAGATATTGAAAATAGCCTTTTTGGGTTAACTGGAAAGTCTTTAAAAAAGTACCAAACTCGGGAAGACCTAACCCTTGGCCTGGCAAATTCCCCTTTGTTGGTGTTCTGGGGAACTGTTACCCTCCTTGTGTCTCTGGCCAACCCACTGCCTCTTCCTGCCTGTTGTGGTGCTATGGATCCCTCCATCTCTGTGCTGCTGTCCTCGCTTTGCATGTCACCTTCCCAGATTAGGTCAGTGACTTCATTGCCAACCATCTCATCTTCCACTTCCGCACCCTGGACCTCCTCCTAACTTATTGACTTAACAACATCACTTGTTGGCAATTGTGTCTCATCATCATCCACCTCTTGCGACAGTAATTGCAGTTTCCCACTGTTGCCTTTTTGTGAGCGTGGCTGCTCAAATATTTGGGTATCACTACCTTGGATCTTCTCATGTCCTACTTGAAAAGGGCAGGGCAAGAGGCTAGAATCTATAAATGGAAACGTAAACAGCTCTTCGGAGTGTCCAATTGTGGGATAACTTGACTCCAGGCATTTCGCATGCTGGGAGGATGGAGGATCAGGGTGCGGATAGTGTTCCAGAATTACAGCTACTGAGGTGGTGATGGCAATCTGACTGGAAGCATTATCTGGTATTCAGCCAACAATCTTTTCACACTGGTCTGACTTCAAGAGTGGTGTTCTGCACCCACCTAAAAAGTGGGACAGGAAGCTAGGTTGACAAGGTGTGTGTTTGTTGTGCTCTTTCAGCAGGTACCGTTTCAACTTGCCCACGGCCTCGGCCTCTGCACTCACCATTAGCATCACGTCCACTTCCCCGTCCCTTACCACGCGCCTTTCCCATTTTAAATTATGTATGATATTTCCCTGCTCAAAAAACTTTGTAGGATTAATTTGCCCATCTTAGATGGACTTGTTACATTGCAGTAGCCAACCAATTAATTATGGCTGCATGTCTTTAAACACACAACTGTAGCAGTTTATATGGCATATAATATTTTAAAGCTGAGAAAACTTTGCAGGATTTGTATCACAGAAAATTTAGCACACCTCAGATGGACTTTTTTCACTGCTTGCACTATATAGTGATGGTCCTGCAACCTACCAAGTTGGTTTGTATGCTTTTAACGCAGAAATGGAGCTGTATAAATTGCGTACAATATTTTGATGCTGAGAAAACTTTGCAGGATTCGCATTGCAGGAAATTTAGAACACCTCAGTTGTACTTTTTTCACTGCTTGCACTATATAGCGATGCTATTGCAACCAACTAAGTCTGTCTGTATGCTTTTAACACACAACTTGAGCAGTATAAATGGTGTATTATATTTATTTTCACAACAATGTGCAGGGTTAAGGGCAAAAAGATTATTAGTAGCCCTCAGAAGGGCTATTAGATATGAGTTTCAGCAGAAAGGACGTGCAATGAACCCAATCCTGTCCTACACTATCCCTTTGGCACAATCTCCCCCTAAGTGCTGCTAACAGCAGTATAAATATTTATTATAATGAGCCCTAATAAGGGCTGTTGTTGCAGTTTATAGAAATAAAAGCGGTGTCAAATTGCTGCCTATACACAGCTCAACCTCTTTCCATCATTCAGCAGTACCTCTCTCTGCACAACCTGTTTCCGTTGGTAGACTGTGATGAGCATAGGGTCCTGGGTCATATTTTAACCCGATGATGCTATGCAGCCAGCCAATCACAGTAATGACACTACCAACATGGTTACGGCATTACAGTGACTGGCAGGCAATACCTGCATGTTTATTGGCTTTCTAACAAGCACCAAACATGCAGGCCGGGGACTCGAGCTTGCGCCCGAGCATTCAAAAGAAGCACGCTTAGTAACGAGCCTCTCAAGCACACTGATGCTAGAGCAAGCAACATGCAGTGACGAGCATGCTCGGTCATCACTACACATAACTTAATTTATGGACATCTATAATCTGATTTATTTACCTGTTTGGATTGGATGGATTGTTACCTTCATTTCATGCAACAAAAAAGGCAGATTCCCGCGAGACTCCCGAGGGAGCGACCAGAGTAATGTCAGAGACAGACCAAGCTGGTGCGACAGCGTAACCACCAATGTCTGAACCCAGGCCACAGTCTTCCCCACTGGGGTTCTTACGGACTGCAGACGGGAGAGCCAGGATGCAGCAAATAGTGAGCGGACTGCTGGGCCTAGTCTTGTCAGAAGAGAGAAGGAGGCGAGCACAACGATCCTGCTTCAGTGCCTACCTTAACAGTATCTGCTGAGAATTAAACATGAAGCTTTGCATGCAGACCAAGTGGAGACAAAGGAAGACATGAGACAGGGAGATACTACCCAGTCTAGCCCTATCTCATCTACTCACCACAACTTGGGTAACAATGAGGAGGTGGAGGCTGAGGAAGAGGAGGAGGAAAATAAACTGGCTGATAACACAAAAGAGGCTACTACCCACACAAGCTTCATCCCATCTCTCCTATGTGGATGGACTAAGGATGTGAATGAGGATAAAGAGATGGAGGAAGAGGAGAAGATGGATAGTAGTCATCATGATGAAGACATCAAAGCATTGGATGTAGGAAGATTGTCACATATGGCAGGCTTTATGTACCATTGCCTTTTCTCGTGACCCTCACATTACATTCATCTTGGCCAAAAAAAGAGTACTGGTTGATGACCCTGCTAGGCACATGCTACAAGTAGAACTTTGCATTACTTCTTTCGGAGGCGGAAATGTCTTCTAAAATGGTGCTATACTAGAAGGCTATTGTGGAAAATATGTTGAAATAATTATCATTAGACAATGCTTGTGGAAAGGGACAAGGTTCCTTGCCTAACCAAGATGGAGAAGAGAGGGAGACACAGAGCAGAGGAAGGGGTACACTGTTAAACGCCTTGGCCAATTTCATGAAAACCTTCATATGTCCGTGCCCTAATGACCTGGTATTTTTTACAAGGAGAGAAAAGGTTTAAAAGATGGTCAATGGTGAAGAGTGAGCAACAAAATGCTCAGGTACACGTTGCTCGGGTCGAGCAAATTGGAATGCTCGAGTGCTTGGTCCGAGCAGCGAGCCCAATGTAAGTCTATGGGAAACTCAAGCATTTTTCCGGCAGCCACCCTGGCGGTCTGCAGAGGGCCTAGAAATTGTGGAAATCAATGGAAACAGTGCTCAAATTACATGGGAACAACATCTGGAAGACCCCTGAAAGCACCTCTGACTCCCAAGTCACTTCTGTGAACAATGTATTGTGTTAAGCCACTTTTACGGACTCACAATAAAACATTCAAAAACTAAACCAAAATGGATTTTCCAGGGAAAATGTTAAGGGATATCCTTTCCAGGGTAATGACTTGTATATAAGGCAAAATAAATAACCAAAAACAATAATGCTCCTCCACATCCTGGGCTATGTTCACATGTAGTGTTTTTGATACATTTTTGCACTTGTGCATTGCTTTCAACGGTGAAAAATACATTCACCGGTAAATGTAATTTTCATATTTTACTACCTTATCTGGGCATGTGGTGTGTGAGACATGATCAGACACATCCTGTTTCATTTAGGAAGGACAGACTCTGAAAGTCACAAAGCCTGTTTTTATTGGACCATCAGGTGGCCCTTACTATTCTTAGAGAGCCATCAGCCGACTTTGCTTTGTTGTTCCCATTATTAAATAGTGGGACACCTATACTGCTACTGCGTATGCAGTGATTTGCAGGGCTGCCCAAAACTTGGACGCACCCCAATACCTCTTTGAAGAGGCAAAGAGGAGGGCCTCAGTAACAAAATGTTCCCATTAGAAAAAAGCGGGTCTGCTACACAGTTCTAGGGTATGCAGTGATTCCAACGGCTGCCGAAATTTTGGAAAAACCCAATAACAATTTAAAGACACATAGAGCAGGGCCACAGTAATGAGTATGACATGTTCCCATTTGAAAGGAGTGGGTCTGCTATACAGTTATAGGTTTTGCAGTGAGTACAATGGCTGCCAAAAATTTGGAGGCACTCCAATGCCCCTTGCAAGAGATGTAGAGGAGGCCTCCTGAAAACAATGTTTCCATTATTAGGAAGTGGGTCTCCCATACTATTTGAATATGCCGTGAATGCAAGGGCTGCCAAAAATTTGGAGGCACTCCAATGCCCCTTGCAAGAGACATAGAGGAGGTGATATGGTAGATGTGGTGGTGAATAGTGATGAGCGAGCATGTTCGCTACTGCTCGTTGCTCGCCCGAGCATCTCACTGCTAGATATTCTCGGTGCTCACCGAGTATTTCCAGGGTTGCTCAATGGGAGCTTGGGTCCCCTCCCTGCATGTTTTGGAGCTCTTTGAAGTGCCAATCAACATGCAGGGATTGTCTACCACACACTGTAATGCTGCAGCCATGTTGATTGTGGCATTACAGTGATTGGCTGGCTGCACAGCGTCATCAGGTTTATATCAGACTTGGCGCCACCGTGCTCGTCACAGTCTACTCCGCAATCAGGTAGTGTAGGGAGAGGTGCTGCTGAGCTAAGGAGAGATTTGGTTGTTTATTAGTTAGTGTAGGTATTCTACAAGATTCTCTACATATCCATCTCAACAAACAGTTCTTCTGAGGACTAATCCAGCTACAGAAATATCAGTGCTAGGCAGGCATGCAGGGTATATAGCAGACTGGAGCGCACATAGCTAGAAGGTCCATTCCAGTTCTGTTTGCTGGTGCTTTTACAGATATTTGTAGAAATAGCCCCAGGTATCAGGGGCCAGGAATATATTTTTTTTAATCTTAATCCTGATTATTTGCTTAAAAAGCAATCCAGAGAACACAGCTTTTCTGCGACATTTGCTTGTTGGCACTGCAGAATACAGCCAGGTCCTTTCCATATTACAGGACTAAAAATCCATCTATTTAAAACTGTGATTTGTCCATCACACAAATCACATATCATTGCGCTTAAAATATTGCCATTTCTGGCCTCCATTGAAATTTTGTTGCAGTGTGTCAGCGAACTTATTGACACAAGGTCAGCGCTGTTAAAGATAGTTACCTGCAGGCTAGCTATTTAAAACTGCGGTTTGTCCATCACACGGATCAAATATAATTGCGCTGAAAATTCTGCCATTTCTGGCCTCCATTGATATTTTGTTATAGTGTGTTAGCGAACTTATGATGAAGATGTTGCATGCAGAGGTTGAGGCCGCGGGCAAGATGAAATTGTGCCACAACAAACACCCACATCTTCTCGGTCGACCTTCCTGTCCCAATTAATAGGGGACTTCAGAACTCCACTATTGAACACAGAGCAGTGTGAAAAGGTTATTGGTTGGGGAGCAGATAATGCTTCCAGTCACTTAGCCACCACCACCACCCTGTCTTCCACACGGTCAAGTCTCAGAAGCAATGACTCTGGACTGCATATTCTTCACCCTGATTCTCCTTCCTCCCAACATGCCAAGTGCCCAGGACAACAGATACTCCGAAGATCTCTTCACTTTTCCATTTATAGATTCGGGCCTCTTGCCTGGACCACTTGAAGAGGGGAAAGAGGAGATCGCTTGCAGCTATTGCCAAATATTTAAGCAGCCATGGTCGAAGCCGATGATGGGATAGTGTCACAAGAGGTGGATGATGATGAGACACAATTGCCAGAAAGTCAGGAGGAGGACCAGGGTGCGGAAGTGGAAGACGAGGTGGTGGATGATATAGTAACTGACCCAACCTGGCAAGAGGACATGCAGAGCGAGGACAGCAGCACACAGGGGAAGGGAAGCAGAGCACACCAACAGGCAGGAAGAAGCAGTGTGGTGGCCACAGACAGAAGGCGGGCATCCGTTCCCCGTAACACCAACACGATCTAAGTTGCCAGTACAACTGTTAGGTCTTAACGAGTCTGGATGTTTTTTAAAGACTCTGCCGATAACCCCAAAAAGGACATTTGCACCATCTGCCAGGCAAGCATCAGCAAGAGTAGCAAAATTACCAGCCTCACCAGCATGATCAGGCACATGGCAGCAAAGCACCCGACTTTGTGGGCCGAAGCCCAGGGTCCAGCAAAAGTGACTGCGGGTGACACTACTGCTTCTTCAGCTGTTTTGCGTGCAAGCCAATCCCCTGTCCATAGTGAATGTGAAGATGCCTCCTGCTTTGCACCTGTTGTTGTACACTCTCAACTAGAACCATCAGTAATCGCGTCCTGGTCCCAGCGCAGCGTTCAGTTGTCCCTACCCCAGTCCATAGAATGCAAGGGCAAACACGCAGCCAACGCCCTCACAGGCCACACTACTAAATTCCCACATTTTGCGACTGCTTGTGCTCAAAATGTTGCCTCTTAGGCTTGTGAAGACAGAACTTTTCTGCAACCTGATGGCGGCAGCATTCCCTCGGTACTCGGTTCCCAGCCGCCACTATTTCTCCTAGTGTGCCGTCCCCGCATTACACAAGCACGTGTCCCACAACTATAGCCGTGCCCTCAACAATGCAGTTACACGTGGACAAGTGCTTGTCAACAGGGACGGTACATCTCGCTGATGGCACACTGTATTAACATAGTGGAAGCCGGGACCCAGTCGAACCTTGGGACGGAACAAATCCTCCCGACGCCGAGGATTGCGGACCGTAGGTCAGTCAGGGTTTACCCCAAATTCTACTGATCCTGCACCTCATCCTCCTCAGCCTCCTCCTCCTCTTCAGCCTCCTTCTCTGAAATGACCACATCAGTCACAAGCTAGAAGAACTGCAGCACTGCCTCAGCTAAGCGGAAACAGGCTGTGCTGAAGCTAATATGATTAGGTGACAAACAGCACAATGCTGAAGAGTTATGGACAGCTCTGAAAGAGCAGGCAGATCTGTGCCTGACACTGCTGAACCTACAGCCAGGCATGGTCATCTGTGACAATGGCCGAAATTTGGTGGCGGCTCTGAGGCGAGGCGAGCTCACACTTGTCGTTGGACAACCAAGGAGTACAGGCGAGAGAGACAAAACTCCAATCCAGCAGAGGCAAGGGAACACTGTCAAAGTTCTTGTAGACCTTCCTATCGCACAGGCCCTGAGGCGGGGGGTACTCTTACAAGGAGTGCAAAGTTTGGGGAGATGCGGAAGGAGTAACTTGCCGACTGTACCAACGTCCTTCCTGATTCATCTGTGCCTTATAATTATTGGGTATCTAAGCTGGACACATGGAATGAACTGGCTCTCTATGCCTTGGAGGTCCTGGCCTGCCCTGCCGCTAGCATTTTATCAGAGCTTGTTTTTAGTGCCGCTCGTGGAATTATAACTGATTAACTCATCCGCCTGTCAACTGAAAATGCTGACAGGCTGACTTCTCAGCACCACCGAGTGATAGCAGCATAATATAAACTAAAATCCACTGTCTTTTTTTGGAAGGTGTATTCCGATGCACCTTTTCACACCCACACATGGGTATATGCTTCCTGATTTTGGATATTTGCTCTCTTTCTCTTCCTCCTCCTCCTCCTCCTCATCCTACACCCCCATAACACCAGGGTGACCGTGGTCCGTGATGCAACAGCCAATAATTTTTTTAAAAGGGTGTTTATGGTGCCCGTAAAAAAAAAAAAAAAAATTATACAGTATGTTCATGTATATCCCCCAGAGGTAAATGTTTGTCAGCCCATACGCTTAGTGCATGGGCATTCTTTCTAATGTAAACATTTTTTTATGAGGCCCTCCTCCATGTTTTTTCCCAAGTGCATTGGAGTGCCTCCCGATTTTTGGCAGCCATTGCATTCACTGCATAGGCAAACACAATGGGAGATCCACTTCCTAATAATGGGAACACTGTTTTCAGGAGGCTCTCTGACCTCCACGTCTCTTCCAAGAGGCATTGGAGTGCCTCCAAATTTTTGGCAACCCTTGCATTCACTGCATAGGCAAACACATTCGGAGACCCACTTCCTAATAATGGAACATTTTTTTTCAGGAGGCCCTCCTCTACGTCTCTTCCAAGGGGCATTGAAGTAGATCCAAATTTTTGGCAGCCCTTGCATTCACTGCATAGGCAAACAGTATGGGAGACCCACTTCCTAATAATGAGAACATTGTTTTCAGGAGGTCCTTCTCTAAGACCCTTCAAAGGGTATTGGGGTACGTCCAAATTTTTGAAGGGGTATTGGGGTGCGTCCAATTTTTGGGCAGACCTGCCACTCACTGCATACGCAATATCAGTAGAGGAGACCTACTCTTTAGTAATGGAAACAACAAAGCATAGCAGGCTGATTGTTGCTGGCCCTTTAAGAATAGTAAAGGCTGCCTGGTGGCACTACAAAAATAGGTTTTGTGACTTTCAGAGTCCCTCCTTCATAAATGAAGCAGGATATGTCTGATCTTGTCTCACACACCACATGGCCAGAAAGGTTGTAAAATGTAAAAATGACATTTCCCGGTGAATGCATTTGTTACGGTTGAAAGCAATGCAAAAGTGCAAAAAGCATCAAAAACGCGACGTGTGAACATAGCCCAAGTTCAGGAGGAGTATTTTTGTTTTTGGTTATTTATTTTGTCTTATATACAAGTCATCACCCTGGAAAGCATGTTCCTTAACATATTTCCCAGGAAAATCCATTTTGTTTTTGTTTTTGTATGTTTTATTGTGAGTCCGTAAAAGTGGCATAACACCTCTGACAACGTTGTTGACAGCAGTGACCTGGGAGTCAGAAATGCTTCCAGGGGTCTTAACCATGCTATTCCCATGTCATTTGAGCACTGTTCCCATCGATTTGGGCAAATTTTAGGCCCTCTGCAGATCGCCGGGGGTAGCCGCCTGAAAAATGCTTGAGTTTCCCATAGACATACTTTGAGTTTGAGCACCCGAGCATTCCAATTTGCTCACCCCGAGCATCGAGCACTCAAGCATTTTCGCGCTCGCCCATCACTAGTGGTGAATGAAATGGTGATGGAGGATGAGGAGAAGGAGGAGGACAAGAGCAAATAGACAAAATCAGGAATAGTAAAGGAAATAGGAAAGCGTATACCAAAGTGTGGGTGTTAAGACGTGCATGGGAATAGACCTCCCAAAAAAAACGACGCTGAATTTCAGTTTATGTTACATTGCTATCATTTGGTGGTGTTGAGAAGTCTGGTCCAATCCAGCCCTTGTTCATTTTTATAAGAGTCAGCCTGCCAGCATTTTCAGTTGACAGGTGCATGTGCCTATCAGTTATAATTCCACTAGCGGCACTAAAAACCCGCTATGACAAAACGCTAGCGGCAGGGCAGGCCTGGACCTCCAAGGCGTAGAGAGCCAGTTCATGCCACGTGTCCAACTTGGATATTCAATAATTATAAGGCACAGAGGAATCACGTAGGACATTGGTACGGTCGGCAAGGTTTTCCCTTATCATCTTCCCAAACTTTTCCCTCCTTGTGAGAATACCCCACGCATCAGGGCTTGTGCGATGGGAGGGTCTGAGAAAACTCTCCCAGAACTTTGACAGTGTTCCCTTGCCTCTGCTGGATTTCATTTGTGGCTCTCCCACCTGTACTCCTTGGTTGTCCAACGAACTGTTTGTCATCTGCTGCCAGCGTTTACAGATGGGAATTTTTTTAATAATTCCGCAACAAGGGCCTTCTGGTACTACCCCATTTTAGTAGACCTGTCCTCCGCGGGAATAAGAGATATAAAGTTCTCCTTGTAGCGTGGGTCTAGAAGTGTCACCAATCAGTAATGTCAGCTAAAATTTGGAAAACGTGAGGGTCACGGGAAAGGCAGCGTAAAATAAACTCAGCCATGCGTGCCAGACTGCTAACAGGCAAGACTTTTGTGTCCTCACCAAGAGGACGACAGACCATGCTCTGCTCCTCATCCTCCTCCTCCCTGTCCTCAGGCCATCCATACTGAACAGAGAGTATGACAGTTGTGCAGGTAGTACCGTCTATAGCACAAGAAACTAGCTCCTGTTCTTCCTCCTTCTCCTCCTCTTCCCCATTGTCACCCAATCCACATTGGGATGAGATGAGGCTAGGCTGTGTGGAATTACACTGTATGGTTCCTCCTCCATCTCATCATGCTGTTCCTGCAATGCATCCTCTTTAATTGTGAGCAGAGAGTGTTTCAGGAGACAGAGAAGCGGGATGGTGATGCTAATTATGGAATTATCACTGCTCACCATCTTGGTTGAATCCTAAAAGTTTTGGAGAATGGTACAGATGTCTGACATCCATGTCCACTCCTGAGGTCTTATGTGTGCAGTCTAAACTGCATACCGATGGCCTTGTTGATGCTGGTAGTCAACAATTGCCTTCTTCTTCTCACAAATCCTTCCCAACATCTGCAATGTAGAGTACGAACTCGTGGTACATCACACACCAGTTGGTAAGTTGGAAGCTGCAAACGCTGCTGAAGCACGGCAAGGGCGGCGGAAGATGTAGCTGACTTTCTAGAATGGGCACTTATGCGGCGTACTTTGACAAGCAGATCCGGCAGCTGCAGGTAGGTTTTGAGAAACCGCTGAACCACGAGGTTAAGCACATGGGCCAGGCATGGTACATGTGTGAGCTCGCCTCGCCTCAGAGCCACCACCAGGTTCTGGCCATTGTCACACACGACCAAGCCTGGCTGTAGGTTTAGCGTTGTCAGCCACAGATCTGCTTGCTCTTTTAGAGCTGTCCACAACTCTTCAGCATTGTGCAGTTTGTCTTTCATCTTGTGACTGATGTGGTCATATCGGAGATGAAGGCTGAAAAGAAGGAGGAGTTGGAGGTGCAGGAGCAGAAGAATGTCGGGGCAACCCTGATTTACCCAGGGCCCGCAATACTCAGCGTCGGGAGGACTTGTTCAATCCCAATGGCCGACTGGGTCCCGGCTTCCATTATATTCCCCCAGTGTTCCGTCAGCGAGATGTACCGACCCTGCCCACAAGCACTTGTCCATGTGTCCGTGGTTAGATGGACTTCATCAGTAAGTGCATTGTTGAGGGCACGCCTAATGTTGTGGGACACGTGATTGAGTAATGTGGGGACGGCACACCGGGAGAAATAGTGGTGACTGGGGACCGAGTACCAAGGGACAGCCGCTGCCATCAGGTTGCAGAAAAATTCCATCTTCACGAGCCTAAAAGGCAACATTTCAAGCAGAAGCAGTCACGAAATGTGGGGATTTAGTAGTGTGGCCTGTGTGGCATTGGCTGCGTATTTGCACTTGCATTCTAATGACTGGGGTAGGGACAACTGAACACTGCGATGGGACAAGGACGTGGACATGCTTGCTGATGGTGCTATTTGACCGTGTGCAACAATAGGTGCAGGGCAGGAGGCATGTTCTCATGCGCCATGGACAGTGGATTGGCGTGTAAGAACAACAGCGGATGAAGCAGTGGAGTCATCCGCAGACACTGTTTCTGGACCCTGGGATTCGGCGCACTTATTCGGGTGCATTGGTGCCATGTGCCTGATACACCTCCCTCCCCCTGTGTGCTACTGTCCTCGCTTTGCATGTCACCTTTCCAGGTTGGGTCAGTGACTTCCTCGTCCACCACCTCATCTTCCACTTCTGTACCCTGGTCTTCTTCCTGACTTTCTGGCAATTGTGTCTCATCATCATCCAGCTCTTGTGACAGTTTGTGTGGCATCACTTGTCTCCAGGCACTCAGCATGGTGGGAGGAAGGAGGATCAGGGTGAGAAATATGTGGTCCAGACTGACGGCTGAGACTTGACCATGTGGAAGACAGGGTGGTGGTAGCGAAGTGACTGGAAGCATTATCTGCTATCCAACCAACAACCTTTTGACACTGCTCTGGGTTCAATAGTTTTGTGCTGCGGTCCCCTAGTAATTGGGACAGTAAGGTCGGGTGACGTGATGTGGGTGTTTGTTGTGGCACATTTTCAGCTTACCCATGGCCTATGCCTCTGCATGAATCATCACCATAACGTCCACTTCCCCGTCCTTTGCCACACACCTTGTCAATTCTAAATGGAAGACAACATTTTCCACGTTCACTACAAATGGCTGGATGTGAACCGCAGTTATATGTGATCAATCTGACGGATAACCACAGTTTTAAATAGCCGACCTATAGGTTACTATTTTTCACAGCGACCTGATACATAGCTTCACTGATACACTGCAACAAAATGTAAATGGAGGCCAGAAATGGCAAAATTTGGAACACGGTTATATGTGATACGTGTGATGTAAAACTACAGTTTTAAACAGCTGGCCAGTAGGTTACTATTCTTCACAGCGACCTCGTATCAATAGCTTCACTGACACTCTGCAATAAAATGTAAATGGAGGCCAATATTTTCAACATTCACTACAAATTTATGGATTTTTATCACTGTAATATAGAAAGGATCTGGCTGTATTCTGCAGTGCCAAAAAGCAAATAGAGCAGAAAAGTGGTGTACTCTGGATTGCATTTTAAGCAAATAATCAATTAAGATAAAAAAACAAACTAGGCCTGGCCCCTGATACCTGACAAAAATGTACTAGAGGTCACAGAGGACCATGCGAACTTGACAGAGAAAGGCACCGAAGCACCAGGCTAGAGAAACAGTCAAACACTGGCTTCGCACTCCAGCGTAGTCCCTCTGCCCACTCGCTCCTGTAACCTCAGAGGGATGCGCAATCTGCTTTTCTTCCCAGAGCTGTTTCCCACCCAGCAGGAACGTGGGGGAGCTCAGGTCGGCCTTCCACCGTACTCCCTTACCTTCCTTGCCCTCTTTCCTTCTTCCGTTCTCCTTCTAACTCCTCAGCTCTGTGGTGTCCGCTCTCCCTCCAGCTTTCTCCTTCTCACAGGTGGACTACCGCGTGTATTCACACTGTGGCGAATCTTTTGGCCCAGGCATAAGAAGTCGTCGAGGTAATGGATAATATGTGCTCCCTTAGAAACTCCATGATTACCCATTCGAGGAAGCAACTAAACGCCTCAAATAGTGAGCAGGATATGGAGCTCCTTCCCAGAAGCAGCCCAATAGGCGGACACTGTTCGGAGGCACAGGTAGTAAGAAACTGGAACGCCCCCTCAATGTCTGTTTTGGCCATTAGGGTGCCCCTTCCCAACTTCTTGACCCGCCTGATTGCCTTGTCAAAGGAGGTACAGTATATACTACTGTACTTGGTTCCGCGTCAATATTGTCGTTTACTGACCTGGTATGCTGGTACGCTCCCGGCCTCCTGTATATAAGGTAGCTACATACATTGTTTATACATTGAGTCATGATTTACAGGCCATCTTTGATGGATGGGGAAATTTGAATGATAATTGAATTGGAGCCTAATACTTGTGCAATATCTAAGACTGTTTGGCCAGTAGGACTGGATGTGTAATACGTCCGTTTTTTCCTCTCTTCTGCACATCGTCATTTGTGTTTCATACTCCTTATGTTATGTAATTGATTTTTAACTGAGATATACTTAATAAAGATTTATATATTTTTATATTTAAACAATGGTAATGGGCTATATATCGCTACTTCTTTTCTCTTGTTATTGTAGTTTCTCTTGCGATGCCCCTCTACTTAGTTGTTCATAAGTCCCCCTATTATGGTGCTACATCAATTGTATGATTATGTGGACTAGTGTTGAGCCACCCCCGTAGTGTTCGAGTTCGGTTCGGTTCGTCGAACACCCGTGTGTTCGCCGAACTGTTCGTCGAACTGTTCGTCGAACACCTTCGAACACCGTTAAAACCAATGGCAGGCAAACAAAAACACATAGAAACACATAGAAAACACCTTCAAAGGTGTCCAAAAGCTGACAAACTGCTCAGAAGACACAACTAACACATGGAAAAGTGACAAGTACATATAGTCATGCGAAAAGAAAAGAGGTGGAGGAGTAAAAGGAGGGGGAGACACAGATATAGGCATGTCATGCCCTTCTAAAATCCAAAAAGTGAGAAGCCGACACGGTCAGTCCGCTCCTGCCCGTGCCACCTCCGTGTCGCCGGGTTTGTGTCAGAGCCGCGGTGAACCCTGACGGCCAGCCCCCCTCTCCCAATACTGGTGCCTGTCCGCTGGTGGGTCGAGAGAGCCCCCCTGTGGTGGAGGCAGCTCTAAGCTTTTTAATTTAAATTGTCCCTCTAATTTGAATGAATACACTTTAAATCCATTTACAAGGATCTATTGGAGGGCACGTCTCATGCCAGCAGCCGCGTAATTCCAGCTCCAGTAGCGTCCACTAAAGCTGCTGCAGTTAAAAAGATTTTATAAGGATCGAGCTCGGCTGTCCACCGCAAGGAATCCTAGTGCCAGTCCCAGCTGCTATGCCTTGGGGTGCCTCCTGATGCTCTTCACTGAGTATCCCGTGGTCCCGAAGCATTTCCTTTGAAAAAATTAAGTGTCCAAACTACAGGTGGTGTAGCTTGCTTAACAGCCGGGATAATCCGCTGACTAGCAGACACTGCTACTAGGCACAAAGTATTTCCTGGGCTAGATGCAGTTAAAAATTTGTAAGTAGATACTCTCGTTGGATGCTGAGAAAGCATTCCATAGAGTCTCCTGGCACGCCATATATGATTCTCTTAAAAAGCTTGGGGTAGGGGTCTAGGGGACCCTTTTATAGCCAAAATCACGGCCCTGTATCACAATACGTCACCTAGGCTGAAGATAAATGGAACTGTAGCACCGAGGGCTCGGTTGCTACAGACGTATTGCACCTCACCCAGAGGTGTGATATCTCAGTCTCAGATAAGGATGGAGTGTGGATCAGGACCCGACACCTGCATGCATTACACCACATTGCCGTGGGGCAGGGCGACCAATATGCCCCTGAGATGGGCACGACAGTCCCTGTCCCTGGCTGGAGTGGGGGGAGGGAACACTGAGGAAGGGGAACCCTGCAGTGCAGGAGCAGGGAGGAAGCAGTTCCTGGGTGCATTGAGAAGGGAGTATAAAAGGTGGGCACCATCTTAGTTCATTGCAGAGAAGTCTGAGCAGAAGTGGCAGGGAGCAGGGGCTCTGCATGAGCTCTGCTCCTGAGGCGGGCCTAGTAACAGAGGCCCAGGCCTGCAAGAGGGAGAAGGAAGGAAGAGGAGCGGAGAAGGCTCCAGGAACGAGGAATGAAGGGATCCCAGGGGTGCGGACGGGCGAGTCGCCACCGCACGCCCGAATCCACCTGCGTGGAGGGGTCAGGCCAAAGGGGGAGACCGGTCCCCGAACTAGTGGAGGCAGGAAACGACCCTCAACTAGAAACTGGAGGCTCTGACATTTTATGTGGCGCAGCCCCTTGCTCCACCCGCTAGGAAGGCACCACATAGGGTCAGGGAAACTGGCGCCAAGTTTACCAAGAGGAGGCCCGAGGCAGCCGGACAGAAGTGTTGGTAAGAAAGGCCAGACAAAGGACACACAAAGGGGGTCCTGTGAAGCGCTCCAAAGTTATCTGGGAGTTGTCTGAGCCCCTCACCTGGTGAGCACAGTACGACGTGGGCAGCCGTTACCTGCAGACGTGGTCTGGATAATAAGAACTGTGAGTAAAGGCCCTGAACTGCATCACTGACTCCGTGTCGTTACTGCTGCTGCCCTGCACCATCACCCCCATCCTCCGCATACACTGCCCTGAGGCTATACTCCTCCCGTGGGGAGTTATGCTACGCTCTGCTGCACCCACAACACCCGCCTTAGCGGTCTGCCCTGTAGCGGCGGTTCACTCTGACCGTAATCCACGGGTGGCGTAGTCGGACATTTAAACATCAAAACCACATAAATAGTTCCGCCACTGGTTTGACCGCCCTGAGCCACGGAACCGGATCGCCGCCACGAAGACTACAACCACCAGCATCCACCAAAAAGGGTCCGGCTCCGGGTGTCCCAAGGCCCAGGGGGTGCGTCAGAACATTTTCATCACCTTTCACAATCACCAATGGGACAAGGCAGGGATGTCCTCTGTCCCCTCTCTTATACATCCTAGTGACGGAGCACCTGCTCTCATCAATTCGCCATAACCCCAATATTAGGTGGATTGAGGTGGGAGGCACCGAGTACAAGTGCTCTCTATTTGCTGATGATGTCCTAGTATATATCACTCAATCACATATATCCATACCTGCTGTTATGGCTGAAATAGATCACTTTGTTACATGGTAAAATTTTAAAATCAATGCAGCGAAGTCTGAGGCCCTCGATGTCTCCCTCCCTAAATCCATATAGGATTCCATCCAGTCCAACTTTCCCTTTGCCTGGCCCTCACAGGGTATCAAATACTTAGGAATTCCTATTCATAGAGACCTCTCCCATCTATGTTATCTTAATTTTGGGCCCTTTATTGAACAATTCCATACAGACCACGGTTGGCAAGTTAGAACTGTAAGATTCACTACGTGAACCACTGGTGTTTTGTGGAAAAGCACATGTACACCGCGTTCCAAATTATTATGCAAAAAGTGTTTAGGAGTGATAAGGGAAGAATTTGTTTGTTTGTCAGTTAAACTCATTGATGGTGATGTGTGTCAGGGCTCTTTATATCACTGTAAGCAATTGCAGACACCTGTGCTAATTAGTTTGGCAGGTGTGTCCAATGAAAGGCAAGACTACTTAAGAAGGATCTCTCACATTATTAAGCAGCCTACATTTTCTGCCAAAATGGGAAAGAAAAAGGATGTGTCGGCTGCTGAGAAGCAACAAATTGTGGAGTGTTTAGGTCAAGGCATGACTACAATCAACATTGTGCGATGATCAGGATGAAGTGTCTTGGCAATCAAGAAGTATGTAGCTGATTCACAGTACACACGTGTGCGTGCTGATAAGGGCAAATTGAGGACTCTTTCCTACAGGCAATTACGTCAGGTTGAAAGAGCAGCGGCAAAAAAGCCTTGTCATAGCAGCAGACAAGTTTTTGAAGCTGCTTGTGCCTCCAACGTCCCCCGAACAACAAGATGCAGGGTCCTTCAGAGGTTTGCAGCTGTGCATACGCCATCCTGTCGACCTCCTCTATACACTTCACACAAGCAGAAACGGCTCCAGTGGGCCAAACATTACATGAAGACTGATTTCAAAACTGTTTTGTTCACGGATGAGTGCCGTGCAGCGCTCGATGGTCCAGATGAATGGAGTGGAGGATGGCTGGTTGATGGACACCCCACGCAAACACGGCTACAGCGCCAACAAGGAGGAGGTGGAGTAATGTTTTGGGCTGGAATCATGGGGAGAGAGATTGTCGGCCCCTTTAGGATCCCTGAAGGCGCTAAAGATGAACTCCATAATGTATGTGGATTTTCTCAAACAGCACTTCCTGCCATGGTTCAAGAAGAAGAACCGTGTATTTCACAGCAAGATCATTTTTCTGCATGATAATGCACCATCTCATGCTGCACATAAAACATCTGCATCTCTGGCTGATATGGGCATAAAAGGGGACAAACTTATGGTGTGACCCCCATGCTCCCCTGACCTCTACCCCATTCAGAACCTTTGGAGCATCATTAAAAGGAGTGTCTATGATGGCGGGAGGCAGTTCACATCTAAGCAACAGCTCTGGGAGGGTATTCTGTCCTCATGCAAAACAATTGAAGCAGAAACCATCCAAAACCTGACAAATTCAATGGACGAGAGAGTTCAGAAGCTCCTTTCGAACAAGGGGTCCTATGTGAAAATGTAACATCACCTAGAATAAAGTTTTGAGTTGAAAACTGTTTGATTTCAGTTTCTAACAACCTGCTAATGCTTATAATTTCAAAAATGACCATTTTTTTGGTCTTTATTAAAATGAAAAGGTTGATCGAAAAGTTTGGGGGATCTAAGAGTGTGGCAACCCAGTAGTCATGATTACTTTGAATTCTGACAATATGAGGGTCATGCTGCAGGTAGTGCAGCAAGAAGGCACTTATGTGTCTTGCGCATCTCGGAGCCCCAAAATTATTTTCCGGGCTAGATGCAGCTAAAAATTATTATTAATTTTAAATCTGGTGAAGCTTTAGCATAGATGGCCTAATAGGATCAGTGCTGCACACTGCTACAAAGCCCAAATTATTTTCCAGTCAAGATACAGATAAACATGATTAGTAATTTGAAAGCTTAAAACGGTTGGTAGGGTGATTTTAACCAATCATCAAGCTTTTACTCTCCCCAGGATGACACAGGGGTAGAAAAGTCATTTCGGATCCATGATTTGTTCATCTTTATGAACGTGAGTCTGTCTACATTATCAGTGGAGAGCCGCGTGCGCTTATCTGTCAGCACACCACCAGCAGCGCTGAACACACGTTCAGACAGAACGCTGGCTGCGGGGCATGACAAGATCTCCAAGGCGTAAGTGGCTAGCTCCGGCCATTTATCCAGATTGGAAGCCCAAAAAGAGCAAGGGTCCAGTGACACAGTCGTGGCTTCAATGTTTACTTGGAGATACTCCTGTACCATCGTCTCTAGGCGTTGACTATGTGTCAGACTTCTTGTCTCCTGTGGCCTTGCAAAGGATGGGCTAAAAAAGTGGTGAAATGATTCCGCAAAATTGATGTTACCAGCAGATACTGTGGTTCTGTTACGGTTTGAGTGCTGAACACTTGACGGTCCCACGGTTGGCAAGTTGGAACTGTGAGATTCACTACGTGCACCACTGGTATTTTGTGGAAAAGCACATGTAAGATTCTGCAACAGTCTCTGCTGATACTCCTGCATGTGTGCATCCCTTTCTATGGCAGGAATAATTTCTGCAAATTTACTTTTGTACCGGGGATCTAACAGTGTGGCAACCCAGTAGTCAGGATTATTTCTAATTCTCACAATTCGAGGGTCATGTTGCAGGTAGTGCAGCAAGAAGGCACTCATGTGTGTTGCGCATCCAGGAGCACCAAGTCCCTGTTGTGTTGGTGGCGAGGTAACAATCATGCTTCCTTCCTCTGTCCTCTCCCCCCAACCTCGCACAACAGAAATGTGATCAAGGTCTCCCTCATCTGATGAGTCTTCCATCAGTTCGTCCTCCACTTCTTCCTGGGCTCCTGCACCTTCCTCACTAGTTTGGCTGCTACCATGCGCCCTGGTAAAATCATCTCCCCCACCCTCACATGCCTGCCGCCTTGGTGCTGCTGACCGTCTGGACCTTGCAGATGTTAGCCCTTCCGCATACAACTCCTCCTCCTCTACTTCCTCCACCTCCTCTTGCGCCACCACCTGACTCCGAATTCTGTTTAACATGTGCTCCAGCATGTAAATCACCGGAATAGTCATGCTGATAATGGCATCGTCAGCACTAAACATCTTCGTCGCCATTTCAAAACTGTGCAGAAGGGTGCATAGGTCCCTGATCTGAGACCACTCCTCCAGCGTGATTTGCCCCACCTCTGAATCTCGTTGGCCCAGGCTATACGTCAGAACGTATTGCACCAGGGCTTGTCGGTGCTGCCACAGTCGCTGCAACATGTGCAGAGTTGAATTCCACCGGGTAGGCACATCGCATTTTAGCCGGTGAAGTGGCAGGCCCAACGACTTCTGTAGAGATGTAAGTCGCTGAGCTGCGGGATGCGAACGGCGGAAGTGAGCACACAGCGACCGTGCCCTCTGCAGAAGGCCATCTAGTCTGGGATAGTGGGCTAAAAATTGCTGGACAACCAGGTTCAACACGTGAGCCATACAAGGCACGTGTGTGACATTGCCCCGGCGAAGGGCCGCACCCAGGTTTGCAGCATTGTCGCACACGGCCTTCCCTGGTTTCAGGTCCAGTGGAGACAACCATTCATGAAATTGGTTCTCCAGAGCTGACCACAACTCCTCAGCTGTGTGACTCACATTTCCCAGACATTTCAATGTAAAAACCGCCTGATGACGTTGAGCCCTACTGCCAGCATAGTAAGGAGGTGTGCAGGATCCCTTCTGCGCAGTTAGAAAGCTTGTGGCATGACCAGACAGGCTTTGGGTGCAGGTGGAAGACCGAGAGGAGGTTGAGGAGGCAGAAGCAGTGGAGGAACTTTGACATAAAGAGGATTGACGCACAACTCGTGGGGACGGCAAGACTTGGACAGCAGCCCCTTGTCCTGCTGTCACCATAGTTACCCAGTGCCCAGTCAGCGACATGTAACGCCCCTGTCCATGCCTACTCGTCCAAGTGTCTGTGGTGAAATGCACCCTGTCACACACAGAGTTTCTCAAAGAAGCGGTGATGTTGTGTGCGACATGCTGGTGGAGCGCAGGCACACCTTTCTTTGAGAAGTAGTGCCGACTGGGCATCTGGTACTGGGGCACTGCGACGGACATAAGGTCTCGAAAATCCTCTGTGTCCACCAGGCGGAAAGGCAGCATTTCTGTAGCCAAGAGCTTGCAGATGGTGAAATTCAACCTCTTAGCTTTCTCATGGCTAGGAGGAAATGGTCTTTTACTTGTCCACATCTGAGGGACCGAGGGCTGGCTCTTGTGCTTAGACGGGGTTGATAAGGGTGTCCCCGGCAAACTGCCGGTCTGTGAGGAAGATGCAGGCGGACATGTTAGGTTGCCTTGATCCAAAGGTGGTGCTATCGATGTCGGACAGCGCTCAAGACCAGCTGGTGTTACCACCTCCAAAGAAAATGATGACCTGCCAATCACGCTGGCTGTTGCGGGTAAAGAGGTGGCAGGTCTGCGCCCCAAAACAGGTGTGACTGCTGTCCCCCCAGTCACAGAGGATGAAGAGGCCGCGGATGCACAAGATATGGCAGACGGTGGTTGGCCCGGCCGGCTAGGCCGCATTGTAGCACACTGAGCTTCCCACTGCAACTTATGCTTCATGTCCATGTGCCGGTTCATGCATGAAGTACTCAAACTATGTATTTTTTGGCCTCTACTTAGCTTTTGCTGACAAATGTTACAGATAACACGAGTTGGGTCATCTTTATCGATCTGAAAAAATGCCCAGGCTATGCAAGGCTTAGCACCCATGCGACCTGAAGAGCCACCACGACTTGTGGTGAGAGGCAGAGTTGTGTTTGAGGATGCAGTTGTTGACGTGCTTCCAGTACTACGTCTCTGTCCAGGAAGGCGCAACCTGACCTCGTTGTCACTAGCATCTTCCTCCACCTCCTCTGCTGACCTCATCTCTTGGCTGACTGTGGGTTGACAGTAAGTGGGATCTCCGACCTCATCATCATCACCCTGTGCGTTATCACACCCGTCGTCCTCAGAGCCAACCTGTTCCTGCCCTGACAAAAAACTAAAGTTGTCGCTCCAATCAGGTATTTGAGTCTTATCATCGTCTTCCTCATTGTCTCCACCAACAGGAGTTACTGTTTGGGAATGAGGGTCTACATTATGGTCAAAACCTTCTGCGTCTGGTCCTGGATCCGACTCATAAAGATTCTGGGCATCAGTGCAGATCATTTCCTCGTCTGGATTCACAGAAGCGCTGGAGTCGACCTCTGATTCCCAGGCTATAGTATGAGTAAACAGCTCTGCAGACTCAACCATCTGTTCTACCTCATACTCAGACGGGCAGCTGGAGATTTGGGAGCTGTGAGGAAGCAAGTGCGATTTGGGTGACACCTTTGAGGACTGGAGTATTTGTGATGTTGAAGTTGATGTGGAGGAGAGCCCACTTAAAGGAGCACTTGATATCCGTTGAAGCACCTGCTGTTTTTGTGCCTCATCTGGAATTTGTAGCGATTGGCGTGGCCGTAAGAAAGGGATCTTATCACATTGTCCGCTAAAAGAAGTAGACATTTTAGTTTGGCTGGAAGATGGTCTTTCTTCTGCACCTACCCCACGGACACAACCTTTTTTCCCCTTCCCAACACGCCTATTCCCCTTTCCACCAGCAGCAGGATTTTTTCCACTCATTTTGGTGGTTAACTAATTCACAACTCTGGAGTTGTTTGCACAAAAAAACAATGGATGGTAACCGAGCAGAGCTGAGTGGCCAAACTGTGGTATTAGGCCAAAACTATTGGCTGGGTTAGATGCAGAAAAAAATTATTTTTAATTTGCAACCTGATGGAGGTCAGTATAGATGGACTAATAGACCAAGTCCCACACACCGCTAGAAGCCCAAATATTTTTTCAGAGCTAGATGCAGAAAATTTTTTTATTCAATTTGCAACCTGATGGAGGTCAGTATAGATGGACTAATAGACCAAGTCCCACACACTGCTAGAAGCCCAAATATTTTTTCAGAGCTAGATGCAGAAAAAAAATATTTTTAATTTGCAACCTGATGGAGGTCAGTATAGATGGACTAATAGACCAAGTCCCACACACCGCTAGAAGCCCAAATATTTTTTCAGAGCTAGATGCAGAAAAAAATTATATTCAATTTGCAACCTGCTGGAGGTCAGTATAGAAGGACTAATAGAACAAGTCCCACACACTGCTAGAAGCCCAAATATTTTTTCAGAGCTAAATGAAGAAAAAAATTATTTTTAATTTGCAACCTGATGGAGGTCAGTATAGATGGACTAATAGACCAAGTCCCACACACTGCTAGAAGCCCAAATATTTTTTCAGAGCTAGATGCAGAAAAAAATTATTTTTAATTTGCAACCTGATGGAGGTCAGTATAGATGGACTAATAGACCAAGTCCCACACACCGCTAGAAGCCCAAATATTTTTTCAGAGCTAGATGCAGAAATTTTTTTTATTCAATTTGCAACCTTATGGAGGTCAGTATAGATGGACTAATAGACCAAGTCCCACACACTGCTAGAAGCCCAAATATTTTTTCAGAGCTAGATGCAGAAAAAAATTATTTTTAATTTGCAACCTGATGGAGGTCAGTATAGATGGACTAATAGACCAAGTCCCACACACCGCTAGAAGCCCAAATATTTTTTCAGAGCTAGATGCAGAAAAAAATTATATTCAATTTGCAACCTGCTGGAGGTCAGTGTAGAAGGACTAATAGAACAAGTCCCACACACTGCTAGAAGCCCAAATATTTTTTCAGAGCTAAATGAAGAAAAAAATTATTTTTAATTTGCAACCTGATGGAGGTCAGTATAGATGGACTAATAGACCAAGTCCCACACACTGCTAGAAGCCCAAATATTTTTTCAGAGCTAGATGCAGAAAAAAATTATTTTTAATTTGCAACCTGATGGAGGTCAGTATAGATGAACTAATAGACCAAGTCCCACACACCGCTAGAAGCCCAAATATTTTTTCAGAGCTAGATGCAGAAAATTTTTTTATTCAATTTGCAACCTGATGGAGGTCAGTATAGATGGACTAATAGACCAAGTCCCACACACTGCTAGAAGCCCAAATATTTTTTCAGAGCTAGATGCAGAAAAAAATTATTTTTAATTTGCAACCTGATGGAGGTCAGTATAGATGGACTAATAGCCCAAGTCCCACACACCGCTAGAAGCCCAAATATTTTTTCAGAGCTAGATGCAGAAAAAAATTATATTCAATTTGCAACCTGCTGGAGGTCAGTATAGAAGGACTAATAGAACAAGTCCCACACACTGCTAGAAGCCCAAATATTTTTTCAGAGATAAATGAAGAAAAAAATTATTTTTAATTTGCAACCTGATAGAGGTCAGTATAGATGGACTAATAGACCAAGTCCCACACACTGCTAGAAGCCCAAATATTTTTTCAGAGCTAGATGCAGAAAAAAATTATTTTTAATTTGCAACCTGATGGAGGTCAGTATAGATGGACTAATAGACCAAGCCCCACACACCGCTAGAAGCCCAAATATTTTTTCAGAGCTAGATGCAGAAAAAAATTATATTCAATTTGCAACCTGCTGGAGGTCAGTATAGAAGGACTAATAGAACAAGTCCCACACACTGCTAGAAGCCCAAATATTTTTTCAGAGCTAAATGAAGAAAAAAATTATTTTTAATTTGCAACCTGATGGAGGTCAGTATAGATGGACTAATAGACCAAGTCCCACACACTGCTAGAAGCCCAAATATTTTTTCAGAGCTAGATGCAGAAAAAAATTATATTCAGTTTGCAACCTGATGGAGGTCAGTATAGATGGACTAATAGAACAAGTCCCACACACTGCTAGAAGCCCAAATATTTTTTCAGAGCTAAATGAAGAAAAAAATTATTTTTAATTTGCAACCTGATGGAGGTCAGTATAGATGGACTAATAGACCAAGTCCCACACACCGCTAGAAGCCCAAATATTTTTTCAGAGCTAGATGCAGAAAAAAATTATATTCAATTTGCAACCTGCTGGAGGTCAGTATAGAAGGACTAATAGAACAAGTCCCACACACTGCTAGAAGCCCAAATGTTTTTTCAGAGCTAAATGAAGAAAAAAATTATTTTTAATTTGCAACCTGATGGAGGTCAGTATAGATGGACTAATAGACCAAGTCCCACACACTGCTAGAAGCCCAAATATTTTTTCAGAGCTAGATGCAGAAAAAAATTATTTTTAATTTGCAACCTGATGGAGGTCAGTATAGATGGACTAATAGACCAAGTCCCACACACCGCTAGAAGCCCAAATATTTTTTCAGAGCTAGATGCAGAAAATTTTTTTATTCAATTTGCAACCTTATGGAGGTCAGTATAGATGGACTAATAGACCAAGTCCCACACACTGCTAGAAGCCCAAATATTTTTTCAGAGCTAGATGCAGAAAAAAATTATTTTTAATTTGCAACCTGATGGAGGTCAGTATAGATGGACTAATAGACCAAGTCCCACACACCGCTAGAAGCCCAAATATTTTTTCAGAGCTAGATGCAGAAAAAAATTATATTCAATTTGCAACCTGCTGGAGGTCAGTGTAGAAGGACTAATAGAACAAGTCCCACACACTGCTAGAAGCCCAAATATTTTTTCAGAGCTAAATGAAGAAAAAAATTATTTTTAATTTGCAACCTGATGGAGGTCAGTATAGATGGACTAATAGACCAAGTCCCACACACTGCTAGAAGCCCAAATATTTTTTCAGAGCTAGATGCAGAAAAAAATTATTTTTAATTTGCAACCTGATGGAGGTCAGTATAGATGGACTAATAGACCAAGTCCCACACACCGCTAGAAGCCCAAATATTTTTTCAGAGCTAGATGCAGAAAATTTTTTTATTCAATTTGCAACCTGATGGAGGTCAGTATAGATGGACTAATAGACCAAGTCCCACACACTGCTAGAAGCCCAAATATTTTTTCAGAGCTAGATGCAGAAAAAAATTATTTTTAATTTGCAACCTGATGGAGGTCAGTATAGATGGACTAATAGCCCAAGTCCCACACACCGCTAGAAGCCCAAATATTTTTTCAAAGCTAGATGCAGAAAAAAATTATATTCAATTTGCAACCTGCTGGAGGTCAGTATAGAAGGACTAATAGAACAAGTCCCACACACTGCTAGAAGCCCAAATATTTTTTCAGAGATAAATGAAGAAAAAAATTATTTTTAATTTGCAACCTGATAGAGGTCAGTATAGATGGACTAATAGACCAAGTCCCACACACTGCTAGAAGCCCAAATATTTTTTCAGAGCTAGATGCAGAAAAAAATTATTTTTAATTTGCAACCTGATGGAGGTCAGTATAGATGGACTAATAGACCAAGCCCCACACACCGCTAGAAGCCCAAATATTTTTTCAGAGCTAGATGCAGAAAAAAATTATATTCAATTTGCAACCTGCTGGAGGTCAGTATAGAAGGACTAATAGAACAAGTCCCACACACTGCTAGAAGCCCAAATATTTTTTCAGAGCTAAATGAAGAAAAAAATTATTTTTAATTTGCAACCTGATGGAGGTCAGTATAGATGGACTAATAGACCAAGTCCCACACACTGCTAGAAGCCCAAATATTTTTTCAGAGCTAGATGCAGAAAAAAATTATATTCAGTTTGCAACCTGATGGAGGTCAGTATAGATGGACTAATAGAACAAGTCCCACACACTGCTAGAAGCCCAAATATTTTTTCAGAGCTAAATGAAGAAAAAAATTATTTTTAATTTGCAACCTGATGGAGGTCAGTATAGATGGACTAATAGAACAAGTCCCACACACTGCTAGAAGCCCAAATATTTTTTCAGAGCTAAATGAAGAAAAAAATTATTTTTAATTCGCAACCTGCTGGAGGTCAGTATAGATGGACTAATAGAACAAGTCCCACACACTGCTAGAAGCCCAAATATTTTTTCAGAGCTAGATGCAGAAAAAAATTATATTCAATTTGCAACCTGCTGGAGGTCAGTATAGAAGGACTAATAGAACAAGTCCCACACACTGCTAGAAGTCCAAATATTTTTTCAGAGCTAAATGAAGAAAAAAATTATTTTTAATTTGCAACCTGATGGAGGTCAGTATAGATGGACTAATAGACCAAGTCCACACACTGCTAGAAGCCCAAATATTTTTTCAGAGCTAGATGCAGAAAAAAATTATATTCAGTTTGCAACCTGATGGAGGTCAGTATAGATGGACTAATAGAATGATGCTATGCCCAAAAGATTTTACTTCACTAGGTGCAGTAAAAAAATTGGTATTCTATACACAGGTGGTATATCTTGCAACACAGATAGGCTACTCCACTGACTAACACACTCTGCAATAGGCCAAAAAGGATTAGCTTTGCTAGATTCAGCCAAATGCTGTGAAAAAAACTTGCACAGCACTGGCACAGACCTGCCTGGCAAAAACTTATAGGAACTGATGTAACCTAGTCCTGAAAAGGACTCCAATTACAATTAGTCTTTACTCCCACAATCTATCTATTTAAGAGCACAGACCTGCTTGATAAAAGTTGTAGGAAATGCTGTAACCTAGTCCTTAAAAGGACTGCAATCACAACTATTCCCTACTCCCAAGCTATCTGTATATTTGTGCGAAAATTGGCTTGAAATTAACTTCTAGCTGAAGGAGACTCTTCGCTTTTCCCAGAAGGCACCTGGAATATGCAAATTGTCCTCTTCAAGCTTCAATCCCTGGTTTGGCGATGCTTTCCAAGCAGCTGGTCCCGGCTGTACCCAACGATCTTCTAGCTGAAGGAGACTCTTCGCTTTTCCCAGAAGGCACCTGGAATATGCAAATTGTCCTCTTCAAGCTTCAATCCCTGGTTTGGCGATGCTTTCCAAGCAGCTGGTCCCGGCTGTACCCAACGATCTTCTAGCTGAAGGAGACTCTTCGCTTTTCCCAGAAGGCACCTGGAATATGCAAATTGTCCTCTTCAAGCTTCAATCCCTGGTTTGTGAGGTTCTGGAGAACTTTGAGTACTGCAACCTCATGAGCGGTGATAAGGCTATTATCAGTGTAACCATCCCGCTGCTGTGTCTCTTGAAACAATCACTGCATAATCTTAAAGAGGAAGCTTTGAGTGCCCAGCATGTTGGTATGGAGACAAATTTCCCAATGGGTGATACTACCCAGCCCAGCCAATATTCTGAGGCAACATTGGGTGATGAGGAGGAAGATAAGGAGAGAGAGGAATTGTTTTTCTGTGCTACCGAAGGGACTCATAATGCTACAGAGGGGACACCCAACCCAAGCTTTATGTCTGTCCAGCCTGGATGGATTGGAGAGGAGGAGGTGGAGGAGAAGGACGAGGCGAGTCAGCGTGAGGAGTGGATGAGTAGTGTTTCTATTGTTGTGGGCCCAAAACTTTTGCCTTTTTGCAGCTTGGCCCACATGGCACAGTTCATGTGTAAGACCCTCACGTGATACACATTTTATCCAACATCTTATACTGGTTGGCCACCTTTCTTGATCCACGGTACAAAGAGAAATTCACATCTCTCCTTTTGGAGTCACCAAAGAGTTTTACAATGGAATCGTTCAAGATGGCCGTTGTAGATCAGTTGCTGAAAACATCACCCTCAGACAATGATGGTGGCAGAGGTACTGGCTCTTTTCAACACCAAGGGATAATGGGGAGAGACACGAACACCAGCTTCAACAGAGGTGGGGGGAAAATGTGCACAAATTGAGCGATTTTCAATAAACCGGCACAACAGCAAGGGCTATTGTGCCTGTAACAATGCCAATGAGGGATAAGTTGCAGAACATGGTCAAAGGGGACTTAAGTGAGCATACGTGCTTCCTTTCTGATGCTTAAGTTCCCTTTAATTATTGGGTGTCTAAGCTGAACACTTGGCCCGACCTCTCCTTGTATGCCTTGGAGGTTCTGGCCTGCCCGGCTGCTAGTGTGGTGTCAGAGCGTGTTTTCAGTTCATCTGGGGCAATCATCACTGATAGGCGCACACTCCTCTCCATGGAAAATGCAGACAGACTTACTCTAATTAAATTCAACAAGGATTGGATATCTCCACAGTTTGTAATTCCTCCAGATGAGAGCAAGCCAGCCTACATTCACCAAAAATACAGATTAATGCTACTGCTGTTAACGTCACCCCCTTCCAATAAAACCTGTTTCCTTCCTTCGTTAACCATGACTCAGTGAATAGGGCTAATTTTTACAAATCCTATACACATTGTGCAGTGGACAAACCAGGACAGTATACCTACTCCAGCCTTAATACTATTTGTGATTGGAGGCCCTTGGGATGATGGCTTCCTGTGTCAACCATGACTCAGCCCATAGGGCTAATTTTTACAAACCCTGTGCACATTGTGCAGTGGACAAATCTGGAATGTACCTTGGTCCTCCCAAACTAATATTTGTCATCAGAGGCCCTTATCACAGGTTTTACCACATTGTGACTGAGATAGGGGAAACATATTCTATAGAAATATACACTGACGGTTGATGACCGACTGATGGCCCTCTGAACACTTGAATTGAGGGCCACAACTACTACAGTGCTCCAACTTAGATAATGTTTGTCAAGGGAGGTCCTTGTCATGGAATCTTTCTGCACCTATGACACAGCCCCTAGTCCCAGGAGTAATTTTTGGAAATACGATGCACATTCTGCACTGGACCAAGCAGTACAGTGTTATGAAGTCTTCTCTTCCTATATAAACTGGGGAATATTGACAATCAAAATCTCTGAGCCATTTGGAGCAGCTTCTCCAACCCATCCTGGCACCATATATCCTCTGTCCATTGACTTGCACAAGTGATATATTTGAGCTCGTCATCCAGTTGACTAGAGCAGCTTTATTTTTCCGGTTCACAGAATTCAGCCATACCTGAGGATCGCAGGCTGCACTCACTGCTACCTTCTAGTACTCCATGTCTCTTGGCCTTTTTCTCCGTAGTCTCTGCCCTTAAATTAGTTAAATAATAGAGTGAGGGCCGTACAATATGAATACGTGAGGGCACTCTCAAATGTACACAAGAGGATCTTCCAAAATTTCTAGAGGAGGGGACTTCAAAATGTATGTTACAGGACCACACGAGGGCTCTTACAAAACTCAGCTTTCCTGCCTACTACAGGCCCTCTGAACATTTGAATTTAGGACCGCAGTATCACATGATGGTGGAGGAGGAGGAGGAGGAGGGGCAAGCCGAACACTACAATGGGCACATTGTAACCTGCTGTGTGTCAATGATGGAGGGACCGCCCAAATGTAACAGCTATCCCTCCAAAACGCATCCTCTCAGGTCAAAGATCAGCATACCTACTGGTACGTTCTAGCTGTGGTTGTAAAGTGCTGGGGAATAGCGAACTAAAAATGATGTATGGCAGAGGAACCTACAAAATGTATAAGTCAGGGCCCTCCGAATTGTAAAAGGCAAAAAAAGCCACAACAGTAAGTGTAAACAAAGGCTAAAGGGGATATTTTTTTCGTTTCTCTGGTTTATTTAGCCTTATATACAAGTGATTATGCAGGAAAACTGTTTCTAAACATTTCTGACCTGTTAAATGCAATTTAGGTAAGGTTTGGTAGTTGTTCTTGTGTGTCTGTAAAAGTTGCGTAATACTGCGACAAATTTATTCCCAGAAAATATATATGTGAGTAAGAAATACATGCAAGCATATTCTCCAGGCTCTTCCCATTCTGTTTCATCACTTTCCCATCCATTTCAGCCTTTTCCTCAGGCCCCCAGGCTCCTTTGTAGGGTCCAGCAGAAAATTACTCGCAATTCCCATTGACTTACATTGCACTCGCTATTCGGAACGAATACGTGATTATTACAAAATACTCGTTACGAGGATAGTGATTACGAATGTTACGGTACTCGCTCATCACTAGTTGGAACAAAAAGGACCAATAATGAAAAAAGTCAATAGGTTCCATAAATTACACATTACTTTATTAATTACATAGAAATAATAACAAAAAATGAGGAGTAAAAACAGAGAGCAATTCAAAATCATACAACAATAGTAGAAAGGATGTAAGGTCTACATAGATTAAAGCTTTCAAAGGATCAGATCCATAACTAACACATAATAAGTATTGGAGTATATCAGTGTAATTCATAAAAACTATAAGCACTATTTTCCTGCAACTCCTAGTTAAGCTAAAGTAGGGTAACCTTTGAAATGAGTCTGTGGCGCCCCTGTGGGTCCAGTTGCCAAAGAGGTACTGCATCTTATCCAGAGGTGCGGTACTCCACTCTCAGGTAAGGACTAGGGAGCACTACCCAGGACCCACACACTCACATCCAACACTACACCACTCCAGTAGGGAAGGGTGAGATTGCTCCTGAGGGAGGACACATTCCCTGTCCCTGTCTGGAGTGTGGAACTAAGTAGAGGAGGTGGGTGGAGGATGTAGTTTAGGGGAGCACAGACAAAAGAGTATAAAAGGAAGGTAGAAACATCTAGAAGGGTCCAGTCTCCTGTTCCAGTGCTTGGAGCTGGAGTTCAGTCCATTTTTCCTGGTTCCAGTCCTTGGAGCAGGAGTGCAGTGAGTGAGGACCGTGGAGGAGTGGGGTCCAGTTAGAGAGGCCCAGGAGGAGAGTAAGGAGAGAAGACCGGAGCAGTGAGGAGGGCTCCAGAGAGAGAGGGGATCCTAGGGGCACGGGGAGTGTGGGAGGCCACTCATGCTCCCGAGTTCACTCTGACATGAAGGGATCAAGGCCGCAGAAGGGGACCGGCCCCAGACTAGTGGAGTATTTTAAGGCTCAGTTAGCAAACCGTTGATTCCGGTATTTCATGTGCCGTAGCTACAGTCCACACACAATCACTGAAAAAGTGGCCATATAGGACCAAGGGGACAGACCGGACATCACCCAACAAGGCCCGCGGCCACTGGCTTGGGACACTGTGTGTGAGGTGCAGGGCAGGAGGGCGAGAGCCAGCGCAGAGAGATGACCAGGAGAGGTACACAAAAAGGGGTCCCGTTCAAGTGCACCCAAGTTATCTGAGAGTTGGTTGGATCTCTTCCCCGGAGAACACAGGACGACTTGGGCAGTTATAATCTGGCCATTGTAACCTGGAGCAGCTTAACAACTGTGAGTAAAGCCTGAAGTCTGAACTCCACTGTATCCTTGACTAAGTACTGCGTCACCTGCCTTGCACCACAACACCCATAACATCTACCACTTAAAATCATCATATACTGCCCTGGAGCTTAGCTCTGCCAGTGGAGATCTGTACCAACTCTGCTGCATCACCATCATCCCTAGTTGATCTGCACCGCAGAGGGGCCCCATATAGCCGCATGCCACGAGTGGTGTCACAAATATTATCCCCAAAACTTTATTCCCCAATTGACTCCACTGTTATTTATTTGACCGCCCGGGGCCACGGACCAGGTCACTTCTGCCGTGGCTACCCCGAAAAGGACCGGCCCGGATGCCGAGTACCCCTCGGCCCCAGGGGGCGCGTCATGTCACATATAGGTACCTGTAGCCATTTTCTCCTCACTGTGCCGACGCCAGGTCCCCACACGTGTTTCTGCGTCCCAGCCTTCGTCAGGGGGTGTGGCATCAGATCAGCAGGAACCAATCAGAGGACACCTCATCAGGGGCAAAATGAATGTCTTTATTTGGCGCAGACTGCACCATGATTACAGCAAAGTTCCGCCCTCTGCCACGTCATCTGACAACCTAGACCAGGTGACGCAAGCAACCCACAGCCATGTGACAAAGCACATGATCGGAGACCAAGTATTTCAGTAGGACAACATTTCGGATTTTAAAACAATTTTCAAGCTGTTGTTATAAAGTATTCTAATTTACTGAGATAATGACTTCTTCGTTTTCTTTGGCTGTAAGCCATAATCATCAACATTAGCAGAAATAAACACGTGAAATAGATCACTCTGTTTGTAATGACTCTATATAATAGATCACTCTGTTTGTAATGACTCTATATAATAGATCACTCTGCGTGTAATGACTCTATATAATATGAGTTTCACTTTATGTATTGAAGAACTGAAATAAATTAACTTTATGATGATATTCTAATTTTGGGAGATGCACCTGTGTATGGAAATGTTATTGAGAATGGCAAAAACCGACTGCAAACATTGCATGGTATCGAGGACCATCACGCAGCCCGCTTTGTCAGATTGGAATGGTAATGCTACAATCTATTTCTATGCCTTTAATAGCTCGGAACTGTCCCAGATGTCTACTGCAGGAAAGGTGTAAGGACACAGTGCACCTAGCCTAAGTGATGTACGGGCTATATACAGCAATCTCGTACATTGCTTAACAGCTGCTGCCTAAATACTGCAGTACATTCAATTCAATAGACATTCATGGTCAGTACTCATTCAGGGCTGCAGTATTCCACCGGTACATCGCTTAGAACCGACCTCTTAGAGAGCAGTTTTCAGCTGATAGTTGGGTGTGCTGGTGCTGGACCCCCATCGATCTCATATTGAAGAATGATCCAGCAGATAGATCATCAATGATTAGTCTTGGAAAACCCCTTTAAGTGCGTTCTTCTGTCCACAGGAATGCCATACATGTTGGCGTTAAGTGTGGTTTTGGAACTCTATGGGGCTCAGAAGTGGCGAACATTTGGCTAAAATAAAGTATTTTCATAATTTGCAAGCTAAAACACTGACTTACAAAAAAAGCATGTTATTGCATCGCCATTTTCTGAGACCTTTAACATTTTTATTTTTCAGCTGAACAAGTTGTGTGTGGGCTTGTTTTATGCGGTATGACATTATAAAGGCTTGTTTTTGGGGGGCCAAAATGACGTTTTTATTGATACCATTTTTTCATTGTGATTTTTTAATAATTTTTTATTCTGTTTTATCTGCCAGTATAAGAAAAAAATATAATTTTGGTGTCTGGGATTTTTTTTTTTAACAATAGATTCACCAAACAGGTTAAATCACATGACAGTTTTTTTTAGATCATTTTGGTTTAAGTTAGTTTATATAATTTTATTGAGAGAACAGTTGGGTTAATGCAGCTGCTTTTCAAAATTCAATGCTGCATTACCCAGGAGTGATGTGCAATATCCTCTATGCTGCTTCTGTACCTAAGATACATAGATACAAGAGGCAGAAATCCCTCTAGGCAGTGTGTGCAATGTATGAAGGACATCATCAACATAGCTCAAAGAAATATGAAAGCTGGTAAAAAAAAAATGCAACATACAATCGTATACATGTTAGTAAGCAAGAGGCAGAAAGCAAGTCAACAGAGACATGGAAGTGATGAGGAGATATTAGACGAAGGAAGTGATAAGGTAATAATACAAGAGGGAAGCAGCAAGGAAAAACTCAAGAGGGAAGTGATGAGGAAATAAAGCAAACCCATAACAATGCTGAAATACAGCAAGGGTGCAGTGATGAAGAAATAAAACAAATCACAGGAGAGGCCTGTGAGCGATCTGTGCTGCAGAGATCTGAACTGGGTAGAACAGGACGATAGCCAGAAAATAGCTACCTGTTAGTTCTTAAGCTCATAGTAAAAAATGTATAAAGTCCTGGATAATCTATTTTAATGCCAAATAAAGCGGTCCCTATGTGCATACATGCACGGAAAGTATCTTTCTGCAACAGCAAGCCGTATTGTGGTTGTGCCTAAATTGTCTTCCTATCTCTTAGATACTGTATATCTGAACAAGAGCTGGGCAGTATTTCTGATACCTACATGTACTTATAAGAAGCCGTATTCCATTTCAATGGTTCAATGTTACTTTTGGAAAATGTATTTCTGACCTGCACATATTAGACCTCACATTTTTTCATATAAAATTTCAAAATAATACATATCTCTTGTGTAGATGTGGCTGACAATGAGCTGTCTAATTTCACAGGATGCCAGTTGGACTTACTTTTGAGTAGCCATATAATCCCAGTAATTGTGCCATCGGAAGAGTGTCGCCTACAAAGGCAGCGACTTCGCCATGTTTTCTGCAGGAATAATTAGGAACCTCAGATTGTTCTCCAGATAAAATGCTCAGAACATTCTGTACAGATTGTATGTAATCTCCACATGTATCATACAGATGATAGCCCAGGGTGACATTGGGGAGAAGATCTGACGCCTTGTTAATCTCATCAATGGTAAAGATGAAAGTTATCAGGTCTGCATAGTTCTTCACATTTGGACTGTGGGGAAATTCACACATTGTTATATTACATTTCAGACTTCATGTAATAAAATAATTTTATTATTATCAGCTGGAAATGAGAGTTCATTCTGGATGTGTCTGATCATGTCTCACACACCACATGGCCAGATAAGGTAGTAAAATGTTAAAATTAGATTTACTGGTGAATGTATTTTTCACCGTTGAAAGCAATGCAAAGCTGCAAAAACGCATCAAAAACGCTACGTGTGAACATAGCCCAAGTTGTGGAGGAGCATTTTTTTTTTGCTTTATATACAAGTCAATACCTTGGAAAGGATGTTTCTTAATGTTTTTTTTCCAGGAAAATCCATTTTGGTTTTGTTTTTGTACGTTTTATTGTGAGTCTGTAAAAGTGGCGAAATACTCTGACAACATTGTTGACAGCAGTGACCTGGGAGTCATAAATGCTTCCAGGGGTCTTTCCCATGCTGTTCCCATGTAATTTTAGCACTGTTTAAATCAAGTTGACCAATTTGGCCCCTTGCAGACCTCTGGGGGCCGCCGGAAAAATGCTTGAGTTTCCATTTGACTTACATTGGGCTCGTTACTCAGGTTGAGCATTTTAGTGCTCGCCCATCACTACCGAGCATCTCTCTGCTCGAGATGCTCGGCGCTTGGCAAGTACTTCCAGCATGTTCAGGTGGGAGCTCGGGTCCTTGCCCCGAAAGTTTGGCACAGTTTTAACAGCGAATAAACACACAGGGATTGCCTGTCACTTACTGTAATGCCGCAGCCATGTTGGTTGTGCCATTACAGTGATTGGCTGGCCGCATAGCATCATTGGGTTTATATCAGACCTTCAGACAGGCAGAGTAGGGACAACTGCTGCTGAGCTAGGGAGAGAAATGGTGGTTTATTAGTGAGGCATTAGGTATTCCACAGCTATATATACACATCTGACTCACAAGGTGTGTGAAAGACTAAATGCAACACAGAAGGAAGGGGAAAAAAGACCTCAGACTCTGGGGAAAGGTGAGTTTGGAGACCTCCTAGGCTGATCTGATATCACCCTGTCTCCTCTAACGTCCCTATATTGGTTGTTCACCAATCTCCGCATGCAAAACTAAACCGTGTATTTCCCCAGCACTTGGCCATGGATAGGGAAGGGGGGAATGAGCACTAGTCGATCCCCACTAGCAGCTAAAGACAACAAGGGAGACAAACATGGGGAAAAGTAGCTTATCATTAGCCGACTTCAGAGAGAACTCCAAGCTTCGTCCTAGCACAACAGAGGAAAATATTAGTTGGACAGCTCCAAGCATTCATAGAAAACATGTGAGTATAACCAGCGCCACCCTGCTGCAAAGTGAAACTATTTATAGATCCACACCTGGGTGTCAATTAGAGGAGGAGGGAGGTAGCCGCTGGGTTCCAGCATGAGACAGACCTAGTAAGATGTCTGTAATGCCAAATGAAGAGATCTTCTGCAACCAACTGAAGGGAGACTGTCTGTCACATCTGACACACCCGTGACAGTATCCCCCCTTCTGCGAGTGGCCTCCGGACACTCAGGACCAGGTTTCTCAGGATAAGAGCTGTGGACCGAACTAACCAACCTGGGAGCGTTCACCTCTGAAACTGAAACCAATATTTTGGACCTTAAGGGCCTGAGGAAGCTTAATACAAAACGTTGCTGGGTTAATGGCAATGGTTATTTTCTGGGGGCCAATAAACCTCAGTCCCAGCTTCCAAGAAGGGACTTTCAACCTTATATTCTTGGTAGACCACCACACAAATTCATTCAGATTCAGGTTCGGACCTGGCAAGTATTTTCTCTCAGCCGTAGGTTTAAACCCGTCTTCCACGCCAGGTGTGGAAAAGGCCTAGTGCAACACAGAGGTAAGAGGGAATGGGAGTCCAGACACTAGGGGGAAGTGGAGACCTCCTAGTCTGGATTAGTCTGGTCTAGTGTCACTTGTCTCAACTACCATCCCTATATTGTCTCTTCATCAATCGCCACACGCGTGCCTCACCCTGTCTTTCCCTGGTGTATGGCTAAGGCTAGGGATGGGAGGAGATGAGCACTAGTCAATCTCCACTAGACTCTATAGACAACAAGGGTAGACAAACGGGGGAATTGCTTAGCTTTAAACGACGCCAGAAAAATGCAAACTCGGCCTTAAGCTTCAGAGAGGACGAAGTACAGCTCTTGCTAAGCCTTCACAAGTAGAAATGAATTTAGCCAGCTCCTTTCTCTAAGACACACCAGGTATATACTGTATACACCCAAGCAATGGAGCTAACCGGAGCTAACCAGAGGGAGGTACCTGCTAGATCCTAGAGACACCATCTAATCTAAAAGGATGTCTGTAATGCCAAACGTAGAGATCTCCTGCTACCAACTGCAGGGCAACTGTGTCACGCCTGGTGTTAGTGCAACAAAGAGGGAAAAGGGGAAGGGAGCCCAGACGCTAGGTAAAAGAGGAAGTTGGGACCTCCTAGTCTCGTCTAGCGTCACCCTGTCTATCGTCCCTGTATTGCCTCTTCAGCAATCGCAACACACGTGACTCTCCATACTTTCCCTGGTGTATGGCTACGGCTAGGGATGGAAGGAGATTAGTGCTAGTCAACCGCCTCTAAACACTATAGACAACAAGCGAAGACAAAACAGGGGGAAATTGCTTAGTTTTAGATGTCTCCAAATATGCACATAGCCTCAAGCGACAAAGAGGACGAAGTATTGCTCCTGCTAAGCCTCACAAGTAGAAATGAATATAGCCACCGACTCCATCTCAGACACACCAGGTATATAAACACCCAGGCCAGAGATCTAATTAGCAAGAGAGAGGTAGCCGCTTGTTCCTAAAGACAGCCTCTTATCTAAGAAGCTGTCTGCAATGCCAAACGTAGAGATCTCCTGCAACCCACTGCAGGGCAACTGTCAGTCACCTCTGACATACCCGTGACAGTCCCTCCACTGCTCTACGAGAGGCCTCCGGACAATCAGGTCTGGGTTTCTCAAGAAAAGAGGTGTGGAATGAGCGAACCAATCTGGGAGCGTTCACCTCTGACGCTGAAACCCACATCCTCTCCTCTGGACCATAGTCTTTCCAGTGCACCAAGTATTGTAGAAAACGATGAGATGAGAATCTACAATCCTCGAAATCTGGAACTCCAAATTAGCATCAACTATTACTGGGGGTGGAGGCAGAGGTGAGGGCTCAAGGTGTTCCACATACCTTCTGAGTAAGGACTAGTGATGGGCGAGCACAAAAATGCTCGGATGCTTGATGCTCGGGTCAAACAAATTGGAATGCTCGGGTGCTTGAACCGGGCAACGAGCCCAATGTAAGTCTATAGCATACTCGAGCATTTTTCAGGCGGCTCCCCCCGGCTGTCTGCAGAGGGCCTGAAAATTACCCAAATCGATGGGAACAGTGCTCAAATGACATGGGAACAAAATGGGGAAGGCCTCAGGAAGCATTTCTGACTCCCAGGTCACTGCTGAAAACAACGTTGTTAGAGGTATTATGCAACTTTTACGGACTCACAATAAAACATACAAAAACGGAACCAAAATGGATTTTCCTGGGAAATATGTTAAGGAACATCCTTTCCAGGGTACTGACTTGTATATAAGGCAAAATAAATGTACAAAAACAAAAATGTTCCTCCACGCCTTGGGCTATGTTCACACGTAGCGTTTTTGATTTGTTTTTGTACTTTTACATTGCTTTCAACCAAGACAAGTGCATTCACTGGTAAATGTAATTTTGCAATTTTACAACCTAATCTGGCCATGTGGTGTTTGACACATCATCAGACACATGCTGTTTCATTTATGAAGGAGGAACTCTGAAAGTCACAAAGCTTATTTTTATAGGGCCATCAGGCGGCCCTTACTATTCTTAAAGGGCCAGCAGTCGGCCCTTGCTATTTTTAGAGAGCCATTAGCTGACTATGCTATGTTGTTCCCATTATTAATGAGTGGGTCTCCCATACTGTTGTTGCGTATGCAGTGACTCCAAGGGCTGCCAAAAATTTGGAGGCACTCCATTGCCCATTGCAAGAGACGTAGAGGTCAAAGAGCCTCCTAAAAGCAATGTTCCCATTATTAGTAAGTGGGTCTGCAATTGTGTTTGCCTATGCAGTGAAGCAACGGCTGCAAAAAATTTGGAGGAACTCAAATGCCACTTGCAGGAAACATAGAGGCCAGAGGGCCTCCTAAAAATAATGTTACTATTATTAGGAAGTGTGCCTCCCATAGTGTTGGCCTATGCAGTGAATGCAATAGATGCCAAAAACTTGGAGGCACTACAATGCACCTTAGAAGAGACGTAGAGGGCCTCATGAAAAAATGTTTCCATTATTAGGAAGTGGGTCTCCCATAGTGTTTGCTTATGCAGTGAAGCAATGGCTGCCAAAAATTTGAAGGAACTCAAATGCCCCTTGGAAGAGAGGTAGAGGTTAGAGAGCCTCCTAAAAACAATATTCCCATTATTAGGAAGTGTGCCTCCCATAGTATTTGCATATGCAGTGAATGCAAAAGCTGTCAAAAATTTGGAGGCACTCCAATGCCACTTGGAAGAGACGTAGAGGGCCTCATGCAAAAATGTTTCCATTATTAGGAAGTGGTTCTCCCATAGTGTTTGCTATGCAGTGAAGCAATGGCTGCCAAAAAGTTGGAGGAACTCGAATGCCCCTTGGAAGAGAGGTAGAGGTTAGAGAGCCTCCTAAAAACAATATTCCCATTATTAGGAATTGTGCCTCCCATAGTATTTGCCTATGCAGTGAATGCAAAAGCTGCCAAAAATTTGGAGGCTCTCCAATGCTCCTTGAAAGAGACGTAGAGGTCCTCATGAAAAAATGTTCCCATTACTAGGAAGTGGGCCTCACATAGTGTTTGCCTATGCAGTGAATGCAAAAGCTGCCAAAAATTTGGAGGCACTCCAACGCCCCTTGGAAGAGACATAGAGGGCCTCATGAATATATGTTTCCATTATTAGGAAGTGGGTGTTCCATAGTGTTTACCTAGGCAGTGAATGCAAAAGCTGCCAAAAATTTGGAGGCACTCCAATGCCACTTAGAAGAGACATAGAGGGCCTCATGAAAAAAAGGTTCCCATTATTAGGAAGTGGGTCTCCCATAGTGTTTGCCTATGCAGTGAATGCAAAAGCTGCGAAAAATTTAGAGGCACTAAAATGCCACTTTGAAGAGACGCAGAGGGCCTCATGAAAAAATTATTCCATTATTAGGAAGGGCGTCTCCCATAGTGTTTGCCTATGAAGTGAAGCAATGGCTGTCAAAAATTTGGAGGAACTCAAATGCCCCTTGGAAGAGAGGGAGAGGTTAGAGAGCCTCCTAAAAACAATATTCCCATTATTAGGAAGTGTTCCTCCCATACTGTTTGCCTATGCAGTGAATGCAAAACCTGCCAAAAATTTGGAGGCACTCCAATGCTCATTGAAAGAGACGTAGAGGGCCTCATGAAAAATTGTTCCCATTATTAGGAAGTGGCCTCCCATTTTGGTTGCCTATGCAGTGAATGCAAAAGCTGCCAAAAATTTGGAGGCACTCCAACGCCTCTTGGAAGAAACATAGAGGGCCTCATGAAAATATGTTTCCATTATTAGGAAGTGGGTGTTCCAAAGTGTTTGCCTATGCAGTGAATGCAAAAGCTGGCAAAAATTTGGAGGCACTACAATGCCACTTGGAAGAGACGCAGATGGCCTCATGAAAAAATGTTCCCATTGTTAGGAAGTGGGTCTCCCATAGTGTTTGCCTATGCAGTGAAGCAACAGCTGCCAAAAATTTGTAGGAGCTCAAATGCCCCTTGGAAGAGAGGTAGAGGTCAGAGAGCCTCCTAAAAACAATGTCCCCATTATTAGGAAGTGTGCCTCCCATAATATTTGCCTATGCAGTGAATGCAAAAGCTGCCAAAAATTTGGAGGCACTCCAATGCTCCTTGGAAGAAACTTAGAGGGCCTCATGAAAAAATGTTCCCATTATTAGGAAGTGGGTCTCCCATAGTTTTTGCCTATGCAGTGAAGCAACGGCTGCCAAAAATTTGGAGGAGCTCAAATGCCCCTTGGAAGAGAGGTAGAGGTAAGAGAGCCTCCTAAGAACTATGTTCCCATTATCAGGAAGTGTGCCTCCCATAATATTTGCCTATGCAGTGAATGCAAATCTGCCAAAAATTTGGAGGCACTCCAATGCTCCTTGGAAGAGACATAGAGGGCCTCATGAAAAAATGTTCCCATTATTAGGAAGTGGGCCTCCCATAGTTTTTGCCTATGCACTGAATGCAAAAGCTGCCAAAAATTTGAAGGCACTCCAATACCTCTTGCAAGACACGTAGTGGAGGTGATATGGTAGATATGGTGGTGAATTATATGGTGATGGAGGATGAGGAGAAGGTGGAGGACAAGAGCAAATAGACCAAATCAGAAAGCGTATACCCATGTGTGAGTGTGAAAAGGTGCATGGGAATACACCTCCCAAAAAAAGACACTGGATTTGAGTTTATGTTACGTTGCTATCATTCGGTGGTATTGAGAAGTCTATTGTTATTTTTTATAAGAGTCAGCCTGTCAGCATTTTTAGTTGACAGGCGGATGCGCTTATCAGTCATAATTTCACCAGCGGCACTAAAAACTCGCTGTTAGAACGCTAGCTGCAGGGCAGGCCAGGACCTCCAAGGCGTAGAGAGCCTGTTCAGTCTACATGTCCAGCTTGGATACCCAATAATTATAAGGCACAGTGGAATCACGGAGGACGTTGGTACGGTCGGCAAGGTAGTCCCTCAGCATCATCCGAAACTTTGCACTCTTTGTGAGAGGTACCCTGCACCTCAGGGCCTGTGCAATGGGAGGGGCTGAGAAAATTCTCCCAGAAATTTGACAGTGTTCCCCTGCCTCTGCTTGATTGAATTTGTGTCTCTCACCTGTACTCCTTGAATGTCTGTCGAACTGTGACCTCTGCCTCCAGTGTTTTCAGATGGGAATTTTTTTAATAATTCTGCAACAAGGGCCTTCTGCTACTGCCCCATTTTAGTAGACCTGTCCTACTCAGAAATAAAAGTTATAAAGTTCTCCTTGTAGCATGGGTCTAGAAGTGTCATCAACCAGTAATAATAACTGTCACCCAAAATTTTGAGAACGCGAGGGTCATAGGAAAGGCAGCATAATATAAACTCAGCTATGCGTGCCAGACTGCTAACAGGCAATACTTCCATTTCCTCACCAAGAGGACGACTGACCATGCTCTCCTCCTGCTACTCCTCCCTGTCCTCAGGCCATCGACACTAAACAAACGGTATGACAGTTGAGCAGGTAGCACTGTCTATAGCGCATGAAACTAGCTCCTGTTCTTCCTCCTCCTCCTCTTCCTCATTGTCACCCAATCCAGGATGGGACGAGATGAGGCTGGGTTGAGTGTAATCACCCTGTGTTTCTTGCTCAATCTCATCGTGGTCCACCTGCAATGCATCCACTTTGATTGTGAGCAGAAAGGGTTTCAGAAGACAGAGAAGCGGGATGGTGACACTAATTATGGCATCATTGCTGCTCACCATCTTGGTGGAGTCCTCAATTTTTTGGAGGATGATACATATGTCTTACATCCATGTCCACTCCTGAGGTCTTATGTGTGGAATCTGAACTGAATACCAATGGCCTTGTTGATGCTGGTAGTCAACAATTGCCCTCTTGTGCTAATAAATCCTGCCCAACATCTGCAGTGTAGAGTTTCAATGCCTGGGGAGATCACACACCAGTTGGTGAGCCGGAAGCTGCAAGTGCTGCTGAAACATGGCAAGGGCGTCGGAAGCTGCAGATGACTTTCTAAAATGGGCACACAGGCGGCGTACTTTGACAAGCAGATCCGGAGGAGGAGGATGAGGTGCAGGAGCTGTAGATGGTGGGGGCAACCCGGATTGACCTAGGGCCAGCAAACCTCGACGTCTGGAGGACTTGTTCCATCCCAAGGTCCGACTGGGTCCTGGCTTCCACTATGTTAACCCAGTGTGCCTTCAGCGGGATGTACTGTCCCTACCCAGAAGCACTTGTCCATGTGTCCGTGGTTAGGTGGACTGTCCCAGTAACTGCATTGTTGAGCGCACGGCTAATGTTTTGGGACACGTGCTTGTGTAATGTGGGGACGGCACACTGGTAGAAATAGTGGTGGCTCTGGACCGAGTACCAAGGGATGGCCGCCGCCATCAGGTTGCGGAAAATTTCTGTCTCCACGAACCTAAAAGGAAACATTTTGAGCACAAGCAGTCGCAAAATGTCTGAATTTAGTAATGTGACCTGTATGACGTTGACTGCGTATTTGCTCTTGCATTCCAAGGACTGGGGTAAGGATAACTGAATGCTGAGCTGGGACAAGGACATGGACGCTGATGGTGCTAGTTGAAAGTGTTCAACTACAGATGCAGGTCAGGAGGCATATTCGCATCCGCCATGGACAGGGGATTGGCTTGCACGCTTAACAGCGGAAGAAGCAGTGGTTCCACCCGCAGACTCTGTTCCTGGATGCTTGGGTTCGGCCCACTTAGTCGGGTGCTTTGCTTCCATGTGCCTAATGATACTGGTGGTCATCAGGCTGGTAGTTTTGCCACCCCTGCTGATGCTGGCCTGGCCGGTGGTACAATTTGCCTTTTTTGGGTTATTTGCAGAGTCTTTAAAAAACAACCAGACTCGGGAAGACCTAACAGTTGTTCTGGCAACTTCTGTCTTGTTGGTGTTACAGGGAATGGCTGCCTGCCTTCTGTCTGCAGCCACCACACTGCTACTTCCTGCCTTTTGGGGTGCTCTGCCTCCCTCCCCCTGTGTGCTGCTATCCTCACTCTGTATGTCCCCCTGTCAGGTTGGGATCAGCTACTATATCATCCACCACCTAGTCTTCCACTTCCGCACCCTGGTCCTCCTCCTGACTTTCTGGCAATTTGGTCGCATCATCGTCCACCTCTTGTGACACTTTCCCACCAATGCCTTCATGTGACCGTGGCTGCTTAAATATTTTGGCATCGCTACATGCGATCTCTTCATGCCCAGCTTCAAGTGCACTGGGCGAGAGGCCCGAATCTATAAATGGAAAAGTGAACAGCTCTTCGGAGTGTCCAAGTGTGGGATCAGTTGTCTCTGGGCACTCGGCATGGTGGGAGGAAGGAGGATCAGGGTGAGGAATATGCAGTGTAGACTCACGGCTACTGAGACTTGACCGTGTGGAAGACAGGGTGGTGGTGGTGGTGGCTAAGTGACTGGAAGCATTATCTGCTATCCAACCAATAACTGCTCTGTGTTCAATAGAGGTGTTCTGCTGTCCCCAATTAATTGGGACAGTAAGGTCGAGCGAAAAGATGTGGGTGTTTGGTGTGGCACAATTTCAGCTAGCCCACGGCCTCGGCCTCTTCATGCACCATCATCAACACGTCCAGTTCCCCGTCCTTTGCCACGCGACTTCCCCATTTTAAATGGAGGACAATATTTTCCATGTTCACTACAAATGGCTGAATTTGAAGTGAACGTATACGTGATCCGTGTGACGGAAAACCACAGTTTTAAACAGCTGGCCTGTTGGTAACTATTTTTAACAGCAAACTGGTGTCAATAAGTTCGCTAAAACACTGCAAAAAATTTAAATGGAGACCAGAAATAGAAGAATTTTGAGCGCACTTATATGTGATACGTGTGACGGACAAGCCACAGTTTTAAATACCTGGCCTGTAGGTACCTAATTTTTAACAGCGAACTGGTGTCAATAAGTTCGCTAACACACTGCAACAAAATTTAAATGGAGACCAGAAATGGCAGAATTTGCAGCGCACTTATATGTGATCTGTGTGACGGACAAGCCACAGTTTTAAATAGATAGATTTTTAGCGCTGTAATATGGAAAGTATCTGGCTGTATTCTGCAGTGCCAACAAGCAAATGGAGCAGAAAAACAGTGTTCTCTGGAATGCTTTTTAAGCAAATAATCAGGATTGAATGCAAAAAAAATTATTCCTGGCCCCTGAAACTTGTGGCTATTTCTAGAAATATCTGTAAAAGCACCAGCAGACAGAACTGGAATGAACCCTTTTGCTATATGCACTGCAGTCTGCCATATACGCTGCCTGCCTGACAACTCTGATATCTATGCAGCTGGATTAGTCCTCAGAAGGACTGTAAGTTGAGATGGATATGTGTAGAATATGTTGTGGTATACCGACACTAACTAATTAACAAGCAAATCTCTCCCTAGCTCAGCAGCTCTCCCTACACTGCCTGATTCTGCAGTGACTGTGACGAGCATTGTGGCGCCAGGTCTGATATAGACCTAGTGATGCTGTGCGGCCAGCCAATCACTGTAATGCCACAACCAACATGGCTGTGGCATTGCAGTGTGTGGCAGACAATCCCTGCATGTTCATTGATGCTCTAAAGAGAGTCAAACATGCAGGGAGGGGACTCAAACTCCCGCCGAGCAACCCCGGAATAACTTGTCGAGCTCCGAGCATCTCGAGCAGTGAAATGCTCGGGCGAGCACCGAGCAGTAGAGAGAATGCTCTCTCATCACTACTAAGGATCTGAGGAACACATTCTGGACCTTAAGGGCCTGGGGGAGTTCAGAACAAAAAGCTGCTGGGTTAATCACTGCAGTTATTTTATAGGGACCAATAAACCTAGGTCCCAACTTCCAAGACGGAACCTTCAGTCTTATATTCCTGCGAGACAACCACACAAAGTCATTCTCATTCAGGTGTGGACCTGGCAAGCTTTTTCTGACAGCCATATGTTTATACCTGTCTACTAAGGTCTTTAAATTACACAGAACACCCTGCCAAGGAGAGTGATGAAGCAAACCATTCCTCCTCAGGATCTCCTGAAGCTCCTCCCCCCACTGAAGGTACCAAACTGTGTATGATAATCGTATGCAAAAAGAACGCTGATCTGCCAATGGATTCTTGACGTTGATTATTGATGGCAAATTCTGCCATGGGTAAGTAGGATGCCCAATCATCCTGATTTTCAGAGACAAAGCACCTGAGGTATGTCTACAAGTTCTGATTGACACGCTCTGTCTGACCATTCAACTGAGGGTGCAAGGCAGAGGAAAAGGACAGCTTCACCCCCAGTAGAGAACAGAATGCCTTCCAGAACTTTGAAACAAAATTGGTTACCCGATAAGACACCACACCGGATGGAACCCCATGAAGCTTCACAATCTCATTTATGAACACCTGAGCAAGTGTCTTGGTATTGGGACGTGCATGTAATGCGAGAAAGTGACCCATTTTACTAAACCTATCTACTACCATGAAAAACCACCATTTTGCCTGCAGAAACCGGTAGGTCAGTAATAAAATTCATGGACAAGTGTGTCCATGGCCTGCTAGTGATAGGTAGCGGAAGAGTGCCAGACGAATGGGTATGCAAAACCTTAGAATGCGCACAAATACTACAAGCAGCTATGTGTTCAATTACATCCCGATGCAACCCCGGCCACCATAAAAGACGAGCGAGGTGGTCTGCGGTCACCTTACCACCTGGATGCCCAGCAAGCACAGAGTTACAATGTTCCTTAATTACCTTGTGGTGAAAATTAGACGGCACAAATAACCTTCCTGAAGGGCAGGAGGCAGTGGCGTCTCCCTGTGCCTCCAAGTCATCCTCCAGTTCCGGATAAAGAGCCGAAATGACTACCCTTTTTTGTAATATCGGGGCAGGGTTCTCATGGTCATTACCACCAGGGAAACTTCAGGACAAAGCATCAGCCAGGTGTGGAAAAGGCCTAGTGCAACACAGAGGTAAGAGGGAATGGGAGTCCAGACACTAGGGGGAAGTGGAGACCTCCTAGTCTGGACTAGTCTGGTCTAGTGTCACCTGTCTCAACTACCATCCCTATATTGTCTCTTCATCAGTCGCCACACGCGTGCCTCACCCTGTCTTTCCCTGGCGTATGGCTAAGGCTAGGGATGGGAGGAGATGAGCCTATGCAGTGAATGCAATAGATGCCAAAAACTTGGAGGCACTACAATGCCCCTTAGAAGAGACATAGAGGGCCTCATGAAAAAATGTTTCCATTATTAGGAAGTGGGTCTCCCATAGTGTTTGCTTATGCAGTGAAGCAATGGCTGCCAAAAATTTGGAGGAACTCAAATGCCCCTTGGAAGAGAGGTAGAGGTTAGAGAGCCTCCTAAAAACAATATTCCCATTATTAGGAAGCGTGCCTCCCATAGTATTTGCCTATGCAGTGAATGCAAAAGCTGTCAAAAATTTGAAGGCACTCAAATGCCACTTGGAAGAGACGTAGAGGGCCTCATGCAAAAATGTTTCCATTATTAGGAAGTGGTTCTCCCATAGTGTTTGCTATGCAGTGAAGCAATGGCTGCCAAAAATTTGGAGGCACTCCAATGCTCCTTGAAAGAGACGTGAGGTCCTCATGAAAAAATGTTCCCATTATTAGGAAGTGGGCCTCACATAGTGTTTGCCTATGCAGTGAATGCAAAAGCTGCCAAAAATTTGGAGGCACTCCAACGCCCCTTGGAAGAGACATAGAGGGCCTCATGAAAATATGTTTCCATTATTAGGAAGTGGGTGTTCCATAGTGTTTGCCTAGGCAGTGAATGCAAAAGCTGCCAAAAATTTGGAGGCAATCCAATGCCACTTGGAAGAGACATAGAGGGCCTCATGAAAAAAAGATTCCCATTATTAGGAAGTGGGTCTCCCATAGTGTTTGCCTATGCAGTGAATGCAAAAGCTGCCAAAAATTTGGAGGCACTACAATGCCACTCGGAAGAGACGCAGAGGGCCTCATGAAAAAATTATTCCATTATTAGGAAGTGGGTCTCCCATAGTGTTTGCCTATGAAGTGAAACAATGGCTGTCAAAAATTTGGAGGAACTCAAATGCCCCTTAGAAGAGAGGGAGAGGTTAGAGAGCCTCCTAAAAACAATATTCCCATTATTAGGAAGTGTTCCTCCCATACTGTTTGCCTATGCAGTGAATGCAAAACCTGCCAAAAATTTGGAGGCACTCCCATGCTCCTTGAAAGAGACGTAGAGGGCCTCATGAAAAATTGTTCCCATTATTAGGAAGTGGCCTCCCATTTTGGTTGCCTATGCAGTAAATGCAAAAGCTGGCAAAAATTTGGAGGCACTCCAATGCCACTTGGAAGAGGCGCAGATGGCCTCATGAAAAAATGTTCCCATTGTTAGGAAGTGGGTCTCCCATAGTGTTTGCCTATGCAGTGAAGCAACAGCTGCCAAAAATTTGTAGGAACTCAAATGCCCCTTGGAAGAGAGGTAGAGGTCAGAGAGCCTCCTAAAAACAATGTCCCCATTATTAGGAAGTGTGCCTCCCACAGTCTTTGCCTATGCAGTGAATGCAAAAGCTGCCAAAAATTTGGAGGCACTCCAATGCTCCTTGGAAGAAACTTAGAGGGCCTCATGAAAAAATGTTCCCATTATTAGGAAGTGGGTCTCCCATAGTTTTTGCCTATGCAGTGAAGCAACGGCTGCCAAAAATTTGGAGGAGCTCAAATGCCCCTTGGAAGAGAGGTAGAGGTAAGAGAGCCTCCTAAGAACTATGTTCCCATTATCAGGAAGTGTGCCTCCCATAATATTTGCCTATGCAGTGAATGCAAATCTGCCAAAAATTTGGAGGCACTCCAATGCTCCTTGGAAGAGACATAGAGGGCCTCATGAAAAAATGTTCCCATTATTAGGAAGTGGGCCTCCCATAGTTTTTGCCTATGCACTGAATGCAAAAGCTGCCAAAAATTTGAAGGCACTCCAATACCTCTTGCAAGACACATAGTGGAGGTGATATGGTAGATATGGTGGTGAATTATATGGTGATGGAGGATGAGGAGAAGGTGGAGGACAAGAGCAAATAGACCAAATCAGAAAGCGTATACCCATGTGTGAGTGTGAAAAGGTGCATGGGAATACACCTCCCAAAAAAAGACACTGGATTTGAGTTTATGTTACGTTGCTATCATTCGGTGGTATTGAGAAGTCTGGCCCAATCCAGCCCTTGTTATTTTTTATAAGAGTCAGCCTGTCAGCATTTTTAGTTGACAGGCGGATGCGCTTATCAGTCATAATTTCACCAGCGGCACTAAAAACCCGCTGTTAGAACGCTAGCTGCAGGGCAGGCCAGGACCTCCAAGGCATAGAGAGCCTGTTCAGTCTACATGTCCAGCTTGGATACCCAATAATTATAAGGCACAGTGGAATCACGGAGGACGTTGGTACGGTCGGCAAGGTAGTCCCTCAGCATCATCCGAAACTTTGCACTCTTTGTGAGAGGTACCCTGCACCTCAGGGCCTGTGCAATGGGAGGGGCTGAGAAAATTCTCCCAGAAATTTGACAGTGTTCCCCTGCCTCTGCTTGATTGAATTTGTGTCTCTCACCTGTACTCCTTGATTGTCTGTCGAACTGTGACCTCTGCCTCCAGTGTTTTCAGATGGGAATTTTTTTAATAATTCTGCAACAAGGGCCTTCTGCTACTGCCCCATTTTAGTAGACCTGTCCTACTCAGAAATAAAAGTTATAAAGTTCTCCTTGTAGCATGGGTCTAGAAGTGTCATCAACCAGTAATAATAACTGTCACCCAAAATTTTGAGAACGCGAGGGTCATAGGAAAGGCAGCATAATATAAACTCAGCTATGCGTGCCAGACTGCTAACAGGCAATACTTCCATTTCCTCACCAAGAGGACGACTGACCATGCTCTCCTCCTGGTACTCCTCCCTGTCCTCAGGCCATCGACGCTAAACAAACGGTATGACAGTTGAGCAGGTAGCACTGTCTATAGCGCATGAAACTAGCTCCTGTTCTTCCTCCTCCTCCTCTTCCTCATTGTCACCCAATCCAGGATGGGATGAGATGAGGCTGGGCTGAGTGTAATCACCCTGTGTTTCTTGCTCAATCTCATCGTGGTCCACCTGCAATGCATCCACTTTGATTGTGAGCAGAAAGGGTTTCAGAAGACAGAGAAGCGGGATGGTGACACTAATTATGGCATCATTGCTGCTCACCATCTTGGTGGAGTCCTCAATTTTTTGGAGGATGATACATATGTCTTACATCCATGTCCACTCCTGAGGTCTTATGTGTGGAATCTGAACTGAATACCAATGGCCTTGTTGATGCTGGTAGTCAACAATTGCCCTCTTGTGCTAATAAATCCTGCCCAACATCTGCAGTGTAGAGTTTCAATGCCTGGGGAGATCACACACCAGTTGGTGAGCCGGAAGCTGCAAGTGCTGCTGAAACATGGCAAGGGCGTCGGAAGCTGCAGATGACTTTCTAAAATGGGCACACAGGTGGCGTACTTTGACAAGCAGATCCGGAGGAGGAGGATGAGGTGCAGGAGCTGTAGATGGTGGGGGCAACCCGGATTGACCTAGGGCCAGCAAACCTCGACGTCTGGAGGACGTGTTCCATCCCAAGGTCCGACTGGGTCCTGGCTTCCACTATGTTAACCCAGTGTGCCTTCAGCGGGATGTACTGTCCCTACCCAGAAGCACTTGTCCATGTGTCCGTGGTTAGGTGGACTGTCCCAGTAACTGCATTGTTGAGCGCACGGCTAATGTTTTGGGACACGTGCTTGTGTAATGCCGGGACGGAACACTGGTAGAAATAGTGGTGGCTCTGGACCGAGTACCAAGGGATGGCCGCCGCCGTCAGGATGCGGAAAACTTCTGCTCCACGAGCCTAAAAGGAAACATTTTGAGCACAAGCAGTCGCAAAATGTCTGAATTTAGTAATGTGACCTGTATGGCGTTGACTGTGTATTTGCGCTTGCATTGCAAGGACTGGGGTAAGGATAACTGAATGCTGAGCTGGGACAAGGACATGGACGCTGATGGTGCTAGTTGAAAGTGTTCAACTACAGATGCAGGTCAGGAGGCATATTCGCATCCGCCATGGACAGGGGATTGGCTTGCACGCTTAACAGCGGAAGAAGCAGTGGTTCCACCCGCAGACTCTGTTCCTGGATGCTTGGGTTCGGCCCACTTAGTCGGGTGCTTTGCTTCCATGTGCCTAATGATGCTGGTGGTCATCAGGCTGGTAGTTTTGCCACCCCTGCTGATGCTGGCCTGGCCGGTGGTGCAATTTGCCTTTTTTGGGTTATTTGCAGAGTCTTTTAAAAACAACCAGACTCGGGAAGACCTAACAGTTGTTCTGGCAACTTCCGTCGTGTTGGTGTTACAGGGAATGGCTGCCTGCCTTCTGTCTGCAGCCACCACACTGCTACTTCCTGCCTTTTGGGGTGGTCTTCCTCCCTCCCCCTGTGTGCTGCTGTCCTCACTCTGTATGTCCCCCTGTCAGGTTGGGCTCAGCTACTATATCATCCACCACCTAGTCTTCCACTTCCGCACCCTGGTCCTCCTCCTGACTTTCTGGCAATTTGGTCGCATCATCGTCCACCTCTTGTGACACTTTCCCACCAATGCCTTCATGTGACCGTGGCTGCTTAAATATTTTGGCATCGCTACATGCGATCTCTTCATGCCCAGCTTCAAGTGCACTGGGCGAGAGGCCCGAATCTATAAATGGAAAAGTGAACAGCTCTTCGGAGTGTCCAAGTGTGGGATCAGTTGTCTCTGGGCACGCGGCATGGTGGGAGGAAGGAGGATCAGGGTGAGGAATATGCAGTGTAGACTCACGGCTACTGAGACTTGACCGTGTGGAAGACAGGGTGGTGGTGGCTAAGTGACTGGAAGCATTATCTGCTATCCAACCAATAACTGCTCTGTGTTCAATAGAGGTGTTCTGCTGTCCCCAATTAATTGGGACAGTAAGGTCGAGCGAAAAGATGTGGGTGTTTGGTGTGGCACAATTTCAGCTAGCCCACGGCCTCGGCCTCTGCATGCACCATCACCAACACGTCCAGTTCCCCGTCCCTTGCCACGCGACTTCCCCATTTTAAATGGAGGACAATATTTTCCATGTTCACTACAAATGGCTGAATTTGAAGTGAACGTATACGTGATCCGTGTGACGGAAAACCACAGTTTTAAACAGCTGGCCTGTTGGTAACTATTTTTAACAGCAAACTGGTGTCAATAAGTTCGCTAAAACACTGCAAAAAAATTTAAATGGAGACCAGAAATAGCAGAATTTTGAGCGCACTTATATGTGATACGTGTGACGGACAAGCCACAGTTTTAAATACCTGGCCTGTAGGTAACTAATTTTTAACAGCGAACTGGTGTCAATAAGTTCGCTAACACACTGCAACAAAATTTAAATGGAGACCAGAAATGGCAGAATTTGCAGCGGACTTATATGTGATCTGTGTGACGGACAAGCCACAGTTTTAAATAGATAGATTTTTAGCGCTGTAATATGGAAAGTATCTGGCTGTATTCTGCAGTGCCAACAAGCAAATGGAGCAGAAAAACAGTGTTCTCTGGAATGCTTTTTAAGCAAATAATCAGGATTTAATGCAAAAAAAATTATTCCTGGCCCCTGAAACTTGTGGCTATTTCTAGAAATATCTGTAAAAGCACGAGCAGACAGAACTGGAATGAACCCTTTTGCTATATGCACTGCAGTCTGCCATATACGCTGCCTGCCTGACAACTCTGATATCTATGCAGCTGGAGTAGTCCTCAGAAGGACTGTAAGTTGAGATGGATATGTGTAGAATATGTTGTGGTATACCGACACTAACTAATTAACAAGCAAATCTCTCCCTTGCTCAGCAGCTCTCCCTACACTGCCTGATTCTGCAGTGACTGTGACGAGCATTGTGGCACCAGGTCTGATATAGACCTAATGATGCTGTGCGGCCAGCCAATCACTGTAATGCCACAACCAACATGGCTGTGGCATTGCAGTGTGTGGCAGACAATCCCTGCATGTTCATTGACGCTCTAAAGAGAGTCAAACATGCAGGGAGGGGACCCGAACTCCCGCCGAGCAACCCCGGAATAATTTGTGGAGCTCCGAGCATCTTGAGCAGGGAAATGCTCGGGCGAGCACCGAGCAGTAGCGAGAATGCTTTCTCATCACTAGTAAGGATCTGAGGAACACATTGTGGACCTTAAGGGCCTGAGGGAGTTCAGAACAAAAAGCTGCTGGGTTAATCACTGCAGTTATTTTATAGGGACCAATAAACCTAGGTCCCAACTTCCAAGAAGGAACCTTCAGTCTTATATTCCTGCGAGACAACCACACAAAGTCATTCTCATTCAGGTGTGGACCTGGCAAGCTTTTTCTGACAGCCATATGTTTATACCTGTCTACCAAGGTCTTTAAATTACACAGAACACCCTGCCAAGGAGAGTGATGAAGCAAACCATTCCTCCTCAGGATCTCCTGAAGCTCCTCCCCCCACTGAAGGTACCAAACTGTGTATGATAATCGTATGCAAAAAGACCGCTGATCTGCCAATGGATTCTTGACGTTGATTATTGATGGCAAATTCTGCCACGGGTAAGTAGGATGCCCAATCATCCTGATTTTCGGCGACAAAGCACCTGAGGTATGTCTACAAGTTCTGATTGACACGCTCTGTCTGACCATTCAACTGAGGGTGCAAGGCAGAGGAAAAGGACAGCTTCACCCCCAGTAGAGAACAGAATGCCTTCCAGAACTTTGAAACAAACTTGGTGACCTGATCAGACACCACATCGGATGGAACCCCATGAAGCTTCACAATCTCATTTATGAATACCTGAGCAAGTGTCTTGGTATTGGGACGTGCATGTAATGCGAGAAAGTGACCTATTTTACTAAACCTATCTACTACCACCAAAACCACCATTTTGCCTGCAGAAACCGGTAGGTCAGTAATAAAATTCATGGACAAGTGTGTCCATGGCCTGCTAGGGATAGGTAGCGGAAGAATACCAGACGAATGGGTATGCGAAACCTTAGAATGCGCACAAATACTACAAGCAGCTATGTGTTCAATTACATCCCGATGCAACCCCGGCCACCAAAAAAGACGAGCGAGGTGGTCTGCGGTCACCTTACCACCTGGATGCCCAGCAAGCACAGAGTTACAATGTTCCTTAATTACCTTGTGGTGAAGATTAGACGGCACAAATAACCTTCCTGAAGGGCAGGAGGCAGTGGCGTCTCCCTGTGCCTCCAAAAAGTCATCCTCCAGTTCCGGATAAAGAGCCGAAATGACTACCCTTTTTTGTAATATCGGGGCAGGGTTCTCATGGTCATTACCACCAGGGAAGCTTCAGGACAAAGCATCAGCCTTGACAATTTTGACCCCTGGACGAAAAGTGACAACAAAATTGAACCTAGTAAAAAACAGGGACCATCTGGCTTGCCTAAGGTTGAGACGTTTAGCTGACTGCAGATCTGACAGTTTCTTATGGTCAGTAATAACAGTAATAGGATGGACAGCCCCCTGCAACCAATGTCTGCATTCCTCGAACGCCAATTTGATTGCCAAAAGTTCCCTATTACCCCTGTCATAATTTCTCTCAGCCAAAGACAATTTTTTAGAAAAGAAGGCGCATGGGCGCCATTTACTAGGGGACGAACCCTGAGACAACACAGCCCCAACTCCGACATCTGACGCATCAACCTCCACAATAAAGGGTTGAGAAACATCGGGTTTACTGAGTGTAGGTGCAGTGGCAAAATGATTCTTTAAGGAAGAAAAAGCCTGCAGGGAAGCCTCCGACCATTTGGAAAAATCAGGCCCCTTATTAGTCATGTCAGTAAGGGGTTTCACAATAACAGAGTAATTTTGGATGAATTTCCGATGAAAATTAGCAAAGCCCAGAAAACGTTGTAGAGCCTTCTGGTTCTCGGGACATTCCCTGGCATGGACTGCACAGATCTTCTCTGGATCCATCCGAAAACCCGAAGATGACAACAAGTACCCTAAAAACTGAACCTCCTGAACAGCAAAATCACATTTTTTCTGCTTGGCATAACGTTTTTTATCTCTTAATATCTGGAGCACTTACTTAACATGCCCCCTATGTGTCTCAAAATCAGATGAGTAAACCAAAATTTCATCTAGATAGACCACCACAAACCTCCCCACCAAATGATGGAAAATATCACGGATGGTAATTTGATTTAATTCCCGTAAATCTAAACAGGGACGTAGACTGCCATCTTTATTCTTCATAAAGAAGAACCCTGCCGCCATGGGCGAAGATGAGGGTATGATATGTCCCTTCTCCAGACTTTCCACAATGAAACCCTTCATGGCTTGTCTCTCAGGACCAGATAGATTATAAAGTTTAGCTCCGGGGATCAGGTTAATAGGACAGTCATAAGAACGATGAGGAGGCAAATCCTGACACGCTCCCCTCTCAGAAAAAACGTCCTCAAAACCAGACAGAAAAGCAGGTAGAATCTCCATAGAGAGTGTAACAAGGGAAATTTCTAAACAAAATTTCTCATGGCAGTAATCTCCCCATTAAATAATCTCCTTGGCTTGCCAATCCACCAGCGGATTATGTTTAACTAGCCAAGGAATACCCAAGACAATCGGTGTAGGAAGATTGTCCAGAACATAGCAATGAATTATTTCATAATGAACTGACCCCACCCTCAGTTTTATATTATGTGCAATCTGAGTAAATGCTTTCTGTGTAAGTGGCACTGAGTCAATAGCAAAGCTGGGAATGGGTTCAGCTAAAGCACAGCAAGCAAGACCATTAGTTTTCACAAACTCAGCAATAACCTTGCTGACTCCGGCTCCACTGTTAACAAACAGAAATTTTCTTGGTTTTGCTCTCTAGCATCACCTCAGCTGTCAGGACAAAGTGGGAACTCCAGATTGGCAACCCCTTGTTTATCCAACTCCAGACTACCAAGAGTTAATCAAGTCTCCTTTTGTTTAGGAATTGAAGGACAGGTCCCAACAAAATGTCCCTTTTTAGCACAAAAAAAAAAATATGCCTTTTTTCTTGCGAATCTCTGGGGAGATGTATGATGTAGAGACACCCCCTAACTACATGGGTTCCTCCACCTCCCCAACTACTGGTTCACCCCCAGACCACTCCCCTGGAAGAGGTACACAACTCCGACAAGTAGGCCCTGGAGAAGGTGGTCTTACCCGTCTGTCCCAAAGGCGTCTATTAAGACATATGGCCAGAGACATGGCAGCCTCCAAGGACTGAGGAGTTTCATATACTGCCAAGTCATCTTTCAACCTTTCAGTAAGTCCCTCACAAAATTGACTTCTAAGGGCTGATTCATTCCATTTGGAATCCGTCGCCCATCTACGGAATTCCGAACTGTAAGTTTCCACTGACCGATTCCCCTGCTGAAGACGGCATAGCCTAGATTCAGCCAAGGCGACTCGGTCAGGGTCATCATAGATGAGGGCCAGAGATCGGTAAGACCCCTTCACAGACTGGAGACATACTGAGTTCTGTGGTAATGAAAACGCCCATGACGGAGGGTCTCCCTGCAATATAGAGGTCACAATACCAAACCATTGTTCCTCATTACCGGAGGAGTAAGGATGAAGTTTGAAATACAATTTGCATGCCTCCTTAAACTCAATGAACTTGTCCCTACCTCCTGAAAATCTGTCCGGGAGGGCAATCTTGGGTTCAGGCTGGACAGGCCTACCTGCTGAGACCCCACATTGGTGACCTGTAACTATTGATGCTGCTACTGAACCTCACTGTGGAGGTCATTCACCTCCAGATACGGCCTGTGCAGCCACTCTGCGAGCTCTGCAACTGAACCCATACCAAGAGAGAAAAAAAAAACGGTGCAAGCCCTCAAACACAAAGAGAAATTTAAAAAAATTACAGTTTTCACCCTTTTTTTTTTCCTTTACAAAGCATGCTTTTCCAGCTAAAATGTCATGCCAGGGGGGTGAAGAACTAGTGCAACACAGAGGTAAGAGGGAAAGAAAGCCCAGACAGTAGGGAGAAGGGGAAGTGGAGACCTCCTAGTCTGGTCTAGTGTCACCCTGTCTCAACTACCATCCCTCTATTGCCTCTTCAGCAATCGCCGCACGCGTGCCTCATCTTGTTTTTCCCAGGCATATGGCTAAGACTAGGGATTGGAGGAGATGAGCACTAGTCAATCTCCACTAGACTCTATAGACAACAAGGGTAGAAAAACAGGGGGGAATTGCTTAGCTTTAGACGACTCCAGAGACATGCGAACTCGGTCTCAAGCTCCAGAGAGGATGAAGTACTGCTCTTGCTAAGCCTTCACAAGAAGAAATGAATATACCCGGCACCTCCCTCTCAGACACACCAGGTATATATACACTCAGGCAAGATAGCTAATTATCAGATGGAGGTAGCCACTAGATTCTAGAGACAGCCTCTAATTACTGATACTCGAGATGCTCAGCGGTGGCTGAGTATTTCCAGGGTTGCTCAGCCGGAGCCCTGGTCCCCTCCCTGCATCTTTGGCGCTCTTCAATCAATCAACATGCAGGGATGTCTGCCACACACTGTAATGCTGCAGCCATGTTAGTCGTGGCATTACAGTCATTAGCTGGCCACACAGCGTCATCAGGTCTACATCAGACCTGGTGCCGCCATGCTTGTCACAGTCTACACTGCAATCAGGCAACATAGGGAGAGGTGCTGCTGAGCTAGAGAGAGATTTGGTTGCTTATTAGTTAGTGTAGGTATTCTACAAGAGTCTTTACAAATCCATCTCAACTAACTGTTCTTCTGAGGACTAATCCAGCTGCAGACATACCAGTGCTAGGCAAGCAGGCAGGGTATATAGCAGACATAGCAAGAGGGTCCATTCCAGTTCTGTTTGCTGGTACTTTTACAGATATTTCTAAAAAATAGCCGCAGGTACCAGGGGCCAGGAATATATATTTTTTTAATTTTAATCCTGATTATTTGCTTAAAAAGCAATCCAGAGAACACATTTTTTCTGCTCCATTTACTTGTTGGCACTGCAGAATATAGCCAGGTCCTTTCCATAGTACAGCGCTAAAAATCAAACTATTTAAAACTGTGGTTTGTCCGTCACATGGATCACATATAATTGTGCTGCAAATATTGCCATTTCTGGCCTCCATTGAAATTTTGTTGCAGTGTGTCAGAGAACTTATTGAAATGATGTCGGCGCTGTTAAAATAGTTACTTAGAGGCCAACTATTTAAAACTGTGGTTTGTCCTTCACATGGATCACATTTAATTGTGCTGAAATTATTGACATTTCTGGCTTCCATTGAAATTTTGTTGCAGTGTGTCAGTGACCTTATTGACACGAGGTCGGAGCTGTTAAAAATAGTTACCTACAGGCCAGCTATTTAAAACTGTGGTTTGTTGGTCACACGGATCACATATAATTGAGATGAAAATTCCTCCATTTCTGGCCTCCGTTAAAATTTTGTTTCAGTGTGTCAGCGAAGTTATTGACACCAGTTTGCTGTTAAAAATAGATACCTACAGGCCAGCTATTTAAAACTGTGGTTTGTCTGTCACACGGATCACATATAAGTTCCCTCCAAATTCAGCCATTTGTAGTGAGCATAGAAGATATTGCCTCCATTAAAAACAGGCAAGGCAAGTGGCAAGGGACAGGGAACTGGACGTGATGGTGATGGTGCATGCAGAGCCCAAGGTTGTGTGGAAGCTGAAATTGTGCCACAACAAATATCACCACCACCACCCTGTCTTCCACAAGGTCAAGTCTCAGTAGCCATGAGTCTGGACCGCATATTCCTCACCCTGATCCTCCTTCCTCCCACCATGCTGAGTGCCCAGAGACAACTGATCCCACACTTGGACACTCAGAAGAGCTGTTCACTTTCCCATTTATAGATTCGGACCTCTCGCCCAGTCTACTTGAAATGGGGCAAGAAGAGATCGCATGTAGCGATGTCCAAATATTTGAGCAGCCACGGTCACACGAAGGCGAAGTACTGCAAAAACTGCATCTCCCGAATGGCGAAAACACATTTTTCTAGTTTAGCATATAGTTTGTTATCCCTTAATATTTGGAGAACCTGTCTAACATGCCCACGATGTGTCTCAAAATCAGGTGAGCAAACCAAAATATCGCCCAAATAGAACATCACAAGCCTCCCCACCAAATGATGAAAGATATAATTTATGAAATTCTGAAACACCACAGGTGCATTGGTCAAACTGAAAGGCATAACCACACTCTGAAAATGCCCTTCAGGGGTATTGAATGCTGTTTTCCATTCATCCCCTTCTTTGATTCTAACCAGATTGTAGGCTCTACTTATGCCAACTTGGAGAATACCTTATGTCCCACAACCTGGCTGAACAAATCTGGAATCAGAGGAAGAGGGTATGGATCTAGGATGATAATTTGATTTAATTCCCAGAAATGTAAATAGTGATGTAAGCCGCCATCTTTTTTCTACAGTACGAAGAACCCTGCCACCACGGACGAAGATGGTTGGCTGATGTGTCCCTTTTCCAGACTTTTCACAATGAAATCCTTCATGGCTTGTCTGTCAGGGCCAGAAAGATTATACAGTCTGGACTTTGGTAGCATAGCTCCAGGGGTCAAATTATTAGGACAGTCATATGCACGATGAGGAGTCAAATCCTTGCACCCCCTCTCAGAAAAAAACGTACTCAAAACCAGACAGAAAAGCAGGTAATATTTTCATAGAGACTGTAATAAGAAAAATATCCAAACAGTTCTCATGGCAGTAATCACCCCATTCAACAATTTCCCTGGCTTGCCAATCCACCAACGGGTTATGTTTCACCAACGAAGAGAGACCCAAAACAATTGGAGTGGAGAGACTGTCCAGAACATAGCAAGGGATTATCTCACAATGAACCAACCCCACCCTCAGTTTTACATTATGTATAGTGATGAGCGAGCATACTCGCAAGTACTCGGTATTTGCCCGAGCATCTCAGTACTTGAGATGCTCGGAGCTCGCCGAATACTTGCGAGACGCTCAGGTCTCCTCCCTGCATATTTGGCACTCTTTAGAGTGCCAATCAACATGCAGGGATTGCCTGCCAATCATTATAATGCCGCAGCCATGGTGGTTGTGGCATTACAGTGATTGCCTGGTTGCACAGCATCATCACGTCTATAGCAGACCTAGCGCTGCCATGCTCATCACAGTCATTCCAGAATCAGACAGTGTAGGGAGAGGCGCTACTGAGCTATGGAGAGATTTGCTTGTTTATAGTTAGTGTAGGTGTACCAAACAATATTGAAGACACATATCCATCTCAACAAACAGTCCTTCTGAGGACTAATCCATTTGCAGAGATATCGGGCAAGCAGTGTAAATAGGCTGGCAGGGTATACAGCAGACTGGAGTGCACATAGCACAAGAGACTCAATTTCAGTTCTGCCTTCTGCTGCTGTTAGAAATTTCTAAACAAAGGCCCACGTCTCAGGGGCCAGGAATATTTTTTTGTGGATCTTAATTAGAGATGAGCGGTGATCGACTCGAACTGTTCGCCAATCTCAAATTCGAGCTGTTTTGGGCGGTGTTCGAGCCGTTTGATGAAACCGAACGATTTGAAAAAAATTCGGAGGTTCGAGGTTATGTTCGATAACTGTTCGTGCACCAAAATCATAACTGGATTTTTTCTCAGTAATGCTGAAAATTAATGTTAATAAGCAGTTTGAGTGTACAGCGGAGCGGGGGGAGGGGCAGGGGATGGATCTCTGCATAAATAATGAAGATCTCCATTTTTTTTTCTCTTTCCCGCATTTACAGTGGGGAGGTGCAATCTGTCAGCCTATCAGCAGCGCACACACGGAGCGAACTGCTTTTTTTCACACAAGAAAGGGCATGTGTCATTGGCAGTGTATGTCACATGTCCTTGCCCTATAAGACCCAGCCATTTTCCACGTAGCCACCATTTTCTCACTGCTGCAGCTGCGTGTTAGACGGCACCGCTGTTGCTGTGTGCGCTATTCTTTGAGTGTTAATTTCAAGCAAATTTTCGCACAAATCTACAGATAGCTTGGGAGTAGGGAATAGTTGTGATTGCAGTCCTTTTGAGGACTAGGTTACATAATTTCCTACGACTTTTATCAGGCAGGTCTGTGCTCTTAAATACATAGGTTGGGAGTAAAGACTAATTGTAATTGCAGTCCTTTTGAGGGCTAGGTTACATCAGTTCCTATCACTTTTTTGCAGGCAGGTCTGTGCCAGAGCTGTGAAAGTTTTTTTCACAGCATTTGGCTAAATCTAGCTAAGCAAATCCTATTTGGCCTCTTGCAGTGTGTGTTAGTCAAAGGAGTAGAGTATCTGTGTTGCAAGCTACACCACCTGTGTACAGAATACAAATATTTTTACTGCACAAAGCCAAGTAAAACCTTTTGGGCATAGCATCATTCTATTAGTGCATCTATACTAACATCTACCAGGTTGCAAATTCAAAATAATTTTTATCTGCATCTAGCTCTGAAAAAATATTTGGGCTTGTAGCAGTGTGTGGGACTTGTTCTATTAGTAAATCTATACTAACCTCCACCAGGTTGCAAATTCAAAATAATTATTATCTGCATCTAGCTCTGAAATAATATTTGGGCTAGTAGCAGTGTGTGGGACTTGTTCTATTAGTCCATCTATACAAACCTCCACCAGCTTGCAAATTCAAAATAATTTTTATCTGCATCTAGCTCTGAAAAAATATTTGGGATTGTAGCAGTGTGTGGGACTTGTTGTATTAGTCCATATACATTAACCTCCACCTGGTTGCAAATGCAAAATAATTTTTATCTGCATCGAGCTCTGAAAAAATATTTGGGCTTGTAGAAGTGTGTGGGACTTGATCTAATAGTCCATCTATACTAACCTCCACCAGGTTGCAAATTAAAAATAATTTTTATCTGCATCTAGCTCTGAAAAAATATTTGGGCTTGTAGCAGTGTGTGGGACTTGTTCTATTAGTCCATATATACTAACCTCCATCAGGTTGCAAATTCAAAATAATTTTTATCTGCATCTAGCTCTGAAAAAATATTTGGGCTTGTAGCAGTGTGTGGGACTTGTTCTATTAGTCCATCTATACTAACCTCCACAAGCTTGCAAAATCAAAATAATTTTTATCTGCATCTAGCTCTGAAAAAATATTTGGGCTTGTAGCAGTGTGTGGGACTTGTTCTATTAGTCCATCTATACTAACCTCCACCAGGTTGCAAATTCAAAATAATTTTTATCTGCATCTAGCTCTGAAAAAATATTTGGGCTTGTAGCAGTGTGTGGGACTTGTTCTATTAGTCCATCTATACTAACCTCCACCAGCTTGCAAATTCAAAATAATTTTTATCTGCATCTAGCTCTGAAAAAATATTTGGGCTTGTAGCAGTGTGTGGGACTTGTTCTATTAGTCCATCTATACTAACCTCCACCAGGTTGCAAATTCAAAATAATTTTTATCTGCATCTAGCTCTGAAAAAATATTTGGGCTTGTAGCAGTGTGTGGGACTTGTTCTATTAGTCCATCTATACTAACCTCCACCAGCTTGCAAATTCAAAATAATTTTTATCTGCATCTAGCTCTGAAAAAATATTTGGGCTTATAGCAGTGTGTGGGACTTGTTGTATTAGTCCATCTATATTAACCTCCACCAGGTTGCAAATTCAAAATAATTTTTATCTGCATCGAGCTCTGAAAAAATATTTGGGCTTGTAGCAGTGTGTGGGACTTGTTCTATTAGTCCATCTATACTAACCTCCACCACCTGTGTATGTAATAAAATTGTTTTACTGCATCTAACCCAGCCAATACTTTTGGGCTAATACCACAGTTTGGCCACTCAGCTCTGCTCGGTTCCCATCCATTGTTTTTTGTGCAAACAACTCCAGAGTTGTCAATTAGTTAACCACCAAAATGAGTGGAAAAAGGCCTGCTGCTGGTGGAAAGGGAATAGGTGTGTTGGGAAGGGAAAAAAAGTTTGTGTCCGCGGGGTAGGTGTTAAAGCAACAGTAACATCTGCAGAAGAAAGACCATCTTCAAGCCAAACTAAGATGTCTACTTCTTTTAGCGGACAATGTGATAAGATCCCTTTCTTATGGCCACGCCAATCGCTACAAATTCCAGATGAGGCACAAAAACAGCAGGTGCTTCAACAGATATCAAGTGCTCCTTTAAGTGGGCTCTCCTCCACCTCAACTTCAACATCACAAATACTCCAGTCCTCAGAGGTGTCACCCCAATCGCACTTGCTTCCTCACAGCTCCCAAGTCTCCAGCTGCCCGTCTGAGTATGGGGTAAAACAGATGGTTGAGTCTGCAGAGCAGTTTACTCAAACTATAGCCTGAGAATCAGAGGTCGGCCCCAGAGCTTCTGTGAATCCAGACGAGGAAATGATCTGCACTTATGCCCAGAATCTTTATGAGTCGGATCCAGGACCAGATGCAGAAGGTTCTGACCATAAAGTAGACCCTCGTTTCCAAACTGTAACTCCTGTTGATGGGGACAATGAGGAAGACGATGATGAGCCTCAAATACCTGATTGGAGCGACAACTTTAGTTTTTTGTCAGGTCAGGAAGAGGTTGGCTCTGAGGACGACGGGTGTGAAAACACACAGGGTGATGATGACGAGGTTGAAGATCCCACTTACTGTCAACCCACAGTCAGCCATTCGATGAGGTCAGCAGAGGAGGATGCTAGTGATGACGAGGTCAGGTTGCGCCTTCCTGGACAGAGACGTAGTACTGGAAGCACGTCAACAACAGCATCCTCAAACACAACTCTGCCTCTGACCACAAGTCGTGGTGGCTCTTCAGGTTGCATGGGTGCAAAGCCTTTCATAGTCTGTGCATTTTTTCAGATCGATAAGGATGACCCAACTCGCGTTATCTGTAACATTTGTCAACAAAATCTAAGTAGAGGCCAAAAAATACATAGTTTGAGTACTTCATGCATGAACTGGCACATGGATATGAAGCATAAGTTGCAGTGGGAAGCTCACTGTGCTACAATGCGGTCTAGCCGGCCGGGCCAACCACCGTCTGCCACATCTTGTGCATCCGCGGCCTCTTCATTCTCTGTGACTGGGGGGACAGCAGTCACACCTGTTTTGGGACGCAGACCTGCCACCTCTTTACCCGCAACAGCCAGCGTGATTGGCAGGTCATCATTTTCTTTGGAGGTGGAAACACCAGCTGGTGTTCAGCGCTGTCCGACATCGATAGCACCACCTTTGGATCAAGGCAACCTAACATGTCCACCTGCATCTTCCTCACAGACCGGCAGTTTGCCGGGGACACCCTTCTCAACCCCGTCTATGCACAACAGCCAGCCCTCAGTCCCTCAGATGTGGACAAGTAAAAGACCATTTCATCCTAGGCATGAGAAAGCTAAGAGTTTGAATTTCACCATATGCAAGCTGTTGGCTACAGAAATGCTGCCTTTCCGCCTGGTGGACACAGAGGATTCTCGTGACCTTATGTCCGTCGCAGTGCCCCAGTACCAAATGCCCTGTTGGCACTACTTCTCAAAGAAAGGTGTGCCTGCGCTCCACCAGCATGTCGCACACAACATCACCGCTTCTTTGAGAAACTCTGTGTGTGACAGGGTGAATTTCACCACTGACACTTGGATGAGTAGGCATGGACAGGGGCGTTACATGTCACTGACTGGGCACTGGGTTACTATGGTGACAGCAGGACAGGGGGCTGCTGTCCAATTCTTGCCGTCCCCACGAGTTGTGCGTCAATCCTCTTTATCTTGAAGTTCCTCAAATGCTTCTGCCTCCTCAACCTCCTCTCGGTCCTCCACCTGCACCCAAAGCCTGTCTGGTCATGCCACAAGCTTTCTAACTGCACAGAAGGGATCCTGCACACCTCATTACTATGCAGGCAACAGGGCTCTACGTCATCAGGCAGTTTTTACTTTGAAATATCTGGGAAATGTGAGTCACACAGCTGAGGAGTTGTGGTCAGCTCTGGAGAACCAGTTTCATGAATGGTCATCTCCACTGGACCTGAAACCATGGAAGGCCGTGTGCGACAATGGTGCAATGTCACACACGTGCCTTGTATGGCTCACGTGTTGAGCCTGGTTGTCCAGCAATTTTTTGCCCACTATCCCGGACTAGATGGCCTTCTGCAGAGGGCTCGGTCGCTGTGTGCTCACTTCCGCCGTTCGCATCCCGCAGCTCAGCGACTTACATCTCTACAGAAGACATTCGGCCTGCCACTTCACCGGCTAAAATGCGATGTGCCTAACTGGTGGAATTCAACTCTGCACATGTTGCAGCGACTGTGGCAGCACCGATAAGACCTGGTGCAATACGTTCTGACGTATAGCCTGGGCCAAAGAGATCCAGAGGTGGGGCAAATCATGCTGGAGGAGTGGTCACAGATCAGGGACCTATGCACCCTTCGCCACAGTTTGAAATGGAGATGAAGATATTTATTGCTGACGATGCCATTATCAGCATGACTATTCCGGTGATTTACATGCTGGAGCACATGTTAAACAGAATTCGGAGTCAGGTGGTGGCACAAGAGGAGATGGAGGAAGCAGAGGAGGAGGAGTTGTATGCAGAAGGGCTAACATCTGCAAGGTCCAGACGGTCGGCAGCACCAACGTGACAGGCATGTGAGGTTGGAGGAGATGGTTTTGCCAGGGCGCATGGTAGCAGCCAAAATAGTGAGGAAGGTGCAGGAGCCCAGGACGAAGTGGAGGACGAACTGATGGAAGACTCATCAGATGAGGGAGACCTTGATCACATTTCTGTTTTTGCGAGGTTGGGGGGAGAGGGCAGAGGAAGGAAGCATGAGTGTTACCTCGCCACCAACACAACAGGGACTTGGTGCTCCTGTATGCGCAAGACACATGAGTGCCTTCTTGCTGCACTACCTGCAACATGACCCTCGAATTGTCAGAATTAGAAATAATCCTGACTACTGGGTTGCCACACTGTTAGATCCCCGGTACAAAAGTAAATTTTCAGAAATTATTCCTGCCATAGAAAGGGATGCACGCTTTCAGGAGTTTCAGCAGAGACTGTTGAAGAATCTTACATGTGCTTTTCCACAAAACACCAGTGGTGAATCTCACAGTTCTAACTTTCCAACCGTGGGACCATCGAGTGTTTAGCACTCAAAGTGTAACAGAAACACTGTATCTGCTGGTAACATCAATTTTGCGGATTCATTTCACCACTTTTTTAGCCCATCCTTTGCAAGGCCACAGGAGACAAGAAGTCTGACACATAGTCAATGCCTAGAGACGATGGTACAGGAGTATCTCCAAGTAAACATTGAAGCCATGACTGTGTCACTGGTCCCTTGCTCTTTTTGGGCTTCCAATCTGGATAAATGGCTGGAGCTCGCCTCTTACGCCTTGGAGATCTTGTCATGCCCCGCAGCCAGCGTTCTGTCTGAACATGTGTTCAGCACTGCTGGTGGTGTGCTGACAGATATGCACACGCGGCTCTCCACTGATAATGTAGACAGACTCACGTTCATAAAGATGAACAAATCATGGATCCGAAACGACTTTTCTACCCCTGTGTCATCCTGGGGAGACTAAAAGCTTGATGATTTGTTAAAATCACCTCACCAACCGATTTAAGCTTTCAAAATTACTAATCATGTTAATCTGTATCTTGGCTGGAAAATAATTTGTGCCTTGTAGCAGTGTGCAGTACTGATTCTATTAGGCCATCTATACTAAACTCCACCAGATTTAAAATTACTAATCATGTTTATATGTATCTTGGCTAGAAAATAATTGAGCCTTGTAGCAGTTTGCCGTACTGATTATATAAGGCCATCTATACTAAACTCCACCAGATTTAAAATTACTAATCATGTTTTTTTGTTTCTTGGCTAGAAAATAATTTGGGCCTTGTAGCAGTTTGCAGTACTGATTCTATTAGGCCATCTATACTAAACGCCAGCAGATTTAAAATTACTAATCATGTTTATCTGTATCTTGGCTGGAAAATAATTTGGGCCTTGTAGCAGTTTGCAGTACTGATTCTATTAGGCCATCTATACTAAACTCCACCAAATTTAAAATTACTAATCATGTTTATCTGTATCTTGGCTGGAAAATAATTTGGGCCTTGTAGCAGTTTGCAGTACTGATTCTATTAGGCCATCTATACTAAGCTCCACCAGCTTTCAAATTAATAATAATTTTTAACTGCATCTAGCCCGAAAAATAATTTTGGGGATCCTAGATGCGCAAAACACATGAGTGCCTTCTTGCTGCACTACCTGCAACATGACCCTCAGATTGTCAGAATTCGAAATAATCCTGACTACTGGGTTGCCACACTCTTAGATCCCCCACACTCTTCAATCAACCTTTTCATTTTAATAAAAGAACAAAAACATTTTCATTTTTGAAATTATAAGTATTAGCAGGTTATTAGAAAGTGAAATCAAACAGTTTTCAACTCAAAACTTTATTCTAGGTGATGTTACATTTGCACATAGGACCCCTTGTTCGAAAGGAACTTCTGAACTCTCTCGTCCATTGAATTTGTCAGGTTTTGGATGGTTTCTGCTTCAATTGTTTTGCATGAGGACAGAATACCCTACCAGAGATATTGTTTAGATGTGAACTGCCTCCCGCCATCATAGACACTCCTTTTGATGATGCTCCAGAGTTTCTCAATGGGGTTGAGGTCAGGGGAGCATGAGGGTCACACCATAAGTTTGTCCCCTTTCATGCCCATATTAGCCAGAGATGCAGATGTGTTATGTGCAGCATGAGACGGTGCATTATCATGCATGAAAATGATCTTGCTGCGGAATACACGGTTCTTCTTCTTGAACCATGGCAGGAAGTGCTGTTTGAGAAACTCCACATACATTATGGAGTTTATCTTTACCCCTTCAGGGATCCTAAAGGGGCCGAAAATCTCTATCCTCATGATTCCAGCCCAAAACATTACTCCACCTCCTCCTTGTTGGCGCCGTAGCCATGTTTGCATGGTGTGTCCATCAACGAGCCATCCTCCACTCCATCCATCTGGACCATCGAGCGTTGCACGGTACTCATCGGTGAACAAAACTGTTTCGCCCACTGGAGCCATTTCTGCTTGTGTACAGTGGATAGAGGAGGTCAACAGGATGTATTACTCACAGCTGCAAACCTCTGAAGGAGCCTGCATCTTGATGTTCAGGGGACGTTGAAGGCACCAGCAGCTTCAAAAACTTGTCTGTTGCTATGACAAGGCTTTTTTGCCGCTGCTCTTTTAACCTGACGAAATTGCCTGTAGGAAAGAGTCCTCAATTTTCCCTTATCAGCACGCACACTTGTGTACTGTGAATCAGCTACATACTTCTTGATTGTGCGATGATCAGGATGAAGCGTCTTGGCAATGTTGATTGAAGTCATGCCTTGACCTAAACACTCCACAATTTGTTGCTTCTCAGCAGCCGACACATCCGTTTTCTTTCCCATTTTGGCAGAAAATATAGGCTGCTTAATAATGTGGGACAGCCTTCTTAAGTAGTCTTGCCTTTCATTGGACACACCTGCCAAACTAATTAGCACAGGTGTCTACAATTGCTTACAGTGATATAAAGAGCCCTGACACACATCACCATCAATGAGTTTAACTGACAAACAAACAAATTCTTCCCTTATCACTCCTAAACACTTTTTGCATAATAATTTGGAACACAGTGTACATGTGCTTTTCCACAAAACACCAGTGGTTCACATAGTGAATCTTACAATTCTAACTTGCCAACGGTGGTCTGTATGGAGTTGTTCAATTAGGGGCCCAAAATTAAGATAACATAGACGGGAGAGGTCTCTATGAATATGAATTCCTAAGCATTTGATACCCTGTGAGGGCCAGGCAAAGGGAAAGTTGGACTGGATTGAATCCTGTATTGATTTGGGGAGGGAGACATCGAGTGCCTCAGACTTCGCTGCATTGATTTTAAAATTTGACCATGAAACAAAGTGATCTATTTCAGCCATAACAGCAGGGATAGATATATGTGATTGAGTGATATATACTAGGACATCATCAGCAAATGCAGAGCACTTGTACTCTGTGCCTCCCACCTCAATCCACCTAATATTGGGGTTATGGCGAATTGATGAGAGCAGGTGCTCCGTCACTAGGATGTATAAGAGAGGGGACAGAGGACGTCCCTGCCTTGTCCCATTGGTGATTATGAAAGGTGATGAAAATGTTCCATTTATCTTCTGCCTAGGTGACGTATTGCGATACAGGGCCGTGATTTTGCCTATAAAAGGCTCCCCTAGACCCCTTCCCCAAGCTTTTTAAGAGAATAATATATGGCGTGCCTGGAGACTCTTTGGAATGCTTTCTCAGCATCCAACGAGAGCATCTAATTACAAATTTTTAACTGCATCTAGCCCAGGAAATACTTTGTTCCTAGTAGCAGTGTCTGCTAGTCAGCGTATTATCCCAGCTGTTAAGCAAGCTACACCACCTGTAGTTTGGACACTTAATTTTTTCAAAGGAAATGGTTCGGGCCCCCGGGACACTCAGTGAAGAACATCGGGGAGGCACCCCAAGGCACAGGGGCAGGAACTGGCGGTAGGACTCCTTGAAGTGGACCGCCAAGCTCGATCCTTATAAAAGCTTTTTAACTGCAGCAGCTTTAGTGGATGCTACTGGAGCTGGAATTACCGCGGCTGCTGGCATGAGACTTGCCTTTCAATAGATCCTTGTAAAAGGATTTAAAGTGTACTCATTCAAATTAGAGAGACAATTTAAATTAAAAAGAATAGACCTGCCTCCACAGCAGGGGGGCTCGCTCGACCCACCAGCGGACAGGCACCAGTATTTGGACAGGGGGGCTGGCCATCAGGGTCCACCGCGGCTCTGGCACAAACCCGGCGACACGGAGGTCGCACGGGCAGGAACCGACTGGCCGTGTCAGCTTCGCACTTTTTTGGTTTTAGAAGGGTATGACATGCCTATATCTATGTCTCCCCCTCCTTTTACTCCTCCACCTCTTTTCTTTTCGCATGACTATATGTAATTGTCACTTTTCCATGTGTTAGTTGTGTCTTCTGACCACTTTGTCAGCTTTTGGACACCTTTGAAGTGTTTTCTATGTGTTTTCTATGTGTTTCTATGTGTTTTTGTTTGCCTGCCATTGGTTTTAATGGTGTTCGAAGGTGTTCGATGAAAAGTTTGACAAACAGTTCGGCGAACATACGGGTGTTCGATGAACCGAACCGAACTCGAACACTACGGGGGTGGCTCAACACTAATATTAATCCTCATAATTTGCTTAAAAAGCAATCCAGAGAACATAGTTTTTCTGCGCCATTTGCTTGTTAGCACTGCAGAATACAGTCAGGTCCTTTCCATATTTCAGTGCTAAACATCCAGCTATTTAAAACTGTGGTTTGTCAGTCACATGGATCACATATAATTGAGCAGAAAATTCTGCCATTTTTGGTCTCCATTCAATTTTTTTTTCAGTGTGTCAGCAAAGTTTTTGACACCGGTTTGCAGTTCAAAATAGTTATCTGCAGGCCAGGTATTTAAAACTGGTTTCCCGTCACACGGATCACATTCACATATAATTACGCTTAAAATACTGCACTATTTGGCCTCCATTCAAATTTTTTTTCAGTGTGTCAGCAAAGTTTTTGACACCGGTTTGCTGTTCAAAATAGTTTCCTACAGGCCAGGAATTTAAAACTGTGGTTTCTCCATCACATGGATTGCATATAGCTTTGCTCCAAATTCAGCCATTTGTATTGAGGGTAGAAGATATTGTCCTCCATTTAAAAAGGGCAAGGCGCGTGGCAAGGGACGGGGAACTGGACGTGATGGTGATGGTGCATGCAGAGTCCGAGGCTGAGGCTGTGGGCAAGCTGAAATTGTGCCACAACAAACACCCACATCTTCTCACCCAACCTTCCTGTCCCAATTCCTAGGGGACCGCAGTACACCACTATTGAACCCAGAGCAGTGTCAAAAGGTTGTTGGTTGGATAGCGGATAATGCTTCCAGTCACTTAGCCACCACCACCACCCTGTCTTCCACACAGTCAAGTCTCAGTAGCCGTGAGTTTGGACCGCATATTCCTCACCCTGATCCTCCTTCCTCCCAGCATGCCGAGTGCCCAGAAACAAGTGATCCCACACTTGGACACTCTGGAGAGCTGTTCAATTTTCCATTTATAGAAGATTCGGGCTTCTCTCCCAGTCCACTGGAAACGGAACAAGAGGAGATCGCATGTAACGATGCCCAAATATTTGATCAGCCACGGTCACACGAAGGCGACGGTGGGAAAGTGTCACAAGAGGTGGACGATGATGAGACACAATTGCCAGAAAGGCAGGAGGAGAACCAGGGAGTGGAAGTGGAAGACGAGGTGGTGGATGATATAGTAACTGACCCAACCTTGCAGTAGGACATGCAGAGCGAGGACAGCAACACACAGGGGGAGGGAGGCAGAGCACCCAACAGGCAGGAAGAAACAGTGTGGTGGCCGCAGACAGAAGGCAGGCAGCTGTTCCCTGTATCACCAACATGACCGAAGTTGCCAGTACATCTGTTTGGACTTCCCGAGTCTGATTGTTTTTTAAAGACTCTGCCGATAACCCCAGAAAGGGCATTTGCACCACTTGCCAGGCCAGCATCAGCAGGGGTGGCAAAACTAGCAGCCTGATGACCACCAGCATGATCAGAAGCATGGCAGCAAACCCGACTTTGCAGGCCGAACCCCAGGTTCCAGGAACAGTGTCTACGGGTGGCACCATTGCTTCTTCCGCTGTTGTGCATGCAATCTAATCCCCTGTCCATGGAGTACACAAAGATGCCTCCTGCCCTGCACCTGTTGTTGCACACTCTCAAGTAGCAGCATCAGGAAGCACGTCCACGTCCTTGTCCCAGCGCAGCGTTCAGTTGTCCATACCCCAGTCCTTGGAACGCAAGATCAAATACGCTGCCAACGCCCCACAGGCCACACTACTAAATTCCCACATTTCACGACTGCTTGCGCTCGAAATGTTGCCATTTAGGCTTGTGGAGATGGAAGCATTCCGCAACCTGATGACTTTGGCCGTCCAATGATACTCTTTCCCCAGCCGCCACTGTTTCTCCCGGTGTGCCGTCCCCGTATTACACAAGAACGTGTACCAAAACATTAGCCGTGCCCTCAACAACGTAGTTACCGGAAAAGTCCACCTAACCACATGGACAAGTGATTGTGCGCAGGGACGATACATCTCGCTGATGGCACAAACGCAAAGGATTGTGGGCCCTAGGTCAATCAGGGTTGCCCCCACAGTCTACAGATCCTGCACCTCATCCTCCTCAGCCTCCTCCTCCTCTTCAGCCTCTACCTCCAAAATGACCACATCAGTCACAAGCTGGAAGCACTGCAGCACTGCCTCTGCCAAGCGGCAACATGCTGTGCTGAAGCTAATATACTTAGGTGACAAACCACACAATGCTGAAGAGTTGTAGACAGCTCTGAAAGAGCAGGCAGATCTGTGGCTCACACCGCTGAACCTACAGCCAGGCATGGTCGTGTGTGACAATGGCCGGAACCTGGTGGTGGCTCTGAGGCGAGGCGAGCTCACACATGTATCATGCCTGGTCCATGTGCTTTACCTCGTGATTCAGCTGTTTCTCAAATCCTACCAGGAGCTTCCAGATCTGCTTGTTAAAGTATGCCGCCTGTGTGCCAATTTTAGAAAGTCACCTACAGCTTCCGCCGCCCTTGCTTTGTTTCAGCAGCGTTTGCAGCTTCCGGCTCACAGACTGGTGTGTGATGTCCCCACGCATTGGAACTCTACACTGAAGATGTTGGGAAGGATTTGTGAGCAGAAGAGGGCAATTGTTGAGTACCAGCATCAACAAGGCTGTTGGTATTCAGTTCAGACTCCACACCTAAACCTCAGGAGTGGACATGGATGTCAGACATATGTACCATCCTCCAAAACTTTGAGGACTCCACCAAGATGGTGAGCGGTGATGACGCCATAATTAGCATCACCATCCCGCTTCTTTGTCTTCTGAAATGTTCTCTGCTCACAATCAATGAGGATGCATTGCAGGCAGAGCTTGATGAGATGGAGCAAGGAACCATGCAGCCCAGCCTCATCTCATCCCAACGTGGATTGGGTGACAATGAGGAAGAGGAGGAAAAGGAAGAACAGGAGCTAGTTTCATACGCTATAGATGGTACTACCTGCACAACTGTTATACCGTTTATTCAGCGTATTCAATAAAATATAGCCAGTTGATGGCTCTCTAAGAATAGTGAGGGCTGACTGCTGGCCCTTTAAAAATAGTAGAGGTCGTCTGATGGCCCTATAAAAATAGGCTTTGTGACTTTCAGAGTCCCTCCTTCATAAATGAAACACGATGTGTCTGATGATATCTCACACACCACATGGCCAGATAAGGTTGTAAAATGTTAAAATGACATTTCCTGGTGAATGCATTTGTCACGGTTGAAAGCAATGCAAAAGTGAAAAAACTCATCAAAAACGCTATGTGTGAACATAGCCCAAGGTGTGGAGGAGCATTTTTGTTTTTGGTTATTTATTTTGCTTTATATACAAGTCATTACCCTGGAAAGGATGTTCCTTAACATATTTCCCAGGAAAACCCATTTTGGTTTCGTTTTTGTATGTTTTATTGTGAGTCCGTAAAAGTGGCGTAATACCTCTGACAATGTTGTTGACAGCAGTGACCTGGGAGTCTTCCCCATGCTGTTCCCATGTCATTTGAGCACTGTTCCCATCGATTTGGACAATTTTTAGGCCCTCTGCAGACCGCCGGGGGGAGCCGCCTGAAAAATGCTCGAGTTTCCCATAGACTTACATTGGGCTCATTGCTCTGGTCAAGTACCCGAGTATTCCAATGTGCTCGACCCGAGCATCGAGCACCCGAGCTTTTTAGTGCTCGCCCATCACTAATTTTGTACCATCTGAGTTATCACTTTCTGTGCAAGTAGATCTTAGTCCATGGCGAAGATTGGAATAGGCTTAGCTAAAGGGCAGCAAGTAAGACCATGAGCTTTCACAAACTCAGCATCAATCAAGCTGACTCCTGCACCACTGTCAACAAACACAGAAATTTTCTCGGTTCTGCTCTCTAGCTCCACCTCTGCTGTCAGGACAAACCGGGAACTGCAGGTTGTCAAAAGAATCACCCCTTGCTTATCCAATTCCAGACTACCAAGGGTTAATCGAGCATCCTTTTGCTTAAGGATTGAAGGACAGACCCCAATAAAATGTCCCTTTTTCCCACAAAAAAACATATACCTTTTTTCTTGCGAATCTCAGGGGAAATGTATGATGCAAAGGCACCCGCCATCTTCATATGTTCCTCCACCTTCCCCAGCACTGGTTCATCACTCGACCGCTCCCCCAGCAAAGGTACACAACCCAGACAAGAAGGCCCCGGAGAAGGTGGTCTCACTCGCCTATCCTGAAGGCGTCTGTCCAGACATGTAGCCAAGGATATGGCAGCCTCCAAGGACCCATGAGTTTAATATAATGCCAAAGTATCTTTCAACTTTTCAGTAAGGCCCTCACAATTTTGTCTTCTAAGGGCTGTTTCATTCTATTTAGAATCCGTTGCCCACCTACAGAAATCAGAACTGTACGTCTCTACTGACCGATTCCCCTGCTGAAGGTGACGTATCCTAGACTCAGACAAGGTGACTCAGTCAAGATCATAATAAATGAGGACCTTGGCCACAAAAAAAGTCTCCACAGACTAGAGAGAAACCGAATCTTGCACTAAAGAAAAAGCCCAGGATTGAGGATCTCCCTGCAGCAACAAGATCATGATTCCCACTCGTAGTTCCTCACTTCCGGAGGAGAAAAGATGAAGTTTAAAGTACAACTAACAGGCCTCTTTAAATACAAAAAAACTGTCCCTACCTTCAGAAAACCTGTCCGTGAGGGCAACCTTGGGTTCAGGCTGGACAGGCCTACCTGTAGAGATCCCCGCATTAGCGACCTGTAGCCGTTGATGCTGATGCTGAACCTCACCGTGGAGGTCATTTTCCTCCATAGAAAGATGGCGCAGCTGCTTTGCGAGCTGCATCACTAAACCTACAGTATACCAAGGGAGAAAGAAAAAAAACGCACTCCAAAAAACGCACAAATAATCCAAAGTGTCAGTTTTTGTTTTTTTTCCCTTCTCAAAATGTGCATGGCCAATTATAATGTCACGCAAGTTGTGTGAAAGACTAAGTGCAACAGAGAGGGAAGGTGGAAAGGAAGCCCAGAATCGAGGGAAAACGGGGACTGGAGACCTCCTAGGCTGATCTGATATCACCCTGTCTCCACTAATGTCCCTATATTGGTTTCTCATCAATCATCGCAAGCGAAACTAAACCCTGTATTTCCCTAGAGCTTGGCTCTCGATAGGGAAGAGGGGGATGAGCACTAGTCGATCCCCACTAACAACTAAAGACAACAAGGGAGACAAACACAGGGAAAAGTAGTTTAACTTCAGCCGACTTCAGAGAGATAACTCCAAGCTTCCTCCTAGCATCACAGAGGAAGTTACCAGTCTGAGAGCTCCAAGCATTTACAGAAAACGTGAGTAAAACTGGCGTCTCCCGGCTGCAATGTGAAACCATTTATACACCCACACTTGAGTGTAAATTAGAGCAGGAGGAAGGTAACCGCTGGGTCCTAGCGTGAGAAAGACCAAGGAAGTTGTCTCTAATGCCAAACAAAGAGATCTTCGGCAACCAACTGCAGGGCGACTGCCTGTCACATCTGACACACCCGTGACAACATCTGAACTAACAGTTCTTCTATGGACTAATCCAGCTGCATATATTTTTAATCCTTGTGATAGCAGGAGTTAGGAAGGCAAAGTGTGAGGAGAGTGTATAGAGCAGAATAAGGTCCATTGCACGTTCTGTCTGCTGCTGTTACTGATATCAGGGCCCTGGATATCAGGGCTAATTTTATTTTGCTCCTAATCCTGATTATTTGCTTAAAAAGCAATACAGTACACCATTTTACTGCTCCATTTGCTTGTTAGCAGAATACAGCTAATTTTTTTTATTTTATTTGCATTGCTGTAATGTCTAAGCAGAGAAACTTGTCCATCATCAGACGTGATCCAATATTATTGCGGTAATAATCGTAACATTTTTTGGAGTGTGCCAAATATTACTCTCCAGTTAAGTCTGCCAGTTGTGTAGAGTTCAAAACTAATAACACTTGGTCGTTGAAGAATACCATATCTCTAACTCCACCGCCTAAAACCGTGGTCATCAGATGTGATCCGATATTACTGTGGTAATAATTGTAACATTTTTTGCAACATGGTAAATATTACACTAGAGTTAAAGTCTGCCAGTTGTGTGTTGTTCAAAACTATTCACACTTGGTCGCTGACCATTGTCAATACCATACATACTAAGACCACTGCCTAAAACCATCGTCATCAGAGGTGATGCCATATTACTGTGGTAATAATCGTCATATTTTTTGGAGCGTGACAAATATTACACTCGAGTTAAGGTCTGCCAGTTGTGTGTTGTTCAACCTATTCACACTTAGCCACTGACCAATACCATATCTCTAACGCTGCAGCCTAAAACCGTGGTCATCAGTCGGGATCAGATATTACTGCTCTAATAATCCAGAATTTTTTGGGAGTGTGCCAGATATTACACTCCAGTAAAAGTCTGCCAGATGTGTGTTGTTCAAAACTATTCACGCTTGGTCGTTGACCATTGCCAATACTATACTACAAGGCTACTCCCTAAAACCGTGGACATCAGATGGGATCAGATATTACTGCGGTAATAATCCAGATTTTTTTGGGAGTGTGCCAGATATTACACTCCATTTAAAGTCTGCCAGTTGTGTGTTGTTCAAAACTATTTACGCTTAGTCTTTGACCATTGCCAATACCATACTACAAGGCCACTCCCTAAAACCGTGGACATCAGACGGGATCAGATATTACTGCGCTAATAATCCAGATTTTTTTGGGAGTTTGCCAGATATTACACTCCATTTAAAGTCTGCCAGTTGTGTGTGGTTCAAAACTATTTACACTTGGTCTTTGACCATTGCCAATACCATACTACAAGGCCACTGCCTAAAACCGTGGACATCAGACGGGATCAGATATTACTTACATAATAATTCAGAATTTTTTGGGAGCGTGCCAGATATTACACTCCATTTAAAGTCTGACAGTTGTGTGTTGGTTGCTGACCAATAGCATATCTGTGAACAACGTCGTCAGAGTATTATGCCATTTTTACGGACTGACAATAAAACATACAAAAACAAAGCTAAAATAGATTTTCTGGAAGAAGTGTTAAGAAACATTCTTTGAATGGTCATGACATATATAAGGCCAAATAAAAAAGAAAAGGTATGGACTGTGGAAGAGATTTATGCTACCTGAATGAACACTCATCTCGAGCTGATGATACCACCTGTAACATACCTGGCGGCGTCCTTGCATAGTGGTCCATCTCCCACTGTGCAAGAGCGCGCACTTGATCTCCAGTCCAGTCTGCTAGCCTGGCTTCCCTCCATGCTGTCTGCTTGCCTCTGTGTCTGCTGCTTAAGGGCGGCGCCCGATCACTTCCTGCTTTTTGTACCTGCTGCAGGCACACCCCTTGTGCGTCCTCAGCGTATTGCTGTCTGTCATCTGGTATTTAACCCAGCTGCTCCAATGAATCCCTGCCTGAGCATTGTGTTTCATTCAGTGTGGTCTTTCACTCTGAATGTGCCAGGTCCCTTTCTGTGTTCTCTTGTCTGCCTATCCTGGAGGCTGTATTTCCAGGCCTGTCTGAACTCGCTCCTTGCTTGTTCCTCCCGCCTTTTAGGGGCTGCATTCCTAGACCCGCTCCTGTATCTAGTCTGTCCTGTCTGAACACACTTCTAGCCTGTTCCTCCCGTCTTCTAGGGGCTGCATTCCTAGACACGCTCCTGTATCTAGTCTGTCCTGTCTGAACACGCTCCTGGCCTGTTCCTCCCGCCTTCTAGGGGCTGCATTCCTAGACCCGCTCCTGTATCTTGCTACTTTGTCTGATCTTGTCTGTATTCCTTTCTAGCCTGTTTTCCCGTGTTTCTCTATGTCCGTACCTTTCCCTTTTCTGCAGAGTCTGAACTCGTACCTAACTCCTGCTCATTGTCACTGTACTGCCGTTTGTGAGTTTGTGGTCCACTCGCTACTTCACTGCAAGTACACTGTGGGTATCTGGTTCTGCCTTTCCCTTCCTGTCTGTTCCGTGTGTACAGAGCCCTGTCCCCCCTGCTCTGCCTTTGCTCACCGCTCCGGCGGTTCTAGCCTGCTCTGCCTTTTCTCACCGCTCCGGCGGTTCTACCCTGCTCTGCCTTTGCTCACCGCTCCGGCGGTTCTAGCCTGCTCTTCCTTTACTCACCGCTCCAGCGGTTCTAGCATGCTCTGCCTTTGCTCACTGCTCCGGCGGTTCAAGCCTGCTCTGCCTTTGCTCACCGCTCCGGCGGTTCTAGCCTGCTCTGCCTTTGCTCACCGCTCCGGCGGTTCTAGCCTGCTCTGCCTTTGCACACCGCTCCGGTTGTTCTAGCCTTCTCTGCCTTTGCTCACCGCTCCGGCGGTTCTAGCCTGCTCTGCCTTTGCTCACCGCTCCTGCAGTTCTAGCCTGCTCTGCCTTTGCTCTCTGCTCTGGCAGTCTCGCTCAGCTCTGACCCTTTGCTCGCCGCTCCAGGCGGCCTTGTCCTGCTCTGCTCTTGCTTGCCGCTCCGGGCGGCCTTGTCCTGCTCTGCTCTGCTCTTGCTTGCTGCTCCGGGCGGCCTTGTCCTGCTCTGCTCTTGCTCGCCGCTCCAGGCGGCCTTGTCCAGCTCTTGCTCTTGCTCGCCGCTCTGGGCGGCCTTGTCCTGCTCTGCTCTTGCTCGCCGCTCCAGACGGCCTCGTCTTGCTCTGCTCTTGCTCACCGCTCCAGGCGGCCTTGTCCTGCTCTGCTCTTGCTCGCCGCTCCAGGCGGTCTCGTCCTGCTCTGCTCTTGCTCGCCGCTCTGGGCAGCCTCGTCCTGCTCTGCTCTCGCTCGCCGCTCTAGGCGGTCTCATCCTGCCCTGCTCTCGCTCGTCTCTCTGGGCGGCCTTACTCTGCTTTTTTTGTCCGCCACATCTGTGGTTCTGTTCCTGAGTCCCAGTGTGTACTGGGTCCTATCCCACCTGTGTTCCTACCTGCTTGCGCCTCCCTGTCTGTACTCTAGCCGTGCTTGCCTGTACCCCCCTGCCTGCATACCCGCCTGCCTGCATACCAGTCGTGCCTGCCTATACCCACCAGTCTGTGTGCCAGCCTAACCTGTCTGTTCCTGCATTCCCCTGTGTGGGTCAACAGCCATGTCCGGGGTCTGTCCTGGAGTAGTGCCTGGTCCCTCTGCTCGGTTCCTCCTTGGTGCACTGGCGTCGTATGCCGTCGTGCGACCCTGGTCGGATCGGGTGAATACCTATTTACGCCCCCCCAGGCATTCACTCTCCGGCACGGTCCAGTGGAATCACATGCACACGCCGCTCAGCCCGGGCATGTGCATTACAGCATGCTCAGGTCATGGTTCCCATTGAGCACCACGTCCTTCGCTCTCTGAGACGTTTTCCAGCGAAGACCTGCATTAAAAATAAATAAATAATAAAAAAAAAAAGAATAATAATAATTTTCTTTAGCTGAGTTCCAGGCGAAGTACGCACCCGTCCAGATGGATCTTTCTGCACTCTTTCCTGCGGATCCGCCACGGTACTTTGGGGATCCAAAACAAAGTCGTGCATTTGTGGAGCAATGCATGCTACACTTCAAGGCCTACCCTCTCTATTTTCCTTCCGATTGGGCTAAAGTGGCCTTTATGATTGACTACCTAGCGGGTGATGCCTTGAAATGGGTCACCCCCCTATGGGAAGCATGGGATCCTGTCGTCCTTGACCTGCAGGCCTTCCTGGTGGCCTTTCGTATGGTCTTCGAGGACCCTAACCCTGAAGCCCCTGCTGAAGTTTCACTTCCCAATATCCCGGAGCAGCCCCGACGGGTAATGTGTGTGGGTAGCGCACTAGTCCTCCTGCCAGAAGAGACTACTGCCCACCCAGAATCCACACAGGATGACTACGCTCTCCGGAATACTTCTCACGACCTCAAGAGGCAGTCCAGACGTGCTAGGCGTAGAGGCAAGCCGTCACGCCTGCGTCTGTCCTCCCAAAGACCTCCTGATCCCAACCTTGAAGTCCCTGCTTAAGCTTCATTTCCCTGTATCCCGGAGCAGCCCTTACGGGTAATATGCGTGGGTAGCGCACCAGTTCTCCTGCCCGAAGAGACTTCTGCCCACCTAGAATCCTCCGGCATACCACCTGATAACAAATGGAGAGAGACTTCCCTACACACGGTACCCGATAATTCGTCCGCTCCGTCCTGTGAGCCTGACAATGGGTACCTCAAAGCGGTAGTTAACCCCGAGTCTCTATACCCCTCCGACCAGGCGGAGGACCTCCAGTTGTCTCCAGAACCCTTCAGGGTGCTACCTGGTAGCAAATGGACAGAGTCTTCCCTATACTCTGTACCTGATACCTCGCCCGCTTCGTCCAGTGAGTCCGACCTAGAGTACTCCGAAGCAGAGGTTATCCCCGAGTCTCTACACCGCTCCGACCAGGCAGAGGACCTCCAGTTGTCTCCTGAACCCTTCGGGGTGCTACCTGATAGCGAATGGACAGGAACTCTTCTATACTCGGTACCTGATACCTCGCCCGCTTCTTCCGGCGAGTCCGACCTAGTGTACTCCGAAGCAGAGGTTACCCCCGAGTCTCTGCACCCCTCCAACCCGGTGGAGGGCTTCCAGTGGTCTCCTGAACCCTCTGGGGTGCTACTTGATAATAAGTGGAGAGAGACTTCCTTGTGTGCTATTCCTTGGACTTCACCCGTTTCGTCTGTTGCTGAGGATGGCTGGATAGGAGGTAGCATCCTAGCTACCCAGAGGAGACCAGTTTTTCCGGTGGACAGTGGAAGTGATCTCCTTGAAGTAAAGGATTGGCCCTCGAATTCCCTGTGGAACATTCTGCCAGGCCTGAAGAAGAGGGGGCGTAAGGGGGGAGGTACTGTAACATACCTGGCGGTGTCCTTGCATAGTGGTCCATCTCCCACTGTGCAAGAGCGTGCACTTGATCTCCAGTCCAGTCTGCTAGCCTGGCTTCCCTCCATGCTGTCTGCTTGCCTCTGTGTCTGCTGCTTAAGGGCGGCTCCCGATCACTTCCTGCTTTTTGTACCTGCTGCAGGCACACCCCTTGTGCGTCCTCAGCCTATTGCTGTCTGTCATCTGGTATTTAACCCAGCTGCTCCAATGAATCCCTGCCTGAGCATTGTGTTTCATTCAGTGTGGTCTTTCACTCTGAATGTGCCAGGTCCCCTTCTGTGTTCTCTTGTCTGCCTATCCTGGAGGCTGTATTTCCAGGCCTGTCTGAACTCACTCCTTGCTTGTTCCTCCCGCCTTCTAGGGGCTGCATTCCTAGACCCGCTCCTGTATCTAGTCTGTCCTGTCTAAACACGCTCCTAGCCTGTTCCTCCCGCCTTCTAGGGGCTGCATTCCTAGATCCGCTCCTGTATCTAGTCTGTCCTGTCTGAACACGCTCCTGGCCTGTTCCTCCCGCCTTCTAGGGTCTGCATTCCTAGACCTGCTCCTGTATCTTGCTACTTTGTCTGTTCTTGTCTGTATTCCCTTCTAGCCTGTTTTCCCGTGTTTTTCTATGTCCGTACCTTTCCTTTTTCTGCAGAGTCTGAACTCGTACCTAACTCCTGCTCGTTGTCACTGTACTCCCGTTTGTGAGTTTGTGGTCCACTCGCTACTTCACTGCAAGTACCCTGTGGGTATCTGGTTCTGCCTTTCCCTTCCCGTCTGTTCCGTGTGAACAGAGCCCTGTCCCCCCTGCTATGACTTTGCTCACCGCTCCGGCGGTTCTAGCCTGCTCTGCCTTTTCTCACCGCTCCGGCGGTTCTAGCCTGCTCTGCCTTTGTTAACCGCTCCGGCGGTTCTAGCCTGCTCTGCCTTTGCTCACCGCTCCGGCGGTTCTAGCCTGCTCTGCCTTTGCTCACCGCTCCGGCAGTTCTAGCCTGCTCTGCCTTTGCTCACCGCTCCGGCAGTTCTAGCCTGCTCTGCCTTTGCTCACCGCTCCTGCGGTTCTAGCCTGCTTTGCCTTTGCTCTCTGCTCCGGCAGTCTGGCTCAGCTCTGACCCTTTGCTCGCCGCTCCAGCCAGCCTTGTCCTTCTCTGCTCTTGCTCGCCGCTCCGGGCGGCCTTGTCCTGCTCTGCTTTTGCTCGCCGCTTCGGGCGGCCTTGTCCTGCTCTGCTCTTGCTCGCCGCTCCAGGCGGCCTCGTCCTGCTCTGCTCTTGCTCGCCACTCCAGGCGGCCTTGTCCTGCTCTGCTCTTGCTCGCCGCTCCGGGTGGTCTCGTCCTGCTCTGCTCTTGCTCGCCGCTCCAGGCGGTCTCGTCCTGCTCTGCTCTTGCTCGCCGCTCCGGGTGGCCTCGTCCTCCTCTGCTCTCGCTTGCCGCTCTAGGCGGTCTCGTCCTGCCCTGCTCTCGCTCGCCTCTCTGGGCGGCCTCACTCTGCTGTGTTTGTCCACCACATCTGTGGTTCTGTTCCTGAGTACCAGTGTGTACTGGGTCCTATCCTGCTTGTGTTCCTACCTGCTGGCGCCTCATTGTCTGCACTCTAGCCGTGCTTGCCTGTACCCCCCTGCCTGCATACCCGCCTGCCTGCATACCAGTCGTGCCTGCCTATACCCACCAGTCTGTGTGCCAGCCTAACCTGTCTGTTCCTGTATTCCCCTGTGTGGGTCAACAGCTGTGTCCGGGGTCTGTCCTGGAGTAGCACCTGGTCCCTCTGCTCGGTTCCTCCTTGGTGCACTGGTGTCTTATGCCATCGTGCGACCCTGGTCGGATCGGGTGAATACCTAGTTACGCCCCTCCAGGCATTCACTCTCCGGCATGGTCCAGTGGAATCACACGCACACGCCGCTCAGCCCGGGCATGTGCATTACACCACCTAGCAGTAGTATCAATAGGAAATAGAATAGATTTGCATTTTTTCTGCAGCACCAGCAGCACCCAGTATAGGACAATAATACCTTGCTGGATCAGTGTAATATGCTATCCATACTGCAATAATTTACCTGTAAATGAATTTCAGATAAGACAGGTAATATTCTAGAATACAGAATCTATTTGAATTGTTGTCCCAATTATTAAGGAGTGGGTCTTCTATACTCCTATACTGCGTATGCACCGATTTCAAGGGCTGCCAAAAATTAGGATGCACTTTAATACACATTTGAAGAGATGTAGTGGAGGGCAACAGTTAAAAATTTAATTTCTAGAATTAAGCAGTGGGTCCCTTAGGCTGGTAATGGCCATGCACTAAGTGTATGGGCTCAAAAACCTTGACATCTGGGGCGTATACATATATAATATACACTGCTCAAAAAAGTAAAGGGAACACTTAAACAACAGAATATAACTCCAAGTAAACCAAACTTCTGTGAAATAAAGCTGTCCACTTAGGAAGAAATACTGATTGACAATCAATTTCACATGCTGTTGTGCAAATGGAATAGACAATAGATAGAAATTATTGGCCATTATTAAGACAAACTCAATAAAGGAGTGGTTCCGCAGGTGGGGACCACAGACCACATCTCAGTACCAATGCTTTCAAGCTGCACAAACGGTTAGAAACTGACTCCATGAGAGTGGTACGATGGCCCGACATCCACACATGGGGGTTATGTTCACAGCCCAACACCGTGCAGGACGCTTGTCTTTTTCCACAGAACACCAGGATTGGCAAAGTCGCCACTGGTGCCCTGTGCTCTTCACAGATGAAAGCAGGTTCACACTGAGCACATGTGACAGACGTGACAGAGTCTAGAGACGCCGTGGAGAGTGATCTGCTGCCTGCAACATCCTTCAGCATGATGGGTTTGGCAGTGGTTCAGTAATTGTGTGGGGTGGCATTTCTTTGGAGGGAAGCACAGCCCTCCATGTGCTTGCCAGAGGTAGCCTGACTGCCATTAAGTACTGAGATGAGATCCTCAGACCCCTTGTGAGAACATATGCTGGTGTGGTTGGCCTTGGGTTCCTCCTAATGCAGGACAATGCCAGACCTCATGTGGCTGGAGTGTGTCAGCAGTTCCTGAAAGATGAAGGCATTGAAGCTATGGACTTGCCCGCCTGTTCCCCAGATCTGAATTCGATTGAGAACATCTGGGACATCATGTCTCGCTCAATCCACCAATGTCACGTTGCACCACAGACTGTCCAGGAGTTGGTGGATGCTTTAGTCCACGTCTGGGAAGAGATCCCACAGGAGACCATCTGCAACCTCATCAGGAGCATTGTAGGGAGGTCATACAGGCACATGGAGGTCACACACAATACTGAGCCTCATTTTGACTTGTTTTAAGGACATTACATCAAAGTTGGATCAGCCTGTAGTGTGTTTTTACACTTTAATTTTGGGGGTGACTCCAAATCCTGGCCTCCATTGGTTAATAAATTTGATTTCCATTAATGGTTTTTGTGTGATTTTGTTGTCAGCACATTCAACTTTGTACAGAACAAAGTATTCAATGAGAATATTTCATTCATTCAGATCTGCGATGTGTTATGTTATTTGAGTGTTCCCTTTATTTTTTTGAGCAGTGTATATGAAGTTAGAGGTAGGCCTTTAAAAATAGCTCCTACACGCATCATAAACACCCTTAAAAAATTATGTGGGCATTGCATGATGATGATATTGTGATGGAGGATGAGGAGAAGGAGGAGGGAGACAAAATAGAAGAAATCCTGATGTGTATACCCATGTTTGGTGTGAAGAGGTGCATGAGAATAGACCCCCCCAAAAAATATACACTGGATTTGAGTTTATGTTTTGCTGCTATCATCTGGTGGCCCAATCCAGCCCTTTTTCATTTGGATAAGTCAGCCTATCAGCATTTTCAGTTGACAGGTGGACGCTCCAATCAGTTATATCAGTTATAATGTCCCCAGCGGCTCTAAAAACCATCTCTGACAAAACGCTAGTGGCCAGGATCTGTAGAACAAAGAAAGACAGTTCATGCCATGAGTCCAGCTTGGATACCCAACAGTTCATCAGGAATCAAGGAGGACACTTGTACGGTCGCCAAGGTAGTCCTTCAGCATCTTCCAAAACTTTTCTCTCCTTGCCAGAGTAGCAAGTGTATCAGGGCCTGTGCATTGGGAGGGTCGGAGAAAACTGTCCCAGACTTTTGACAGTGTTCCCCTGCTTCTGCCACATCTGGTTTGTGTCTCCCTCACCTGTACTCCTTGGTTGTCCAATAAACTGTAACCTCTGCTGCCAGCTTCTCAGATGGGAATTATTTTAATAATTCTTCAACCAGGGCCTGAAACTGAATCTCTCCCAAACTTAATCTCTCAAAAACCAAACTCCTTGTGTTTCCTTCCTCTACTAACCTACCTATATCTGACTTTACAATTTCCTTTGGTGGTCTTGAAATGATAATTGACACACAACTTTCCTTTATTCCCCATGTTCAATCATTCACTCGCTCATGTCACTTGCACCTTAAAAACTTCTCCATAATCCGACCATTTCTCAACTTTGATACTGCAAAAACTCTTACTGTCGCACTTATTCACTCTCATCTGGACTACTGCAACTCTCTTCTAACCAGTCCCCCTCTAAAAAAACCTGTCTCCTCTCCAATCCATTCTGAATGCAGCCAGGGTCATATTTCTGTCCAGCCGATTCACCGATGCCTCTACCCTGTGCCAATCATTGCACTAGTTACCCATTCACTTCAGAATATAATACAAACTCATCTCTCTCACCCACAAAGCTCTCCACAGTTCTGGCCACAAGTACTTGTCCATGTGTCTGTGTTTAGGTGGTCCTTCCCAGTAACTGCGTTGGTGAGTGTATGGATAATGTTCTGGGATCCCTGCTTGTATAAGGCAGGGATGGCACACCGGAAGAAATAGTGCCATGATGTCGCAGAAAGATTCCGCCTCCACGATCCTAAAAGGCAAAACTTTTAGTGCAAGCAGTCAAGAAATGTGGCAGTTTAGTTTTGTGGCCTGTGAGTGGCTGCATATTTGTGCTTGCGTTGCAAGGACTGAGGTAGGGACAACTGAATGCTGCGCTGGGACAAGGACGTGGACAAGGTTGCTGACTGTGATGGTTGCAAATGTGCAACGAAAGGTGCAGGGTGGGAGGCATCTTTGTCTGCATCATGGACGAAGGCGTGGTGTGCACGTATAACAGGGGAAGAGGCAGTGGTGTCACACTGTTTCTGGACACTGGAGTTCTGCCAATCTATTCGGGTGCTTTGCTGTCATGTGCCTGAGAATGGTAGAAATAGTGCTATGAGGTTGTGGAAAGATTCCGCCTCCACGAGCCTAAAAGGCAAAATTTCTAGTGCAATCAAGAAATGTGGCAGTTTTAGTGCAAGCAGTCAAGAAATGTGGCAGTTTAGTATTGTGGCCTGTGAGTGGCTGCGTATTTGCGCTTGCATTGCAAGGACTGTGGTAGGGACAACTGAACGCTCCAAAGGGACAAGGATGTGGACGGTGATGATTGCAAGTCTGCAATAACAGGTGCAGGGCGGGAGGTATCTTCACATGTGCCACGGATAGGGGATTGGCATACAACAGCGGAAGAGGCAGTGGTGTCACCCGCAGACACTGTTTCTGGACTCTGACATTCGGCCAAACTAGTCGGGTGCTTTGCTGTCATGAGCTTGAGCATGCTGGTGATGATCAGGCTGGTAGTTTTGCTGCCCCTGCTGATGCTGGCCTGGCAGATGTTGCAAATAGCCTTTTTTGAGATAACTGGACAGTCTTTAAAGAAGAGCCAGACACGGGAAGACCTATCAGTTGGACTGGCAACTTCCCTGGTATTGGTGTTTTGGGAAACAGTTGACCGCCTTGTGTCTGTGGCCACCCCACTGCTTGTTCCTGCCTGTTGTGGTACTACGCCTTCCTCCCCCTCTGCACTGCTGTCCTCGCTATTCATGTCACCTTACCAGGTTGTGTCAGTGATTTCATCGTCCACCACCTCGTCTTACACTTCCACACACTGGTCCTCCTCCTGACTTTCTGTCTATTGCGTCTCCTCAATAGCCACCTCTTGCGACATTAATTGCACTTTCCCACCGTTGCCTTCATGTGACCATGGCTGTTTAAATATTTGGGCATTGCTACATGCGATCTCCTGTTGCCCCGGTTGAAGTGGAGGTCAGAATCTATAAATGGAAAGATGAACAAAACAGCTCTTCGGAGTGTCCAAGTCTGGGATCAGTTTTTTTTCTACAGGCACTCGGCATAATGGGAGGAAGGAGGATCAGGGTGAGGAATATGCCGACTCCAAGTAAAAAAATCTCCTGGATCCGCACATTGCTCAAAGAAGAACCTGCAAAATTAATTGTGGCCTTATCATCTCCCGCCTCGACTACTGCAACCTCCTGAGCTGTGGTCTCCCTACTAACACTCTCGCACCCCTCCAATCTATCCTAAACTCTGCTGCCCGACTAATCCATCTGCCCCCCTGCTATTCCCTGGTCTTTCCTCTCTGTCAATCCCTTCACTGGCTCCCCATTGCCCAGAGACTCCATTTCAAATCCGTAACCTCGGCATGCAAAGACATCCACAGCCTGTCTCCTCCAAACATCTGTGACCTAGTGTCCCGGTACTTACATGCACGCAACCTCCGATCCTCACAAGATTTCCTTCTCTACTCCCTTCTTATCTTCTCTTCTCACAATAGCATACAAGATTTCTCCTGTGCATCCCCCCTACTCTGGAACTCTCTACGCCAAAATATCAGGCTCTCGCCTACTGTGGAAATCTTCAAAAGGAACCTGAAGACCTACCTCTTCTGACAAGCCTACAACCTGCAGTAATCACTGCTCCACAATACCGCTGCATGACCAGCTCTGCACTCATCTACTGCATCCTCACCCATCCCCTGTAGACTGTGAGCTCTCACGGGCAGGGTCCTCTCTCCTCTTGTACCAGTCGCCATCACGTTTTTGTTCAAGAATATTGTAATTGTTTTTGATATGTATACCAATTTTTCACATGTAAAGCGCCATGGAATAAATGGCGCAATGATAATAATAATAATAATAATAATAATGTGGTCCAGACTCACGGCTACTGAGACTGGACCGTGTGGAAGACAGGGTGGTGGCAAACTGACTGGAAGCATTATCAATTTATCTGCTATCCAGCCAACAACCTTTTCACACTGCTCTGGCTTCTACAGTAGTATTCTTAGGCCCCCTAGAAAGTGGGACAGGAAGCTAGGTCAACATGATGTGGGTGCTTTTTGTGTTCCCTCACCAGGCACAGTTTCATCTTGATCACGGCCTCGGCCTCTCCATGCACCATCACCATCACGTCCACTTCCTCGTCCCTTGCCACGCACCTTTGCCATTTTAAATGGAGTTTAATATTTGTCACGTTGCCAAAAATGTCTTTATTATTAGTGTTGAGCCACCCCCGTAGTGTTCGAGTTCGGTTTGGTTCGTCGAACACCCGTGTGTTCGCCGAACTGTTCGTCGATCTGTTCGTCGAACACCTTCGAACACCATTAAAACCAATGGCAGGCAAACAAAAACACATAGAAACACATAGAAAACACCTTCAAAGGTGTCCAAAAGCTGACAAACTGCTCAGAAGACACAACTAACACATGGAAAAGTGACAAGTACATATAGTCATGAGAAAAGAAAAGAGGTGGAAGAGTAAAAGGAGGGGGAGACACAGATATAGGCATGTCATGCCCTTCTAAAATCCAAAAAGTGAGAAGCCGACACGTTCAGTCCGCTCCTGCCCGTGCCACCTCCGTGTCGCCGGGTTTGTGCCAGAGCCGCGGTGAACCCTGACGGCCAGCCCCCCTCTCCCAATACTGGTGCCTGTCCGCTGGTGGGTCGAGCGAGCCCCCCTGTGGTGGCGGCAGCTCTAAGCTTTTTAATTTAAATTGTCTCTCTAATTTGAATGAATACACTTTAAATCCATTTACAAGGATCTATTGGAGGGCAAGTCTCAAGCCAGCAGCCGCGTAATTCCAGCTCCAGTAGCGTCCACTAAAGCTGCTGCAGTTAAAAAGCTTTTATAAGGATCGAGCTCGGCTGTCCACCGCAAGGCATCCTACTGCCAGTCCCAGCCCCTATGCCTTGGGGTGCCTCCTGATGCTCTTCACTGAGTATCCCGTGGTCCCGAAGCATTTCCTTTGAAAAAATTAAGTGTCCAAACTACAGGTGGTGTAGCTTGCTTAACAGCCGGGATAATCCGCTGACTAGCAGACACTGCTACTAGGCACAAAGTATTTCCTGGGCTAGATGCAGTTAAAAATTTGTAATTAGATACTCTCGTTGGATGCTGAGAAAGGATTCCATAGAGTCTCCTGGCACGCCATATATGATTCTCTTAAAAAGCTTGGGGTAGGGGTCTAGGGGACCCTTTTATAGCCAAAATCACGGCCCTGTATCGCAATACGTCACCTAGGCTGAAGATAAATGGAACTGTAGCACCCTGAGGGCTCGGTTGCTACAGAGGTATTGCACCTCACCCAGAGGTGTGAAATCTCACTCTCAGGTAAGGATGGAGTGTGGATCAGGACCCGACACCTGCATGCATTACACCACATTGCCGTGGGGCAGGGCGACCAATATGCCCCTGAGATGGGCACGACAGTCCCTGTCCCTGGCTGGAGTGGGGGGAGGGAACAGTGAGGAAGGGGAACCCTGTAGTGCAGGAGCAGGGAGGAAGCAGTTCCTGGGTGCATTGAGAAGGGAGTATAAAAGGTGGGCACCATCTTAGTTCAGTGTAGAGAAGTATGAGCAGAAGTGGCAGGGAGCAGGGGCTCTGCATGAGCTCTGCTCCGGAGGCGGGCCTAGTAACAGAGGCCCAGGCCTGGAAGAGGGAGAAGGAAGGAAGAGGAGCGGAGAAGGCTCCAGGAACGAGGAACGAAGGGATCCCAGGGGTGCGGACGGGCGAGTCGCCACCGCACGCCCGAATCCACCTGCATGGAGGGGTCAGGCCAAAGGGGGAGACCGGTCCGCGAAACTAGTGGAGGCAGGAAACGATCCTCAGCTAGAAACCGGAGGCTGTGACATTTTATGTGGCGCAGCCCCTCGCTACACCCGCTAGGAGGGCAGCACATAGGGTCAGGGAAACTGGCGCCAAGTTTACAAAGAGGAGGCCCGAGGCAGCCGGACAGAAGGGTTGGTAAGAAAGGCCAGACAAAGGACACACAAAGGTTGTCCTGTGAAGCGCTCCAAAGTTATCTGGGAGTTGTCTGAGCCCCTCACCTGGTGAGCACAGTACGACGTGGGCAGCCGTTACCTGCAGACGTGGTCTGGATAATAAGAACTGTGAGTAAAGGCCCTGGACTGCATCACTGACTCCGTGTCGTTACTGCTGCTGCCCTGCACCATCACCCCCATCCTCCGCATACACTGCCCTGAGGCTATACTCCTCCCGTGGGGAGTTATGCTACGCTCTGCTGCACCCACAACACCAGCCTCAGCGGTCTGCCCTGCAGCGGCAGTTCACTCTGACCGCAATCCACGGGTGGCGTAGTCGGACATTTAAACATCAAAACCACATAAATAGTTCCGCCACTGGTTTTACCACCCTGAGCCACGGAACCGGGTCGCCGCCACGAAGACTACAACCACCAGCATCCACCAAAAAGGGTCCGGCTCCGGGTGTCCCAAGGCCCAGGGGGTGCATCAGAACATTTTCATCACCTTTCACAATCACCAATGGGACAAGGCAGGGATGTCCTCTGTCCCCTCTCTTATACATCCTAGTGACGGAGCACCTGCTCTCATCAATTCGCCATAACCCCAATATTAGGTGGATTGAGGTGGGAGGCACCGAGTACAAGTGCTCTCTATTTGCTGATGATGTACTAGTATATATCACTCAATCACATATATCCATCCATGCTGTTATGGCTGAAATAGATCACTTTGTTACATGGTAAAATTTTAAAATCAATGCAGCGAAGTCTGAGGCCCTCGATGTCTCCCTCCCCAAGTCCATATAGGATTCCATCCAGTCCAACTTTCCCTTTGCCTGGCCCTCACAGGGTATCAAATACTTAGGAATTCCTATTCATAGAGACCTCTCCAATCTATGTTATCTTAATTTTGGGCCCTTTATTGAACAACTCCATACAGACCACGGTTGGCAAGTTAGAACTGTAAGATTCACTACGTGAACCACTGGTGTTTTGTGGAAAAGCACATGTACACTGTGTTCCAAATTATTATGCAAAAAGTGTTTAGGAGTGATAAGGGAAGAATTTGTTTGTTTGTCAGTTAAACTCATTGATGGTGATGTGTGTCAGGGCTCTTTATATCACTGTAAGCAATTGCAGACACCTGTGCTAATTAGTTTGGCAGGTGTGTCCAATGAAAGGCAAGACTACTTAAGAAGGCTGTCTCACATTATTAAGCAGCCTACATTTTCTGCCAAAATGGGAAAGAAAAAAGATGTGTCGGCTGCTGAGAAGCAACAAATTGTGGAGTGTTTAGGTCAAGGCATGACTACAATCAACATTGTGCGATGATCAGGATGAAGTGTCTTGGCAATCAAAAAGTATGTAGCTGATTCACAGTACACACGTGTGCGTGCTGATAAGGGCAAATTGAGGACTCTTTCCTACAGGCAATTACGTCAGGTTAAAAGAGCAGCGGCAAAAAAGCCTTGTCATAGCAGCAGACAAGTTTTTGAAGCTGCTGGTGCCTCCAACGTCCCCCGAACAACAAGATGCAGGGTCCTTCAGAGGTTTTCAGCTGTGCATATGCCATCCTGTCGACCTCCTCTATCCACTTCACACAAGCAGAAACGGCTCCAGTGGGCCAAACATTACATGAAGACTGATTTCAAAACTGTTTTGTTCACGGATGAGTGCCGTGCAGCGCTCAATGGTCCAGATGGATGGAGTGGAGGATGGCTGGTTGATGGACACCCCACGCAAACACGGCTACAGCGCCAACAAGGAGGAGGTGGAGTAATGTTTTGGGCTGGAATCATGGGGAGAGAGATTGTCGGCCCCTTTAGGATCCCAGAAGGCGCTAAAGATGAACTCCATAATGTATGTGGATTTTCTCAAACAGCACTTCCTGCCATGGTTCAAGAAGAAGAACCGTGTATTTCACAGCAAGATCATTTTTTTGCATGATAATGCACCATCTCATGCTGCACATAAAACATATGCATCTCTGGCTGATATGGGCATAAAAGGGGACAAACTTATGGTGTGACCCCCATGCTCCCCTGACCTCTACCCCATTCAGAACCTTTGGAGCATCATTAAAAGGAGTGTCTATGATGGCGGGAGGCAGTTCACATCTAAGCAACAGCTCTGGGAGGGTATTCTGTCCTCATGCAAAACAATTGAAGCAGAAAACATCCAAAACCTGACAAATTCATGGACGAGAGAGTTCAGAAGCTCCTTTCGAACAAGGGGTCCTATGTGAAAATGTAACATCACCTAGAATAAAGTTTTGAGTTGAAAACTGTTTGATTTCAGTTTCTAACAACCTGCTAATGCTTATAATTTCAAAAATGACCATTTTTTTGGTCTTTATTAAAATGAAAAGGTTGATCGAAAAGTTTGGGGGATCTAAGAGTGTGGCAACCCAGTAGTCATGATTACTTCGAATTCTGACAATATGAGGGTCATGTTGCAGGTAGTGCAGCAAGAAGGCACTTATGTGTCTTGCGCATCTCGGAGCCCCAAAATTATTTTCCGGGCTAGATGCAGCTACAAATTATTATTAATTTTAAATCTGGTGGAGCTTAGTATAGATGGGCTAATAGGATCAGTGCTGCACACTGCTACAAAGCCCAAATTATTTTCCAGTCAAGATACAGATAAACATGATTAGTAATTTGAAAGCTTAAAACGGTTGGTAGGGTGATTTTAACCAATCATCAAGCTTTTACTCTCCCCAGGATGACACAGGGGTAGAAAAGTCGTTTCGGATCCATGATTTGTTCATCTTTATGAACGTGAGTCTGTCTACATTATCAGTGGAGAGCCGCGTGCGCTTATCTGTCAGCACACCACCAGCAGCGCTGAACACACGTTCAGACAGAACGCTGACTGCGGGGCATGACAAGATCTCCAAGGCGTAAGTGGCTAGCTCCGGCCATTTATCCAGATTGGAAGCCCAAAAAGAGCAAGGGTCCAGTGACACAGTCATGGCTTCAATGTTTACTTGGAGATACTCCTGTACCATCGTCTCTAGGCGTTGACTATGTGTCAGACTTCTTGTCTCCTGTGGCCTTGCAAAGGATGGGCTAAAAAAGTGGTGAAAGGATTCCGCAAAATTGATGTTACTAGCAGATACTGTGGTTCTGTTACGGTTTGAGTGCTGAACACTTGACGGTCCCACGGTTGGCAAGTTGGAACTGTGAGATTCACTACGTGCACCACTGGTGTTTTGTGGAAAAGCACATGTAAGATTCTGCAACAGTCTCTGCTGATACTCCTGCATGCGTGCATCCCTTTCTATGGCAGGAATAATTTCTGCAAATTTACTTTTGTACCGGGGATCTAACAGTGTGGCAACCCAGTAGTCAGGATTATTTCTAATTCTCACAATTCGAGGGTCATGTTGCAGGTAGTGCAGCAAGAAGGCACTCATGTGTGTTGCGCATCCAGGAGCACCAAGTCCCTGTTGTGTTGGTGGGGAGGTAACAATCATGCTTCCTTCCTCTGTCCTCTCCCTCCAACCTCGCACAACAGAAATGTGATCAAGGTCTCCCTCATCTGATGAGTCTTCCATCAGTTCATCCTCCACTTCTTCCTGGGCTCCTGCACCTTCCTCATTAGTTTGGCTGCTACCATGCGCCCTGGTAAAACCATCTCCCCCACCCTCACATGCCTGCCGCCTTGGTGCTGCCGACCGTCTGGACCTTGCAGATGTTAGCCCTTCCGCATACAACTCCTCCTCCTCTACTTCCTCCACCTACTCTTGTGCCACCACCTGACTCCGAATTCTGTTTAACATGTGCTCCAGCATGTAAATCACCGGAATAGTCATGCTGATAATGGCATCGTCAGCACTAAACATCTTCGTCGCCATTTCAAAACTGTGCAGAAGGGTGCATAGGTCCCTGATCTGAGACCACTCCTCCAGCGTGATTTGCCCCACCTCCGGATCTCGTTGGCCCAGGCTATACGTCAGAACGTATTGCACCAGGGCTTGTCGGTGCTGCCACAGTCGCTGCAACATGTGCAGAGTTGAATTCCACCGGGTAGGCACATCGCATTTTAGCCGGTGAAGTGGCAGGCCCAACGACTTCTGTAGAGATGTAAGTCGCTGAGCTGCGGGATGCGAACGGCGGAAGTGAGCACACAGCGACCGTGCCCTCTGCAGAAGGCCATCTAGTCTGGGATAGTGGGCTAAAGATTGCTGGACAACCAGGTTCAACACGTGAGCCATACAAGGCACGTGTGTGACATTGCCCCGGCGAAGGCCGGCACCCAGGTTTGCAGCATTGTCGCACACGGCCTTCCCTGGTTTCAGGTCCAGTGGAGACAACCATTCATGAAATTGGTTCTCCAGAGCTGACCACAACTCCTCAGCTGTGTGACTCACATTTCCCAGACATTTCAAAGTAAAAACCGCCTGATGACGTTGAGCCCTACTGCCAGCATAGTATGGAGGTGTGCAGGATCCCTTCTGCACAGTTAGAAAGCTTGTGGCATGACCAGACAGGCTTTGGGTGCAGGTGGAAGACCGAGAGGAGGTTGAGGAGGCAGAAGCAGTGGAGGAACTTTGACATAAAGAGGATTGACGCACAACTCGTGGGGACGGCAAGACTTGGACAGCAGCCCCTTGTCCTGCTGTCACCATAGTTACCCAGTGCCCAGTCAGCGACATGTAACGCCCCTGTCCATGCCTACTCGTCCAAGTGTCTGTGGTGAAATGCACCCTGTCACACACAGAGTTTCTCAAAGAAGCGGTGATGTTGTGTGCGACATGCTGGTGGAGCGCAGGCACACCTTTCTTTGAGAAGTAGTGCCGACTGGGCATCTGGTACTGGGGCACTGCGACGCACATAAGGTCTCGAAAATCCTCTGTGTCCACCAAGCGGAAAGGCAGCATTTCTGTAGCCAAGAGCTTGCAGATGGTGAAATTCAACCTCTTAGCTTTCTCATGGCTAGGAGGAAATGGTCTTTTACTTGTCCACATCTGAGGGACCGAGGGCTGGCTATTGTGCTTAGACGGGGTTGATAAGGGTGTCCCCGGCAAACTGCCGGTCTGTGAGGAAGATGCAGGCGGACATGTTAGGTTTGCCTTGATCCAAAGGTGGTGCTATCGATGTCGGACAGCGCTCAACACCAGCTGGTGTTACCACCTCCAAAGAAAATGATGACCTGCCAATCACGCTGGCTGTTGCGGGTAAAGAGGTGGCAGGTCTGCACCCCAAAACAGGTGTGACTGCTGTCCCCCCAGTCACAGAGGATGAAGAGGCCGCGGATGCACAAGATATGGCAGACGGTGGTTGGCCCGGCCGGCTAGGCCGCATTGTAGCACACTGAGCTTCCCACTGCAACTTATGCTTCATGTCCATGTGCCGGTTCATGCATGAAGTACTCAAACTATGTATTTTTTGGCCTCTACTTAGCTTTTGCTGACAAATGTTACAGATAACACGAGTTGGGTCATCTTTATCGATCTGAAAAAATGCCCAGGCTATGCAAGGCTTAGCACCCATGCGACCTGAAGAGCCACCACGACTTTTATTGAGAGGCAGAGTTGTGTTTGAGGATGCAGTTGTTGACGTGCTTCCAGTACTACGTCTCTGTCCAGGAAGGCGCAACCTGACCTCGTCATCACTAGCATCTTCCTCCACCTCCTCTGCTGACCTCATCTCTTGGCTGACTGTGGGTTGACAGTAAGTGGGATCTCCATCCTCATCATCCTCACCCTGTGCGTTATCACACCCGTCGTCCTCAGAGCCAACCTGTTCCTGCCCTGACAAAAAACTAAAGTTGTCGCTCCAATCAGGTATTTGAGTCTCATCATCGTCTTCCTCATTGTCTCCACCAACAGGAGTTACAGTTTGGGAATGAGGGTCTACATTATGGTCAGAACCTTCTGCGTCTGGTCCTGGATCCGATTCATAAAGATTCTGGGCATCAGTGCAGATCATTTCCTCGTCTGGATTCACAGAAGCGCTGGAGTCGACCTCTGATTCCCAGGCTATAGTATGAGTAAACAGCTCTGCAGACTCAACCATCTGTTCTACCTCATACTCAGACTGGCAGCTGGAGATTTGGGAGCTGTGAGGAAGCAAGTGCGATTGGGGTGACACCTTTGAGGACTGGAGTATTTGTGATGTTGAAGTTGATGTGGAGGAGAGCCCACTTAAAGGAGCACTTGATATCCGTTGAAGCACCTGCTGTTTTTGTGCCTCATCTGGAATTTGTAGCGATTGGCATGGCCGTAAGAAAGGGATCTTATCACATTGTCCGCTAAAAGAAGTAGACATTTTAGTTTGGCTGGAAGATGGTCTTTCTTCTGCAGATTTTACTGTTGCTTTAACACCTACCCCATGGACACAACCTTTTTTCCCCTTCCCAACACGCCTATTCCCCTTTCCACCAGCAGCAGGCCTTTTTCCACTCATTTTGCGGGTTAACTAATTCACAACTCTGGAGTTATTTGCACAAAAAAACAATGGATGTGAACCGAGCAGAGCTGAGTGGCCAAACTGTGGTATTAGACCAAAACTATTGGCTGGGTTAGATGCAGAAAAAAATTATATTCAATTTGCAACCTGATGGAGGTCAGTATAGATGGACTAATAGAGAAAGTCCCACACACAGCTAGAAGCCCAAATATTTTTTCAGATGTAGATGCAGAAAAAAAATATATTCATTTTGCAACCTGATGGAGGTCAGTATAGATGGACTAATAGAGAAAGTCCCACACACTGCTAGAAGGCCAAATATTTTTTCAGAGGTAGATGCAGAAAAAAATTATATTCAGTTTGCAACCTGATGGAGGTCAGTATAGATGGACTAATAGAACAATTCCCACACACAGCTAGAAGCCCAAATATTTTTTCAGAGGTAGATGCAGATAAAAATTATTTTTAATTTGCAACCTGATGGAGGTAAGTATAGATGGACTAATAGAGAAAGTCCCACACCCTGCTAGAAGGCCAAATATTTTTTCAGAGCTAGATGCAGACAAAAAATTATTTTCAGTTTGCAACCTGATGGAGGTCAGTATAGATGGACTAATAGAACAAGTCCCACACACAGCTAGAAGCCCAAATATTTTTTCAGAGGTAGATGCAGAAAGAAATTATATTCAGTTTGCAACCTGATGGAGGTCTGTATAGTTGGATTAATAGAACAAGTCCCACACACAGCTAGAAGCCCAATATTTTTTCAGAGGTAGATGCAGAAAAAAAATATATTCAGTTTGCAACCTGATGGAGGTCAGTATAGATGGACTAATAGAGAAAGTCCCACACACTGCTAGAAGGCCAAATATTTTTTCAGAGCTAGATGCAGACAAAAAATTATTTTTAATTTCCAACCTGATGGAGGTCAGTATAGATGGACTAATAGAGAAAGTCCCAAACACTGCTAGAAGGCCAAATATTTTTTCAGAGCTGCATGCAGAAAAAAATTATATTCAGTTTGCAACCTGATGGAGGTCAGTATAGATGGATTAATAGAACAAGTCCCACACACAGCTAGAAGCCCAATATTTTTTCAGAGGTAGATGCAGAAAAAAAATATATTCAGTTTGCAACCTGATGGAGGTCAGTATAGATGGACTAATAGAGAAAGTCCCACACACTGCTAGAAGGCCAAATATTTTTTCAGAGCTGGATGCAGACAAAAAATTATTTTTAATTTGCAACCTCATGGAGGTCAGTATAGATGGACTAATAGAGAATGTCCCACACACTGCTAGAAGGCCAAATATTTTTTCAGAGCTGGATGCAGATAAAAATTATTTTTAATTTGCAACCTGATGGAGGTCAATATAGATGGACTAATAGAGAAAGTCCCACACACTGCTAGAAGGCCAAATATTTTTTGAGAGCTAGATGCAGAAAAAAATTATATTCAGTTTGCAACCTGATGGAGGTCAGTATAGATGGACTAATAGAACAAGTCCCACACACAGCTAGAAGCCCAAATATTTTTTCAGAGGTAGATGCAGATAAAAATTATTTTTAATTTGCAACCTGATGGAGGTCAGTATAGATGGACTAATAGAGAAAGTCCCACACACTGCTAGAAGGCCAAATATTTTTTCAGAGCTAGATGCAGACAAAAAATTATTTTCAGTTTGCAACCTGATGGAGGTCAGTATAGATGGACTAATAGAACAAGTCCCACACACTGCTAGAAGGCCAAATATTTTTTCAGAGCTAGATGCAGACAAAAAATTATTTTCAGTTTGCAACGTGATGGACGTCAGTATAGATGGACTAATAGAACAAGTCCCACACACAGCTAGATGCCCAATATTTTTTCAGAGGTAGATGCAGAAAAAAAATATATTCAGTTTGCAACCTGATGGAGGTCAGTATAGATGGACTAATAGAACAAGTCCCACACACAGCTAGAAGGCCAAATATTTTTTCAGAGCTAGATGCAGATAAAAATTATTTTTAATTTGCAACCTGATGGAGGTCAGTATAGATGGACTAATAGAACAAGTCCCACACACAGCTAGAAGCCCAAATATTTTTTCAGAGGTAGATGCAGAAAAAAATTATATTCAGTTTGCAACTTGATGGAGGTCAGTATAGATGGACTAATAGAGAAAGTCCCACACACTGCTAGAAGGCCAAATATTTTTTCAGAGCTAGATGCAGAAAAAAATTATATTCATTTTGCAACCTGATGGAGGTCAGTATAGATGGACTAATAGAACAAGTCCCAGACACTGCTAGAAGCCCAAATATTTTTTCAGAGCTAGATGCAGAAAAAAATTATATTCAATTTGCAACCTGATGGAGGTCAGTATAGATGGACTAATAGAATGATGCTATGCCCAAAAGATTTTACTTCACTAGGTGCAGTAAAAAAATTGGTATTCTATACACAGGTGGTATATCTTGCAACACAGATAGGCTACTCCACTGACTAACACACTCTGCAATAGGCCAAAAAGGATTAGCTTTGCTAGATTCAGCCAAATGCTGTGAAAAAAACTTGCACAGCACTGGCACAGACCTGCCTGGCAAAAACTGATAGGAACTGATGTAACCTAGTCCTGAAAAGGACTCCAATTACAATTAGTCTTTACTCCCACAACCTATCTATTTAAGAGCACAGACCTGCCTGATAAAAGTCGTAGGAAATGCTGTAACCTAGTCCTTTAAATTACTGCAATCACAACTATTCCCTACTCCCAAGCTATCTGTAGATTTGTGCGAAAATTGGCTTGAAATTAACAAAGTATAGCGCACACAGCAACAGCGGTGCCGTCTAACACGCAGCTGCAGCAGTGAGAAAATGGTGGCGACGGGGAAAATGGCTTGGTCTTATAGGGCAAGGACATGTGACATACACTGCCAATGACACATGCCCTTGCTTGTGTGAAAAAAGCACTTCGCTCCGTGTGTGCGCTGCTGATAGGCTGACAGATTGCACCTCCCCACTGTAAATTCGGGAAAGAGAAAAAAAAATGATGCATTATTCCTGCAGAGATCCATCCCCTGCCCCTCCCCCCACCCCGCTGTACACTCAAACTGCGTATTAACATTAATTTTCATCATTACTGAGAAAAAATCCAGTTATGATTTTGGTGCACGAACAGTTATCGAACATAACCTCGAACAGCCGAATTTTTCTCAAATCGTTCGTGTTCGCCGAACGGCTCGAACACCGCCCAAAACAGCTCGAATTTGAGATTGGCGAACAGTTCGAGTAGAACAACGCTCATCTCTATTTATTATTACCGCTGTAACATAGGATCACGTCTGATGACCACAGTTTTAGGCAGTAATCTGTGATGCAAAGATACTTCCAGCAGTCTTCCCCACGCTGTTGGTATTTCTTTTCAGCACTGTATGCGTGTGTCTGATGATGTCTCACAAACCACATGGCCAGATAAGATAGTAAATATTTACTGGTAAATTTATTTTTCACCTTTGAAAGCAATGCAAAAGTGCAAAAAACTCATCAAAAACGCTACGTGTGAACATAGCCCAAGATGTGGAGGAGTATTTTTTGTTTTGGTTATTTAATTTGCCCTTATATACAAGTCATTACCCTGGAAAGGATGTTCCTTAACAAATTTCCCAGGAAAATCTATTTTTGTTTTGTTTTTGTATGTTTTATTGTGAGCCCATAAAAGTGGCATAATACTCTGACAACGTTGTTCACAGCAGTGACCTGGGAGTCAGAGATGCTTCCAGGGGTCTTCCCCATTCTGTTCCCATGTCATTTCAACACTGTATGGATGTGTATAATCATGTCTCACACACCACATGGCCAGATAAGATAGTAAAATGTTAAAATTATGTTTAGTGGTGAATGTATTTTTCACCTTTGAAAGCAATGCAAAAACACATCAAAAACGCTAAGTGTGAACATAGCCCAAGGTGTGGAGGAGAATTTTTGCTTTTGGTTATTTATTTTGCCTTATATACAAGTCATTACCCTGGAAAGGATGTTCTTTAACATTTTTTCCTGGAAAATCCATTTTGGCTTTGTTTTTGAATGTTTTATTGTGAGCCCGTAAAAGTGGCGTAATACCTCTGACAACGTTGTTGACAGCAGTGACTTGGGAGTCAGAGATGCTTCCAGGGGTCTTCCCCATGCTGTTTCCATATCATTTAGCACTGTTCCCATCGATTTGGCCAATTTTTAGGCCCTCTGCAGACCTCCGGTGGGTCCGCCGGAAAAGTGCTCGAGTTTCTCATTGACTTACTTTGGGCTCGTTGCTTGAGTCCAGCACCCAAGCATTACGATTTATCTGACCCGAGCAAAGAGTACCCGAGCATTTAAGTGCTCGCTCATCACTTCTGCTCATATAAGAGGGTGGTGGTCCACTCTAGCACAGGGGCTCACTGGAGGATTCTCCTGTTCTCTTTTGGGCCAGTTCAAGCTTAAGCCCGCTGTCAGTCAGTGCAAGGGCATGCTTATATCTGTAGCTCACAGTATAGAGAGTGGTGATTGTATCCTCTCCGGCTCACCTGTATGACTGAAAGCTGGAGGTTCTCAGGAGATTTTAAGCTAATTTTTTCCCTGGGGCCGCACTTACAGTACTGGGCACCTGAGAAACGATATTAACCTGCAGATTAACCCTATATCTGCAGGTTAATGATGTTATCCAACATTACAGGTTACCTTTAAATTTGTTCCAACTCTTCTCTAGAAAGGTAACCAATACATTATATTGGCCACCAAAATCACAATATGGAAAATATTACTTATCCCACAAAAAACAACAACATGTCAATTATCTGGTCTGACTTTCGTAATTATAAATAGTTACTAGCTTTTACCCGCGGCTTCGCTCACGTGGAATTTGGTCTGCCACATAAAGTTTCGTGACAGATCATTTTAATAGTAACAAAAAAATTATCTTAATAGTAAAAAAAAATAATCTTAATAGTAAAAAAAAATAATCTTATTTAGTTACTCGTACATCCAAAATTTCAGATGTCTAACTTCAAAACTGACGGATTCCATACAATCTTTGAACCCCTATAATATGAAGAGGGAAACTCTTGAGGGTGGAATTATCAAAATTCCTTTCTTAGTGCTCATTTAAGCTATAATAGAACCTATCTACAAATTTTAAGATGCTAAGTTCAGTGGTTTCGGTTGTGCGTTGACCGCTAGGTGTGTCAGTCAATCAGGTTTACAGTTTTATATAATCTTCGCCTGTATGGTGTGTTTATAAAAAGTAGCCCTATGTCCTTCCCCAGGCTTGAAATTATCCATATCAAATTTCATCACAAACGGATTACTAAACACTGATCAATAAACAGGACGGACTGAAGTTACTTGCGTTTAATATTGTTCATGTTAGTAAAGAATTAGTATGTAATTGGAATAATGGACATCTGCAGGTAATTTATCTATGTGTTTTTACTGCAATAGACTCCTGTAAACTATGTTATTTGATTTCTTTCGTTCAGCGAAAAGATGTGGATTTTGCGATTTAGAAACACTTGAGCAAGCTACGTATAGCTGACCGTGGGAAAAACAGGGCGTGCCTAAATGTATCCCCGCTACCTTCAAAGTTTGCCCTTGCGATTCATTGATGGTCATTGAAAATGCAACTTTAAGTGGGAACTGCAAACGTTTGAAATTAAACGGTAAGTTATTGGGTATTATTGGGATGCGTGGTATAAGAATATTTTCACCCTTAGCTTCTCCAGTTAAAATTGTGGCCTTTACAATGTGCCTGCCTAGTTCAGTGACTCGCAATCTAGTGCCATTACATAATCTCAGGGCGTCCAAGTTGCGCATTAACAAAACGGGTATACCGACCTTTAATTCGAGCTTATGAGATGGGACCCCGGATAGCTCCAAAGAGTTAAGAAACTCCACGGGGTAGCTCGTACAGTCTTCAGATGACATGACTGTGTCGATGGAGTTGTAGGCTGTTGCATCGCTGGTTACTTGGTCCAAGATAATTTTATTGATTCTCGCAACTGTTTCATTTCTTGGTGCTAGTATAGTTCTTTCACATAGCCAATTTTCATCGTGGATGTTTTGTTTCAAATTTGGAAAAACTTGAGCAATAAGTGCGTCTTCCGAATCCACAACATGACAAAATTGGTTAGTGAATAGAACCATACCTTCTTCGTCAGTTTCGATTCGACCTTCACCGATCTCGAGTAGTTTCTCAGCGTACGCGCCCGACTCTAGATCACTGAATAACTGGACACGCATGTTGGTGGTGATGTGCAGCTTTTCAACTTTGTCCATAAATATGAGGATTTCAGACATGTGTTAATTTCGTCTGCTGCAGTGCCTCGCTCGATGACAGGCAAAGTTTGCCTAAAGTCCCAAGCCAATGAAACAACCACACCACCCATTATTGTTTGTTTATTGTGTAAGTCTTGTAGACAACGATCAAGAGCATCGATGGCGCGTTTGTGTGACATTGTGCACTCGTCCCACACGATTAGTTTGCACTGTTGCAACAGGAGGCCATGGGCGCTGCTCTTGCTGATATTACACGATGGGGTTTCTTCGTTCACCAGATTAAGAGGTAATTTAAAGACTGAATGTGCCGTCCGTCCACCGCTTAGCAATGTTGCAGCAATTCCAGATGAAGCCACAGCTAATGCAATGTTATGACCGCTACGAATTTTTGCTAAAAGTAAATTAAGCAAGAAAGTTTTTCCTGTACCACCCGGGGCATCAAGGAAAAAACGTCCGCCTTCACCATTCTCAACTCGTCCTACTATTTTGTGATAAATCTCTCTTTGATCAGGTAGCAAACGTGGCTCAGTTTCGCAAACATGAGCGTCTAACTGGTTGGTATCATAGGTTAGCTCTTTTATCAACTCGTTCGACACCTCTCCTCTATGCCGCGGTGAGGGTAGACCAAAATCGGACAATTTCTTTCCAGAAATTATTAATATTTTGTCCTCGATAAGCCCCAACGCCTCATTGAAACAGAGATCATCGTTAACGTGATCCATTCTTTCAAATCTGTGTATGATATCCTCTGATAACACAGTTTTATACTTGTGCCAGAGTTGTAGAGGATTGGATAAACTGCAAGTGCATATCAATATGGCAAACAGCTCTCTTATTTGCGCCGGGGAGCGACATAGCACGGCCTCTTCTAAAGTGGTATCACAGTGGTTATCATCTTCCAACAACCCCATCTTCTCACACACCTGCCGAAAAGTTGCAAGTTCTTGACCTTCAAATGTTTTTAAATCCGAGAAGTTGGTTGGACCCCTTATTACATTCAGCAGCATACGCAAGCAATAACATTCAAAATTGCTAACGTGCACCGTGTAAATGCGACCTAGAGCGTCTCCTGCCTTCACACCTGGCCAGCCATCGACAGATGTTCCTTGTAAACGACGTTTCCATTGCTTCCGTGCCACATTCCAAGTATAGTAGCGAGGCACGTCAATGCAAAGTAATGTTTTTGCAAACGTATCACTTTGGCACAACAGGAAAAATGCAGTTAGTGTAGTTTTAGGTGGTGCTTCTAATCTCTCTCTAAAATTATTTTCCGTAAAGTAAACCCTCTCGCCATTGGGTAAATGAATCGCCAGATGAGTGACGGTTGGGTGTCTCGTGCAGACGCAGACCTAAGATCCGCCACGCTGCTTTGTTACTACTAACATATCGGCCGGTTCTAAAGGTCTGCACCTCATCTCTTGGGTCAATGTTAACATTCCCTTGCTGGTGGATGTTAAAAATAGCCTGGTCGCTACCCTTATTAATATATTTACAAATATATTTTATCGCCTGTACCGTATTACAGAACTCTACATTTAAATGAGAATTTAAAATTTTTGGTAAAAGTGGAGAATATAGGACCCCCCAGCTATTGTCCACCAATATTTCCTGTGTTCCTCTATGGGTTTTTATAATCATCGTGCGTCCACCATTCTCTGGTGCTCTGCGCCTGTACAAAGGATAACCTTTGTCATTGGTTTGAGTATCTTTTAAAAGCTTCCTCGGATATTTTTTGGTACATTTTCCTTCCTTCATGCATGGCGATGAAGAATTGAATGTACGACATGGCCCGTGAATCATATTCTTTGTCACTGTATCATAGAGCTTTTGATCGGTTTCTGGGTTTGGTATCTCAGCACATATGATTTCGTCAATTTGGTTCGGATGCAATTTTTCCTTTAACCACAGCAGTAAGTGCACATGAGGCAAACCTCACTTTTGCCACTCGATCGAGTACATGAAGCATTGCATATCACCAAATATGTTACCTTTTGTAAGTAGAGCTACCAACTTCTGTACTTTTATTCTAAATACTCGAGCTGTTAAGTCATGTCTGTCCGTTGAATTTTGACCAGCCATAAGCTCTTTGGTGATTTCTGGCCAAGCGGGGTTGTAAGTCATTGTAATAAATAAATCAGGCCTCCCATAATTACATACGTACGTGAACGCATCTTGTGTGTATTCGTGTAGGTATCTCGGGCTATTTACAAATGATGACGGGAGAATCACCATCTGGCCTAAGTTATTTGGATCCAAATCCGCATCATTTCTTATTGCATCTTGCAAGTGAATATAATTTCCTGCGCGCAGTTTTTTTTATTTAAAGAAATGAACCTAAAGCGCTCACTTTCCATCTTTACATACATGTCGAACAGAAACTGATGAAGTAGGAGCCTACACTTAAGCATCAAATTAAAATTGCTGCGACGGACCATCAAGTGAAAGGCATAAAAAACTTTGCAGGACACCTTTTTGCTTATCATTGCTTGTTTGGTAATTTGATTTATCTGAGGAATATCAATGCTGTACCCCTCTTGTCCTTTCCAAAAAATTATTGGGTACTCGAGAGCGTCATAGAATTTATGTGTATCGGGAACCCTAGTGAGCATGCCATCGCGCGGCTGCACAACGATGTCCCGAGACATAGTTTGTTCGCTACTAACTATTACAGCAGCTATTTCATTTGTAGTAGGGGCATTGAATCGTCTCTCATGTTGACCACGTGGTACACGGTCTGGATGAATCACTACTTTGAAATGATCGTCATTGATCATTCTGTCTCTAGCCGTTTTAAATTCAAGCACCAAAATGTTGTGGTCGTGAAGTACTAATTGTAATTTTTTAACTATGTTTCTATCTACACTTTGCACGCACTCAGTACGCCTGTTGATTTGTTCTTCTTCGTCACCTATGAAATAAACTTGTAAAACTTGTGGTTGCGAAATGGACGTAGGAATTAAAGAACCGATACGGTGGTATACTTGTCCTTGTATTGTAAAGGTCGTGCAAAACCCTGCATTGAGACAATTTGATCTGCTCCAAAAGACGTCATATGAAAGCACATGTTGTATTTTCTTATATTATTTAGAAAAAGGCGAGATTCATCAGTTTCATTAGAGAAAAGCTCTTTTAAAGGTTGAACTGGCTCGTCTATATAAGGAAGAGCTACTTTCCCGCCCAAACAACACATAGCTGCTGCTTCCTCTTTCCACTTAAGAGCTCTGCAATATTTGCAATCTATGGTCATTGCTTCTATTTTTATAAGCCTGAGAGTTTCATAATCAAGAGTCTCGTCATACTCAAATGCAGCTTTATTAAACAATATCCATATATTTCTTGTAAATGTTTGACGTCGCTGTGCTGCCCTTTCAGCAACAGTGCGTCTGCGAGATTTGGCCATTTCATAAGTTTCAGTGGCTCTTTGGGATGCCAGGTAAGTCGCTTGCTGCTGACGTCGAGCTTGGGACTGTTCTGGAGTTTCAGCAGCCCGTTGAGACGCCAGATACTCCGCATGCTGTTCACTTCAGGCTTGGGACTGTTCTTGAGTTTCAGCAGCCCGTTGAGATGCCAAAAACTCCGCATTCCATTCACATCGGGCTTGGGATTGTTCTGGAGTCTCTGCAGCTCTATGTGCCGCACAATGCACCGCCTGCTCAAGCCTTCGTTGCTCGGCTTGTTGAGACGTCTCATCACTAGAGATGAGGGGTGTTCGACTAGAACTGTTCGCCAATCTCAAATTCGAGCTGTTTTGGGTGGTGTTCGAGTTGTTCGACGAACCCGAACGATTTGCAAAAAATTTGGCTGTTCGAGGTTATGTTCGATAACTGTTCGTGCACCAAAAGCGTGTCCTGCATGTCTGGCGCTATTTAGAGCACCAATCATGCAGGGATTGTCTGCCACTCACTGTAATGCCACAGCCATGGTGGTTGTGGCATTACAGTGATTGCCCAAATCGATGGGAACAGTGCTCACAGTGAAACATGAAAAGCCGGCAATTCAGCAGCGGCATACACCGGTACCCGACAATTTAGACAAGAAGGAATAGAGCATAACACATAGATTAGATAGATAGAAACATGTCAGTCACATATATAAGAAGCACAGTGACAGTGTTGCTTACTGTACTTGTCATTTAGTGTAAAGGATTTATCAAAAAAAATAATAGTGTTTTCATGCACCGTCTCTTTAAAAAAGCCAGCTGGCAATTCAGCATCTGTACCCGACAATTTAGAATAGAAGGAATAGAGAATCACACATAGATTAGGTAGATAGAAACATGTCAGTCACATATATATGAAGCACTGTGACAATGTTGCTTACTGTACTTGTCATTTACTGCAAAGGATTTATTAAAAAAAATAATAGTGTTTTCATGCACCGTCTCTTTAAAAAAGCCGGCCGGCAATTCAGCATCTGTACCCGACAATTTATAACAGACAGAATAGAGCTTCACACATAGATTAGATAGATAGAATCATATCAGTCACATATATAATAAGTACAGTGACAGTGTTGGTTACTGTACTTGTCATTTAGTATTAAAATAAAGGATTTATTATTAAAAAAAATTGGCGTGGGGTTCCCCGTAATTTTAGTCTCTAGCGGAGGTTAAGCAGACAGCTGGGGCAGATGTTTGAAGCCTGGGAAGGGGGTAATACCCACCGAGCTTCCCAGGCTACTAATATCAGCCCCCAGCTGAATACCTAGCCTTTACTAGCTATTAAAATGGAGGACCCCCCCAAAAAAAATGATGAGGGGTCCCCCCTAATTTAATAGCTAGCAAAGGCTAGGCAGACAGCTGGGGGCTGATATTAATAGCCCAGGAAGGGAGCCATGAATATTGGCCCCCTCCCAGGCTAGAAACACCAGCCGTCAGCCGCCCCAGAAATGGCGCATCCATAGGATGCGCCAATTCTGGCACTTAGCCTCGCTCTTCCACGCTGCCCTGGTGCGGTGGCAGGGGGTAATAGGGTTGGGGTTGATGTAAGGTAAGGATGAGGTTGCTTAATTATTTTACTTTTATTGCAGAAGACATTGGCTTCAGCTGGAATGGGCGTGACGGTAAGTATGGTTTAATTTAGAACAATAAAGAATTGTGTCTTTATTTCAATTAAAGGACTTTATTCTGGGTGTTTGTGTTTTTTTTTTAACTTTGACTATGGGGTTAGTAATGGGGGTGTCTTATAGACGCCTCTCCATTACTAACCTGGGCTTGATGTCAGCTGGCATTATAAGCTGACATCAACCCCAACCCTATTACCCCCTGCCACCGCACCAGGGCAACGTGGAAGAGCGAGGCTAAGTGCCAGAATTGGCGCATCCTATGGATGCGCCATTTCTGGGGCGGCTGACGGCTGGTGTTTCTAGCCTGGGAGGGGGCCAATATTCATGGCTCCCTTCCTGGGCTATTAATATCAGCCCCCAGCTGTCTGCCTAGCCTTTGCTAGCTATTAAATTAGGGGGGACCCCACGTCATTTTTTTGGGGGGGGTCCTCCATTTTAATAGCTAGTAAAGGCTAGGTATTCAGCTGGGGGCTGATATTAGTAGCCTGGGAAGCTCCGTGGGTATTACCCCCTTCCCAGGCTTCAAACATCTGCCCCAGCCGTCTGCTTAACCTCCGCTAGAGACTAAAATTACGGGGAACCCCACGCCAATTTTTTTTAATAATAAATCCTTTATTTTAATACTAAATGACAAGTACAGTAACCAACACTATCACTGTACTTATTATATATGTGACTGACATGTTTCTATCTATCTAATCTATGTGTGAAGCTCTATTCTGTCTGTTATAAATTGTCGGGTACCGGTGTATGCCGCTGCTGAATTGCCGGCCGGCTTTTTTAAAGAGACGGTGCACGAAAACACTATTATTTTTTTAAATAAATCCTTTACACTAAATGACAAGTACAGTAAGCAACACTGTCACTGTACTTCATATATATGTGACTGACATGTTTCTATCTATCTAATCTATGTGTGATGCTCTATTCCTTCATGTCTAAATTGTCGGGTACCGGTGTATGCCGCTGATGAATTGCCGGCCGGCTTTTTTAAAGAGAGTGTCTTCTGAGCAGTTTGTCAGCTTTTGGACACCTTTGAAGGTGTTTTCTATGTGTTCCTATGTGTTTTTGTTTGCTTGCCATTGGTTTTAACGGTGTTCGACGGTGTTCTAAGGTGTTCGACGAACAGTTCCTCGAACATCCCGGTGTTCGACGAACCGAACCGAACCCGAACACTACGGGGGTGGCTCAACACTACTCATCACGTCTAATTATTTTCATAGCTCGGGCTTTATTAGAGCTTTGTGAAATGTTAGACTTACGCTTTTGCGGCATTTTTATAAGTACTAATTACAAAATAGGTACTTAGTAAAGTTCAAACAAAATACTAAAACAATCTAATTAGTTATATTACGATCGCTGTACAGATGATATCAGTTGTATATGACTGGTCTATGAGGAGCAGCTGTGGCGCGGAAACCCATAGCAACCATTCCCAGTGCTCTGTAGGAGCTGAGAGCAGCCTGCTGGTGCTGTGGGTGACATGGTCTATGAGGAGCAGCTGTGGCACGGTTACCCATAGCAACCATTCCTAGTGCTCTGTGGGAGCTGAGAGCAGCCTGCTGGTGCTGTGGGTGACATGCTGTGCTGCACACACACAGGGCTGTGCTGCTTACAGGAGCGGAGGATGCCATTTGTGTAGCGCTGCTGCCGGTGCTGTCAGGCTGCAGTGTGTGCATCCTCCATGGAGCCGCGCTCAGGTTACTGCCCCTCCCCGTGTGTGAGTCACTTCCCCTCCGCCCAGGTGAGGCGTTCGGAACTTTCCCGGCTGCAGCAGCTGGCGCAGGTGAGCGCATGTTTTATTATACGGTGTTATGTGGAGGGACAATGGTGGCGGGGACCCCCTGTGTGAGGACAATGACGGCCCGGTGCCCCCGGGCAACCTGCAGGAGGAAGCCTCACACTCCCCCCGGGCTTTGGGCGCGGGCAGGCCGTGCTGGGACGTGTAGTTCCCTAGTAACCTGTTCCTGACATATGGGCTGTTTTCTGGGCTATTTTTTTTTTTATTTTTTTTTTTAAGTCTGAGAAAATATCATAAATTATCTTTCTCCCTTTAGCTGATTCCAGAGTGTAATGTATCAGGGTGAGCTCATGACTGACAGCTTCCAAAGTTTTTAGGAAATGTCAGTCCCTGGGGGTCGTGTGTGAACCCCCTGTGCCACACTTGTACCTGGCCACGGTATATGGTCACCCCTGTATTCTGACTGTGGACAGGCGGCAACTGTGACCTCACTATACAATGATCCACTATGGGCAAATTATTGTATTATCAATCTCTTCTGACTGCTGTAAATCAGCCATTTAAATATCACCTGTGTATGTGTGTATATAAGAGTTTGATAAATATACTAAAAAGTTTGATGAATATATTAAAATGTGCATTGTAAAATAGTATCTAATTTAATTAAATTTATGGTTCACAATTTTGGTCATAGTGGCTTCCACATAAAAGGTAGATATATGCTGTCGCGGACTTTTATTTAGAACTATTCAAGACAAACAATTCTACGGTACATCATCTTTGTGTAACTCCAATGGTTTAGGCAGCGTACGCCAAGATAGCTCTCAGAGGCCAGATTTTTTTCCGACTTAATTGACATGTATCGTTATATTACGACCAAAATTACATAAAATCATTACAAATTGTAGCCTATATGTTATTCCGATGTATAATCTACATTACTGTAAAGTTTCATGCAAATCCGTCCAGTAGTTTTTTCGTGAAAGAGTAACAAACATACATACTCACAAACTTTCGCATTTATAATATTAGTAGGATTAGATTTTAAAATGTTCTTGGAAAGTAAAAATGTAAGACAAAAGGAAATTAATTTTCCTAAATGATAATAGTGTTTCTTGGCACAGTTCTACACATTGAACTGGTCACCATATACTGGAAAGGTAGGAGTGCTCCTACATGGACTTTGGATGACAGAAGTGTTGGGAGGAGGTGGACCAGGTGTTAAGATCCCCATGAAGTGACAGAAGTGCTCTGCTTCCTCCAAAACTGAGAATGTTCTCATGGAGTTTCCAAAGGGTCATGTTCAATCTCGTTTTTTGGTTGATTGTAAAAAAAAGTGATGAACTTCATGGTTTTTTTTAACAACCATTTTTGTGGCAATTTTTATATACACATTTATTTTCTATTTCTAAGGGTTAATTCAGACGACCACATATCAGTCATACTCTCAGTAATATGACCAGAAGTCCCAGCCCCACCACGACTCTCATCACTAATGTGGAATATATGAGACCATCAGATTGTGTGATTAGACCTGTGATCCGGCCAGGGTATAAGCTCAGAATACAAATGTGGAATGATGAAGTACACCCACTGGACGAACATATGAATAATAAGATCTATTGTGTTTAAAAAAAAAAAAAACACAGAAATACTCTCTGAAATGTTGCACCTAAAAGTATTCTTTGTATGTGTTTCATAGTTCAGTATTTCCTATATTGACATTTTTAACAAAATGGCAGCAAAAAAGACAATTTTTTTTCTAAAAACATTTATATGTTACAAGGGGAACGTGGGGATAATTAATTACTTACATTGTGCACAATAGTCTCGGATGTAAGAACTGATAAGACTGAAAAATATTAAAGAAAACATTTACAGAAAAGATTCCTCCGATGATGACGTCTCCCTCCTGGTAATACTCATACTCAAAAACTGGCTTGTTGGATGAGAGTTTACAAGCTGAGAAGGTTTTCGATGATAATTCTCCACAAGTTATTGCACATAGAGAAAGCAGATAAAATAATATATAAAATGTACAATGGATAACATGGACAAAAGGCAAATTCATGATGTCTACAGCAGCCTCAGCAGCCTCAGCAGCCCAGGTTACTGCTGCAGGTCTTGTCTACGAGCCGGGGTTTATATACATCTCTCACAGACATTCACAGCTAAAATATCACAAAGATAATTCAAGATGTACTAAATATTCTGCAGTTCTATAAAATGCTTTGGATTTCATCATTCAGTGTCTGTCCTGTTTTTACTCACAGTATTGAAGCAGAACAAAAAAAGAAGTAAGAGATAAGAAAAGAAAGTTTTGCAAAGTCCAAAAATGTCAGGCCTATGCATGAAATGTTAAAAAAATGTATTTTTCAGTCTCCCTGTATCCAACCCTAAAAAATGCTGATGCAGCTGTAACTGAAGATATTAGGATATAGTACCTGTCAAAAGTTTGGACACCCTGTTCATGCAATGGTTTTCCTTGTTTTTATTGGAAAGTGCTGTGGGGATTTAGTCTGGTAGGCAGTGGCAGGGACACAGTAAAAAGTCACATGCAGTTTTTCAGTACAAGATCAGTATTGTATTCACACTGGTAGCAGAAGAAAAAAAACACAGTCTTATATTAGACAAAGCAAAAGTCCAGCTTGATTCCACCACATACGTTAGGAACCGGATGTGCCTGTCTGTACAGGTCTGATTTTGCTACAAAACACCCCTCAGCTCTTTCCCACCCACCAACACACTTAGGAGTTCTGCCTGTCTATTCATGCTGTCCTCAGACCAGCAGCTGTACGGATCGTGGTGTTACGATCAGCTGCTGCTTTACGGATTTAAGTGTTGCCCCAAAAACCTGAAATAGCAGAGAAAGTCTAGGCCTGGTCTTGACCTCCTTCCCTGCTGTTTTTCCAATGTGAAAGGCACTTGCTGGAAGGAATATATACCCCTCACTACATCACATATCTCCCCCCTTTGTTCAACCCAGGAGGGATGGACAAACGCCATACAGTGGACTCTGGATAGGGTATCTGCATTCCCTTGCCGCTTGCCTACCTAGTGTTCCACTGTAAACTTGAAATTTTGTAGGGACAGGAACCACCTGGAGACCTATGCATTCCTCTCCTTTGCTTGACTCATCCACATAAGATAATGATCGGTCATAAGATGGATTGTCCTCCCTAGCAAAATAATAACAGAGAGACTCGAGTGCCCACTTAATGGTGAGGCATTCCCTCTCCACTATACGGTACCTGGTTTTGACTAGGGTGAGTTTTCGGCTCAGGTAACCCATGGGTGCTCTTTCCCATTAATTTTTTTGAACAGTACCGTGTCTAGGCTTACTTCCAAGGCATCAGACTGTATGATAAATTCTCTTTTAAAGTCCAGTATGATCAGGACAGGTGTCTCACACAATATCGACTTCAATGTCACAAAAGCTTTCTCGGTCCGTGCATCCCAGCTGACCATTATGGACTTCCTCGATCTCAGGCAGTCCATCAATGTAGAAGAAAGTGTGGCAAATAAATTGGGGAATAAATCTCCTGTAATACCCAACTAACCCAAGGAAAGCTCTCACCTGCCTCATCATGAGTGGGTGGGACCAGTTCTGTATTGGTTCTATTTTGTTCACCTGGGGTTTGAGGATTCCTCAACCAATTACCACATTTTCTCGGACATGGGACAAAGTATGGTCTTAGAGGACTTTTCACCGGGGCCTGAATTGTCAGACTTAAATGTCTCAATTTTGGTATGGCTCAATTCTATTTCCCCGGCCATCACTTCCTGGAGGGTTTTCTCCCACTTTTCCACCAGAGTGGAGGTCACTAGTGATAAACGAGCATGCTCGTCACTACTCGTTACTCGCTCGATCATCACCGTGCTCGAGATGCTTGGTACTTGGTGTGTATTTTTTTAATGTTCGGGCTGGAGCTCAGGTCCCCGCCCCTCATGTTTGGCTATTTTTAGGCAGCCAATTAACATGTAAGGATTGCCTAACAGTCACTGTAATGCCATAGTCATGTTAGTAGTGGCATTGAATAGATTATCTGGCCGCATAGTGTCATCGCGTCTATATAAGACCCGGGACCTTATGTGTCACCGGTGTGTCAGATGTGACAGACAGTCACCCTGCAGTTGGTTGCAGAAGATCTATTCATTTGGAATTGCAGACACCTTCCTAGATCTGTCTCATGCTCGGGCCCAATGGCTACCTCCCTCCTGCTATAATTAACATCTAGGCCTGGGTGTTTAACCCTCCGTCACATACAATAGGCCTGACAGGCACATCTCTTTTATTTGGCGGGCGTTTTGAAATGTTTGTATTTCAGAGTTATTAGTTTTATGTTAAGTAAATGGGGTTTTTTTGCACCTGATTATGTGTAGTCTCTTTTATTACATCCCTATGAAGGTCACTGATCACTTTTAGAGCACTTAAATTGCAGACATTAGATATTATAGGTATTTTTCTAGCCTGCGCCTGACAGTCACATTGTATGTGAACTCGTTAGAACCGATATTTTATGTGACGGAGCGTTAAATAGTTTCAATTTGCAGCAGGGAGGCATTGGCAATATTCACGTTTCTATGTGAAGGCTTGGAGCTATTTTGGACTGCTTACTTCCTCTTTGGTGCTAGGAGGGCATTTGGAGTTATCGTTCTGAAGTCAGCTAAAGCTAAGTTACTTTCCCCCTATGTTTGTCTCCTTTGTGGTCTTTAGTTGTTAGTGTTGATCGACTAGTGCTTATTTCTAGTGTTGAGCGAGCATTAAAATGCTTGGGTGCTCGAAGCTCGGGCTGAGCTCACCGTGATACTCGGGTGCTCGACCCGAGCAACGAACCCAATGTTTGTCTATGGGAGACCCGAGCATTTTTGCGGCGGCACCCTCGGCAGTCTGTAGAAAGCCTAAAAAGTGTCCAAAACGATAGTGACAGTGTTTAAATGACATGGGGACAGCATGGGGATCGCCACTGGAAGCATTTCTGACCCCAAGGTCACTGCTGTCAACATTGTGGTCAGATGTATTAAACCACTTTTAAGGGCTCACAATAAAGCGTTCAAAAACTAAACTGAAATGGTTTTCCTGGGAAATATGTTAAAGAACTTCCTTTCCAGGATAAAGACTTGTGTATAAGGTAAAATAAATAACCAAAACCAAAATTAATCCTCCACAACTTGGGCTACGTTCACAAGTAGCATTTTTTATGCGTTTTTGCACTTTTGTATTGCTTTCAACCGTGACAAATGCATGCACCGGGAAATGTAATTTTAATATTTTTCAATCTTATCTGGCCATGTGCTGTGTGACACATGCATACAGTGCTGAAAAGACATGGGAACAGCATGGGGAAGACCCCTGGAAGAATCTCTGACACCCAGGTAACTGCCTAAAAGTGTGCCCATCAGAAGTGATCCTTGCCGTATCAGAAGATGCAGACTTGCAACTATCCCCGTGCAAGTCCTTGTCCCAGGGCAGTGTTCAAATGTACTTCCCCCATTCCTTGCAATGCAAGCGCAAGTATGCAGCCTGCCACCCACCCACCCCCAGGCTGCAATACCATACTGCTAGCTTGCACTTGAAATGGCGCCTTTTATTTTGGAGGAGGCCGAAGCTGGCCACTACCTCATGGCTGCTTCGGCAGTGAGGTGTCCATACTCAGTCCCCAGCCGCCCGGCGGCCGGGTGTCCGTGCTCGGTCCCCAACCACCAGGGGGCGGCGGGTGTACATACTTGGTCCCCTGCCGCCCCGTGGCTGGGTGTCCACACGGGGTCCCCTGCTGCCTGGGGGGTGGCTGGGTGTCCATAAACAGTCCCCAGACACCCCTATTTCTCCTGGGAACTTCCCCCACACTTTTCTTAGCCTGGCCTGCTTTAGGGCAGCATTGGATGAGCCCACCAGAGAACCAGACTCCTCTGGTGGGCCCTGGCTTCACCATCAGGGGAGTTGAGAGTGCCAAGGTGAGGAGCATGATGATGATGATAGAAGTTAGCATCTGCTTTGTTTTCTTGGAATGCAAACGTAAGTGTGCAACCTGCCATCCACCCACCCCCAGGCTGCAATACCATACTGCTATTTTGCTCTCACTTGAAATTGGGCCTATTAGGCATGCGGAGGCAGATGCCGGCCACCATGTCATGGCTGCGTAGGCGGCCTGGTATCCATACTCAGTCCCCAGTCGCCCAGCGTCCGGGTGTCCACTCTCGGTCCCCATCCGCCAGGGGGCGGCCGGGTGTCCATACTCGGTCCCCAGCCGCCCCGTGGCCGGGTGTCCACACACGGTCCCCAGCCGCCCCTATTTCTCCTGTAAACTTCCCCCACACTTTTCTTAGCCTGGCCTGCTTTAGGGCAGCATTGAACGAGCCCACCAGAGAAACAGACTCCTCCGGTGGGCCCTGGCTTCTCCATTAGGGGAGTTGAGAGTGCCAAGGTGAGGAGCATGATGATTATGATAGAAGTTAGCAGCTGCTTTGTTTTCTTGGAATGCAAGCGAATGTATGTAGTAGCAGCTAGGCCTGAGGTGGTCAGCATTTTGGCGCATATCCTACCTCCTCTGAGGATTGCTGGATATTTTCCTGCTACTATCCCAGTTCTATGACTCCCGATATAACTAAGCTTCAGGTGATGAATGATGGATGAGGTGGTGGCAAAGGAGAAAGAGCAGGAGGAACAGGGACCATTCTCATCAATTTCAGTCCAGTCAACCACACATGTCTTGTAGGATATGTTTCTGTACCAAAAGAAGCATTTTGGCTGCACAGTTATAGGGCATACAGTGAGTGAAATGCCTACCAAAAATTTTGAGGCACTCCAATGCCCCTTGGAAGTGACATGGAGGTCAGAGGGACTTAACTAAACCATTTTTTTCATTTATAGCAGCTGGGTCTCCTGTGCACTGTTGGCCTAAGCAGTGAATGGAAGGCTTTCCAAAAATTATGAGGAACTGCAATGCCCCTTGAAACAGACGTGGATTACAGCATACATATTATTGGGGAGTGGGTCTCCCTTAGTGTTCGCCTATGCATTGAAGAGCAAAAGCTGACTAAAATTAGGAGGAAATGCAATGCCCGTTGGAAGAGTCGTGGAGTTCAGAGTGGTTTAACAAGACGGTTTTAATGCCCGTTGGAAGGGGCTTGGAGTTCGCAGTAGCTTAACAAGATGGTTTTAATGCCCCTTGAAAGAATAATGGAGGTTGCAGTGGAATAAAAAGACAATATCAATGCCCCTTGGAAAAGTGGTTGAGGTCGCAGTAGCTTAAGACGGTTTTAATGCCACTTGGAAGAGTGGTGGAGGTCGCAGTGGACTCAAAAGACAATATCAATGCCCCTTGGAAAAGAGGTGGAGGTCACAGTAGCTTAACAAGACAGTTTTAATGCCCCTTGGAAAAGTGGTGGAGGTCGCAGTAGCTTAACAAGATGGTTTTAATACCCCTTGGAAGAGACATGGAGGTTGCATTAGCTTAACAAGACGGTTTTAATGTCCCTTGGAAAAGTGGTGGAGGTCACAGAAGCTTAACAAGATGGTTTTAATGCCCCTTGGAAGAGACGTGGAGGTCGCAGTAGCTTAACAAGACGGTGTTAATGCTCCTTGGAAGAGACGTGGAGGTAGCAGTAGCTTAAGAAGACGGTTTTAATGCCCCTTGGAAAAGTGGTGGCGGTCGCAGTAGCTTAACAAGATGGTTTTAATGCCCTTTGATAGAGACGTGGAGGTCGCAGTAGCTTAACAAAATGGTTTTAATGCCCCTTGGAAAAGTGGTGGAGGTCGCAGTAGCTTAACAAGACGGATTTAATGCTCTTGGAAAAATGGTGGAGGTCGCAGTAGCTTAACAAGAGGGTTTTAATGCCCCTTGGAAGAGATGTGAAGGTCGCAGTAGCTTAACAAGACAGTTTTAATGCCCCTTGGAAAAGTGGTGGAGGTCGCAGTAGCTTAGCAAGACGGTTTTAATGCCCCTTGGAAGAGACGTGGAGGTTGCATTAGCTTAACAAGACGGTTTTAATGCCCCTTGGAAGATTGGTGGAGGTCGCAGTGGAATAAAAAGACAATATCAATACCCCTTGGAAAAGTGGTGGAGGTCGCAGTAGCTTAACAAGATGGTTTTAATGCCCCTTGAAAGAATAATGGAGGTCGCAGTGGAATAAAAAGACAATATCAATGCCCCTTGGAAAAGTGGTGGAGGTCGCAGTAGCTTAACACGGTTTTAATGCCACTTGGAAGAATGGTGGAGGTCGCAGTGGACTCAAAAGACAATATCAATGCCCCTTGGAAAAGTGGTGGAGGTCACAGTAGCTTAACAAGATGGTTTTAATGCCCCTTGGAAAAGTGGTGGAGGTCGCAGTAGCTTAAGACGGTTTTAATGCAACTTGGAAGAATGGTGGAGGTCGCAGTGGTCTCAAAAGACAATATCAATGCCCCTTGGAAATTTGGTGGAGGTCACAGTAGCTTAAAAAGACGGTTTTAATGCCCCTTGGAAAAGTGGTGGAGGTTGCAGTAGCTTAACAAGACGGTTTTAATGTCCCCTGGAAAAGTGGTGGAGGTCGCAGAAGCTTAAGAAGACGGTTTTAATGCCCCTTGGAAGAGACGTGGAGGTCGCAGTAGCTTAACAAGACGGTGTTAATGCCCCTTGGAAAAGTGGTGGAGGTCACAGTAGCTTAACAAAATGCTTTTAATGCTCCTTGGAAGAGACGTGGAGGTCGCAGTAGCTTAAGAAGACCGTTTTAATGCCCCTTGGAAAAGTGGTGGAGGTCGCAGTAGCTTAAAATGATGGTTTTAATGCCCTTTGGAAGAGACGTGGAGGTCGCAGTAGCTTAACAAGACGGTTTTAATGCCCCTTGGAAGAGACGTGGAGGTTGCAGTAGCTTAACAAGACGGTTTTATTGCCCCTTGGAAAAGTGGTGGAGGTCGTAGTAGCTTAACAAGACGGTTTTAATGCCCCTTGGAAAAGCGGTGGAGGTCGCAGTACTCTAACAAGACAGTTTTAATGCCACTTGCAAGAGACGTGGAGGTTGCAGTAGCTTAACAAGACGGATTTAATGCCATTGGAAGAATGGTGGAGGTCGCAGTAGCTTAACAAGTTGGTTTTAATGCCCCTTGGAAGAGACGTGGAGTTCGCAGTTGCTTAACAAGACGGTTTTAATGCCCCTTGGAACAATGGTGGAGGTCGCAGTGGAATAAAAAGACAATATCAATACCCCTTGGAAAAGTGGTGGAGGTCACAGTAGCTTAACAAGATGGTTTTAATGCCCCTTGGAAGAATGGTGGAGATCGCAGTGGAATAAAAAGACAATATCAATGCCCCTTGGAAGAAGTGGTGGAGGTTGCAGTAGCTTAACAAGACAGTTTTAATGCCCCTTCGAAGAATAGTGGAGGTCACAGTGGAATAAAAGGACAATATCAATACCCCTTGGAAACGTGGTTGAAGTCGCAGTAGCTTAACAAGATGGTTTTAATGCCCCTTGGAAGAGACGTGGATTTCAGAGTAGCTTAACAAGACGGCTTTCATGCCCCTTACAAGAGCCATGCAGTACAGCATATTAAAAGATTATTCCCATCAGTGGGGAGTGGGTCTCCCATAGTCTTTGCCTATGCCTTTCAAGCAAAAGCTGCAAAAAATTAGGACGGAGGAACTTGCAGTGCTGGCAAACAAGAGCCATGCAGTACAGCATATTAAAAACATTATTCCCATTATTGGGGAGTGGGTCTCCCATAGTCTTTGCCTATGCCTTCCAAGCAAAAGCTGCCAAAAATTAGGACGGAGGAACTTGCAATGCTCGCAACACGGACCATGGTCAACCTGGTAGTATAGTGGTGGTGGAGGCTGAGGATAAGGAAAAGAGCAAAATACAGCCGAAATGAGGAAGCATATACCCATGTGTGGGTGTGAAGCGGTGCATGGAAATACAGCTCCCGAAATAACATAGTGGATTTGATTTTATGTTACTCTGCTGTCATTTGGTGGTGATGAAAAGTCTGGCCCAATCCAGCCCTTGTTCATTTTGATAAGGGTCAGCTTGTCAGCATTGTCAGTTGACAGGCGAGTGCGCTTATCAGTTATAATTCCCCCAGGAGCACTAAAAACACGCTCCGATAACACGCTAGCGGAGGGCAGGCCAGGGCCTCCAAGGCGTTCAAAGCGAGTTCATTCCAAGTGTCCAGCTTAGATGCCCAATAATTAAAAGGCACAGAGGAATCACGGAGGATGCTGGTACGGTCGGCAAGGTACTCCCTCACCATATATTGAAACTTTCCATTCCTTGTGAGAGTACGCCGCACCACAGGGCCTTTAAGCTGGGTTGGTCTCAGAAAACTGTCCCAGAATGTTGACAGTGTTCCCCTGCCTCTGCTGGACTGGAGTTGCATCTCTCTCGCCTGTACGCCTTGCTTGGTCAACGAACTGTGACCTCTGCCGCTAGCTTGTTCAGATGGGAATTTTTTTAACAGTTCTGCAGCAAGGGCCTTCTGGTTCTGCCACATTTTTGTAGACCTCTCCACTTCAGGAATAAGAGAGTGAAAGTTCTCCTTGTAGCGGGGGTCTACAAGTGTCACCAACCAGTAATGACTGGCACCCAACATTTTGACAACGCGAGGGTCACGGTTAAGGCAGCGTAACATAAAGTCAGCCATGCGTGCCAGACTGGTAACGGGCAACACTTCCGTGTCCTCACCAAGATGACCACTGACCATGCTCTCCTCCTCCTCCTCCTCCCCCCTGTCCTCAGGCCACCCACGCTGAACCGACTGTAGGACAGTTGTACAGGTACTAACATCTACAGCGCATGATACCAGCTCCTGTTCATCCTCCTCCTCCTCTCCCTCATTGTCCCCCAATGCACGTTGGGATGAGATCAGGCTGGGCTGTGTGTAATCACCCATTATGGCTTTTTGATCCATCTCATCATACTCTGGCTGCAATGCCTCCTTTTTAATTCTCTGCAGAGAGCGTTGCAAAAGACAGACAAGTGGGATGCTGATGCTAATGATGGCGTCATCGCCACTCACCATCTTGGTGGACTCCTCAAAGTTTGTCAGGATGGTACATATGTCAGACATCCAGGTAAACTTATGAGGTCTTATATGTGGAGTCTGATCTGAATATCAACGGTCTTGTTGCAGCTGGTACTCCACAACTGCTATCTTTTGCTAACAAATCCTTTGCAACATGTGGAGGGCAGAGTATGTGGGGACATCACATACCGGTCGGTGTGCCGGAAGCTGCAAAAGCTGCTGCAACACAGCAAGGGCGGTGGAAGCTGTAGCCGACTTCCGAAAGAGAGCTGACAGGCGGCATACTTTGAAGAGCAGATCTGGCAACTCAGGGTACGATTTAAGAAATGCTGAACCATGAGGTTAAGCACATGAGCCAGGCATGGCATGTGTGTGATCTCGCCTCGCCTCAGAGCCGCCACTAGGTTATGGCCATTGTCACACACCACCATGCCTGGATGTAGGTTCAGCAGTCTCAGCCACAGATCTGCTTGCTCTTTCACAGCTGTCCACAACTCACAAGCAGTGTGAGGTTTATCACCTAAGCTTATGAGTTTCAGCACAGCCTGTTGCAACTTGGCTGAGGCAGTACTGCAGTACTGCAGTACTTCCAGCTTGTAACTGATGTGGTGATATATGAGATGGAGGCTGAACATGAGGAGGCTGAAGAGGATGATGTGCAGGATCTGTACACTGTGGGGGCAACTCTGACTGACATAGGGCCCGCAATCCTCGGTGTGGGGAGTATGTGTTCCCTCCCAAGGTCCAAATGAGTCCCGGCTTCCACTATATTTACCCAGTGTGGCATCAGGGAGATGCATTATCCCTGGCCACAAGCACATGTCCATGTGTCCGTTGTCAGGTGGACTCTCCCTGTAACTGTGTTGTTGAGGTCACAGCAGATGTTTTGGGACACGTGCTTGTGTAGTGCGGGGATGGCACACAGGGCTAAATAGTGTCGGCTGTGGACCGAGTACCGAAGGACAGCCACCACCATAAGGTTGCGTTTCCACCAGCCTAAAATGCAGCATTTCCAATGCAAGCAGTCGTGAATGTGTGAATTTAGGACTGTGGCCTGTGGGGCGTTAACTGAGAATTTGCACTTTCATTCAAAGCTCTGGGATATGGACAATTGAACGATGTGGTGGGACGTGGACGTGGACGTTGATGCTGTTTTTCGAGAAACTGCCATAACAAGTGAAGACAGGTGAGGGGGCATCTTTGCATGCAGTATGGACAGGGGATTGCCTTGCACGAGCAACAGGGGGTTCTATTACATGCACAACAGCGGAAGAAGCAGTTGTGACATCCGCTGACACTGGTCATGGACCTTGGGGTTCGCCCCACAAAGTCGAGTGCTTTGCTGACATGTGCCTGATCATGTTGGTGGTGGTCAGGCTGGTAGTTTTGACACCCCTGCTGATGCTGGCATGGCAGGTGGTACAAATGGCATTTTTAGGGTTATCAGCAGAGTCTTTAAAAATATTCCAGACTCTGGAAGACCTACCGGTTGTACTTGCAACATCCCTCGTGTTGGTGTTACGGGGAACAGTGGCCCGCCTTCTGTGTGCGGCCACCACACTGCTTCTTCCTGCCTGTTGGGGTACTCCGCCTCCCCTGTGTGCTGCTGGCCTCACTCTGCGTGTCCTCCTGCCACGTTGGGACAGTTACTAGATCTTCCACCAACTCCTACTCTTCCACTTGCGCACCACGATCCTCCTCCTCACTTTGTGGCAATTGTATCTCGTCATTGTCCACCTCTTGTGACAAATTGCCAGCGTCGACTTCATGTGGCCATGGCTGTTCAAATATCTGGCAATCGCTACATGGGATCTCCTCTTCCACCACTTCAAGCGTAGCAGGCGAGGGGCACAAATATGGAAATTGACCAGTAAACAGCTCTTCAGAGTTTCTAAGTGTGGGATCAGTTGCTGTCTGACGACACTCGGCATGGTGGGAGGAAGGAGCATCAGGGTGAGGAGGAGTATGCGGTCGAGACTCGCGGTAACTAAAACTTGACCGTGTGAAAGACAGACCGGAGGTGGTGGTGCCCAGTTAACTGGAAGTATTATCTGCTATCCAATTAATAACCTGTTCACACTGATCAGTTCGCAATACTGGTATTGTAGTGTGCTTCCCTAGTAATTTGGTCAAGAAGTGGGAGCAAGAAGATGTGGCTGTTAGTTGTGGCACATTTTCACCTTGGCCATGGCCTCGTCCTCTGCACGCACCATCACCAGAACGTCCAGTTCCACATCCCTTGCCACGCGCCTTGCTCATTGTAAATGAAGTAAAATAGCTTACACCCGCACTATCAGTGGAAAAAGGGTAATAAAAAGGAGATTAGAACCGTGGAAGAGGAAAACCACAGTTCTATTTCTCTGGCCTACACCTGAATCTTTTAAACAGATATATTGGTGTCTGAACAGTCAGGGAGACACTATTACTGTTTTTTTATTACGGCAAAAAATGCCAATTCAGGAAAGTATAGATATTTGACCCGTGGAACTGCAAAACCACAGTTCTATTTCTCTGGCCTACACCAGACTCTTTTAAACAGATATAGTTGTGTCTGAACAGTCAGGGAGCCACGATTACTGATTTTATTTACGGCAAAAAATGCCAAAAGGAGGATAATACAGAGATTTGACTCGTGGAACTGCAAAACCACAGTTCTATTTCTCTGGCCTACACCAGACACTTTTAAACAGATATATTGGTGTCTGAACAGTCAGGGAGACACTATTACAGTTTTTTTTTTACGGCAAAAAATGCCAAAGGCATGATAATACGGAGATTTGACCCGTGGAACTGAAAAACCACAGTTCTATTTCTCTGGCCTACACCAGACTCTTTTAAACAGATATATTGGTGTCTGAACAGTCAGGGAGACACTATTACAGTATTTTTTTACGGAAAAAAGGCCAAAAGCAGTATAACACAAAAATTTGACCCGCGGAACTGCAAAACTACAGATCTATTTTTCTGGCCTACACCAGACTCTTTTAAACAGATATATTTGTGTCTGAACAGTCAGGGAGACACTATTACTGTTTTTTTTAACGGCAAAAAATGCCAAAAGCAGGATAATACAGAGGTTTGACCCGTGGAACTGCAAAATCACAGTTCTATTTCTCTGGCTTACACCAGACTCTTTTAAACAGATATATTGGTGTCTGAACAGTCAGGGAGACACTATTACAGTATTTTTTTTAATGGCAAAAAATGCCAAAGGCATGATAATACAGAGATTTGACCCGTGGAACTGAAGAACCACAGTTCTATTTTTCTGGCCTATACCAGACTCTTTTAAACAGATATATTTGTGTCTGACCAGTCAGGGAGACACTATTACAGTATTTTTTTTACGGAAAAAAGGCCAAAAGCAGTATAACACAAAGATTTGACCCGTGGAACTGCAAAACTACAGTTCTATTTCTCTGACCTACACCAGACTCTTTTAAACAGATATATTGGTGTCTGAACAGTCAGGAAGACACTATTACAATTTTCTTTACGGAAAAAATGCCAAAAGCAGGATAATACAGAGATTTGACCCGTGGAACTGCAAAACCACAGTTCTATTTTTCTGGCCTACACCAGACTCTTTTAAACAGATATATTTGTGTCTTAACAGTCAGGGAGACACTATTACTGTTTTTTTTAACGGCAAAAAATGCCAAAAGCAGGATAATACAGAGGTTTGACCCGTGGAACTGCAAAATCACAGTTCTATTTCTCTGGCTTACACCAGACTCTTTTAAACAGATATATTGGTGTCTGAACAATCAGGGAGACACTATTACAGGTTTTTTTTTCGGCAAAAAATGCCAAAGCAGGATAATACAGAAATTTGACCCGTGGAACTTCAAAACCACAGTTCTATTTCTCTGGCCTTCACCAGACTCTTTTAAACAGATATATTGGGGTCTGTACAGTCACAAACCCACTCAATTTTTTTTTTTTGGGGGGGGGGGGGATACCAAAAGGTTAATAAGATGCGTATTTGTACTATCTGACTGATAAAAAAAAAAATACAGGATTTAGATGAAAAAAAAGGGTTTTTGCTGGCCCCTGACACCGGGATATAAGTCTAGCAATTTGACCAACGGAGCATACAGGACTTTAAAGCAGCGTATGCTGGTATAACCACTGCGTCTCCTATACTTACTGCCTGCTGGATATCTGGGATGGATATTAGTCCTGAGAAGGACTGTTTGTTTGATTTGGCAGGCTTTAGAGACCCTACACTACCTATTTCGCAATATATATCTCTCCCTAGCTCATCAGCACTCTCCCTACACTGTCTGATCCGGAATGACTTTGTCCAAGATGGCGGCGCCCGGTTTTAAATACTCGAGGTGACGCTGTGTGGCCAGCCAATCACTGAAATGCCCACAAACAACATGGCTGCGGCATTCCAGTGACTGACTGGCAATCCTTGCATGTTCATTGGCTCTGTAAAGAGCACCAAACGTGCAGGGCGGAGACCTGAGCTCTTGCCCGAGTAACCCGGAAATGCTCAGTGCTCGCCAAACATCCCGAGTAGTGAGATGCTCGAGCGAGTACCGAGCAGTATCGAGCATGCTCGCTCAACACTACTCATTTCCCCTCTTCCCTATCCAGGGCCAAATTCTAGAGAAATGCAGGGTTTAGGTTCCTGTGCGGTAATTGGTGAGGAAAGAATATAGGGATGTTTAGGGGAGAGAGCGTGATATAAGATCAGCCTAGTAGGTTTCCACTCCCACTTCCCCTCTTCCCTTTATGTTGCACTTAGTCTTTCCTACACCTTGCTTGACATTATCACCGGCCGTGCACATTCTGAAGAAAAAAAAATGACACTTTGGTTTATTTGTGTGGGTTTTTTGGGGCGTGTTTTTTTCTTTCTCCCTTGGTATGGGCTCAGGTGCGGAGCTCGCAGAGCAGCTGCGATGTCTGTCTCTGGAGGTGAATGACCTCCTTTGTGAGGTTCAGCAACAGCATCAGCTGCTACAGGTCGCTAATATCGGGGTCTCTGCATGTAGACCTGTCCAGCCTGAACCCAAGGTTGCCCTGTCGGGCAGGTATTCAGGAGGTAGGAACATGTTTTTTGTGCTTAAATAGGCCTGAAAGTTGTACTTTAAACTTCATCCTTACTCCTCCAGAGGTGAGGAGCTATGAGCGGGGATCATGATCTCATTGCTGAAGGGAGATCCACAATCCTTTGCATTTTCTTTACCGCAGATTTTGGCTTGTCTCCAGTCTGTGGAGGATTTTTATGGGGCCCTGGTCCTCATCTATGATGATCATGATCATGGCTGATTCTAGGCTACGTCGCCTTCAGCAGGGGAATCGGTCAGTGGAGACATACAGTTTTGAATTCCGTAGATGGGCAAAGGATTCTAAATGGAATGACTCAGCCCTTAAAAGCCAGTTTTGTTTATAATTATTAGAGATGAGCGGTGTTCGACTCGAACTTTTCGCCAATCTCAAATTCGAGCTGTTTTGGGCGGTGTTCGAGCCGTTCGGCGAACATGAACGATTTGAAAAAATTCGGCTGTTCGAGGTTATGTTCGATAACTGTTCGTGCACCAAAATCATAACTGGATTTTTTCTCAGTAATGCTGAAAATTAATGTTAATACGCAGTTTGAGTGTACAGCGGGGCGGGGGGGGGGCAGTGGATGAATCTCTGCAGGAATAATGAAGGTCTCCATTTTTTTTCTCTTTCCTGCATTTACAGTGGGGAGGTGCAATCTGTCAGCCTATCAGCAGCGCACACACGGAGCGAAGTGCTTTTTTTCACAAAAGCAAGGGCATGTGTCATTGGCAGTGTATGTCACATGTCCTTTCCCTATAAGACCCAGCCATTTTCCCCGTTGCCACCATTTTCTCACTGCCGCTGTTGCTGTGTGCGGTAAACTTTCAGTGTTAATTTCAAGCCAATTTTCGCACAAATCTACAGATGGCTTGGGAGTAGGGAAGAGTTGTGATTGCAGTCCTTTTAAGGACTAGGTTACATCTTTTCATATGACTTTAAACAGGCAGGTCTGTGCTCTTAAATAGATAGGTTGGGAGTAAAGACTAATTGTAATTGGAGTCTTTTTCAGGGCTAGGTTACATCGGTTCCTATCACTTTTTGCCTGGCAGGTCTGTGCCAGTGCTGTGCAAGTTTTTTTCACAGCATTTGGCAAAATCTATCAAAGCAAATCCTTTTTGGCCTATTGCAGAGTGTGTTAGTCAGTAGAGAAGCAAGCTAGTGTTGCAAGCTACACCACCTGTGTATAGAATACAATTTTTTTTACTGCACCTAGTGAAGTAAAACCTTTTGGGCATAGCATCATTCAATTAGTCCATCTATACTAAACTCCACCAGGTTGCAAATTCAATATCATTTTTTTCTGCATCTAGCTCTGAAAAAATATTTCAGCTTCAAGCTGTGTGTGGGACTTGTTCTATTAGTCCACCTATACTAACCTCCATCAGGTTGCAAATTCAATCTAATTTTTTTCTGCATCTAGCTCTGAAAAAATATTTCAACTTGTAGCAGTGTGGGACTTGTTCTATTAGTCCATCTATACTGACCTCCATCAGGTTGCAAATTCAATCTAATTTTTTTCTGCATCTAGCTCTGAAAAAATATTTCAGCTTGTAGCAGTGTGTGGGACTTGTTCTATTAGTCCATATATACTGACCTCCATCAGGTTGCAAATTCAATATAATTTTTATCTGCATCTAGCTCTGAAAAAATATTTCAGCTTGTAGCAGTGTGTGGGACTTGAACTATTAGTCCATCTATACTGACCTCCATCAGGTTGCAAATTCAATCAAATTTTTTTCTGCATCTAGCTCTGAAAAAATGTTTCGGCTTCTAGCAGTGTGTGGGACTTGTTCTATTAGTCCATCTATACTAACCTCCATCAGGTTGCAAATTCAATATAATTTTTATCTGCATCTAACCCAGCCAATACTTTTGGCCTAAAACCACAGTTTGGCCACTCAGCTCTGCTCGGTTCCCATCCATTGTTTTTTTGTGCAAACAACTCCAGAGTTGTGAATTAGTTAACCACCAAAATGAGTGGATAAAGGCCTGCTGCTGGTGTAAAGGGGAATTGGTGTGTTGGGAAGGGGAAAAAAGGTTGTGTCCGTGGGGTAGGTGTTAATGCAACAGTAACATCTGCAGAAGAAAGACCATCTTCCAGCCAAACTAAAATGTCTACTTCTTTTAGTGGACAATGAGATTAGATCCCTTTATTAAGGCCACACCAATCGCTGCAAATTCCATATGAGGCACAAAATCAGCAGGTGCTTCAACGGATATCAAGTGCTCCTTTAAGTTGGCTCTCCTTCACCTCAACTTCAACATCACAAATACTTCTGTCCTCAGAGGTGTCACCCCAATCTCACTTGCTTCCTCACAGCTCCCAAGTCTCCAGCTGCCCATCTGAGTATGGGGTAGAACAGATGGTTGAGTCTGCAGAGCTGTTTAATCATACTATAGCCTGGGAATTAGAGGTCGGCTCTAGAGCTTCTGTGAATCCAGACGAGAAAATGATCTGCACTGATGCCCAGAATCTTTATGAGTCGGATCCAGGACCAGACGCAGAAGGTTCTGACCATAATGTAGACCCTCGTTCCCAAACTGTAACTCCTGTTGGTGGAGACAATGAGGAAGACGATGATGAGACTCAAATACCTGATTGGAGTGACAACTTTAGTTTTTTGTCAGGGCAGGAACAGGTTGGCTCTGAGGACGACCGGTGTGATAACACACAGGGTGATGATGATGAGGTTGGAGATCCCACTTACTGTCAACCCACAGTCTGCCAAGAGATGAGGTCAGCAGACGAGGTGGAGGAGGATGCTAGTGACGACAAGGTCAGGTTTTGCCTTCCTGGACAGAGACGTAGTACTGGAAGCACGTCAACAACTGCATCCTCAAGCACAACTCTGTCTCTGACCACAAGTCGTGGTGGCTCTTCAGGTCGCATGGGTGCTAAGCCTTGCATAGCCTGGGCATTTTTTCAGATCGATAAAGATGACCCAACTCGTGTTATCTGTAACATTTGTCAGCAAAAGCTAACTAGACTCCAAAAAATACATAGTTTGAGTACTTCATGCATGAAGTGGCACATGGATATGAAGCATAAGTTGCAGTGGGAACCTCACTGTGCTACAATGCGGCCTAGTCAGCCGGGCCAACCACCGTCTGCCACATCTTGTGCATCCGCGGCCTCTTCATCCTCTGTGACTGGGGGGACAGCAGTCACACCTGTTTTGGGACGCAGACCTGCCACCTCTTTACCCGCAACAGCCAGCGTGATTGGCAGGTCATCATTTTCTTTGGAGGTGGTAACACCAGCTGGTGTTGAGCGTTGGCCAACATTTATAGTACCACCTTTGGATCAAGGCAACCTAACATGTCCGCCTGCATCTTCCTCACAGACCGGCAGTTTGCCGGGGACACCCTTCTCAACCCCGTCTAAGCACAACAGCCAGCCCTCGGTCCCTCAGATGTGGACAAGTAAAAGACCATTTCCTCATAGCCATGAGAAAGCTAAGAGGTTGAATTTCACCATCTGCATGCTCTTGGCTACAGAAATGCTGCCTTTCCGCCTGGTGGACACAGAGGATTTTCGAGACCTTATGTCCGTCGCAGTGCCCCAGTACCAGATGCCCAGTCGGCACTACTTCTCAAAGAAAGGTGTGCCTGCGCTCCACCAGCATGTCACACACAACATCACCACTTCTTTGAGAAACTCTGTGTGTGACAGGGTGCATTGCACCACAGACACTTGGACAAGTAGGCATGGACAGGGGCGTTACATGTCGCTGACTGGGCACTGGGTAACTATGGTGACAGCAGGACAAGGGGCTGCTGTCCAAGTCTTGCCGTTCCTACGAGTTGTGCGTCAATCCTCTTTATCTCAAAGTTCCTCCACTGCTTCTGCCTCCTCAACCTCCTCTCGGTCCTCCACCTGCACCCAAAGCCTGTCTGGTCATGCCACAAGCTTTCTAACTGCGTAGAAGGGATCCTGCACACCTCCTTACAATGCTTGCAGCAGGCTCAACGTCATCAGGCAGTTTTTATTTTGAAATGTCTGCTAAATGTGAGTCACACAGCTGAGGAGTTGTGGTCAGCTCTGGAGAACCAGTTTCGTGAATGGTTGTCTCCACTGGACCTGAAACCAGGGAAGGCCGTGTGCGACAATGCTGCAAACCTGGTTGCGGCCTTCGCCGGGGCAATGTCACACACGTGCCTTTTATGGCTTACGTGTTGAACCTGGTTGTCCAGCAATTTTTAGCCCACTATCCCAGACTAGGTGGCCTTCTGCAGAGGGCACGGTCACAGTATGCTCACTTCCGTCGTTCGCATCCCGCAGCTCAGCGACTTACATCTTTACAGAAGTCGTTGGGCCCGCCACTTCACCGGCTAAAACGCGATGTGCTAACCCGGTGGAAGTCAACTCTGCACATGTTGCAGCGACTGTGGCAGCACCGACAAGCCCTGGTGCAATACGTTCTGACGTATAGCCTGGGCCAACGAGATCCAGAGGTGGGGCAAATCACGCTGTAGGAGTAGTCTCAGATCAGGGACCAATGCACCCTTCTGCACAGTTTTGAAATGGCGACGAAGATGTTTAGTGCTGACGATGCCATTATCAACATGACTATTCCGGTGATTTACATGCTGGAGCACATGTTAAACAGAATTTGGAGTCAGGTGGTGGCACAAGAGGAGGTGGAGGAAGTAGAGGAGGAGGAGTTGTATGCGGAAGGGCTAACATCTGCAAGGTCCAGACGGTCGGCAGCACCAAGGCGGCAGGCATGTGAGGGTGGGGGAGATGGTTTTACCAGGGTGCATGGTAGCAGGCAAACTAGTGAGGAAGGTGCAGGAGCCCAGGAAGAAGTGGAGGACGAACTGATGGAAGACTCATCAGATGAGGGAGACCTTGATCACATTTCTGTTGTGTGAGGTTGGGGGGAGAGGACAGAAGAAGGAAGCATGATTGCTACCTCGCCACCAACACAACAGGGACTTGGTGCTCCTGGATGCGCAAGACACATGAGTGTCTTCTTGCTGCACTACCTGCAACATGACCCTCGATTTGTGAGAATAAGAAATAATCCTGACTACTGGGTTGCCACACTGTTAGATCCCCGGTACAAAAGTAAATTTGCAGAAATTATTCCTGCCATAGAAAGGGATGCACGCATGCAGGAGTATCAGCAGAGACTGTTGCAGAATCTTACATGTGCTTTTCCACAAAACACCAGTGGTGCACGTAGTGAATCTCACAGTTCCAACTAGCCAACTGTGGGACCGTCGAGTGTTCAGCACTCAAAACGTAACAGAAACAGAGTATCTGCTGGTAACATCAATTTTGCGGAATCATTTCACCACTTTTTTAGCCCATCCTTTGCAAGGCCACAGGAGACAAGAAGTCTGACACATAGTCAACGCCTAGAGACGATGGTACAGGAGTATCTTCAAGTAAACATTGAAGCCATGACTGTGTCACTAGACCCTTGCTCTTTTTGGGCTTCCAATCAGGATAAATGGCCGGAGCTCGCCACTTACACCTTGCAGATCTTGTCATGTCCTGCTGCCAGCGTTCTGTCTGAACGTGTGTTCAGCGCTGCTGGTGGTGTGCTGACAGATAAGAGGACGCGGCTATCCACTGATAATGTAGACAGACTCACGTTCATAAAGATGAACAAATCATGGATCCAAATGACTTTTCTACCCCTGAGTCATCCTGGGGAGTGTAAAAGCTTGATGATTTGTTAAAATCACCTCACCAACCGTTTTAAGCTTTAAAATTACTAATCATGTTTATCTGTATCTTGGCTGGAAAATAATTTGGGCTTTGTAGCAGTGTGCAGTACTGATTCTATTAGGACATCTATACTAAACTCCACCAGATTTAAAAGTACTAATCATGTTTATCTGTATCTTTGCTGTAAAATAATTTGGGCTTTGTAGCAGTGTGCAGTACTGATTCTATTATGCCATCTATACTAAGCTCCACCAGATTTAAAATTATTAATAATTTTTAGCTGCATCTAGCCCGGAAAATAATTTTGGGGCTCCTAGATGCGCAAGACACATGAGTGCCTTCTTGCTGCACTACTTGCAACATGACCCTCAGATTGTCAGAATTCGAAGTAATCCTGACTACTGGGTTGCCACACTCTTAGATCCCCCACACTCTTCGATCAACCTTTTAATTTTAATAAAGAACAAAAAATAATTTTTGAAATTATAAGCATTAGCAGGTTATTAGAAACTGAAATCAAACAGTTTTCAACTCAAAACTTTATTCTAGGTGATGTTACATTTGCACATAGGACCCCTTGTTCGAAAGGAGCTTCTGAACTGTCTCGTCCATTGAATTTGTCAGGTTTTGGATGGTTTCGGCTTCAATTGTTTTGCATGAGGACAGAATACCCTCCCAGAGCTGTGAACTGCCTCCTGTCATCATAGACACTAATTTTGATGATGCTCCAGAGGTTCTCAATGGGGTTGAGGTCAGGGGAGCATGGGGGTCACACCATAAGTTTGTCCCCTTTTATGCCCATATCAGCCAGAGATGCAGATATGTTATGTGCAGCATGAGACGGTGCATTATCATGCATGAAAATGATCTTGCTGTGGAATACACGGTTGTTCTTCTTGAATCATGGCAGGAAGTGCTGTTTGAGAGACTCCACATACATTACTGAGTTCATCTTTACCCCTTCAGGGATCCTAAAGGGGCCGACAATCTCTCTCCCCATGATTCCAGCCCAAAACATTACTCCACCTCCTCCTTGTTGGCACCGTAGCTGTGTTTGCGTGGGGTGTCCATCAACCAGCCATCCTCCACTCCATCCATCTGGACCATCGAGTGTTGCACGGCACTCATCGGTGAACAAAACAATTTTGAAGTCAGTCTACATGTATTGTTTGGCCCACTGGAGCCGCTTCTGCTTGTGTGCAGTGGATAGAGGAGGTCGACAGGATGGCGTACGCACAGCTGCAAACCTCTGAAGGAGTCTGCATCTTGTTGTTCGGGGGACATTGGAGGCACCAGCAGCTTCAAAAACTTGTCTGCTGCTATGACAAGGCTTTTTTTGCCGCTGCTCTTTTAACCTGATGTAATTGCCTGTAGGAAAGAGTCCTCAATTTTACCTTATCAGCACGCACACGTGTGTACTGTGAATCAGCTACATACTTCTTGATTGTGCGATGATCAGGATGAAGTGTCTTGACAATGTTGATTGTAGACATGCCTTGACCTAAACACTCCACAATTTGTTGCTTCTCAGCAGCCGACACATCCTTTTTCTTTCCCATTTTGGCAGAAAATGTAGGCTGCTTAATAATGTGGGACAGCCTTCTTAAGTAGTCTTGCCTTTCATTGGACACACCTGCCAAACTAATTAGCACAGCTGTCTGCAATTGCTTACAGTGACTTAAAGAGCCCTGACACACATCACCATCAATGAGTTTAACTGACAAACAAACAAATTCTTCCCTTATCACTCCTAAATAGTTTTTGCATAATAATTTGGAACACAGTGTACATGTGCTTTTCCACAAAACACCAGTGGTTCACGTAGTGAATCTTACAGTTCTAACTTGCCAACCGTGGTCTTTATGGAGTTGTTCAATAAAGGGCCCAAAATTAAGATAACATAGATGGGAGAGGTCTCTATGAATATGATTTCCTAAGTATTTGATACCCTGTGAGGGCCAGGCAAAGGGAAAGTTGGACTGGATGGAATCCTGTATGGATTTGGGGAGGGAGACATCGAGGGCCACAGACTGCGCTGCATTTATTTTAAAATTTGACCATGTAACAAAGTGATCTATTTCAGCCATAACAGCAGGGATGGATATATGTGATTGAGTGATATATACTAGGGCATGATCAGCAAATGCAGAGCACTTGTACTCGGTGCCTCCCACCTCAATCTACCTAATATTGGGGTTATGGCGAATTGATAAGAGCAGGTGCTCCGTCACTAGGATGTATAAGAGAGGGGTCAGAGGATATCCCTGCCTTGTCCCATTGGTGATTATGAAAGGTGATGAAAATGTTCTAACGCGTCCCCTGGGCCTTGGGACACCTGGAGCTGGACCCGTTTTGGTGGATGCTGGTGGTTGTAGTCTCCGTGGCGGTGGCCCGGTTCCGTGGCTCAGGGCGGTCAAACCAGTGGCGGAACTATTTATGTGGTTTTGATGTTTTAATATCCGACTACGCCACCCGTGAATTGCGGTCAGAGTGAACCGCCACTGCAGGGAAGACCGCTGAGGCAGGTGTTGTGGGTGCAGCAGAGCGTAGTATAACTTCACACAAGAGGAGTATAGCCTCAGGGCAGTGTATGCGGAGGATGGGGGTGATGGTGCAGGGCAGCAGCAGTAACGACACGGAGTCAGTGATGCAGTCCAGGGCCTTTACTCACTGTTCTTATTATCCACACCACTTCTGCAGGTAACGGCTGCCCACGTCGTACTGTGCACACCAGGTGAGGGGCTCAGACAACTCCCAGATAACTTTGGAGCGCGTCACAGGACCCCCTTTGTGTGTCCTTTGTCTGGCCTTTCTTACCAATGCTTCTGTCCAGCTGCCTCCGGCCTCCTCTTGGTAAATTTGGCCCCAGTTTCCCTGGCCCTTTGTGGTGCCTTCCTAGTGGGTGTAGCGAGGGGCTGCGCCACATAAAATGTCACAGCCTTCAGTTTGTAGCTGAGGGTCGTTTCCCGCCTCCACTAGTTTCGGGGACCAATCTCCCCATTTGGCCTGACCCCTCCACGCAGGTGGATTCGGGCGTGCGGTGGCGACTCGCCCGTCCGCACCCCTGGGATCCCTTCGTTCCTCGTTTCTGGAGCCTTCTCCACTCCTCTTCCTTCCTTCTCCCTTTTCCAGGCCTCGGCCTCTGTTACTAGTAGTGTTGAGCCACCCCCGTAGTGTTCGAGTTCGGTTCGGTTCGTCGAACACCCGTGTGTTCGCCAAACTGTTCGTCGAACTGTTCGTCGAACACCTTCGAACACCGTTAAAACCAATGGCAGGCAAACAAAAACACATAGAAACACATAGAAATCACCTTCAAAGGTGTCCAAAAGCTGACAAACTGCTCAGAAGACATAACTAACACATGGAAAAGTGACAAGTACATATAGTCATGCGAAAATAAAAGAGGTGGAGGAGTAAAAGGAGGGGGAGACACAGATATAGGCATGTCATGCCCTTCTAAAATCCAAAAAGTGAGAAGCCGACACGGCCAGTCCGCTCCTGCCCGTGCCACCTCCGTGTCGCCGGGTTTGTGCCAGAGCCGCGGTGAACCCTGATGGCCAGCCCCCCTCTCCCAATACTGGTGCCTGTCCGCTGGTGGGTCGAGCGAGCCCCCCTGTGGTGGAGGCAGCTCTAAGCTTTTTAATTTAAATTGTCTCTCTAATTTGAATGAATACACTTTAAATCCATTTACAAGGATCTATTGGAGGGCAAGTCTCATGCCAGCAGCCACGTAATTCCAGCTCCAGTAGCGTCCACTAAAGCTGCTGCAGTTGAAAAGCTTTTATAAGGATCGAGCTCGGCTGTCCACCGCAAGGCATCCTACTGCCAGTCCCAGCCCCTATGCCTTGGGGTGCCTCCTGATGCTCTTCACTGAGTATCCCATGGTCCCGAAGCATTTCCTTTGAAAAAATTAAGTGTCTAAACTACAGGTGGTGTAGCTTGCTTAACAGCCGGGATAATCCGCTGACTAGCAGACACTGCTACTAGGCACAAAGTATTTCCTGGGCTAGATGCAGTTAAAAATTTGTAATTAGATACTCTCGTTGGATGCTGAGAAAGCATTCCATAGAGTCTCCTGGCACGCCATATATGATTCTCTTAAAAAGCTTGGGGTAGGGGTCTAGGGGACCCTTTTATAGCCAAAATCACGGCCCTATATCACAATACGTCACCTAGGCTGAAGATAAATGGAACTGTAGCACCCTGAGGGCTCGGTTGCTACAGAGGTATTGCACCTCACCCAGAGGTGTGATATCTCACTCTCAGGTAAGGATGGAGTGTGGATCAGGACCCGACACCTGCATGCATTACACCACATTGCCGTGGGGCAGGGCGACCAATATGCCCCTGAGATGGGCACGACAGTCCCTGTCCCTGGCTGGAGTGGGGGGAGGGAACACTGAGGAAGGGGAACCCTGTAGTGCAGGAGCAGGGAGGAAGCAGTTCCTGGGTGCATTGAGAAGGGAGTATAAAAGGTGGGCACCATCTTAGTTCAGTGCAGAGAAGTCTGAGAAGAAGTGGCAGGGAGCAGGGGCTCTGCATGAGCTCTGCTCCGGAGGCGGGCCTAGTAACAGAGGCCCAGGCCTGGAAGAGGGAGAAGGAAGGAAGAGGAGCGGAGAAGGCTCCAGGAACGAGGAATGAAGGGATCTCAGGGGTGCGGACGGGCGAGTCGCCACCGCACGCCCGAATCCACCTGCGTGGAGGGGTCAGGCCAAAGGGGGAGACCGGTCCCCGAAACTAGTGGAGGCAGGAAACGACCCTCAGCTAGAAACTGGAGGCTCTGACATTTTATGTGGCGCAGCCCCTCGCTACACCCGCTAGGAAGGCACCACATAGGGTCAGGGAAACTGGCGCCAAGTTTACCAAGAGGAGGCCCGAGGCAGCCTTTACAGAAGGGTTGGTAAGAAAGGCCAGACAAAGGACACACAAAGGGGGTCCTGTGAAGCGCTCCAAAGTTATCTGGGAGTTGTCTGAGCCCCTCACCTGGTGAGCACAGTACGACGTGGGCAGCCGTTACCTGCAGACGTGGTCTGGATAATAAGAACTGTGAGTAAAGGCCCTGGACTGCATCACTGACTCCGTGTCGTTACTGCTGCTGCCCTGCACCATCACCCCCATCCTCCGCATACACTGCCCTGAGGCTATACTCCTCCCGTGGGGAGTTATGCTACGCTCTGCTGCACCCACAACACCAGCCTCAACGGTCTGCCCTGCAGCGGCGGTTCACTCTGACCGCAATCCACGGGTGGCGTAGTCGGACATTTAAACATCAAATCCACATAAATAGTTCCGCCACTGGTTTGACCACCCTGAGCCACGGAACCGGGTCGCCGCCACGAAGACAACAACCACCAGGATCCACCAAAAAGGGTCCGGCTGCGGGTGTCCCAAGGCCCAGGGGGTGCATCAGAACATTTTCATCACCTTTCACAATCACCAATGGGACAAGGCAGGGATGTCCTCTGTCCCCTCTCTTATACATCCTAGTGACGGAGCACCTGCTCTCATCAATTCGCCATAACCCCAATATTAGGTGGATTGAGGTGGGAGGCACCGAGTACAAGTGCTCTCTATTTGCTGATGATGTCCTAGTATATATCACTCAATCACATATATCCAATCCATGCTGTTATGGCTGAAATAGATCACTTTGTTACATGGTCAAATTTTAAAATCAATGCAGCGAAGTCTGAGGCCCTTGATGTCTCCCTCCCCAAATCCATATAGGATTCCATCCTGTCCAACTTTCCCTTTGCCTGGCCCTCACAGGGTATCAAATACTTAGGAATTCCTATTCATAGAGATCTCTCCCATCTATGTTATCTTAATTTTGGGCCCTTTATTGAACAACTCCATACAGACCATGGTTGGCAAGTTAGAACTGTAAGATTCACTACGTGAACCACTGGTGTTTTGTGGAAAAGCACATGTACACTGCGTTCCAAATTATTATGCAAAAAGTGTTTAGGAGTGATAAGGGAAGAATTTGTTTGTTTGTCAGTTAAACTCATTGATGGTGATGTGTGTCAGGGCTCTTTATATCACTGTAAGCAATTGCAGACACCTGTGCTAATTAGTTTGGCAGGTGTGTCCAATGAAAGGCAAGACTACTTAAGAAGGTTGTCTCACATTATTAAGCAGCCTACATTTTCTGCCAAAATGGGAAAGAAAAAGGATGTGTCGGCTGCTGAGAAGCAACAAATTGTGGAGTGTTTAGGTCAAGGCATGACTACAATCAACATTGTGCGATGATCAGGATGAAGTGTCTTGGCAATCAAGAAGTATGTAGCTGATTCAAAGTACACACGTGTGCGTGCTGATAAGGTAAAATTGAGGACTCTTTCCTACAGGCAATTACGTCAGGTTGAAAGAGCAGCGGCAAAAAAGTCTTGTCATAGCAGCAGACAAGTTTTTGAAGCTGCTTGTGCCTCCAACGTCCCCCGAACAACAAGATGCAGGGTCCTTCAGAGGTTTGCAGCTGTGCATACGCCATCCTGTCGACCTCCTCTATCCACTTCACACAAGCAGAAACGGCTCCAGTTGGCCAAACATTACATGAAGACTGATTTCAAAACTGTATTGTTCACGGATGAGAGCCGTGCAGCGCTCGATGGTCCAGATGGATGGAGTGGAGGATGGCTGGTTGATGGACACCCCACGCAAACACGGCTACAGCGCCAAGAAGGAGGAGGTGGAGTAATGTTTTGGGCTGGAATCATGGGGAGAGAGATTGTCGGCCCCTTTAGGATCCCTGAAGGCGCTAAAGATGAACTCCATAATGTATGTGGATTTTCTCAAACAGCACTTCCTGCCATGGTTCAAGAAGAAGAACCGTGTATTTCACAGCAAGATCATTTTTCTGCATGATAATGCACCATCTCATGCTGCACATAAAACATCTGCATCTCTGGCTGATATGGGCATAAAAGGGGACAAACGTATGGTGTGACCCCCATGCTCCCCTGACCTGTACCCCATTCAGAACCTTTGGAGTATCATTAAAAGGAGTGTCTATGATGGCGGGAGGCAGTTCACATCTAAGCAACAGCTCTGGGAGGGTATTCTGTCCTCATGCAAAACAATTGAAGCAGAAACCATCCAAAACCTGACAAATTCATGGACGAGAGAGTTCAGAAGCTCCTTTCGAACAAGGGGTCCTATGTGAAAATGTAACATCACCTAGAATAAAGTTTTGAGTTGAAAACTGTTTGATTTCAGTTTCTAACAACCTGCTAATACTTATAATTTCAAAAATGACCATTTTTTTGGTCTTTATTAAAATGAAAAGGTTGATCGAAAAGTTTGGGGGATCTAAGAGTGTGGCAACCCAGTAGTCATGATTACTTCGAATTCTGACAATATGAGGGTCATGCTGCAGGTAGTGCAGCAAGAAGGCACTTATGTGTCTTGCGCATCTCGGAGCCCCAAAATTATTTTCCGGGCTAGATGCAGCAAAAATTATTATTCATTTTAAATCTGGTGAAGCTTTAGTATAGATGGCCTAATAGGATCAGTGCTGCACACTGCTACAAAGCCCAAATTATTTTCCAGTCAAGATACAGATAAACATGATTAGTAATTTTAAATCTGGTGGAGCTTATTATAGATGGCCTAATAGAATCAGTGCTGCACACTGCTACAAAGCCCAAATTATTTTCCAGTCAAGATACAGATAAACATGATTAGTAATTTGAAAGCTTAAAACGGTTGGTAGGGTGATTTTAACCAATCATCAAGCTTTTACTCTCCCCAGGATGACACAGGGGTAGAAAAGTCATTTCGGATCCATGATTTGTTCATCTTTATGAACGTGAGTCTGTCTACATTATCAGTGGAGAGCCGCGTGCGCTTATCTGTCAGCACACCACCAGCAGCGCTGAACACACCTTCAGACAGAACGCTGGCTGCGGGGCATGACAAGATCTCCAAGGCGTAAGTGGCTAGCTCCGGCCATTTATCCAGATTGGAAGCCAAAAAGAGCAAGGGTCCAGTGACACAGTCGTGGCTTCAATGTTTACTTGGAGATACTCCTGTACCATCGTCTCTAGGCGTTGACTATGTGTCAGACTTCTTGTCTCCTGTGGCCTTGCAAAGGATGGGCTAAAAAAGTGGTGAAATGATTCCACAAAATTGATGTTACCAGCAGATACTGTGGTTCTGTTACGGTTTGAGTGCTGAACACTTGATGGTCCCACGGTTGGCAAGTTGGAACTGTGAGATTCACTACGTGCACCACTGGTATTTTGTGGAAAAGCACATGTAAGATTCTGCAACAGTCTCTGCTGATACTCCTGCATGCGTGCATCCCTTTCTATGGCAGGAATAATTTCTGCAAATTTACTTTTGTACCGGGGATCTAACAGTGTGGCAACCCAGTAGTCAGGATTATTTCTAATTCTCACAATTCGAGGGTCATGTTGCAGGTAGTGCAGCAAGAAGGCACTCATGTGTGTTCCGCATCCAGGAGCACCAAGTCCCTGTTGTGTTGGTGGCGAGGTAACAATCATGCTTCCTTCCTCTGTCCTCTCCCCCCAACCTCGCACAACAGAAAAGTAATCAAGGTCTCCCTCATCTGATGAGTCTTCCATCAGTTCGTCCTCCACTTCTTCCTGGGCTCCTGCACCTTCCTCACTAGTTTGGCTGCTACCATGCGCTCTGGTAAAACCATCTCCCCCACCCTCACATGCCTGCCGCCTTGGTGCTGCTGACCGTCTGGACCTTGCAGATGTTAGCCCTTCCGCATACTACTCCTCCTCCTCTACTTCCTCCACCTCCTCTTGTGCCACCACCTGACTCCGAATTCTGTTTAACATGTGCTCCAGCATGTAAATCACCGGAATAGTCATGCTGATAATGGCATCGTCAGCACTAAACATCTTCGTCGCCATTTCAAAACTGTGCAGAAGGGTGCATAGGTCCCTGATCTGAGACCACTCCTCCAGCGTGATTTGCCCCACCTCTGAATCTCGTTGGCCCAGGCTATACGTCAGAACGTATTGCACCAGGGCTTGTCGGTGCTGCCACAGTCGCTGCAACATGTGCAGAGTTGAATTCCACCGGGTAGGCACATCGCATTTTAGCCGGTGAAGTGGCAGGCCCAACGACTTCTGTAGAGATGTAAGTCGCTGAGCTGCGGGATGCGAACGGCAGAAGTGAGCACACAGCGACCGTGCCCTCTGCAGAAGGCCATCTAGTCTGGGATAGTGGGCTAAAATTTGCTGGACAACCAGGTTCAACACGTGAGCCATACAAGGCACGTGTGTGACATTGCCCCGGCGAAGGGCCGCACCCAGGTTTGCAGCATTGTCGCACACGGCCTTCCCTGGTTTCAGGTCCAGTGGAGACAACCATTCATGAAATTGGTTCTCCAGAGCTGACCACAACTCCTCAGCTGTGTGACTCACATTTCCCAGGCATTTCAATGTAAAAACCGCCTGATGACGTTGAGCCCTACTGCCAGCATAGTAAGGAGGTGTGCAGGATCCCTTCTGCACAGTTAGAAAGCTTGTGGCATGACCAGACAGGCTTTGGGTGCAGGTGGAAGACCGAGAGGAGGTTGAGGAGGCAGAAGCAGTGGAGGAACTTTGACATAAAGAGGATTGACGCACAACTCGTGGGGACGGCAAGACTTGGACAGCAGCCCCTTGTCCTGCTGTCACCATAGTTACCCAGTGCCCAGTCAGCGACATGTAACGCCCCTGTCCATGCCTACTCGTCCAAGTGTCTGTGGTGAAATGCACCCTGTCACACACAGAGTTTCTCAAAGAAGCGGTGATGTTGTGTGCGACATGATGGTTGAGCGCAGGCACACCTTTCTTTGAGAAGTAGTGCCGACTGGGCATCTGGTACTGGGGCACTGCGACGGACATAAGGTCTCGAAAATCCTCTGTGTCCACCTGGCGGAATGGCAGCATTTCTGTAGCCAAGAGCTTGCAGATGGTGAAATTCAACCTCTTAGCTTTCTCATGGCTAGGAGGAAATGGTCTTTTACTTGTCCACATCTGAGGGACCGAGGGCTGGCTATTGTGCTTAGACGGGGTTGATAAGGGTGTCCCCGGCAAACTGCCGGTCTGTGAGGAAGATGCAGGCGGACATGTTAGGTTGCCTTGATCCAAAGGTGGTGCTATCGATGTCGGACAGCGCTCAACACCAGCTGGTGTTACCACCTCCAAAGAAAATGATGACCTGCCAATTACGCTGGCTGTTGCGGGTAAAGAGGTGGCAGGTCTGCGCCCCAAAACAGGTGTGACTGCTGTCCCCCCAGTCACAGAGGATGAAGAGGCCGCGGATGCACAAGATATGGCAGACGGTGGTTGGCCCGGCCGGCTAGGCCGCATTGTAGCACACTGAGCTTCCCACTGCAACTTATGCTTCATGTCCATGTGCCGGTTCATGCATGAAGTCCTCAAACTATGTATTTTTTGGCCTCTACTTAGCTTTTGCTGACAAATGTTACAGATAACACGAGTTGAGTCATCTTTATCAATCTGAAAAAATGCCCAGGCTATGCAAGGCTTAGCACCCATGCGACCTGAAGAGCCACCACGACTTGTGGTGAGAGGCAGAGTTGTGTTTGAGGATGCAGTTGTTGACGTGCTTCCAGTACTATGTCTCTGTCCAGGAAGGCGCAACCTGACCTCGTCATCACTAGCATCTTCCTCCACCTCGTCTGCTGACCTCATCTCTTGGCTGACTGTGGGTTGACAGTAAGTGGGATCTCCAACCTCATCATCATCACCCTGTGCGTTATCACACCCGTCGTCCTCAGAGCCAACCTGTTCCTGAACTGACAGAAAACTAAAGTTGTCGCTCCAATCAGGTATTTGAGTCTTATCATCGTCTTCCTCATTGTCTCCACCAACAGGAGTTACAGTTTGGGAATGAGGGTCTGCATTATGGTCAGAACCTTCTGCGTCTGGTCCTGGATCCGACTCATAAAGATTCTGGGCATCAGTGTAGATCATTTCCTCGTGTGGATTCACAGAAGCGCTGGAGTCGACCTCTGATTCCCAGGCTATAGTATGAGTAAACAGCTCTGCAGACTCAACCATCTGTTCTACCTCATACTCAGACGGGCAGCTGGAGATTTGGGAGCTGTGAGGAAGCAAGTGCGATTGGGGTGACACCTTTGAGGACTGGAGTATTTGTCTTGTAGAAGTTGATGTGGAGGAGAGCCCACTTAAAGGAGCACTTGATATCCATTGAAGCACCTGCTGTTTTTGTGCCTCATCTGGAATTTGTAGCGATTGGCGTGGCCGTAAGAAAGGTATCTTATCACATTGTCCGCTAAAAGAAGTAGACATTTTAGTTTGGCTGGAAGATGGTCTTTCTTCTGCAGATGTTACTGTTGCTTTAACACCTACCCCACGGACACAACCTTTTTTCCCCTTCCCAACACGCCTATTCCCCTTTCCACCAGCAGCAGGCCTTTTTCCACTCATTTTGGTGGTTAACTAATTCACAACTCTGGAGTTGTTTGCACAAAAAAACAATGGATGGGAACCGAGCAGAGCTGAGTGGCCAAACTGTGGTATTAGGCCAAAACTATTGGCTGGGTTAGATGCAGAAAAAAATTATATTCAATTTGCAACCTGATGGAAGTCTGTATAGATGGATTAATAGAACAAGTCCCACACACAGCTAGAAGCCCAATATTTTTTCAGAGGTAGATGCAGAAAAAAATATATTCAGTTTGCAACCTGATGGAGGTCAGTATAGATGGACTAATACAAAAAGTCCCACACACAGCTAGAAGCCCAATATTTTTTCAGAGGTAGATGCAGAAAAAAATATATTCAGTTTGCAACCTGATGGAGGTCTGTATAGATGGATTAATAGAACAAGTCCCACACACAGCTAGAAGCCCAATATTTTTTCAGAGGTAGAGGCAGAAAAAAATATATTCTGTTTGCAACCTGATGGAGGTCAGTATAGATGGACTAATACAACAAGTCCCACACACAGCTAGAAGCCCAATATTTTTTCAGAGGTAGATGCAGAAAAAAATATATTCAGTTTGCAACCTGATGGAGGTCTGTATAGATGGATTAATAGAACAAGTCCCACACACAGCTAGAAGCCCAATATTTTTTCAGAGGTAGATGCAGAAAAAAATATATTCAGTTTGCAACCTGATGGAGGTCTGTATAGATGGATTAATAGAACAAGTCCCACACACAGCTAGAAGTCCAATATTTTTTCAGAGGAAGATGCAGAAAAAACTATATTCAGTTTGCAACCTGATGGAGGTCTGTATAGATGGATTAATAGAACAAGTCCCACACACAGCTAGAAGCCCAATATTTTTTCAGAGGTAGATGCAGAAAAAAATATATTCAGTTTGCAGCCTGATGGAGGTCTGTATAGATGGATTAATAGAACAAGTCCCACACACAGCTAGAAGCCCAATATTTTTTCAGAGGTAGATGCAGAAAAAAATATATTCAGTTTGCAACTTGATGGAGGTCTGTATAGATGGACTAATACAACAAGTCCCACACACAGCTAGAAGCCCAATATTTTTTCAGAAGTAGATGCAGAAAAAAATATATTCAGTTTGCAACCTGATGGAGGTCTGTATAGATGGACTAATACAACAAGTCCCACACACAGCTAGAAGCCCAATATTTTTTCAGAAGTAGATGCAGAAAAAAATATATTCAGTTTGCAACCTGATGGAGGTCTGTATAGATGGGTTAATAGAACAAGTCCCACACACAGCTAGAAGCCCAATATTTTTTCAGAGGTAGATGCAGAAAAAAATATATTCAGTTTGCAACCTGATGGAGGTCTGTATAGATGGATTAATAGAACAAGTCCCACACACAGCTAGAAGCCCAATATTTTTTCAGAGGTAGATGCAGAAAAAAATATATTCAGTTTGCAACCTGATGGAGGTCTGTATAGATGGATTAATAGAACAAGTCCCACACACAGCTAGAAGCCCAATATTTTTTCAGAGGTAGATGCAGAAAAAAAT